>NC_090285.1:32885000-34085000 GCF_037392515.1 Haliotis asinina
ATGACACCAGTGGCATGTTGTGGCCAGCACAGTCTCCACATGCCACTATCACAGAAAATTGTTGGCTACTACTGAAAAATCGATTGCGACAACGTATTGTTTACATCAATACCCGTGAGGATTTGGACCAAGAAATCCGACGTGTGGGACAATATATCGGTGAACTATATCAGAAACCTATATTTGTCTATTCCGCGGCGTCTGAGGAAAATCATTGCTTGCGAAGGGATACATCACTAAATACTGAGGTCAGTACTTCAGTAATATACTTTTTATGCGAGTTTGAATTTGACACTACTGTGCGTTTCTCCAGTGACATCAGCCATGTTTGTTCCTAAATATATGAGACACCGCTGTACCAGCTGTAGAGGCAAACGTCAACATTACCCCAATACCATGTTATCTGATGTAAATATACTAACTCTAAGAGTCCACTTACATAATTTCAACTCTGCTCTTTCTACTTCTTTACTATAGTAAATACCACGTAATGCAAAGCCATGACACACAACTGCCACGCCAATCAACACATATAAAGTCAGCCTGATTCCCTGATCATGTTGAAACGTGTTTGTCCAACTTAATCCAGTTGTTTTGAAAATGAAAATGGAATGGGTTGGGGGGGGGGGGGAGCATATAGCAGTCCCCACACCCACACCCACACGCACACCTCCCACATACACACTACTGTTCAGAGAAACGCTTACTCTTAAAATATAGAGTTGTGATGGAAACATGCCTTTTACAAAGAGATATATATTAGATGATATACTGACGATAATTTAAAAAAAATATTCCATCATTTTTTTTTAGAGTTTACCGTCAGGTCGGTTGACCAGAATAGAGAAATGGCCACAGCAAGTGTTGAATCAGTTCTCTTGTTTTGAATTCCATTTATGTGCATTAACGATGTTTACCACACCTGCCAGATAGACTGTCTGTCTGTCACCCAGTCGAGGGATGCACTGCCTCGCCATATAACGTCAATAAAGATAAAAGCCACAGCTAAATTTCGTGCGTTTTAGATTCCAGCCAGCACGGCATGAATGTGCTGACCACTTAAGGTTTATGTTTTAAAGGCGTCAGTCTTCATGTGCGAGAATACATTGTCAGTTATTAATCGATAATGGGAGACTGTATTTCCGCTGTAATATGTTTGTGGACGTATTCACTCCCATTTAAGTAGTTGATGGTTAACGTACGAATCTGCGCAGTGGTACTGTGTGTGAATTATCGAGCAACACCTATTTCTGTCTTCGTTAGTTGCAGTACTAGGTGGGCAGGTGTGACGATGAGCTGCGTTAGGCTGATGTTCGTCTGTGCTTTTGCCTCCCTAATGTCTCCAAGGGTCTTCGGGAATGCTGACTGGAAAGAGAGTCTGAAGATATTGAAGTCTCGTCTAGATTTAGGACCACCCATCGTCTCCAGAACACATGTTCCTCATGTGACGATCACACTTGGGCCGGTTCAGGTGCATGATCTAGATGATGCCAACCAAATTCTGAAATTGGGGTTCTTTGTAACTCTTGTCTGGACGGACTCATCTTTGAAGTGGAATCCTTCTAATTACTCAGGTATAGATCGAGTGGAACTTGCAGTTCAGGAGTTATGGACACCAAATGTGATTCTGGCGAATAAGGCCTCGGGTGATGGCCCCTTGCAGTCATCAATGCCTGTCACATTAAGATATGATGGTCGTCTTTTCTGGCAGAATGCAATGACAACATCTGTCCTGTGCAAAACAGATCTGAGAAAATACCCATTTGACAGTCAGATATGTCCAGTGTTGTTTTCTTCAGGGGTGGGATACAAGGTCACCCTAGAACCAGAAATCACTATTGGCGGTGACGACCTGAACCTGCAAACCAATGGAGAATGGGAGACTGTAAACATTACATCAGCTAAAAGAACGTATACTGAAACAGAAAGCTACGAACTAGCCACATTCTACATACATCTGTCCAGGAAGTACTTGTTCCACGTCTTGAACCTGGTTTTCCCAATGTGTCTACAGTCTGCTCTCAACAGCTTCGTCTTTTTATTGCCTGCTAGCTCGGGGGAGAAGATGGGCTTTGTCATGACCGTGTTTGTTTCGAATGCTCTCTTTCTCAGTCTAATTCACAACTTTACACCCTCAACATCTGATTCTGTTTCCAACCTCTCCATGCACCTCGTCATGGTGCAGATCCAAAGCTTTCTCGCCATCGCTGCCACTATCTTGGTCCAGAATGTCCACCATCGCCACAAAAATGCCCAGGACAACGGAGACCCCCAAGGACGCAGACAGGTGAAGGTCACACCTCTGGACGACACTGACCGTGGCCCTTCCGAACAGGGAGACGCCGAGACTGTTAAAACCAGGAAGGTGCCGCTGGACAGGATGCTAGATTGTATTTTCTTTGTATGCTTTACGTGTTTTGGCATTGGCAGTCTCCTGGCTCTTTTATATGTATGAGTATTTTTCTCTGAACTTGAAGAGTAGTAGCAAATATAGAACACAACATTGTGATACGATGGGTGAAGAATTTTCGACAGAAATGTGTGTTGAAGTCTGTATTGAGAGCTGTTCTTTGGTATTGGGATAAGTGTGGAAAATACTTTGGCTTGGAAATGTTGTAAGTGATGTCATTTATATCTTTGTGGGAGTATAATACAGCTAGTATAAATAGTTACATGTGCAGCCGTTTCACCTATTACAACACTCTTCAATTATATTCGGGTAGAATAGGCCTTCAGCAGCCCATGCTTGTCATAAAAGGCGTTATGCTTGTCATAAGAGGCGACTAACGGGATCGGGTGGTCAGGCTGTCTCACTTGGTTGACACATGTCATCGGTTCCCCATTGCGCAGATCGATGTTCATGTTGTTGATCACTGGATTTTCTGGTCCAGACTCGATTATTTACAGACCGCCGCCATATAGCTGGGATGTTGCTGAGTAAAACTAAACTCACTCACTCAATTATATTCATACCTCATTTATTCACAATTCCCTACATATTCTACAATTTCACAAGACGCCCGTATCACACTGATATCTCAGGTTTTTTCCTGATCACCTCCAGTATGCTACCATCACACTTATTACAAGGTGCCCTTTTTCAGTTATCTTTAGTTTGATACTGCTAATTAACTGAATAATCCTAATATTTCGGTTATTCCGAATGAGATTTTCGCACTTGTTACCGGAAGCGTTTCCTAATCTCATCAAATGCTACGTATCGCGCCTATTTCTTGATGCCTGGTTTAGAGTGATAGCTCAGTTAAACTGTTAAACTGTCTTTTCAGTTATTTAGAGACGTCTGCATTATGTTGCTGTTGCAATCGCCCTATATTTCCAAACATCTTGACACAGCTCTGCACCCGGCACATATTCAATGCACATGTAAAACAACTCACAAAAAGAATACGCAATACTGAACTGTTGGTTGCCTCGTGTCATGCTCTAGAGTAATGCACATCTGACTATATTCCTTTATGGAAGACATCGCATGTATGAAACCCAGTTACTTCCTCAGTTTTAATGTTCAAAGGCTCTTTTATATACGTTTGGGTGGAATGTGTTAATGACCCTAAAAGAGGCGACCTGATGCAATTATGGGTAGTTAAAGTTGTCCTGCCCATTCATCACGTGATCTATTCGCGCCCTGTTGTGGTCAAAAGGCTGAAGGTGAACGTGACATCCTTTCCATATACGGATGACGACTGCATAAGGCATTCCCGTTTGTTTTCTGTTTGGGAACTGAAAATTTAAAGCTGCCATTCTGTATATTTCCGAAAGGTTGCTGGAGAATTAAATATAATTAGAAGGTTCATTTTTAACGGCCGAGATTAACTTTGTTTATTTTGATAACACCATATTCAGTCAGTGAGCTAAAACATATGACATGATAATCAGGAATTTGAAAAGAAAAGTGATATTGTCATGCAAGTGATAAAAGTCATGAAGCACAACTAAACCATATGATCTACTGAAGGTTGGCTTGAGTGTAAAACACTTTGAGTGTAAAACACCAAGGTCTGCAAGTGGAATGGAAATAATATGGCTTTATGGCTTATGAAACTTGTTAGTGTTTCAGAACGACCAGCAGATGCAATGTATCTTTAGGGCCACACAAGGACAAAACTATCCATGAGCTGGAGATCTTACGGCGCTTCCCGACAAGATGCGTATTTCACTCATGTGGGAAAGCTATCCATGAGTTTGAGATATATGTGGGCTTCCGGCTTGATGACCTGTGCATTTTGTGCACGTTAGAAAGCTAGCGAAAACAACCTCAGTCAATGACTTCACGTCAGTTAAATTTTCACGTTAAATTGATAATGTCGGGACGTGTTATGATGGAGACACTGACATCATGTGCATCATATGTGTTTTACATCCTCAAGGCCTGTGATGTTGTGTGCCCTGTGATCAAGGTGCTTTGAGTAACTGAAACACACACCCCTGTCTTTGTAATTTCTTGTGTGTCGACCCCAATATTTTCACATATTCTTATGAGAAATGGAAGGCCAATCTCCAAGATATTGTTTATCTTACTTTGGCATACCAGTCATGGAACGCTCACTTCCAGTACTGGATATCATGCAACATTAGCTGTTTGACAGACACACACACTCTCTCTCTATCTCTCTGGTTCGTTATTGTGTTTGAGTTGTCATAGTGATTGAAGATGTTTATCAGTGGACTGCATTGACAAATCAAAACTGAAATCAAATACCTCTCGAGAATAATGGCTCAGAGGTTTGAATGTTTATGTTGCATCTTGGGTCCGCAATTTCAGGTACGTGTATGCCATTCCGCTGTCGTGGCAATCTAGCTTGTATTGATAAACAACGTGTGAACTGAATTTGTACTGTTTATCATTGACTCTTTTGGTGCCTTGAACACATGTGATATTATTATTTTCCTGTATATTTAGTGCAGGAGCATCGGTATAAGAGGATATATATTCCCATACCTCCCACAAACACTGTAGGAATGGTCCAAGTACTCAGCTTGTGACAATAGTTTGTCCTACGGCTTATACGAGTATTGCCCTTTGTGATAGTTGTCTGTAGCAAGTTTAAGTATGGAAATGTTGGACCCTCCTTTCTAAGCACTTCGCTGATTAAATCTCCCACAATCATTGTAACAGCACCATGCGTCTGGTTTACAAGAATACAAACAGCTGTGGGTTGTGAGGCTGACGTGTTTATTACCACTCTATGCATTAAACAGTCTGAAAGAACACAGGGAATATATTAAATACAATTAAAAAAATAATGTATGCTCATATTCAAATCACTTATCAAGTGTATGTAATTCATCTGATCAAATACATCTGAACCATGCCACAAGTTGTAATGTTACATAACATCGATACAAATATGCAACGATCATAAAAGCTGAAGGCGTCATTAGGAAATATTATAATTAATACATCTATGATATACATTTAGGCATTACATACCAGGTTGGTTGTACCCAAGCTGATACATCAGGATATCCGTCTGAGTGACCACAGATCTGCATGGCAAATAACAATGTATGCAAAGAGCCTCTATACAAGGCTCTATATGCCATAAAAGGCGGTTTAAAAGTACATTGAACTACATATATGCATCAGTTAACCACACGCATCAAAGATACATGCATACACGCATTCAAACATACATTCATGCGTTCAAATGAACAAGTGATTACTTTTACAAGTTGCCTGAGATTCAGTTAATATACGTTTAGCCTTGCATTTAATACTTAAATATTACATATATTTGCTATAACATAGTGATCTGATAGCTCATCTGTTACACATATAAATAGGATATGTTATATTCCAAGTATATCAAGTCTAAATTACGTGCTACCGTAAATCATATTTCTGATTATAATAAACAAGGAATTATCCATATATACAGTATTTTATACAATATGGACCAACCTTAAATCATAACTTTCTCACGACCATAGCTATGTGTTGCCTTCAACAAGACCAGACAACATCTGAGTTTAAAATCTGAACTTTGTACTTAAGCAGTTGTCAGCTTGGCCTACCAGTGAACAACAGAAATGACTTGAGAGCTGCGGCAAAGACTGTCGAAAGCATGCAGTGCGACAATTAGTGGCGGTTAGACTGAGTGTTATATTGCTTGCTTACTATGCAGAGCCCTGGACTAAGAGTAAAACAAAGCATAAAACATTACTAAGATTCTTATAAGTGTTCTTAATGTTTAATAGTGTAAGTTATTAAATTTAAACAGTGCTATTCACCTTGATACTTAATGTGATCTTGCTAACTAGGAACTATTTACAAATATACATAAACATTTGAGTCTGCCGCATCAGCATGGAAAATAATATTGAAACTGTCATGACGTAGTCAGTCTTAATTGTTCGACCGAAGCGTACATACCGTGGATTTGACGTAAAGTAAAATACATTGAACTGTGTGAGACCCCGTCTGTTATGCGGTCTCAACTGAACATACATCATTTCCAGATCGAATATTTCTCATTAGCTATAAAGAACAAAGTTCTAAGTCTTACTTGTTTTTATTACAGACTTAAGCAGCTAAACAAATTTGGGTTGAGTGTGTTAGGTTTCACGCCAATGTGAGTGGCGATTCAGCAATCTCATGACGTATGCGTCGAAGGAAATGGTGAAACAAGTTGTTAACTACTAAACAATACACGTACATCGTACATCGAGAACAAACAGCTCTTGACACTAGTTGCTATGCCAGTACAGACGTCCAGGATATATCGCACGTGTTTGACCCGGTAGTTCGAGAGAAGATGACTAATTATTACTCGTCCGTTGAAGATACTACAGTGTAATGTTTTACGGCCATATTACACTAGTGTAATACCGCTTGACGTATGACGTAAAAATGGTTCAAAGTCGTGACGTCACAATGCTAATGTCGATTTCTCAATTTTACAAGACCTTGCTGAGAGTCTTCACACTTTAGGCAATTTCGACACTGTTTCTGTCAATTAGTGTTGGCGAGTAATAAACAGAACACTAACCCCGCTTACGTGAAATACCATTTATATTAAACACGTTAAATATTTAGTATTTAGATACCAAATCATTAACTCTTTTAACATAAGTGGTATTACACGGAAGGTCGTTTTGTATCCTATATATATCTGTCAAAAGGAGCGCTATTCTGCACTGGGGACGAACTGGCGGTAGTCACTCATATTGCTCACATGATAAAAAACTATGATTCATGTGGCCATCTGAACAGACCATGAAGTCCCAAGGAATTGCGAGGTTACTGGCGTTTCCTGTGATTTGAATAAAAATCCAGTAAAAAAGGCTGTCTGCTGTTGACATTGTTCAAACTATGTCAACACATATGTCAACACATATGTCATCACATATAAGGTCAAACTTATTCCCTAATCACGTGGAAATGTCTTTGTCCAACTTAATCCATTTTTTAAAAAAAAAACGAAAATGGAATGAAGGAAAAAGCAGCATTTAGCAGTTTCCGACATTCACACCCAAACCCTCCACACACTTACTGCTGTTCAAACAAACGCTTAGTCTATGAAAACATTTAGTTTTGATGGAAACATGCCCCGAATGAGAGATATCAGTATATGATATACTGAATAAAAATTTCCAATTTTTTCAATTTACCTTCATGTTGTTGACCAGAACAGAGACATGACCACAGCAAGTGTTGAATCAGTTCTCTTGGTTTGAATTCCATTTATGTGCATTAACGATGTTTACCACACCTGCCAGATAGACTGTCTGTCTGTCACCCAGTCGAGGGATGCACTGCCTCGCCATATAACGTCAATAAAGATAAAAGCCACAGCTAAATTTCGTGCGTTTTAGATTCCAGCCAGCACGGCATGAATGTGCTGACCACTTAAGGTTTATGTTTTAAAGGCGTCAGTCTTCATGTGCGAGAATACATTGTCAGTTATTAATCGGTAATGGGAGACTGTATTTCCGCTGTAATATGTTTGTGGACATATTCACTCCCATTAACGTAGTCAGTGATTAAAGTACGAATCTGCGCAGTGGTACTGTGTGTGAATTATCGAGCAACACCTATTTCTGTCTTCGTTAGTTGCAGTACTAGGTGGGCAGGTGTGACGATGAGCTGTGTTAGGCTGATGTTCGTCTGTGCTTTTGCCTCCCTAATGTCTCCAAGTGTCTTCGGGAATGCTGACTGGAAAGAGAGTCTGAAGATATTGAAGTCTCGTCTAGATTTAGGACCACCCATCGTCTCCAGAACACATGTTCCTCATGTGACTATCACACTTGGGCCGGTTCAGGTGCATGATCTAGATGATGCCAACCAAATTCTGAAATTGGGGTTCTATGTAACTCTTGTCTGGACGGACTCATCTTTGAAGTGGAATCCTTCTAATTACTCAGGTATAGATCGAGTGGAACTTGCAGTTCAGGAGTTATGGACACCAAATGTGATTCTGGCGAATAAGGCCTCGGGTTATGGCCCCTTGCAGACGTCAATGCCTGTCACATTAAGATATGATGGTCGTCTTTTCTGGCAGAATGCAATGACAACATCTATCCTGTGCAAAACAGATCTGAGAAATTATCCGTTTGACAGTCAGATATGTCTAGTGTTGTTTTCTTCAGGGGGGGATACAAGATCACCCTAGAACAAGAAATCACTATTGGCGGTGACGACCTGAACCTGCAAACCAATGGAGAATGGGAGACTGTAAACATTACATCAGCTAAAAGAACGTATACTGAAACAGAAAGTTACGAACTAGCCACATTCTACATACATCTGTCCAGGAAGTTCTTGTTCCACGTTCAACTTTACACCCTCAACATCTGATTATGTTTGCAATCTGTCCATGTATCTCGTCATGGTGCAGATCCAAAGCTTTCTCGTCATCGCTGCCACTATCTTGGTCCAGAATGTCCACCATCACCGCCAGAATGTCCAGGACAACGGAGACCCCCAAGGACGCAGACAGGTGAAGGTCATGCCTCTGGATGACACTGACTGTGTCCGTTCCAAACAAGGAGCCGCTGAGACTGTTAAAACCAGGAAGGTGCCACTGGACAGGATGCTAGATTGTATTTTCTTTGTATGCTTTACGTGTTTCGGCATTGGCAGTCTTCAAGCTCTTTTATATGTATGAGTATTTTTCTCTGAACTAGAACAGCAGTGGTAAATTATAATATAACATAAACCGTATATTATAATAAGATGAGTGAAGGATTCTCGATAGAAAGGTGTTTTGAAATCTATACCGAGAGCAGGTGCATACTACAGCTAGTGTAAATAGTTATTTCCTTTTGTGCTACTATGTCACACGTTCCTGATCGCGTTAAATGTGATACCGTTTTACCTGTTACAACACGCCTCAGTTATATTCATATCTCATGTATTCCCAATTCTCTCCATATTCTACTATTTCAAAAGACGCTCGTATGACACTGATATCTGAGGTTTTCCTAGTCATCACTGTGACACCTATTACAAGGTCTCTGTATCATACTGATATCTCAATTTTTTCCTGATCACCTCCGGTATGCTGTTTGCACACTTTTTTCAAGGTGCCAGTTTTTTTCAGTTATCTTTAGTTAGATACTGCTAATTAACTGAAGTATACTAACATCTCGGTTTTTCCGAATGAGATTTTCGCACTTGCTACTGGAAGCGGGAAATATGGATTTTTCTGACACGAGTTTCGTCAAAACAATATGACACACTCGCGAGAGTGTTAATTTCTTTATTATCCTTTTGTATCTAACATTTTATTTCTAAACAAGTAAGTCCACGTAAAGCGAAATCAGTCGATTGACGTAAAGGTGAAGGTCGCGTAAGAAAACAGTGATACGTCACTATGGACGTAAACTCCCAGTGTAATGCTATTAAGTAATTAATTATATTAAGTAATATTGACTAGCTATTCTTGCACGAAGGCAAAAAATACAAACACATTTTGAATTGAAATTTAATCTTTATCAACTTAAGTGACTGTTAGGAAACATTGTTAATGGCAAAGTTATTCGTCGTCAGAAGAGTCACTGAGAGGAGAGCGAGCAACACGGCGACGGTTTGTAACTGCTTGATCTCACTCACTGTCAGGAAACTTGTCGATTTTGACGTGGAATGTCCCCCCGTATATTGGACCTCCGAAGATAGTGTGAACATTCAAGACTTAGCTTGTGTTTGTGTACGACATGCATTGGGATGTTAGATTTATTTCGGACAAACTGCCGATGACGGAAGACGGGCAACGCGAGCATGGAAACATGGCAGGCTGATTTCCAATTTCTGTTATAAATTCATTAACTGTCCATCAAAAGAATGATGACAAATAACACGTGTAGGTTTACACCATCAAACGCGAGTTACAGCAAGGAAGATGTAATCTCTGTGTCGCATGCAGCCTGAAAACACTTATGGGCCGAAACTGTTTTGAGGATACGAACGGAACTTCGTTACATACGGAATACATACTGGCATTTTCTCTGTACTTGGGTATATAGGTGTAATAAGTTGGGTTTTTACGTAAGAAAAATTTCAGATTTCTCTACCAAAGGCAAAGTCATCGTTTTTAGTTTACGAATTCAAATAAATCAACTGTGTGTTTTTATTATCATAAATAATAAACCAGGGTAGTTACCTACCATAGCTACCAAAATTTACGTATGATATTTGCTATCACAGCTGAACTAACACTCAAAACTACCTAAATATAAAGCTTTGCAATCTTTCGGACTGAAACAAATGGCTTGCTACGTGTCTGTAGACATCATATTTTCACGCAACATGATTAAATATTCGGGATAGAAACAGGATCAAATTGGATCAGTCACTATACCATCCAAGCATCGGGAAAAAAACTACACTGCTGGGATATTTGGTTACGATCAGACAAGGAATACCGTGGATATTTTTAAATAATGGCATATGATGGGCATCCGGCCTCTTGACTGTTTAGGTGAAGAAATTGTGCTAATATGGACAGGAGCCCAGTCCCTTTGCCCGTCACGGTCGAGGGAGCGGGCGCCGACCAATTTGCAGTTTGGTTTCGTAATTAGACCGTTGTCGAGAAACATTATTCGCTCCGCATCAGTGCCCCTTTAAGTCCCGATTGAACATGAATAATCATTAGTGGGCGGAGCTTATATGCTACGTCACATATAGGCAACCATGATTTCCGTTGAACTAAGGATAGAATACATGTCTCAATGACAGGCCTCTTTGCGTTATGCAATGTCTCAACCACAAGATGCATACGACGTATGTGTAAGTATTTAGTATATGTGCCGTTTATTCAATATAATGTGCTTTTGAATTTTTTAGACGCAGCTTCCTACAGGTAGCATTGGCGGAGCTGAAGCGATTTCGAAAGCCATCTCGAGAACATCCACTGGCTGACATTAGACTATGCCATGTCTCAGCCCAGCCCTAACTTTTCATTGCAATCCTTCCATACACAGTAAAATATATTGTCATCCGACGTAATATACTTATGCGATGCATATTGTCACACCTAATTAGGCTATTTCCGCGAATGTCAAAAGTGGGTCAACTCTGATAGTGCACTGATGTAAGACAGGTTACCCAGGCCGAAGCAATGCTAGTCACGCTATGTGCTAGTTCACATTTTGAAAAAAAAAAAATATGTCCCATTTTTTCCTAGAATGACAACCCATTTTTCTGCATTTTTGGTCTTGTATCTGAAGTAGACAGATAAATTATTTTAAAGTGTAAATTTAATAGTTTCTGGTATGAAGCCAATATAAATATAAAGCATAAAAAAATAACCACTATGCCAAAACCTTCACCAGGTAATATGTCTGCAGCAGGCCTGTTCTCCCTAGAATACCATTGTGGAACGGTTGTTGTTCAAGGCAGTACACTTATTGACTTTTAAATGTCAATTATATTTCTTTCATAACTATAAATCACTTAAATATCAACAATTTCGGAGTATTTATGGAAATATTTTTATCCCTTCTTGACAATCTCGGTGATCCCTGCCAAGGTCTTAAGCTCCGGTTGAAGTCTTGCCCCCTACCTGGCCCCTCATGGTTGATTGTGGCTGGTGGAGACAATTCCCCTGATCACTTGGAGCCTGTACAGCCTTCTGTAGACCAAATATTTCATTCACTCTCTCTCCCATTTCAGTCACTACTTTCTGCACTCTCGGCGCTTCATGGTGAATAGTCAGTGTGCAGATGACAGGTTGTGGCAGCTGCTCAGGGGAGCTCCATCCAGCCCCAGACACCCCAAGAGAGTGGTAGGAAATGAAAAGCATCTTCATCTTGCCCTACCTTTTCTGATAAGGACCAGTCGGAACTTAAGACCCTGTCGGAGTTTAACGGCAGCTAGAGCTGGTCTTAAACTCCGACAAGGTCTTAAGCTCCGGTTGAAGTCTTGCCCCCTACCTGGCCCCTCATGGTTGATTGTGGCTGGTGGAGACAATTCCCCTGATCACTTGGAGCCTGTACAGCCTTCTGTAGACCAAATATTTCATTCACTCTCTCTCCCATTTCAGTCACTACTTTCTGCACTCTCGGCGCTTCATGGTGAATAGTCAGTGTGCAGATGACAGGTTGTGGCAGCTGCTCAGGGGAGCTCCATCCAGCCCCAGACACCCCAAGAGAGTGGTAGGAAATGAAAAGCATCTTCATCTTGCCCTACCTTTTCTGATAAGGACCAGTCGGAACTTAAGACCCTGTCGGAGTTTAACGGCAGCTAGAGCTGGTCTTAAACTCCGACAAGGTCTTAAGCTCCGGTTGAAGTCTTGCCCCCTACCTGGCCCCTCATGGTTGATTGTGGCTGGTGGAGACAATTCCCCTGATCACTTGGAGCCTGTACAGCCTTCTGTAGACCAAATATTTCATTCACTCTCTCTCCCATTTCAGTCACTACTTTCTGCACTCTCGGCGCTTCATGGTGAACAGTCAGTGTGCAGATGACAGGTTGTGGCAGCTGCTCAGGGGAGCTCCATCCAGCCCCAGACACCCCAAGAGAGTGGTAGGAAATGAAAAGCATCTTCATCTTGCCCTACCTTTTCTGATAAGGACCAGTCGGAACTTAAGACCCTGTCGGAGTTTAACGGCAGCTAGAGCTGGTCTTAAACTCCGACAAGGTCTTAAGCTCCGGTTGAAGTCTTGCCCCCTACCTGGCCCCTCATGGTTGATTGTGGCTGGTGGAGACCATTCCCCTGATCACTTGGAGCTTGTACAGCCTTCTGTAGACCAAATATTTCATTCACTCTCTCTCTCATTTCAGTCACCACTTTCCGCACTCTCAGCGCCTCATGGCGAACAGTCAGTGGGCAGATGACAGGTTGTGGCAGCTGCTCAGGGGAGCTCCATCCAGCCCCAGACACCCCAAGAGAGTGGTAGGAAATGAAAAGCATCTTCATTTTGCCCTACCTTTTCTGAAAAGGACCAGTCGGAACTTAAGACCCTGTTGGAGTTTAAGGGCAGCTAGAGTTGTGATTTGATGATTTTGTGTAAGAATTTTGTGTTCTTGAAATTTTTTATCCATGCAGTAATTAAAACTAATTTCTAATATTTAGTTGCTTCTTTTCTAGTCTGATGACTTCTGCAGAATGTGTGCAGACAAGGTTTTAAGTATTCTGAGTCAAAAAAGAAATATTCCTTCTTTAGGGCACTATAAAAGAACAGGAGAAGGCAAGATGGTTAAATTGTTTTTATTTCATCGTTGAGAACTGAGTGATGTACTCAATACACTGACAGTGCCACAATCAGTTCCATTAGGCTACACCTCCTTTCCAAAACATGGGTATACAGAATGTCAAGTCACAATATAGACGTTGAGAATGGAGACTGGCTGCCCGCAAATGATTTCAAATGGTCCGTGAGGACAGTCGACCTCTTAACATCTCAGCCCTGGTTCGTGTAGCCAGCAGAAATCTGTCACGTAGGTGACATAGGATGATTTGACGGTCTTCTGCTTGTGTCGTCACACATGGACAACCCGACCTTTTGCAATCAGAAGTGGTGCCAGTTTTTATGTAGATGACCTCGCAAGTCATACACAGTACGATATCTGCATCCCACTGCTCTTGCGACGTCAATAACTGATCTTCCCGCTTTTTCACATGCCAACGGCACATTCACGTTGCACATTTGACTGTCATGCCATTTAAAGTATCGTTAGAACTGTGGTTTAAAGGTGTTTTTTTATATAGTTTTTTATATATAGTCGACGCCTCGTCGGTCCGTCCATCCGTAATCATTTTGTTTCCGGAGCATAACTCAGAAACCATTCAATATTTTTAGACCAAAGTTGATAGATATGGTAATCTCAGCCTATGGTTGTGCCTTTTGCTATTTACAGATTTTTGGCATTTATATTTTTTTCGTTTTTCTGTGGAACATTTTGGTGTTAGTCTTATGATGGGGTGGGCTTCGTTTCTGGAGCAGAACTCAAAAGCCATGCAGTATTTTTCTGCAAAACTTGGTAGATATATCAGTCAGAACTTGAAGTGGTGCCTTTTGCTATGTACAGGATCTTGTGATGTATTATTTTCTCGGTTTCCATGGAAACGTTTCAGACTTAGTCTCAAAATTGAGGGATGGGATTCGTTTCGGGAGCAGAACTGAAAAACCGTTCAATGTTTTTCTGCAAAACTTGGTAGATATATCAATCAGAACCTATAGTGGTGCCTTTTGCTATGTATAGGATCTTGTGATAATGGAAACGTTTTGGACCTTGCCTGAAAAGTGAGAGGTGTGTTTCATTTCCAGAGCAGAACTCTCAAACTTCTTAATATCTGTTAGCAAAACTTTCTAGATATGTGTAGCAGACGCCAAGGTGGTGCTTTTGGGTTTTTAAAGATTTTTGTGATGTATTATTTTCTTGGTTTCCATATGTTATTTTCTTGGTCTCAAAATGGAGGGGTTGGCTTTGTTCCCAGAGCACAACTCGAAAACAATTTCATATCTTTCGACAGATCTTGGCAGATATGTCAGACAGGTCTTGAAATTGTGACTTTGCTGGTTACAGATATATGGCATTTATAATTTTTATGATTTCCATGGAAACAATTCAAGCTAAGTCTAAAAAAACAATGAGTAACTCTCAGATTATTTGCCCTTTAAAACATGTGGGGGCCGGGTGGATATGTCATCTTCTGATGACTCTTGTTTCAGTTCTTGAGGCCAATGCAAACATGTGCAAATGAAGAAAACTTCGATGCAATGATCACATGAACGATTGCACATGCAAAACCTGATGTGGCACTAACGTCATTTGCTCGACAAATTGATGTTTTTGAGTGGGTTTTGCTAACGGTTTTCTAGAGTCGAAAGTTTGGGATCCCATTCCGGATATACAGATGTATCATCAGAGAAACATTATTCATTATTATCCCCCTGCCATATAATGGAATAGGAGAATACAGTGTTTTGTGTAAATGGGCTGTTCTGTCTGGGCTGAATTTCTTCAGGGTGACTTGTGATAGCTTTCATAAAACATCAGATGAAAGATGCTGAACTTTACTGACATTTCTTTTGGTCCACAATCTGCACATTGTATTGACTCCACCCATCCATGATTTGACCCCAATTTCAAGGTTGTTTAGTGTGTTTCAGATTGAAACTTCGGGTGACCATTGTTGACAGTGGACACAGCAAAATTGAGATGGTCATTCCATGCCATTATGGCTGTCAGATAGTAATTGCTTCTTAACAGTTATCGCCAATACATCAGTATCAGTGTGCACAGTTTGGGGCATTGAATTAACAATTTCTGTTTTGTTTGCAATGTTTTTTCACAACACTAAAGGACAGCTCAAGAATCTTATGGGATGTAACATAAGAGGAAAATTAAAGAAAAAGTTATGAACTGCATAAATGTTTTCACCTTAGTCAGGGCAATATCACACAATCAATATAACAACAATCTGTATCATACATAATAGTTCATGTTAACAAAAGTGATTAATTGCTCCATTCCCTATCAGTCTACCGCAAAAATCAATCAACCAGTCACACAATCAAATATCAGAGGTTACTGTATCATTCAAACATACATTAATTCACAAATGAGACAAGGAATTCTGAAATGGCGATCAAGTAAATTGTGAGGAAACACCAATTTATACTGCCATGATTCTCTTCTGCCATCTTATATGAAAACATGATCAGCAACAGTGAACTGACAGGCCATATTGGTGAACAGCTCAGTAAGTACCATAACTAATTCTGACTGTGTGGAATATTTTCGTAAATACTGCTAAAATATGGTGATAACTTTTCAGCAACATGTTAAGAGCCTGTTAAAAGAGGTTATTTTTCAGTGAAACATAATATTGCTGTGGAAGTTTGTGGGAAAACATTTCAGTTTTAAGCAACCTGTAAAGGCAAGTACACACTTTAATAATTCATACTTTTATGCTTTCCTGTTGATATTTTACCATGGATACCATTTGGCAAATAGTGACAGATTTCATAGTACTGGGCGTGAAGCTATAGTTACTTTAAATGGAATGGATTGTTTAGTGGCCCAGATTTGAACACAGCTTTGTTTTGTGGTCTATCAGTGACAAGAGCCCACATCGAGTCATTGTTACCTGGTTTCTAAATTTATAGAACCAATAAATTTGACAATAAATTAGGATAAAGTCACCTCTGCCACTTATTTGGGTGTCTGAGTTAATCTTCGTGTAAAGTCACAAGATGTGAGTATTGTGAGTATGAAATGTGTTCACTGTTGTTGG
Organism: Haliotis asinina; assembly: GCF_037392515.1. NCBI lineage: Eukaryota > Metazoa > Mollusca > Gastropoda > Lepetellida > Haliotidae > Haliotis > Haliotis asinina. Next base: position 32,901,704 of record NC_090285.1, read on the forward strand.
CACAACATGTCACAAACCCTTTTAATTGAAGTAAACAATGTTGCATATGATTCATTCTTTCTGTTTGACCTTTTTCGCATATGAATAGACATAGTTTTCTTTTTAAAAAACACTTTTTTCATTAATGGCTTTCAATTATTTAGTCTCATGGCTGATAATTTCTTATTTGACATGTACCATGATATTGACACCATTTTCAACTTGTAGAAAGACTTGTTGTGACTGGGGAGGTGTATCTTTGCATAATCAGAAGCCTTCACATCCAAGTTAGTATAATGTTGGCAGTATGTAATCAAGCACCCTCCTTTTGCACTGATATCCTCTACCACCTTGTAGATGCTGTCACAACTGGACATGTAGGTACATACCATGTTTAGTAAGTCTTCTGGTCCAGGCTGTGTCTCATTATCAAATTTAATGACTCACTTACCCTTATTCATTAGATTTGTATTTCTGAGGGTTTTTTTTTCACTTTGAGAAGAGTAACCAATAAACTCCTTAAGTTATCAGGGTTAAATTTTCATCATTTTTTTAAAAACTGACTAATGTATAAAATGTGGGGTTGTTGAAGCAATTTCTCAATCACATGAGGTCATGAGTATCAAAATCATATTCCTTTAATGTAGTAGACTCTGCTGTGTCAGCAGAGGAAGGCAAACAACTGACCATTTATGAACAGGAAGTTGTGTAGTTACTAGTTTTTAGGTTTAAACATTATTCGATATTCGAAATATGCCTTTGCTTGGAACTATGACATGACCCCCTTCTTTTGTGACAAATGAGTGAAATCCCACGGTATATGTATGATTATAAAAGATTCTTCATTAATGCAGAAATACATTTTGCAAAGCATTTTTGAAATAGTGTTACCTGAGGGTTATAATAGACCTAATTTGTCTCTAACAGCTATTTCAATGCAAAAAATCTCCTCTTTATGGATATGTTGGACAGGAGAAAGTATTGAAGTATCATTCAGTTCCCTTTTATAGTCAACATCTCATCTGTTGTCCGTCTGGTTGTCCATAATGATTTTCTTCCCAGACCATAACTCAAAAACTGTTCGATATTATTCAGTAAAAGTGGTAGATATACCAAACAGACATTGAGGTGGGGCCTGTAGCTATTTACAGATTTTTGTCATTTTTTTTCCTGGAAACAATTCAGACTTTGTCTCAAAAGGGAAGGATGGAGTTCGTTTCCGGAGCATAACTCAAAAACCGTTTCATAATTTTAGACCAAAATTGATAGATACAGTAATCTCAACCTATGGTTGTGCCTTTTGCTAGTGACAGTTTTTTGGCATTTCTTTTGGTCTTAGTCAAATGGTGCAGTGGGTTCGTTTCTGGAGCAGAACTAAAAAACCGTTGAGTATTTTTCTGCAAAACTCGGTAGATATAACAGTCAGAATGTAAAGTGGTGCCTTTTGCTGTTTACAGGTTTGTGTGATTTATCATTTTCTTGATTCCCAGGGAAACAATTCGGACTTGGTCTCAAAATGGAGGATCTTGAAGTGGTGCCTGTCTGTTTACAGATATATGGCATTTATATTTTTCTTGATTTTGAAACAATTCAAACTTAGTCTAAAAAGACATTAAGTAACTGTTAGATGATTTGTCCTTTCAAATATGTGGGGGCCGGGGGGATATGTCATCTTCTGATGACTCTTGTGATTTATTATTTTCTCGGTTTCCGTGGAAACGTTTAGGACAAAAAGTTTCTCAAAAGTTATAGGTGTGTTTCGTTTCCGGAGCAGAACTCAAAAAACTTTGAAATATCTGTCAGTAAAACTTGGTAGATATGTGTGGCTGACCCCAAAGTGGTGCCTTTTGGTATTTACAGGTTTTTGTGACTTCTTCTTTTCTTGGTTTCCATGGACTTGGTCTCAAAATAGAGGGATGGGATTTGTTCCTGGAGCACAACTCGAAAACCATTTCATATCTTTCAACAGATCTTGGCAGATATATGATACAGATCTTGAAATGGTGACTTTGCTGATTACAGATATATGGCATTTATATTTTTCATGGAAATGATTTGGAATTAGTCAAGCTGGCCTTTAACCTTAAGTGAGATGTGATGTGATGTGATGTGATGTGATGTGATGTGCTATGGTATGGTATGGTATGGTATGGTATGGTATGGTATGGTGTGGTATGATATATGACATGACATGACATGATATGATATGACATGATAGAGGATATTTATATATACACATATCCACGCATTAGTACATACTCAAGGCACTGGTATTGTTTCCCTCGAACACTGGATGTCAGTCTGAACAGCACATTGTATTATCAATCTCAACTCCCTGGGGAGTATGCAACTCATGCTGCCACTAGGTGCACCACGTTTTATTGTGACTCTCCCATCCTTACGAGGTACCCATTCACAGCTGGGTGGACTGGGACACATAGTCACAGTACTTAGTCCAAGTTCCCTGCATGTTGCTGTACTTGAGTTTGCCAGTATCCATGTGGCCACCATCTGGTTATATGCCAACGGATTTGTGGGTTGTGCACTGTACATTAGAGGTCTGCAACACTGAAATAGTCTGCACACAAAGTTGACTTCAAGGTTTTTTACACCCGATCACAGTTGGGCTCGATCCTGACACCTCAACCTCGCTGGGTCACTGGCCTGGCACCTTAGCCAGCTCACCTACCATACCCCCAGTAACTATTCTTTTAAATATTTGGGGGCCAGGGGAATATGTCAGCTTCTGATGACCCTTGTTTCATTGCAGTTGTGACATGATGCTGATTACCACTTTTCCAAGATGTAAAACATCATTAATTTGGAAAAACAACAAGTGTACAGGTTAGATGTAAAGTATATTTATATTCCCTCTTTTTTGGAAGCAATGATATTTGAATCCAGCAATCCAGCAGGGCAAACAGACTTTTTCTGTAGGCTGGTACATTGGATCATGGACACATTTTGGTCAGTGTCCAACACTGTAAGTTGTGCAGCAGCATCAACATGCACATGCTATGTAAGTTAAGGCAGTTAATGCAGAAGTCAACAGTAATCATCATGCTCATGTATTTTTGTACTAAGGTTTGGAATGTACAAATCATGTTTAACTTGGAACACATTTTTGAACCAGTACTATCATGGACATATGATTAATAGTCATTCTTCTTTAGTCAACACATTATATAGGTTGAGATAGAAAAATGTTATCACTAAATATACTGCCAGTGCCCTGTTGCTATTACCTGTGCATTGTAAGGAAGTCTGTCTTCTTCATGCACTAGGCTGATGTGTTTGGGAGTTTGAATCAAACTTGGTGCTGGTGTGTTTCAACACCCTTGTTTTTTGCTGTTTTTGACAATGTTTCTTTTCACTCAAACTCAACGAATATTGAATTTTATTTAAAGTGCCCATTAAGCACACAAAAACTTACATTTATGTAAGAGTATAAATGACTTCAACATGATTCAGTTTATATATATGACTATCAAATTTTGTGATGTTCCCACTTTCTTTTTTTTTTTTGTTGTTGTAGTATATAATGAACAATATACAATTAAGGAAGAGTCCATTATGGACAGTTTTTGAATAGTATGTCCTTGTACCTAAAATGTATTTTTTCACATCCATAGCTAAGCCAGACATGGTACATGAACATGTCAATAAATATGGATTAGTATCTGTGGCTTTTGCTCTGAATATGTTTGTCTACTCTTGTTCATTTTCAGTAAATTTTATAACGTTATTAACATTAATCACATAATGTGAGATAAAAAAAAGAATGGTAAACATGACATTATTTATTACTATACCTCTTCATACAGCTTAGATATTGTTCAGTGTGGCATTTGATAACAACAACAAATAAACAAAAAACATGTGAAGTACAATTGAGCCTAATGATTGATATTGATACATTTCAGGCACAACCTTCAAGAAAGAAAAGTAAGGAAGTCGCAGTGGCTGATCCGTCTAGACAGCTGACTTTGTGTGCTGGCGATTAGGGTGCAGGTTCAAGTCCCAGGTGGGAGTCAACCAAAAAAGTACTAGAATTTGTATTTTACTAACAATGTGTAATCCCAAATATGACATACATTACATTTGATCACTTCCTAAATGGCAGTGTAATCACAATCAGTTATGCCTTGATATGGGAACAATAAGTCCAACTCAACATTCCCTATCTCAGGGAAAGGTAGTTGACAAAAATCAAATAAAATATGCGTGATCTGATATGAGATAGCAAATGTGATTTTTCAAGGTCATATGTAAACTTTTAGTCACAGATGCAGAAGCATCTTCCTGATGCCTGATATAAAGGAAATTATTGTTGATGTAATTATTGCTGAGACAGGTACACAGAAAAGATGTATTTGACTTGCAAGTTTCCACTGGTGAGGCAGTATATGCTCAGCTTTCTGTGAACCGTTGGTACCAATACTATATGCCATAGTAACAATCAGACAATTCCCTCGGCTCTGTAGTGGCATGGCTAATGACATATTTGTCTTTTTTCCATTCAGTGAATAAATGTATTTGACAGTTCAAAGGTTTCTGACAGATTTTAGCCATAATTGTCCAATAAGACATTTTTATGTTTCATGTATAATTCAGTTATATTTTTCTCATATTTTGCTCCTTTCAGGTTATCATTACATTAAAACCAAATGTTTTTATTAATGACTAACTTCATATGTTCACAGGTTGTTCACCATTCATCCCATGTTGGGTTGATCGCCTAGTCCAGATCAACAATTTGCAGACAGCTTGGAATTCAGCTGATGTTTACTCTTGCTCTCAAGAGAAAGCATTATGAACTAAATGCATCGGCATGGTTGAAATTCTAGATTTAGCATTTAGTTAGAGTAATTCATGCACCCACTTGCCATTGTCGTGCAGCTGTGCTGGATTTATAGGTAAAAATAGATCCCCATGAATAAATTCCTATACCAAGTGGTGACCATGTGATCAGTCTTTGTAACCTAGCATATTATTCGGCAGGAACAGTGTGGGGCATAAATAGCATGTAGTTAAAAACCTGTTCCATTTGTGGTCGAGGTCATGTGACAAATAAAATAGTTTAAAGTCTGTAAAAAATAGAAGTATTCAGCAAGAACACTGAGAAGTTAACCAAAAGTTTGAAATGCAATTTGGTATCATCAGCCCAGAGAACATGTCCAAATTCCTTCAACTGTAGTTTTAAAGGCGTCATTCCATTTTTGGTGACAGTCACATGACGAATAAAAAAGTTAAAAATCTGTAAAAAATAGAAGTCTTGAGCAAGTACAGTGGGAAGTTAATCACAAGTTTGAAATGCAATTTGGTATCATCAGCCCAGAGAACATGTCCAAATTCCTTCAACTGTAGATTTTAAAGGCGTCATTCCATTTTTGGTGACAGTCATGGGACGAATAAAAAAGTTAAAAATCTGTAAAAAATAGAAGTCTTGAGCAAGTACAGTGGGAAGTTAATCACAAGTTTAAAATGCAATTTGGTATCATCAGCCCAGAGAACATGTCCAAATTCCTTAAACTGTAGATTTTAAAGGCATCATTCCATTTTTGGTGACAGTCGTATGACGAATAAAAAAGTTTAAATTCTGTAAAAAATAGAAGTCTTGAGCAAGTACAGTGGGAAGTTAATCACAAGTTTGAAATGCAATTTGGTATCATCAGCCCAGAGAACATGTCCAAATTCCTTAAACTGTAGATTTTAAAGGTGTCATTCCATATTTGGTGACAGTCATGGGACGTATAAAAAAGTTAAAAATCTGTGAAAAATAGAAGTCTTGAGCAAGTACAGTGGGAAGTTAATCACAAGTTTAAAATGCAATTTGGTATCATCAGCCCAGAGAACATGTCCAAATTCCTTAAACTGTAGATTTTAAAGGCATCATTCCATTTTTGGTGACAGTCGTATGACGAATAAAAAAGTTTAAATTCTGTAAAAAATAGAAGTCTTGAGCAAGTACAGTGGGAAGTTAATCACAAGTTTAAAATGCAATTTGGTATCATCAGCCCAGAGAACATGTCCAAATTCCTTCAACTGTAGATTTTAAAGGCCTCATTCCATTTTTGGTGACAGTCATGGGACGAATAAAAAAGTTTATAATCTGCATTTAAAGTACCGTTAGAACTATGATTTAAAGTGCTTTTTCAATTCTTGAGGCCAATACAAACACGTGCAAATAAATTTGCGAGGATTACATGATCGACTGCACGTGAAAAACCTGGTTTGGCACGTCATTTGCACGATGAATGGATGGGTTTGAGGGGGTTTTGCTAACGTTTTTCTAGAGTCGAAAGATAGGGATCCCATTTCAGATACATAGATGTATCATCAGAGAAAAATTATTCATTATTTTCAAAATTTACACAAGCTTCTTTTTTGACTAATTTTGAAAATAGTAAATATCCGAGGCTTGAGATAATTGATATCAGTAGACACGAGGGTGAGATTCTATTTATCATCCCCAAATCATTCTTCATTAGTTTTCAATCAAATATGTATATCTCCAAACACAGCACTGACATTATGACATTAGATTTGCAGTGCTGCGATGTCATGGCACTGTGACGTCATCAACTTCCTGACCTCATAGCAATGTCAGGGCATTGTACAAAGATCTGGGTTTGATCCCCCACATGAGTACAAAGTGTAAAGATCATTTCCGGTGTTTTTGAAGTGAGTTAATGGTTAACGTCACATCAGGAATATCTCAGCCATATCGTGACGAAAACAAGTAATATAATAACAATGAAAGCGTTGTGAGGAGTAAAATCTGTCGACGATGAACAGTAAATATACTAGAGGATCACAGATATGAACATAAAGCTAGCATGAAAAACTAAAACATTATAATTACAATACGATATGAAACACAGGATATAGATCGCCTACAACTGAAAGTAGACCACCATACTTTGCTCCATGGGGACTTACACTACTTTTGTTACCTGCATGAACCCTAGCTAGATTTACACCATCCCTTCAGCTATTGGACTTTTTTTGCTGAAATCTAAATATACATTAAAATGAAAACAATATACTACGATAGAAACCTGGTAGACTGCAAATATTTTGGGACTTACGTATACGTACCGATGACAATAATGTTACGCTACGTCAGCCCCCTTCGATGGTACAGGCACTCACAGATTTAGATTCTAACTTAAATCACCAACACTAAAATACATTTGTCTATCTAGCATAGGAAATAGAAAATTTATTTATCAGTTCTATTTATTTTAAAAATTTGATAATTATGTGGTATTTACCAGGGCCTAGATTTTCGAAGCTCTCTCAGCGCTAAGATAGTCGTAAGTGTCATACATTAATATTAAGTTACGACTATCTTAGCGCTAAGAGAGTTTAAAAAATTTAGGCCCAGATCCGTAACTGTTTTTACATTGAAATACTTATCCTTTATGGTGGACGGTGACGTATTGCTCAGAAGTAAGCTCGTTATATAATTCAGTTATACTGATTAAAAGTAGATGTTTGCAAGAGATATATTTTATAGCCTGAAGACAAGATAGAGAGTCTGAAAATATTATGTATTGTTCATATTTAGGGTACTGTTGAATACATTTAAGCGCTGCAATATGGGATTTGCTTCTGAAGTGAAAACAGAACTGTCGCCTGGTACTCTAGTAGAGATAGTTCTGGATCCAATGACAGTTGCACAAGGCACCGCACAAACAATCGAGAGACTGATGAAGAGGAAGATACAGTGAAGGATAACACATTTACTTATTTTGTTGGAAGACAACATGTTATGTTAAATATTCATTATGTTTGGGAACAGCATTCTTCTGTATGTAAGTAAAGAAACACGTACATGAAATATATGTTTTACAACAGCGTAAATGTTCCAGATTGATGATTCACATTAGTGGCGGTCTTGTCTACTACAGCGTGCTTCATACAAAGTCCACACAAGAATTTTAATACAGATGAACACTGGTTTGTGTTGAGTTTCACAGGCGTATTAAAAACCAGCGCTGGCATATTCGAATCAATATTCCTGATAATCATTTGTATTGGTTGGCCAACATTAAACGATGCTCGTGGGTTTGAACAACGTGCTGTGCGGTAACTGAGGCTGATTATTATTCCATAATCCTTCGTTCAAATGATCAGTGAATGGCTCTTGGGGGGGAAGTGAGTGGGCTAAAATGTTTACTCACATCGACAATATTTCAGACATATCGTGACCAAGTCAAGTTATAGATAATTAAGTTTTAAAGGTAAATTATAAAAAAACCCAAAATGTCAACGAAGGACAATAAAGCAGTTTTATGACAGATATGAGCTTAAACCTATTGATTAATTCTCAAACATTTTAACTACAGATGACAATAAAAAAATATATATAAAAAAGAAACAGCCTATAGTTTGTCGGTAACTGAGGGTACACTTGCAGTACATTTGCTTCCTGCATGGACTCTTGGTGACGATGTGATACCTTGGTGTCACTTGCAAAGGTGAAGGATATATACTTAATAATGCTTTGTACTGTGTGCAAGGCCAGTTGCTAGTGGAAGTGGTTGATGGGTAAGCTACGCTAATATCGTCTTTACCTTTGTTTCTGGAAAAGGGTTTACATACCCAAACTGACCTCACATGGATCAACAACAGTAACTGTTAGGTGACATATGTCACATGGTTTAATACAGTGGAGATAAACAAAGGGATTAGCATCCTGTAAACAATGGCAAGTGATGAGGATATACATATGTCATGTTTAAATTACTCATAAAAGGGGTTGTTCTAAACTGGCATTGACCATTGTGAATATAGATTGCTAAATATTAACGCTAACTGCCACTACTCTTCTACGAACATTCATGGTATTCAGTGACAATAATATCAACAATGGCTTGACGTTTCACATGGCATGAAATCGTCCCTCTTAATGACATCAGTCCATATGTGAATTCGGGATGAAATTGTCTCAGATAGGTAGCTGCACTCCAGTCAGTCTACACTCCACCAGGTTTTCCCTGCATGTGTCACACTGCGATATGTACACGATACACGGTGCTTTGCAAATACTCTTTGACTAACTAAAGCAAACATAAGCCATATTATCTCTCCACTGTCGTAACATAAATACTTACAAGCACCAGCACGTCCAGTACATGCTGGAAATGCCAACAAAAATAATAACACGTGAAGCATGTATCAACGATTCAGGTTGGGTCATTGTGGAACAGTCACAACCCACGGTGTTCCTAACCGTAAAAAATAGAATGGCCTGACTATTCCAACTACCGTTAACTGTTACTGATGTCTTCTGAGTCTATCAGTCTGTGTGTCGATCATCTCTAGACTTATACGTTCTAAATGAGTGGTAAAGGTTTAAGAACAACTGGTATATTGGACCCCAATAACACTATCACTCTAATTCCAGTTCTAACGAAATACAAATCTTTCACCCGCTGTCTTAGTGTTCGTCTCTAAATCAGTTCTTCATTTTGCTTCTCCAGGGGCGGTATTCTGAAAAAGTCTACGATTTTCCTTAAGTTTTGTCTGAAGTTTTTAAAAATTGACGTAGCAATAGCTAAATCAGAAACTGAAGTTCGTATTTATAAAGTGACTTTGTCAAAAACTTAGCTGAGTCGGATGTTAAGTCGATCATAAACTTAAGTTCTTGGCCGCTGTGCATGCGCATCGCTGCCAATGGCAAAATGCCAGCCACGGAAAACTTCCGGTGGAACTCTTTAATGCAAGAAAATACAAGTGACGTCAAGCGGGGATTCCCTTCTGTCACCGGAGCGCAGGCGACAAGAAATCTGTAAGCATGTCTGAGACCGATACGAGCAAGAAACGAAAACCCAACTAGCATAAAGAAGAATGTCAGCAGTTGGCAGAATTGGTGAAGGAGAGGAAGAATGTAATAGAGGAGAGATTCGGACCGGGTGTGACTTCGACAAATCGACATGAGGCGTGGCAGGTGAGTGCATTCAATATGTTGAAGGTCTTATCAGGCTAAATTTGGTAACATATATTTATGTATAATTACCTCATGAATTGATGGTACATTGTACAAATGAAAATGTATACGAACCTTCAACATCATCAATTAAACATTTACGAGCACCATTTAATGCATTTTATCAATTTTTGTGTGAACTGATTTTTTTTAAAAAAATGGTTGGTTTGGCAACAATTCCCTCCTTGTAATATAAAGTATTATGCTGTCAGTAATGAGTGTTTATTTATAGAAATATTCTATACATTTTATTTTATAGACCAAAAGACGTTTGCTTCAACTTATAATGGCCCAGAGTAATGGTACACAAACACAAAATCAGAGAAATCATTAATCATGATGAAAAATTACTTTTGTCTAAACCAAATTTGCTATTTTCAAACAAGGATCCAGGTAATATTAATCCAAATGTTAACCAATTTTTGTCTTAGAAAATCACAGACACCCTCAAAGCAAATGGTCACCAGCAAAGAAGCAAAGAGGAGGTCATTAAGAAATGGAAGAACCTAAAGAGTGTCGGAAAAACAACCGCAACTGGTCATTTTTAGATTTTATTTCCTACAAAGAGTAATATATCTGGGATAAGGCCTAAAAAATTCTTGGGCTTCCCATGTCTCTACTGACCCAAAAGTTTTCTACTGGCCATAAAAATTTTACTCACCATAATAGATCCAACTTCCTCTCAGTTATGTAAGTATTTTAAAAGCACACGAGAAAACTCGTCCAATGTCAGTGGATTCAAGCTTCATACAGCTCCTACAGCTAGACCAATCCTTTGAAAATTAGGTAATAAGTTATTGATAGTATTATATGAGTTTCCCAGGCTACATGCATGATTGACTGTGAGAATTCGTAACTTAAAAATTAAAATTAGAAATTAGTTAAAACCTTCTTTCTCAATTTTTTCTTGAAATATTTTAAGATATAAAATAAGAACAGACAAACAGGAATTGAAAAGCAAATATATATTATGATGAATACAATATTGATGATCTACATTTATTTTTCAGAGGGTTAGGGCCATTATTGGCATCACCATCAACATCAGCATCAGCCTGCACATCAGTCTCCACATCAGCTACTTCCTCAGCAGTTTGGAAAAAGAGAAGTTGTTACTGGAAATTGAGGTTCTGAAATTACATAAAATTTATCTTCAGTCAAAAATCAGGAAATTGGAAGAATAGCTTTTCACATAGCCCACAACAGTGTATTTTACTAGTTCCAAATGTACCCAACAATCTTTAACAAGCACAAGTATTGCTGTTATGATTTGTTGTTTAGTGTTTGAAATAGTTCATGTTAATAGATATATACTTGCCTTTATGGGCCTCTGTCGGCTTGGTGGCAGTCGCCCATCATCCCTCCGTCCTTAGTCCACTTGTGTCCACGTAGTGTCTTCGTGGCAGTCGTCACTGCCTCTGGGGGACTTCACGGTCCATTTCTGCCCCCAGGATGATGATGTCCACGGTCCTGAGAGTAAAGATAATGAAGAGTTTAGTGTTTGAAACAGTTGATGTTAATAAATATATACTTGCCTTTATGGGCCTCTGTCGGCTTGGTGGCAGTCGCCCATCATCCCTCCGTCCTTAGTCCACTTGTGTCCATGCAGTGTCTTCGTGGCAGTCGTCACTGCCTCTGGGGGACTTCACGGTTCATTTCTGCCCCCAGGATGATGATGTTCACGGTCCTGAGAGTAAAGATAATGAAGAGTTTAGTGTTTGAAACAGTTGATGTTAATAGATATATACTTGCCTTTATGTTTCTCTGTTGGCTTGGTGGCAGTCACCCATCATCCCTCCGTCGCTGGTCCACTTGTGTCCATGCAGTGTCTTCGTGGCAGTCGTCACTGCCTCTGGGGGACTTCACGGTCCATTTCTGCCCCCAGGATGATGATGTCCACGGTCCTGAGAGTAAAGATAATGAAGAGTTTAGTGTTTGAAATAGTTGATGTTAATAGATATATACTTGCCTTTATGGGCCTCTGTCGGCTTGGTGGCAGTCGCCCGTCGTCCCTCCGTCGCTGGTCCACTTGTGTCCATGCAGTGTCTTCGTGGCAGTCGTCACTGCCTCTGGGGGACTTCACGCTCCATTTCTGCCCCCAGGATGATGATGTCCACAGTCCTGAGAGTAAAGATAATGAAGAGTTTAGGGTTTGAAACAGTTGATGTTAATAGATATATACTTGCCTTTATGGGTTTCTGTCGGGCTGGTAGCAGTCGCCCATCGTCCCTCCGTCGCTGGTCTACTTGTGTCCATGCAGTGTCTTCGTGGCAGTCGTCACTGCCTCTGGGGGACTTCACGGTCCATTTCTGCCCCCAGGATGATGATGTCCACAGTCCTGAGAGTAAAGATAATGAAGAGTTTAGTGTTTGAAACAGTTGATGTTAATAGATGTATACCTGCCTTTATGTTTCTCTGTTGGCTTGGTGGCAGTCGCCCATCATCCCTCTGTCGCTGGTCCACCTGTGTCCATGCAGTGTCTTTATGGCAGTCGTCACTGCCTCTGGGGGACTTCACGGTCCATTTCTGCCCCCAGGATGATGATGTCCACAGTCCTGAGAGTAAAGATAATGAAGAGTTTAGGGTTTGAAACAGTTGATGTTAATAGATATATACTTGCCTTTATGGGCCTCTGTCGGCTTGGTGGCAGTTGCCCATCGTCCCTCCCTCCTTGGTCCACCTGTGTCCATGCAGTGTCTTCGTGGCAGTCGTCACTGCCTCTGGGGGACTTCACGGTCCATTTCTGTCCCCAGGATGATGATGTCCACGGTTCTGAGAGTAAAGATAATGAAGAGTTTAGTGTTTGAAACAGTTGATGTTAATAGATATATACTTGCCTTTATGTTTCTCTGTTGGCTTGGTGGCAGTCACCCATCATCCCTCCGTCGCTGGTCCACTTGTGTCCATGCAGTGTCTTCGTGGCAGTCGTCACTGCCTCTGGGGGACTTCACGGTCCATTTCTGTCCCCAGGATGATGATGTCCACGGTCCTGAGAGTAAAGATAATGAAGAGTTTAGTGTTTGAAATAGTTGATGTTAATAGATATATACTTGCCTTTATGGGCCTCTGTTGGCTTGGTAGCAGTCGCCCGTCGTCCCTCCGTCGCTGGTCCACTTGTGTCCATGCAGTGTCTTCGTGGCAGTCGTCACTGCCTCTGGGGGACTTCACGCTCCATTTCTGCCCCCAGGATGATGATGTCCACAGTCCTGAGAGTAAAGATAATGAAGAGTTTAGGGTTTGAAACAGTTGATGTTAATAGATATATACTTGCCTTTATGGGCCTCTGTCGGCTTGGTGGCAGTCGCCCATCGTCCCTCCCTCCTTGGTCCACCTGTGTCCATGCAGTGTCTTCGTGGCAGTCGTCACTGCCTCTGGGGGACTTCACGGTCCATTTCTGTCCCCAGGATGATGATGTCCACGGTTCTGAGAGTAAAGATAATGAAGAGTTTAGTGTTTGAAACAGTTGATGTTAATAGATATATACTTGCCTTTATGGGTTTCTGTCGGGTTGGTAGCAGTCGCCCATCGTCCCTCCGTCGCTGGTCCACTTGTGTCCATGCAGTGTCTTCGTGGCAGTCGTCACTGCCTCTGGGGGACTTCACGGTCCATTTCTGCCCCCAGGATGATGATGTCCACAGTCCTGAGAGTAAAGATAATGAAGAGTTTAGTGTTTGAAACAGTTGATGTTAATAGATGTATACCTGCCTTTATGTCTCTCTGTTGGCTTGGTGGCAGTCGCCCATCATCCCTCTGTCGCTGGTCCACTTGTGTCCATGCAGTGTCTTCGTGGCAGTTGTCACTGCCTCTGGCGGACTTCACGGTCCATTTCTGTCCCCAGGATGATGATGTCCACAGTACTGAGAGTAAAGATAATGAAGAGTTCAGTGTTTGAAACAGTTGATGTTAATAGATATATACTTGCCTTTATGGGCCTCTGTCGGCTTGGTGGCAGTCGCCCATCGTCCCTCCCACCTTGGTCCACCTGTGTCCATGCAGTGTCTTTGTGGCAGTCGTCACTGCCTCTGGGGGACTTCACGGTCCATTTCTGTCCCCAGGATGATGATGTCCACGGTTCTGAGAGTAAAGATAATGAAGAGTTTAGTGTTTGAAACAGTTGATGTTAATAGATATATACTTGCCTTTATGGGTTTCTGTCGGGTTGGTAGCAGTCGCCCATCGTCCCTCCGTCGCTGGTCCACTTGTGTCCATGCAGTGTGTTCGTGGCAGTCGTCACTGCCTCTGGGGAACTTCACAGTCCATTTCTGCCCCCAGGATGATGATGTCCACGGTCCTGAGAGTATAGATAATGAAGAGTTTAGTGTTTGAAACAGTTGATGTGAATAGATATATACTTGCCTTTATGGGTCTCTGTCGGCTTGGTGGCAGTCGCCCATCGTCCCTTCGTCGTTTGTCCACTTGTGTCCATGCAGTGTCTTTGTGGCAGTCATCACTGCCTCTGGGGGACTTCACGGTCCATTTCTGCCCCCAGGATGATGATGTCCACAGTCCTGAGAGTAAAGATAATGAAGAGTTTAGTGTTTGAAACAGTTGATGTTAATAGATATATACTTGCCTTTATGGGTCTCTGTTGGGTTGGTGGCAGTCGCCCATCGTCCCTCCCTCTTTGGTCCACCTGTGTCCATGCAGTGTCTTCGTAACAGTCGTCACTGCCTCTGGGGGACTTCACGGTCCATTTCTGCCCCCAGGATGATGATGTCCACCGTCCTGAGAGTAAAGATAATGAAGAGTTTAGTGTTTGAAACAGTTGATGTTAATAGATATATACTTGCCTTTATGGGCCTCTGTCGGGTTGGTGGCAGTCGTCCATCGTCCCTTCGTCGCTTGTCCACCTGTGTCCATGCAGTGTGTTTGTGGCAGTCGTCACTGCCTCTGGGGGACTTCACGGTCCATTTCTGCCCCCAGGATGATGATGTCCACAGTCCTGAGAGTAAAGATAATGAAGAGTTTAGTGTTTGAAATAGTTGATGTTAATAGATATATACTTGCCTTTATGGGCCTCTGTTGGGTTGGTGGCAGTCGCCCATTGTCCCTCCGTCCTTGGTCCACCTGTGTCCATGCAGTGTCTTCGCATCAGTCGTCACTGCCTCTGGGGGACTTCACGGTCCATTTCTGCTCCGAGGATGATGATGTCCACGGTTCTGAGAGTAAAGATAATGAAGAGTTTAGTGTTTGAAACAGTTGATGTTAATAGATCTATACTTGCCTTTATGGGTCTCTGTTGGGTTGGTAGCAGTCGCCCATCGTCCCTCCGTCGCTGGTCCACTTGTGTCCATGCAGTGTCTTCGTGGCAGTCGTCACTGCCTCTAGGGGACTTCACGGTCCATTTCTACCCGCAGGATGATGATGTCCACAGTCCTGAGAGTAAAGATAATGAAGAGTTTAGTGTTTGAAACAGTTGATGTTAATAGATATATACTTGCTTTTATGATTCTCTGTTGGCTTGGTGGCAGTCGCCCATCATCCCTCCGTCGCTGGTCCACTTGTGTCCATGCAATGTGTTCATGGCAGTCGTCACTGCCTCTGGGGAACTTCACGGTCCATTCCTGCCCCAAGGATGATGATGTCCACGGTCCTGAGAGTAAAGATAATGAAGAGTTTAGTGTTTGAAACAGTTGATGTTAATAGATATATACTTGCCTTTATGGGTCTCTGTTGGCTTGGTGGCAGTCGCCCATTGTCCCTTCGTCGCTTGTCCACTTGTGTCCATGCAGTGTGTTTGTGGCAGTCGTCACTGCCTCTGGGGGACTTCACGGTCCATTTCTGCCCCCAGGATGATGATGTCCACAGTCCTGAGAGTAAAGATAATGAAGAGTTTAGTGTTTGAAACAGTTGATGTTAATAGATATATACTTGCCTTTATGGGTCTCTGTTGGGTTGGTGGCAGTCGCCCATCGTCCCTCCGTCGCTGGTCCACTTGTGTCCATGCAGTGTCTTCGTGGCAGTCATCACTGCCTCTGGGGGACTTCACGGTCCATTTCTGCCCCCAGGATGATGATGTCCACCGTCCTGAGAGTAAAGATAATGAAGAGTTTAGTGTTTGAAATAGTTGATGTTAATAGATGTATACTTGCCTTTATGTTTCTCTGTTGGCTTGGTGGCAGTCGCCCATCATCCCTCTGTCGCTGGTCGACTTCTGTCCATGCAGTGTGTTCGTGGCAGTCGTCACTGCCTCTGGGGAACTTCACAGTCCATTTCTGCCCCCAGGATGATGATGTCCACGGTCCTGAGAGTATAGATAATGAAGAGTTTAGTGTTTGAAACAGTTGATGTGAATAGATATATACTTGCCTTTATGGGTCTCTGTCGGCTTGGTGGCAGTCGCCCATCGTCCCTTCGTCGTTTGTCCACTTGTGTCCATGCAGTGTGTTTGTGGCAGTCGTCACTGCCTCTGGGGGACTTGACGGTCCATTTCTGCCCCCAGGATGATGATGTCCACAGTCCTGAGAGTAAAGATAATGAAGAGTTTAGTGTTTGAAACAGTTGATGTTAATAGATATATACTTGCCTTTATGTTTCTCTGTTGGGTTGGTGGCAGTCGCCCATCGTCCCTCCGTCGCTGGTCCACTTGTGTCCATGCAGTGACTTCGTGGTAGTCATCACTGCCTCTGGGGGACTTCACGGTCCATTTCTGCCCAAAGGATGATGATGTCCACAGTCCTGAGAGTAAAGATAATGAAGAGTTTAGTGTTTGAAACAGTTGATGTTAATAGATATATAATTACCTTTATGGGCCTCTGTCGGCTTGGTGGCAGTAGCCCATCGTCCCTCCCTCCTTGGTCCACCTGTGTCCATGCAGTGTCTTTATGGCAGTCGTCACTGCCTCTGGGGGACTTCACGGTCCATTTCTGCCCCCAGGATGATGATGTCCACAGTCCTGAGAGTAAAGATAATGAAGAGTTTAGTGTTTGAAACAGTTGATGTTAATAGATATATACTTGCCTTTATGGGCCTCTGTCGGCTTGGTGGCAGTCGCCCATTGTCCCTCCGTCCTTAGTCCACTTGTGTCCATGCAGTGTCTTCGTATCAGTCGTCACTGCCTCTGGGGGACTTCACGGTCCATTTCTGCTCCGAGGATGATGATGTCCACGGTTCTGAGAGTAAAGATAATGAAGAGTTTAGTGTTTGAAACAGTTGATGTTAATAGATATATACTTGCCTTTGTGATTCTCTGTTGGCTTGGTGGCAGTCGCCCATCATCCCTCCGTCGCTGGTCCACTTGTGTCCATGCAATGTGTTCATGGCAGTCGTCACTGCCTCTGGGGAACTTCACGGTCCATTCCTGCCCCCAGGATGATGATGTCCACGGTCCTGAGAGTAAAGATAATGAAGAGTTTAGTGTTTGAAACAGTTGATGTTAATAGATATATACTTGCCTTTATGGGTCTCTGTTGGGTTGGTAGCAGTCGCCCATCGTCCCTCCGTCGCTGGTCCACTTGTGTCCATGCAGTGTCTTCGTGGCAGTCGTCACTGCCTCTGGGGGACTTCACGGTCCATTTCTGCCCCCAGGATGATGATGTCCACCGTCCTGAGAGTAAAGATGATGAAGAGTTTAGTGTTTGAAATAGTTGATGTTAATAGATGTATACTTGCCTTTATGTTTCTCTGTTGGCTTGGTGGCAGTCGCCCATCATCCCTCTGTCGCTGGTCGATTTGTGTCCATGCAGTGTGTTCGTTGCAGTCGTCACTGCCTCTGGGGAACTTTACGGTCCATTTCTGCCCCCAGGATGATGATGTCCACGGTCCTGAGAGTATAGATAATGAAGAGTTTAGTGTTTGAAACAGTTGATGTTAATAGATATATACTTGCCTTTATGGGTCTCTGTCGGCTTGGTGGCAGTCGCCCATCGTCCCTTCGTCGTTTGTCCACTTGTGTCCATGCAGTGTCTTTGTGGCAGTCGTCACTGCTTCTGGGGGACTTCACGGTCCATTTCTGCCCCCAGGATGATGATGTCCACAGTCCTGAGAGTAAAGATAATGAAGAGTTTAGTGTTTGAAACAGTTGATGTTAATAGATATATACTTGCCTTTATGGGTCTCTGTTGGGTTGGTGGCAGTCGCCCATCGTCCCTCCGTCGCTGGTCCACTTGTGTCCATGCAGTGTGTTCGTGGCAGTCATCACTGCCTCTGGGGGACTTCACGGTCCATTTCTGCCCCCAGGATGATGATGTCCACAGTCCTGAGAGTAAAGATAATGAAGAGTTTAGTGTTTGAAACAGTTGATGTTAATAGATATATACTTGCCTTTATGGGCCTCTGTCGGCTTGGTGGCAGTCGCCCATCGTCCCTCCCTCTTTGGTCCACCTGTGTCCATGCAGTGTCTTCGTAGCAGTTGTCACTGCCTCTGGGGGACTTCACGGTCTATTCCTGCCCCCAGGATGATGATGTCCACGGTCCTGAGAGTAAAGATAATGAAGAGTTTAGTGTTTGAAACAGTTGATGTTAATAGATATATACTTGCCTTTATGGGTCTCTGTCGGCTTGGTGGCAGTCGCTCATCGTCCCTTCGTCGCTTGTCCACTTGTGTCCATGCAGTGTGTTTGTGGCAGTCGTCACTGCCTCTGGGGGACTTCACGGTCCATTTCTGCCCCCAGGATGATGATGTCCACAGTCCTGAGAGTAAAGATAATGAAGAGTTTAGTGTTTGAAACAGTTGATGTTAATAGATATATACTTGCCTTTATGGGTCTCTGTTGGGTTGGTAGCAGTCGCCCATCGTCCCTCCGTCGCTGGTCCACTTGTGTCCATGCAGTGTCTTCGTGGCAGTCGTCACTGCCTCTGGGGGACTTCACGGTCCATTTCTGCCCCCAGGATGATGATGTCCACCGTCCTGAGAGTAAAGATAATGAAGAGTTTAGTGTTTGAAATAGTTGATGTTAATAGATGTATACTTGCCTTTATGTTTCTCTGTTGGCTTGGTGGCAGTCGCCCATCATCCCTCTGTCGCTGGTCGATTTGTGTCCATGCAGTGTGTTCGTGGCAGTCGTCACTGCCTCTGGGGAACTTTACGGTCCATTTCTGCCCCCAGGATGATGATGTCCACGGTCCTGAGAGTATAGATAATGAAGAGTTTAGTGTTTGAAACAGTTGATGTTAATAGATATATAGTTGCCTTTATGTTTCTCTGTCGGCTTGGTATCAGTCGCCCATCGTTCCTCCGTCGCTGGTCCACTTGTGTCCATGCAGTGTCTTCGTGGCAGTCGTCACTGCCTCTGGGGGACTTCACGGTCCATTTCTGCCCCCAGGATGATGATGTCCACAGTCCTGAGAGTAAAGATAAGAAAGAGTTTAGTGTTTGAAACAGTTGATGTTAATAGATATATACTTGCCTTTATGGCCCTCTGTCGGCTTGGTGGCAGTCGCCCATTGTCCCTCCGTCGCTGGTCCACTTGTGTCCATGCAGTGTCTTTGTAACAGTCGTCACTGCCTCTGGGGGACTTCACGGTCCATTTCTGCCCCCAGGATGATGATGTCCACAGTCCTGAGAGTAAAGATAAGAAAGAGTTTAGTGTTTGAAACAGTTGATGTTAATAGATATATACTTGCCTTTATGGGTCTCTGTCGGCTTGGTGGCAGTCGCCCATCGTCCCTCCGTCGCTGGTCCACTTGTGTCCATGCAGTGTGTTCGTTGCAGTCGTCACTGCCTCTCGGGAACTTTACGGTCCATTTCTGCCCCCAGGATGATGATGTCCACGGTCCTGAGAGTATAGATAATGAAGAGTTTAGTGTTTGAAACAGTTGATGTTAATAGATATATACTTGCCTTTATGGGTCTCTGTCGGCTTGGTGGCAGTCGCCCATCGTCCCTTCGTCGTTTGTCCACTTGTGTCCATGCAGTGTCTTTGTGGCAGTCGTCACTGCTTCTGGGGGACTTCACGGTCCATTTCTGCCCCCAGGATGATGATGTCCACAGTCCTGAGAGTAAAGATAATGAAGAGTTTAGTGTTTGAAACAGTTGATGTTAATAGATATATACTTGCCTTTATGGGTCTCTGTTGGGTTGGTGGCAGTCGCCCATAGTCCCTCCGTCGCTGGTCCACTTGTGTCCATGCAGTGTCTTCGTGGCAGTCATCACTGCCTCTGGGGAACTTTACGGTCCATTTCTGCCCCCAGGATGATGATGTCCACGGTCCTGAGAGTATAGATAATGAAGAGTTTAGTGTTTGAAACAGTTGATGTTAATAGATATATACTTGCCTTTATGTTTCTCTGTCGGCTTGGTATCAGTCGCCCATCGTTCCTCCGTCGCTGGTCCACTTGTGTCCATGCAGTGTCTTCGCGGCAGTCGTCACTGCCTCTGGGGGACTTCACGGTCCATTTCTGCCCCCAGGATGATGATGTCCACAGTCCTGAGAGTAAAGATAAGAAAGAGTTTAGTGTTTGAAACAGTTGATGTTAATAGATATATACTTGCCTTTATGGGCCTCTGTCGGCTTGGTGGCAGTCGCCCATTGTCCCTCCGTCGCTGGTCCACTTGTGTCCATGCAGTGTCTTTGTAACAGTCGTCACTGCCTCTGGGGGACTTCACGGTCCATTTCTGCCCCCAGGATGATGATGTCCACAGTCCTGAGAGTAAAGATAAGAAAGAGTTTAGTGTTTGAAACAGTTGATGTTAATAGATGTATACTTGCCTTTATGGGTCTCTGTCGGCTTGGTGGCAGTCGCCCATCGTCCCTCCGTCGCTGGTCCACTTGTGTCCATGCAGTGTCTTCGTAACAGTCGTCACTGCCTCTGGGGGACTTAACGGTCCATTCCTGCCCCCAGGATGATGATGTCCACAGTCCTGAGAGTAAAGATAATGAAGAGTTTAGTGTTTGAAACAGTTGATGTTAATAGATGTATACTTGCCTTTTTGTTTCTCTGTTTGCTTGGTGGCAGTCGCCCATCATCCCTCTGTCGCTGGTCGACTTCTGTCCATGCAGTGTGTTCGTGGCAGTCGTCACTGCCTCTGGGGAACTTCACGGTCCATTTCTGCCCCCAGGATGATGATGTCCACGGTCCTGAGAGTATAGATAATGAAGAGTTTAGTGTTTGAAACAGTTGATGTGAATAGATATATACTTGCCTTTATGGGTTTCTGTCGGCTTGGTGGCAGTCGCCCATCGTCCCTTCGTCGTTTGTCCACTTGTGTCCATGCAGTGTCTTTGTGGCAGTCGTCACTGCCTCTGGGGGATTTGACGGTCCATTTCTGCCCCCAGGATGATGATGTCCACAGTCCTGAGAGTAAAGATAATGAAGAGTTTAGTGTTTGAAACAGTTGATGTTAATAGATATATAGTTGCCTTTATGGGTCTCTGTTGGGTTGGTGGCAGTCGCCCATCGTCCCTCCGTCGCTGGTCCACTTGTGTCCATGCAGTGTCTTCGTGGCAGTCATCACTGCCTTTAGGGGACTTCACGGTCCATTTCTGCCCCCAGGATGATGATGTCCACAGTCCTGAGAGTAAAGATAATGAAGAGTTTAGTGTTTGAAACAGTTGATGTTAATAGATATATACTTGCCTTTTTGGGCCTCTGTCGGCTTGGTGGCAGTCGACCATCGTCCCTCCCTCTTTGGTCCACCTGTGTCCATGCAGTGTCTTCGTATCAGTAGTCACTGCCTCTGGGGGACTTCACGGTCCATTCCTGCCCCCAGGATGATGATGTCCACAATCCTGAGAGTAAAGATAATGAAGAGTTTAGTGTTTGAAACAGTTGATGTTAATAGATATATAGTTGCCTTTATGTTTCTCTGTCGGCTTGGTATCAGTCGCCCATCGTCCCTCCGTCGCTGGTCCACTTGTGTCCATGCAGTGTCTTCGTGGCAGTCGTCACTGTCTCTGGGGGACTTCACGGTCCATTTCTGCCCCCAGGATGATGATGTCCACAGTCCTGAGAGTAAAGATAAGAAAGACTTTAGTGTTTGAAACAGTTGATGTTAATAGATATATACTTGCCTTTATGGGCCTCTGTCGGCTTGGTGGCAGTCGCCCATTGTCCCTCCGTCGCTGGTCCACTTGTGTCCATGCAGTGTCTTTGTAACAGTCGTCACTGCCTCTGGGGGACTTCACGGTCCATTTCTGCCCCCAGGATGATGATGTCCACAGTCCTGAGAGTAAAGATAAGAAAGAGTTTAGTGTTTGAAACAGTTGATGTTAATAGATATATACTTGCCTTTATGGGTCTCTGTCGGCTTGGTGGCAGTCGCCCATCGTCCCTCCATCGCTGGTCCACTTGTGTCCATGCAGTGTCTTCGTAGCTGTCGTCACTGCCTCTGGGGGACTTCACGGTCCATTTCTGCCCCCAGGATGATGATGTCCACAGTCCTGAGAGTAAAGATAATGAAGAGTTTAGTGTTTGAAACAGTTGATGTTAATAGATGTATACTTGCCTTTTTGTTTCTCTGTTGGTTTGGTGGCAGTCGCCCATCATCCCTCTGTCGCTGGTCGACTTCTGTCCATGCAGTGTGTTTGTGGCAGTCGTCACTGCCTCTGGGGAACTTCACGGTCCATTTCTGCCCCCAGGATGATGATGTCCACGGTCCTGAGAGTATAGATAATGAAGAGTTTAGTGTTTGAAACAGTTGATGTGAATAGATATATACTTGCCTTTATGGGCCTCTGTCGGCTTGGTGGCAGTCGCCCATCGTCCCTTCGTCGTTTGTCCACTTGTGTCCATGCAGTGTCTTTGTGGCAGTCGTCACTGCCTCTGGGGGACTTCACGGTCCATTTCTGCCCCCAGGATGATGATGTCCACAGTCCTGAGAGTAAAGATAATGAAGAGTTTAGTGTTTGAAACAGTTGATGTTAATAGATATATACTTGCCTTTATGGGTCTCTGTTGGGTTGGTGGCAGTCGCCCATCGTCCCTCCGTCGCTGGTCCACTTGTGTCCATGCAGTGTATTCGTGGCAGTCATCACTGCCTCTGGGGGACTTCACGGTCCATTTCTGCCCCCAGGATGATGATGTCCACAGTCCTGAGAGTAAAGATAATGAAGAGTTTAGTGTTTGAAACAGTTGATGTTAATAGATATATAATTGCCTTTATGGGCCTCTGTCGGCTTGGTGGCAGTAGCCCATAGTCCCTCCCTCCTTGGTCCACCTGTGTCCATGCAGTGTCTTTATGGCAGTCGTCACTGCCTCTGGGGGACTTCACGGTCCATTTCTGCCCCCAGGATGATGATGTCCACAGTCCTGAGAGTAAAGATAATGAAGAGTTTAGTGTTTGAAACAGTTGATGTTAATAGATATATACTTGCCTTTATGTTTCTCTGTCGGCTTGGTGGCAGTCGCCCATCGTCCCTCCCTCTTTGGTCCACCTGTGTCCATGCAGTGTCTTCGTGGCAGTCGTCACTGCCTCTGGGGGACTTCACGGTCCATTCCTGCCCCCAGGATGATGATGTCCACGGTCCTGAGAGTAAAGATAATGAAGAGTTTAGTGTTTGAAACAGTTGATGTTAATAGATATATAGTTGCCTTTATGTTTCTCTGTCGGCTTGGTATCAGTCGCCCATCGTCCCTCCGTCGCTGGTCCACTTGTGTCCATGCAGTGTCTTCGTGGCAGTCGTCACTGCCTCTGGGGGCTTCACGGTCCATTTCTGCCCCCAGGATGATGATGTCCACAGTCCTGAGAGTAAAGATAAGAAAGAGTTTACTGTTTGAAACAGTTGATGTTAATAGATATATACTTGCCTTTATGGGCCTCTGTCGGCTTGGTGGCAGTCGCCCATTGTCCCTCCGTCGCTGGTCCTTTTGTGTCCATGCAGTGTCTTTGTAACAGTCGTCACTGCCTCTGGGGGACTTCACGGTCCATTTGTGCCCCCAGGATGATGATGTCCACAGTCCTGAGAGTAAAGATAAGAAAGAGTTTAGTGTTTGAAACAGTTGATGTTAATAGATATATACTTGCCTTTATGGGTCTCTGTCGGCTTGGTGGCAGTCGCCCATCGTCCCTCCGTCGCTGGTCCACTTGTGTCCATGCAGTGTCTTCGTAGCTGTCGTCACTGCCTCTGGGGGACTTCACGGTCCATTTCTGCCCCCAGGATGATGATGTCCACGGTCCTGAGAGTAAAGATAATGAAGAGTTTAGTGTTTGAAACAGTTGATGTTAATAGATATATACTTGCCTTTCTGTTTCTCTGTTGGCTTGGTGGCAGTCGCCCATCGTCCCTCCGTCGCTGGTCCACTTGTGTCCATGCAGTGTGTTCGTGGCAGTCGTCACTGCCTCTGGGGAACTTCACGGTCCATTTCTGCCCCCAGGATGATGATGTCCACGGTCCTGAGAGTATAGATAATGAAGAGTTTAGTGTTTGAAACAGTTGATGTTAATAGATATATACTTGCCTTTATGGGTCTCTGTCGGCTTGGTGGCAGTCGCCCATCATCCCTCCGTCACTGGTCGACTTCTGTCCATGCAGTGTGTTTGTGGCAGTCGTCACTGCCTCTGGGGAACTTCACGGTCCATTTCTGCCCCCAGGATGATGATGTCCACGGTCCTGAGAGTATAGATAATGAAGAGTTTAGTGTTTGAAACAGTTGATGTTAATAGATATATAATTGCCTTTATGGGCCTCTGTCGGCTTGGTGGCAGTAGCCCATAGTCCCTCCCTCCTTGGTCCACCTGTGTCCATGCAGTGTCTTTATGGCAGTCGTCACTGCCTCTGGGGGACTTCACGGTCCATTTCTGCCCCCAGGATGATGATGTCCACAGTCCTGAGAGTAAAGATAATGAAGAGTTTAGTGTTTGAAACAGTTGATGTTAATAGATATATACTTGCCTTTATGTTTCTCTGTCGGCTTGGTGGCAGTCGCCCATCGTCCCTCCCTCTTTGGTCCACCTGTGTCCATGCAGTGTCTTCGTGGCAGTCGTCACTGCCTCTGGGGGACTTCACGGTCCATTCCTGCCCCCAGGATGATGATGTCCACGGTCCTGAGAGTAAAGATAATGAAGAGTTTAGTGTTTGAAACAGTTGATGTTAATAGATATATAGTTGCCTTTATGTTTCTCTGTCGGCTTGGTATCAGTCGCCCATCGTCCCTCCGTCGCTGGTCCACTTGTGTCCATGCAGTGTCTTCGTGGCAGTCGTCACTGCCTCTGGGGGCTTCACGGTCCATTTCTGCCCCCAGGATGATGATGTCCACAGTCCTGAGAGTAAAGATAAGAAAGAGTTTAGTGTTTGAAACAGTTGATGTTAATAGATATATACTTGCCTTTATGGGCCTCTGTCGGCTTGGTGGCAGTCGCCCATTGTCCCTCCGTCGCTGGTCCTTTTGTGTCCATGCAGTGTCTTTGTAACAGTCGTCACTGCCTCTGGGGGACTTCACGGTCCATTTCTGCCCCCAGGATGATGATGTCCACAGTCCTGAGAGTAAAGATAAGAAAGAGTTTAGTGTTTGAAACAGTTGATGTTAATAGATATATACTTGCCTTTATGGGTCTCTGTCGGCTTGGTGGCAGTCGCCCATCGTCCCTCCGTCGCTGGTCCACTTGTGTCCATGCAGTGTCTTCGTAGCTGTCGTCACTGCCTCTGGGGGACTTCACGGTCCATTTCTGCCCCCAGGATGATGATGTCCACGGTCCTGAGAGTAAAGATAATGAAGAGTTTAGTGTTTGAAACAGTTGATGTTAATAGATATATACTTGCCTTTCTGTTTCTCTGTTGGCTTGGTGGCAGTCGCCCATCGTCCCTCCGTCGCTGGTCCACTTGTGTCCATGCAGTGTGTTCGTGGCAGTCGTCACTGCCTCTGGGGAACTTCACGGTCCATTTCTGCCCCCAGGATGATGATGTCCACGGTCCTGAGAGTATAGATAATGAAGAGTTTAGTGTTTGAAACAGTTGATGTTAATAGATATATACTTGCCTTTATGGGTCTCTGTCGGCTTGGTGGCAGTCGCCCATCGTCCCTTCGTCGTTTGTCCACTTGTGTCCATGCAGTGTCTTTGTGGCAGTCATCACTGCCTCTGGGGGACTTGACGGTCCATTTCTGCCCCCAGGATGATGATGTCCACAGTCCTGAGAGTAAAGATAATGAAGAGTTTAGTGTTTGAAACAGTTGATGTTAATAGATGTATACTTGCCTTTATGGGTCTCTGTTGGGTTGGTGGCAGTCGCCCATCGTCCCTCCGTCGCTGGTCCACTTGTGTCCATGCAGTGTCTTCGTGGCAGTCATCACTGCCTTTAGGGGACTTCACGGTCCATTTCTGCCCCCAGGATGATGATGTCCACAGTCCTGAGAGTAAAGATAATGAAGAGTTTAGTGTTTGAAACAGTTGATGTTAATAGATATATACTTGCCTTTTTGGGCCTCTGTCGGCTTGGTGGCAGTCGCCCATCGTCCCTCCCTCTTTGGTCCACCTGTGTCTATGCAGTGTCTTCGTATCAGTAGTCACTGCCTCTGGGGGACTTCACGGTCCATTCCTGCCCCCAGGATGATGATGTCCACAATCCTGAGAGTAAAGATAATGAAGAGTTTAGTGTTTGAAACAGTTGATGTTAATAGATATATACTTGCCTTTATGGGTCTCTGTTGGGTTGGTGGCAGTCGCCCATCGTCCCTCCGTCGCTGGTCCACTTGTGTCCATGCAGTGTATTCGTGGCAGTCATCACTGCCTCTGGGGGACTTCACGGTCCATTTCTGCCCCCAGGATGATGATGTCCACAGTCCTGAGAGTAAAGATAATGAAGAGTTTAGGGTTTGAAACAGTTGATGTTAATAGATATATAGTTGCCTTTATGTTTCTCTGTCGGCTTGGTATCAGTCGCCCATCGTCCCTCCGTCGCTGGTCCACTTGTGTCCATGCAGTGTCTTCGTGGCAGTCGTCACTGCCTCTGGGGGCTTCACGGTCCATTTCTGCCCCCAGGATGATGATGTCCACAGTCCTGAGAGTAAAGATAAGAAAGAGTTTAGTGTTTGAAACAGTTGATGTTAATAGATATATACTTGCCTTTATGGGCCTCTGTCGGCTTGGTGGCAGTCGCCCATTGTCCCTCCGTCGCTGGTCCTTTTGTGTCCATGCAGTGTCTTTGTAACAGTCGTCACTGCCTCTGGGGGACTTCACGGTCCATTTCTGCCCCCAGGATGATGATGTCCACAGTCCTGAGAGTAAAGATAAGAAAGAGTTTAGTGTTTGAAACAGTTGATGTTAATAGATATATACTTGCCTTTATGGGTCTCTGTCGGCTTGGTGGCAGTCGCCCATCGTCCCTCCGTCGCTGGTCCACTTGTGTCCATGCAGTGTCTTCGTAGCTGTCGTCACTGCCTCTGGGGGACTTCACGGTCCATTTCTGCCCCCAGGATGATGATGTCCACGGTCCTGAGAGTAAAGATAATGAAGAGTTTAGTGTTTGAAACAGTTGATGTTAATAGATATATACTTGCCTTTCTGTTTCTCTGTTGGCTTGGTGGCAGTCGCCCATCGTCCCTCCGTCGCTGGTCCACTTGTGTCCATGCAGTGTGTTCGTGGCAGTCGTCACTGCCTCTGGGGAACTTCACGGTCCATTTCTGCCCCCAGGATGATGATGTCCACGGTCCTGAGAGTATAGATAATGAAGAGTTTAGTGTTTGAAACAGTTGATGTTAATAGATATATACTTGCCTTTATGGGTCTCTGTCGGCTTGGTGGCAGTCGCCCATCGTCCCTTCGTCGTTTGTCCACTTGTGTCCATGCAGTGTCTTTGTGGCAGTCATCACTGCCTCTGGGGGACTTGACGGTCCATTTCTGCCCCCAGGATGATGATGTCCACAGTCCTGAGAGTAAAGATAATGAAGAGTTTAGTGTTTGAAACAGTTGATGTTAATAGATGTATACTTGCCTTTATGGGTCTCTGTTGGGTTGGTGGCAGTCGCCCATCGTCCCTCCGTCGCTGGTCCACTTGTGTCCATGCAGTGTCTTCGTGGCAGTCATCACTGCCTTTAGGGGACTTCACGGTCCATTTCTGCCCCCAGGATGATGATGTCCACAGTCCTGAGAGTAAAGATAATGAAGAGTTTAGTGTTTGAAACAGTTGATGTTAATAGATATATACTTGCCTTTTTGGGCCTCTGTCGGCTTGGTGGCAGTCGCCCATCGTCCCTCCCTCTTTGGTCCACCTGTGTCTATGCAGTGTCTTCGTATCAGTAGTCACTGCCTCTGGGGGACTTCACGGTCCATTCCTGCCCCCAGGATGATGATGTCCACAATCCTGAGAGTAAAGATAATGAAGAGTTTAGTGTTTGAAACAGTTGATGTTAATAGATATATACTTGCCTTTATGGGTCTCTGTTGGGTTGGTGGCAGTCGCCCATCGTCCCTCCGTCGCTGGTCCACTTGTGTCCATGCAGTGTATTCGTGGCAGTCATCACTGCCTCTGGGGGACTTCACGGTCCATTTCTGCCCCCAGGATGATGATGTCCACAGTCCTGAGAGTAAAGATAATGAAGAGTTTAGGGTTTGAAACAGTTGATGTTAATAGATATATAGTTGCCTTTATGTTTCTCTGTCGGCTTGGTATCAGTCGCCCATCGTCCCTCCGTCGCTGGTCCACTTGTGTCCATGCAGTGTCTTCGTGGCAGTCGTCACTGCCTCTGGGGGCTTCACGGTCCATTTCTGCCCCCAGGATGATGATGTCCACAGTCCTGAGAGTAAAGATAAGAAAGAGTTTAGTGTTTGAAACAGTTGATGTTAATAGATATATACTTGCCTTTATGGGCCTCTGTCGGCTTGGTGGCAGTCGCCCATTGTCCCTCCGTCGCTGGTCCTTTTGTGTCCATGCAGTGTCTTTGTAACAGTCGTCACTGCCTCTGGGGGACTTCACGGTCCATTTCTGCCCCCAGGATGATGATGTCCACAGTCCTGAGAGTAAAGATAAGAAAGAGTTTAGTGTTTGAAACAGTTGATGTTAATAGATATATACTTGCCTTTATGGGTCTCTGTCGGCTTGGTGGCAGTCGCCCATCGTCCCTCCGTTGCTGGTCCACTTGTGTCCATGCAGTGTGTTCGTAGCTGTCGTCACTGCCTCTGGGGGACTTCACGGTCCATTTCTGCCCCCAGGATGATGATGTCCACGGTCCTGAGAGTAAAGATAATGAAGAGTTTAGTGTTTGAAACAGTTGATGTTAATAGATATATACTTGCCTTTCTGTTTCTCTGTTGGCTTGGTGGCAGTCGCCCATCGTCCCTCCGTCGCTGGTCCACTTGTGTCCATGCAGTGTGTTCGTGGTAGTCGTCACTGCCTCTGGGGAACTTCACGGTCCATTTCTGCCCCCAGGATGATGATGTCCACGGTCCTGAGAGTATAGATAATGAAGAGTTTAGTGTTTGAAACAGTTGATGTTAATAGATATATACTTGCCTTTATGGGTCTCTGTCGGCTTGGTGGCAGTCGCCCATCGTCCCTTCGTCGTTTGTCCACTTGTGTCCATGCAGTGTCTTTGTGGCAGTCATCACTGCCTCTGGGGGACTTGACGGTCCATTTCTGCCCCCAGGATGATGATGTCCACAGTCCTGAGAGTAAAGATAATGAAGAGTTTAGTGTTTGAAACAGTTGATGTTAATAGATATATACTTGCCTTTTTGGGCCTCTGTCGGCTTGGTGGCAGTCGCCCATCGTCCCTCCCTCTTTGGTCCACCTGTGTCCATGCAGTGTCTTCGTATCAGTAGTCACTGCCTCTGGGGGACTTCACGGTCCATTCCTGCCCCCAGGATGATGATGTCCACAATCCTGAGAGTAAAGATAATGAAGAGTTTAGTGTTTGAAACAGTTGATGTTAATAGATATATAGTTGCCTTTATGTTTCTCTGTCGGCTTGGTATCAGTCGCCCATCGTCCCTCCGTCGCTGGTCCACTTGTGTCCATGCCGTGTCTTCGTGGCAGTCGTCACTGCCTCTGGGGGACTTCACGGTCCATTTCTGCCCCCAGGATGATGATGTCCACAGTCCTGAGAGTAAAGATAAGAAAGACTTTAGTGTTTGAAACAGTTGATGTTAATAGATATATACTTGCCTTTATGGGCCTCTGTCGGCTTGGTGGCAGTCGCCCATTGTCCCTCCGTCGCTGGTCCACTTGTGTCCATGCAGTGTCTTTGTAACAGTCGTCACTGCCTCTGGGGGACTTCACGGTCCATTTCTGCCCCCAGGATGATGATGTCCACAGTCCTGAGAGTAAAGATAAGAAAGAGTTTAGTGTTTGAAACAGTTGATGTTAATAGATATATACTTGCCTTTATGGGTCTCTGTCGGCTTGGTGGCAGTCGCCCATCGTCCCTCCGTCGCTGGTCCACTTGTGTCCATGCAGTGTCTTCGTAGCTGTCGTCACTGCCTCTGGGGGACTTCACGGTCCATTTCTGCCCCCAGGATGATGATGTCCACAGTCCTGAGAGTAAAGATAATGAAGAGTTTAGTGTTTGAAACAGTTGATGTTAATAGATGTATACTTGCCTTTTTGTTTCTCTGTTGGTTTGGTGGCAGTCGCCCATCATCCCTCTGTCGCTGGTCGACTTCTGTCCATGCAGTGTGTTCGTGGCAGTCGTCACTGCCTCTGGGGAACTTCACGGTCCATTTCTGCCCCCAGGATGATGATGTCCACGGTCCTGAGAGTATAGATAATGAAGAGTTTAGTGTTTGAAACAGTTGATGTTAATAGATATATACTTGCCTTTATGGGCCTCTGTCGGCTTGGTGGCAGTCGCCCATCGTCCCTTCGTCGTTTGTCCACTTGTGTCCATGCAGTGTCTTTGTGGCAGTCGTCACTGCCTCTGGGGGACTTCACGGTCCATTTCTGCCCCCAGGATGATGATGTCCACAGTCCTGAGAGTAAAGATTATGAAGAGTTTAGTGTTTGAAACAGTTGATGTTAATAGATATATACTTGCCTTTATGGGTCTCTGTTGGGTTGGTGGCAGTCGCCCATCATCCCTCCGTCGCTGGTCCACTTGTGTCCATGCAGTGTATTCGTGGCAGTCATCACTGCCTCTGGGGGACTTCACGGTCCATTTCTGCCCCCAGGATGATGATGTCCACAGTCCTGAGAGTAAAGATAATGAAGAGTTTAGTGTTTGAAACAGTTGATGTTAATAGATATATAATTGCCTTTATGGGCCTCTGTCGGCTTGGTGGCAGTAGCCCATAGTCCCTCCCTCCTTGGTCCACCTCTGTCCATGCAGTGTCTTTATGGCAGTCGTCACTGCCTCTGGGGGACTTCACGGTCCATTTCTGCCCCCAGGATGATGATGTCCACAGTCCTGAGAGTAAAGGTAATGAAGAGTTTAGTGTTTGAAACAGTTGATGTTAATAGATATATACTTGCCTTTATGGGCCTCTGTCGGCTTGGTGGCAGTCGCCCATCGTCCCTCCCTCTTTGGTCCACCTGTGTCCATGCAGTGTCTTCGTGGCAGTCGTCACTGCCTCTGGGGGACTTCACGGTCCATTCCTGCCCCCAGGATGATGATGTGCACGGTCCTGAGAGTAAAGATAATGAAGAGTTTAGTGTTTGAAACAGTTGATGTTAATAGATATATAGTTGCCTTTATGTTTCTCTGTCGGCTTGGTATCAGTCGCCCATCGTCCCTCCGTCGCTGGTCCACTTGTGTCCATGCAGTGTCTTCGTGGGAGTCGTCACTGCCTCTGGGGGATTCACGGTCCATTTCTGCCCCCAGGATGATGATGTCCACAGTCCTGAGAGTAAAGATAAGAAAGAGTTTAGTGTTTGAAACAGTTGATGTTAATAGATATATACTTGCCTTTATGGGCCTCTGTCGGCTTGGTGGCAGTCGCCCATTGTCCCTCCGTCGCTGGTCCTTTTGTGTCCATGCAGTGTCTTTGTAACAGTCGTCACTGCCTCTGGGGGACTTCACGGTCCATTTCTGCCCCCAGGATGATGATGTCCACCGTGCTGAGAGTAAAGATAATGAAGAGTTTAGTGTTTGAAATAGTTGATGTTAATAGATATCTACTTGCCTTTATGTTTCTCTGTTGGCTTGGTGGCAGTCGCCCATCATCCCTCCGTCGCTGGTCGACATGTGTCCATGCAGTGTCTTCGTGGCAGTCGTCACTGCCTCTGGGGGACTTCACGGTCCATTTGTGCCCCCAGGATGATGATGTCCACGGTCCTGAGAGTATAGATAATGAAGAGTTTAGTGTTTGAAACAGTTGATGTTAATAGATATATACTTGCCTTTATGGGTCTCTGTCGGCTTGGTGGCAGTCGCCCATCGTCCCTTCGTCGTTTGTCCACTTGTGTCCATGCAGTGTCTTTATGGCAGTCATCACTGCCTCTGGGGGACTTCACGGTCCATTTCTGCCCCCAGGATGATGATGTCCACAGTCCTGAGAGTAAAGATAATGAAGAGTTTAGTGTTTGAAACAGTTGATGTTAATAGATATATACTTGCCTTTATGGGCCTCTGTCGGCTTGGTGGCAGTCGCCCATCGTCCCTCCGTCGCTGGTCCACTTGTGTCCATGCAGTGTCTTCGTGGCAGTCGTCACTGCCTCTGGGGGACTTCACGGTCCATTTCTGCCCCCAGGATGATGATGTCCACAGTCCTGAGAGTAAAGATAAGAAAGAGTTTAGTGTTTGAAACACTGCCTCTGGGGGACTTAACGGTCCATTTCTGCCCCCAGGATGATGATGTCCACAGTCCTGAGAGTAAAGATAATGAAGAGTTTAGTGTTTGAAACAGTTGATGTTAATAGATATATACTTGCCTTTATGGGTCTCTGTTGGGTTGGTGACAGTTGCCCATCGTCCCTCCGTCGCTGGTCCACTTGTGTCCATGCAGTGTCTTCGTGGCAGTCATCACTGCCTCTGGGGGACTTCACGGTCCATTTCTGCCCCCAGGATGATGATGTCCACAGTCCTGAGAGTAAAGATAATGAAGAGTTTAGTGTTTGAAACAGTTGATGTTAATAGATATATACTTGCCTTTATGGGTCTCTGTTGGGTTCGTGGCAGTTGCCCATCGTCCCTCCGTCGCTGGTCCACTTGTGTCCATGCAGTGTCTTCGTGGCAGTCATCAC
Organism: Haliotis asinina; assembly: GCF_037392515.1. Classification (NCBI taxonomy): domain Eukaryota; kingdom Metazoa; phylum Mollusca; class Gastropoda; order Lepetellida; family Haliotidae; genus Haliotis; species Haliotis asinina. The sequence continues at coordinate 32,934,668 of NC_090285.1, forward strand.
TGCCTCTGGGGGACTTCACGGTCCATTTCTGCCCCCAGGATGATGATGTCCACAGTCCTGAGAGTAAAGATAATGAAGAGTTTAGTGTTTGAAACAGTTGATGTTAATAGATATATAATTGCCTTTATGGGCCTCTGTCGGCTTGGTGGCAGTAGCCCATCGTCCCTCCCTCCTTGGTCCACCTGTGTCCATGCAGTGTCTTTATGGCAGTCGTCACTGCCTCTGGGGGACTTCACGGTCCATTTCTGCTCCCAGGATGATGATGTCCACAGTCCTGAGAGTAGAGATAAGAAAGAGTTTAGTGTTTGAAACAGTTGATGTTAATAGATATATACTTGCCTTTATGGGTCTCTGTCGGCTTGATGGCAGTCGCCCATTGTCCCTCCGTCACTGGTCCACTTGTGTCCATGCAGTGTCTTCGTGGGAGTCGTCACTGCCTCTGGGGGATTCACGGTCCATTTCTGCCCCCAGGATGATGATGTCCACAGTCCTGAGAGTAAAGATAAGAAAGAGTTTAGTGTTTGAAACAGTTGATGTTAATAGATATATACTTGCCTTTATGGGCCTCTGTCGGCTTGGTGGCAGTCGCCCATTGTCCCTCCGTCGCTGGTCCTTTTGTGTCCATGCAGTGTCTTTGTAACAGTCGTCACTGCCTCTGGGGGACTTCACGGTCCATTTCTGCCCCCAGGATGATGATGTCCACCGTGCTGAGAGTAAAGATAATGAAGAGTTTAGTGTTTGAAATAGTTGATGTTAATAGATATCTACTTGCCTTTATGTTTCTCTGTTGGCTTGGTGGCAGTCGCCCATCATCCCTCCGTCGCTGGTCGACATGTGTCCATGCAGTGTCTTCGTGGCAGTCGTCACTGCCTCTGGGGGACTTCACGGTCCATTTGTGCCCCCAGGATGATGATGTCCACGGTCCTGAGAGTATAGATAATGAAGAGTTTAGTGTTTGAAACAGTTGATGTTAATAGATATATACTTGCCTTTATGGGTCTCTGTCGGCTTGGTGGCAGTCGCCCATCGTCCCTTCGTCGTTTGTCCACTTGTGTCCATGCAGTGTCTTTATGGCAGTCATCACTGCCTCTGGGGGACTTCACGGTCCATTTCTGCCCCCAGGATGATGATGTCCACAGTCCTGAGAGTAAAGATAATGAAGAGTTTAGTGTTTGAAACAGTTGATGTTAATAGATATATACTTGCCTTTATGGGCCTCTGTCGGCTTGGTGGCAGTCGCCCATCGTCCCTCCGTCGCTGGTCCACTTGTGTCCATGCAGTGTCTTCGTGGCAGTCGTCACTGCCTCTGGGGGACTTCACGGTCCATTTCTGCCCCCAGGATGATGATGTCCACAGTCCTGAGAGTAAAGATAAGAAAGAGTTTAGTGTTTGAAACACTGCCTCTGGGGGACTTAACGGTCCATTTCTGCCCCCAGGATGATGATGTCCACAGTCCTGAGAGTAAAGATAATGAAGAGTTTAGTGTTTGAAACAGTTGATGTTAATAGATATATACTTGCCTTTATGGGTCTCTGTTGGGTTGGTGACAGTTGCCCATCGTCCCTCCGTCGCTGGTCCACTTGTGTCCATGCAGTGTCTTCGTGGCAGTCATCACTGCCTCTGGGGGACTTCACGGTCCATTTCTGCCCCCAGGATGATGATGTCCACAGTCCTGAGAGTAAAGATAATGAAGAGTTTAGTGTTTGAAACAGTTGATGTTAATAGATATATACTTGCCTTTATGGGTCTCTGTTGGGTTCGTGGCAGTTGCCCATCGTCCCTCCGTCGCTGGTCCACTTGTGTCCATGCAGTGTCTTCGTGGCAGTCATCACTGCCTCTGGGGGACTTCACGGTCCATTTCTGCCCCCAGGATGATGATGTCCACAGTCCTGAGAGTAAAGATAATGAAGAGTTTAGTGTTTGAAACAGTTGATGTTAATAGATATATAATTGCCTTTATGGGCCTCTGTCGGCTTGGTGGCAGTAGCCCATCGTCCCTCCCTCCTTGGTCCACCTGTGTCCATGCAGTGTCTTTATGGCAGTCGTCACTGCCTCTGGGGGACTTCACGGTCCATTTCTGCTCCCAGGATGATGATGTCCACAGTCCTGAGAGTAGAGATAAGAAAGAGTTTAGTGTTTGAAACAGTTGATGTTAATAGATATATACTTGCCTTTATGGGTCTCTGTCGGCTTGATGGCAGTCGCCCATTGTCCCTCCGTCACTGGTCCACTTGTGTCCATACAGTGTCTTTGTAACAGTCGTCACTGCCTCTGGGGGACTTCACGGTCCATTTCTGCCCCCAGGATGATGATGTCCACAGTCCTGAGAGTAAAGATAAGAAAGAGTTTAGTGTTTGAAACAGTTGATGTTAATAGATATATACTTGCCTTTATGGGTCTCTGTCGGCTTGGTGGCAGTCGCCCATCGTCCCTCCGTCGCTGGTCCACTTGTGTCCATGCAGTGTCTTCGTAGCTGTCGTCACTGCCTCTGGGGGACTTCACGGTCCATTTCTGCCCCCAGGATGATGATGTCCACAGTCCTGAGAGTAAAGATAATGAAGAGTTTAGTGTTTGAAACAGTTGATGTTAATAGATATATACTTGCCTTTATGGGTCTCTGTTGGGTTGGTGGCAGTCGCCCATCGTCCCTCCGTCGCTGGTCCACTTGTGTCCATGCAGTGTCTTCGTGGCAGTCGTCACTGCCTCTGGGGGACTTCACGGTCCATTTCTGCCCCCAGGATGATGATGTCCACCGTCCTGAGAGTAAAGATAATGAAGAGTTTAGTGTTTGAAATAGTTGATGTTAATAGATATATACTTGCCTTTATGTTTCTCTGTTGGCTTGGTGGCAGTCGCCCATCATCCCTCCGTCGCAGGTCGACTTGTGTCCATGCAGTGTGTTTGTGGCTTTCGTCACTGCCTCTGGGGAACTTCACGGTCCATTTCTGCCCCCAGGATGATGATGTCCACGGTCCTGAGAGTATAGATAATGAAGAGTTTAGTGTTTGAAACAGTTGATGTGAATAGATATATACTTGCCTTTATGGGTCTCTGTCGGCTTGGTGGCAGTCGCCCATCGTCCCTTCGTCGTTTGTCCACTTGTGTCCATGCAGTGTCTTTGTGGCAGTCGTCACTGCCTCTGGGGGACTTCACGGTCCATTTCTGCCCCCAGGATGATGATGTCCACAGTCCTGAGAGTAAAGATAATGAAGAGTTTAGTGTTTGAAACAGTTGATGTCAATAGATATATACTTGCCTTTATGGGTCTCTGTTGGGTTGGTGGCAGTTGCCCATCGTCTCTCCGTCGCTGGTCCACTTGTGTGCAGGCAGTGTCTTCGTGGCAGTCATCACTGCCTCTGGGGGACTTCACGGTCCATTTCTGCCCCCAGGATGATGATGTCCACAGTCCTGAGAGTAAAGATAATGAAGAGTTTAGTGTTTGAAACAGTTGATGTTAATAGATATATAATTGCCTTTATGGGCCTCTGTCAGCTTGGTGGCAGTCGCCCATCGTCCCTCCCTCCTTGGTCCACCTGTGTCTATGCAGTGTCTTCGTGGCAGTCGTCACTGCCTCTGGGGGACTTCACGGTCTATTTCTGCCCCCAGGATGATGATGTCCACAGTCCTGAGAGTAAAGATAATGAAGAGTTTAGTGTTTGAAACAGTTGATGTTAATAGATATATACTTGCCTTTATAGGCCTCTATCGGCTTGGTGGCAGTCGCCCATCGTCCCTCCCTCCTTGGTCCACCTGTGTCCATGCAGTGTCTTCGTAGCAGTCGTCACTGCCTCTGGGGGACTTCACGGTCCATTTCTGCCCCCAGGATGATGATGTCCACGGTGCTGAGAGTAAAGATAATGAAGAGTTTAGTGTTTGAAACAGTTGATGTTAATAGATATATACTTGCCTTTATGTTTCTCTGTCGGCTTGGTATCAGTCGCCCATCGTCCCTCCGTCGCTGGTCCACTTGTGTCCATGCAGTGTCTTCGTGGCAGTCGTCTCTGCCTCTGGGGGACTTCACGGTCCATTTCTGCCCCCAGGATGATGATGTCCACAGTCCTGAGAGTAAAGATAAGAAAGAGTTTAGTGTTTGAAACAGTTGATGTTAATAGATAAATACTTGCCTTTATGTTTCTCTGTCGGCTTGGTATCAGTCGCCCATCGTCCCTCCGTCGCTGGTCCACTTGTGTCCATGCAGTGTCTTCGTGGCAGTCGTCACTGCCTCTGGGGGACTTCACGGTCCATTTCTGCCCCCAGGATGATGATGTCCACGGTCCTGAGAGTAAAGACAAGAAAGAGTTTAGTGTTTGAAACAGTTGATGTTAATAGATATATACTTGCCTTTATGGGCCTCTGTCGGCTTGGTGGCAGTCGCCCATTGTCCCTCCGTCGTTGGTCCACTTGTGTCCATGCAGCGTCTTTGTAACAGTCGTCAGTGTCTCTGGGGGACTTCACGGTCCATTTCTGCCCCCAGGATGATGATGTCCACAGTCCTGAGTGTAAAGATAAGAAAGAGTTTAGTGTTTGAAACAGTTGATGTTAATAGATATATACTTGCCTTTACGTTTCTCTGTTGGCTTGGTGGCAGTCACCCATCATCCCTCCGTCGCTGGTCGACATGTGTCCATGCAGTGTGTTCGTGGCAGTCGTCACTGCCTCTGGGGGACTTCACGGTCCATTTCTGCCCCCAGGATGATGATGTCCACGGTCCTGAGAGTATAGATAATGAAGAGTTTAGTGTTTGAAACAGTTGATGTTAATAGATATATACTTGCCTTTATGGGTCTCTGTCGGCTTGGTGGCAGTCGCCCATCGTCCCTTCGTCGTTTGTCCACTTGTGTCCATGCAGTGTCTTTATGGCAGTCGTCACTGCCTCTGGGGGACTTCACGGTCCATTTCTGCCCCCAGGATGATGATGTCCACAGTCCTGAGAGTAAAGATAATGAAGAGTTTAGTGTTTGAAACAGTTGATGTTAATAGATATATACTTGCCTTTATGGGTCTCTGTTGGGTTGGTGGCAGTCGCCCATCGTCCCTCCGTCGCTGGTCCACTTGTGTCCATGCAGTGTCTTTGTGGCAGTCATCACTGCCTCTGGGGGACTTCACGGTCCATTTCTGCCCCCAGGATGATGATGTCCACAGTCCTGAGAGTAAAGATAATGAAGAGTTTAGTGTTTGAAACAGTTGATGTTAATAGATCTATAATTGCCTTTATGGGCCTCTGTTGGCTCGGTGGCAGTAGCCCATCGTCCCTCCCTCCTTGGTCCACCTGTGTCCATGCAGTGTCTTTATGGCAGTCGTCACTGCCTCTGGGGGACTTCACGGTCCTTTTCTGCCCCCAGGATGATGATGTCCACAGTCCTGAGAGTAAAGATAATGAAGAGTTTAGTGTTTGAAACAGTTGATGTTAATAGATATATAGTTGCCTTTATGTTTCTCTGTCGGCTTGGTATCAGTCGCCCATCGTCCCTCCATCGCTGGTCCACTTGTGTCCATGCAGTGTCTTCGTGGCAGTCGTCACTGCCTCTGGGGGACTTCACGGTCCATTTCTGCCCCCAGGATGATGATGTCCACGGTCCTGAGAGTAAAGATAAGAAGGGGTTTAGTGTTTTAAACACTGCCTCTGGGCTACTTCACGGTCCATTTCTGCCCCCAGGATGATGATGTCCACAGTCCTGAGAGTAAAGATAATGAAGAGTTTAGTGTTTGAAACAGTTGATGTTAATAGATATATACTTGCCTTTATGGGTCTCTGTTGGGTTGGTATCAGTCGCCCATCGTCCCTCCGTCGCTGGTCCACTTGTGTCCATGCAGTGTCTTCGTGGCAGTCGTCACTGCCTCTGGGGGACTTCACGGTCCATTTCTGCCCCCAGGATGATGATGTCCACAGTCCTGAGAGTAAAGATAATGAAGAGTTTAGTGTTTGAAACAGTTGATGTTAATAGATATATACTTGCCTTTATGGGTCTCTGTTGGGTTGGTGGCAGTTGCCCATCGTCCCTCCGTCGCTGGTCCACTTGTGTCCCTGCAGTGTCTTCGTGGCAGTCATCACTGCCTCTGGGGGACTTCACGGTCCATTTCTGCCCCCAGGATGATGATGTCCACAGTCCTGAGAGTAAAGATAATGAAGAGTTTAGTGTTTGAAACAGTTGATGTTAATAGATATATAATTGCCTTTATGGGTCTCTGTCGGCTTGGTGGTAGTAGCCCATCGTCCCTCCCTCCTTGGTCCACCTGTGTCCATGCAGTGTCTTTGTGGCAGTCGTCACTGCCTCTGGGGGACTTCACGGTCCATTTCTGCCCCCAGGATGATGATGTCCACAGTCCTGAGAGTAAAGATAATGAAGAGTTTAGTGTTTGAAACAGTTGATGTTAATAGATGTATACTTGCCTTTATGGGCCTCTGTCGGCTTGGTGGCAGTCGCCCATCGTCCCTCCCTCTTTGGTCCACCTGTGTCCATGCAGTGTCTTCGTGGCAGTCGTCACTGCCTCTGGGGGACTTCACGGTCCATTCCTGCCCCCAGGATGATGATGTCCACGGTCCTGAGAGTAAAGATAATGAAGAGTTTAGTGTTTGAAACAGTTGATGTTAATAGATGTATAGTTGCCTTTATGTTTCTCTGTCGGCTTGGTATCAGTCGCCCATCGTCCCTCCGTCGCTGGTCCACTTGTGTCCATGCAGTGTCTTCGTGGGAGTCGTCACTGCCTCTGGGGGACTTCAGGGTCCATTTCTGCCCCCAGGATGATGATGTCCACAGTCCTGAGAGTAAAGATAATGAAGAGTTTAGTGTTTGAAACAGTTGATGTTAATAGATATATACTTGCCTTTATGGGTCTCTGTTGGGTTGGTGGCAGTCGCCCATCGTCCCTCCGTCGCTGGTCCACTTGTGTCCATGCAGTGTCTTTGTGGCAGTCATCACTGCCTCTGGGGGACTTCACGGTCCATTTCTGCCCCCAGGATGATGATGTCCACAGTCCTGAGAGTAAAGATAATGAAGAGTTTAGTGTTTGAAACAGTTGATGTTAATAGATCTATAATTGCCTTTATGGGCCTCTGTTGGCTCGGTGGCAGTAGCCCATCGTCCCTCCCTCCTTGGTCCACCTGTGTCCATGCAGTGTCTTTATGGCAGTCGTCACTGCCTCTGGGGGACTTCACGGTCCTTTTCTGCCCCCAGGATGATGATGTCCACAGTCCTGAGAGTAAAGATAATGAAGAGTTTAGTGTTTGAAACAGTTGATGTTAATAGATATATAGTTGCCTTTATGTTTCTCTGTCGGCTTGGTATCAGTCGCCCATCGTCCCTCCATCGCTGGTCCACTTGTGTCCATGCAGTGTCTTCGTGGCAGTCGTCACTGCCTCTGGGGGACTTCACGGTCCATTTCTGCCCCCAGGATGATGATGTCCACGGTCCTGAGAGTAAAGATAAGAAGGGGTTTAGTGTTTTAAACACTGCCTCTGGGCTACTTCACGGTCCATTTCTGCCCCCAGGATGATGATGTCCACAGTCCTGAGAGTAAAGATAATGAAGAGTTTAGTGTTTGAAACAGTTGATGTTAATAGATATATACTTGCCTTTATGGGTCTCTGTTGGGTTGGTATCAGTCGCCCATCGTCCCTCCGTCGCTGGTCCACTTGTGTCCATGCAGTGTCTTCGTGGCAGTCGTCACTGCCTCTGGGGGACTTCACGGTCCATTTCTGCCCCCAGGATGATGATGTCCACAGTCCTGAGAGTAAAGATAATGAAGAGTTTAGTGTTTGAAACAGTTGATGTTAATAGATATATACTTGCCTTTATGGGTCTCTGTTGGGTTGGTGGCAGTTGCCCATCGTCCCTCCGTCGCTGGTCCACTTGTGTCCCTGCAGTGTCTTCGTGGCAGTCATCACTGCCTCTGGGGGACTTCACGGTCCATTTCTGCCCCCAGGATGATGATGTCCACAGTCCTGAGAGTAAAGATAATGAAGAGTTTAGTGTTTGAAACAGTTGATGTTAATAGATATATAATTGCCTTTATGGGTCTCTGTCGGCTTGGTGGTAGTAGCCCATCGTCCCTCCCTCCTTGGTCCACCTGTGTCCATGCAGTGTCTTTGTGGCAGTCGTCACTGCCTCTGGGGGACTTCACGGTCCATTTCTGCCCCCAGGATGATGATGTCCACAGTCCTGAGAGTAAAGATAATGAAGAGTTTAGTGTTTGAAACAGTTGATGTTAATAGATGTATACTTGCCTTTATGGGCCTCTGTCGGCTTGGTGGCAGTCGCCCATCGTCCCTCCCTCTTTGGTCCACCTGTGTCCATGCAGTGTCTTCGTGGCAGTCGTCACTGCCTCTGGGGGACTTCACGGTCCATTCCTGCCCCCAGGATGATGATGTCCACGGTCCTGAGAGTAAAGATAATGAAGAGTTTAGTGTTTGAAACAGTTGATGTTAATAGATGTATAGTTGCCTTTATGTTTCTCTGTCGGCTTGGTATCAGTCGCCCATCGTCCCTCCGTCGCTGGTCCACTTGTGTCCATGCAGTGTCTTCGTGGGAGTCGTCACTGCCTCTGGGGGACTTCAGGGTCCATTTCTGCCCCCAGGATGATGATGTCCACCGTCCTGAGAGTAAAGATAATGAAGAGTTTAGTGTTTGAAATAGTTGATGTTAATAGATGTATAGTTGCCTTTATGTTTCTCTGTTGGCTTGGTGGCAGTCGCCCATCATCCCTCTGTCGCTGGTCGACTTCTGTCCATGCAGTGTGTTCGTGGCAGTCGTCACTGCCTCTGGGGAACTTCACGGTCCATTTCTGCCCCCAGGATGATGATGTCCACGGTCCTGAGAGTAAAGATAATGAAGAGTTTAGTGTTTGAAACAGTTGATGTGAATAGATATATAGTTGCCTTTATGGGTCTCTGTTGGGTTGGTGGCAGTCGCCCATCGTCCCTTCGTCGTTTGTCCACTTGTGTCCATGCAGTGTCTTTGTGGCAGTCGTCACTGCCTCTGGGGGACTTCACGGTCCATTTCTGCCCCCAGGATGATGATGTCCACAGTCCTGAGAGTAAAGATAATGAAGAGTTTAGTGTTTGAAACAGTTGATGTTAATAGATGTATACTTGCCTTTATGGGTCTCTGTTGGGTTGGTGGCAGTCGCCCATCGTCCCTCCGTCGCTGGTCCACTTATGTCCATGCAGTGTCTTCGTGGCAGTCATCACTGCCTCTGGGGGACTTCACGGTCCATTTCTGCCCCCAGGATGATGATGTCCACAGTCCTGAGAGTAAAGATAATGAAGAGTTTAGTGTTTGAAATAGTTGATGTTAATAGATATATACTTGCCTTTATGGGCCTCTGTCGGCTTGGTGGCAGTCGCCCATCGTCCCTCCGTCGCTGGTCCACTTGTGTCCATGTAGTGTCTTCGTGGCAGTCGTCACTGCCTCTGGGGACTTCACGGTCCATTTCTGCCCCCAGGATCATGATGTCCACAGTCCTGAGAGTAAAGATAATGAAGAGTTTAGTGTTTGAAACAGTTGATGTTAATAGATATATACTTGCCTTTATGGGCCTCTGTCGGCTTGGTGGCAGTCGCCCATTGTCCCTCCGTCGCTGGTCCACTTGTGTCCATGCAGTGTCTTTGTGGCAGTCGTCACTGCCTCTGGGGGACTTCACGGTCCATTTCTGCCCCCAGGATGATGATGTCCACAGTCCTGAGAGTAAAGATAATGAAGAGTTTAGTGTTTGAAATAGTTGATGTTAATAGATATATACTTGCCTTTATGTTTCTCTGTTGGCTTGCCTATCGTGTCCATGCAGTGTCTTTGTAACAGTCGTCACTGCCTCTGGGGGACTTCACGGTCCATTTCTGCCCCCAGGATGATGATGTCCACAGTCCTGAGAGTAAAGATAATGAAGAGTTTAGTGTTTGAAACAGTTGATGTTAATAGATATATACTTGCCTTTATGTTTCTCTGTTGGCTTGGTGGCAGTCGTCCATCCTTCCTCCGTTGCTGGTCCACTTGTGTCCATGCAGTGTCTTCGTGGCAGTCGTCACTGCCTCTGGGGGACTTCAGGGTCCATTTCTGCCCCCAGGATGATGATGTCCACCGTCCTGAGAGTAAAGATAATGAAGAGTTTAGTGTTTGAAATAGTTGATGTGAATAGATGTATACTTGCCTTTATGTTTCTCTGTTGGCTTGGTGGCAGTCGCCCATCATCCCTCCGTCGCTGGTCGACTTCTGTCCATGCAGTGTGTTCGTGGCAGTCGTCACTGCCTCTGGGGAACTTCACGGTCCATTTCTGCCCCCAGGATGATGATGTCCACGGTCCTGAGAGTATAGATATTGAAGAGTTTAGTGTTTGAAACAGTTGATGTTAATAGATATATACTTGCCTTTGTGGGTCTCTGTCGGCTTGGTGGCAGTCGCCCATCGTCCCTTCGTCGTTTGTCCACTTGTGTCCATGCAGTGTCTTTGTGGCAGTCGTCACTGCCTCTGGGGGACTTCACGGTCCATTTCTGCCCCCAGGATGATGATGTCCACAGTCCTGAGAGTAAAGATAATGAAGAGTTTAGTGTTTGAAACAGTTGATGTTAATAGATATATACTTGCCTTTATGGGTCTCTGTTGGGTTGGTGGCAGTCGCCCATCGTCCCTCCATCGCTGGTCCACTTGTGTCCATGCAGTGTCTTCGTGGCAGTCATCACTGCCTCTGGGGGAATTCACGGTCCATTTCTGCCCCCAGGATGATGATGTCCACAGTCCTGAGAGTAAAGATAATGAAGAGTTTAGTGTTTGAAACAGTTGATGTTAATAGATATATACTTGCCTTTATGGGTCTCTGTTGGGTTGGTAGCAGTCGCCCATCGTCCCTCCGTCACTGGTCCACTTGTGTCCATGCAGTGTCTTCGTGGCAGTCGTCACTGCCTCTGGGGGACTTCAGGGTCCATTTCTGCCCCCAGGATGATGATGTCCACAGTCCTGAGAGTAAAGATAATGAAGAGTTTAGTGTTTGAAACAGTTGATGTTAATAAATATATAGTTGCCTTTATGTTTCTCTGTCGGTTTGGTATCAGTCGCCCATCGTCCCTCCGTCGCTGGTCCACTTGTGTCCATGCAGTGTCTTCGTGGCAGTCGTCACTGCCTCTGGGGGACTTCACGGTCCATTTCTGCCCCCAGGATGATGATGTCCACAGTCCTGAGAGTAAAGATAATGAAGAGTTTAGTGTTTGAAATAGTTGATGTTAATAGATATATACTTGCCTTTATGGGCCTCTGTCGGCTTGGTGGCAGTCGCCCATCGTCCCTCCCTCTTTGGTCCACTCGTGTCCATGCAGTGTGTTCGTGGCAGTCGTCACTGCCTCTGGGGGACTTCACGGTCCATTTCTGCCCCCAGGATGATGATGTCCACAGTCCTGAGAGTAAAGATAATGAAGAGTTTAGTGTTTGAAATAGTTGATGTTAATAGATGTATACTTGCCTTTATGTTTCTCTGTTGGCTTGGTGGCAGTCGTCCATCGTGTCCATGCAGTGTCTTTGTAACAGTCGTCACTGCCTCTGGGGGACTTCACGGTCCATTTCTGCCCCCAGGATGATGATGTCCACAGTCCTGAGAGTAAAGATAATGAAGAGTTTAGTGTTTGAAACAGTTGATGTTAATAGACATATATTTGCCTTTATGGGTCTCTGTCGGCTTGGTGGCAGTCGCCCATCGTCCCTTCGTCGTTTGTCCACTTGTGTCCATGCAGTGTCTTTGTGGCAGTCGTCACTGCCTCTGGGGGACTTCACGGTCCATTTCTGCCCCCAGGATGATGATGTCCACGGTCCTGAGAGTAAAGATAATGAAGAGTTTAGTGTTTGAAACAGTTGATGTTAATAGATATATACTTGCCTTTATGGGTCTCTGTTGGGTTGGTGGCAGTCGCCCATCGTCCCTCCGTCGCTGGTCCACTTGTGTCCATGCAGTGTCTTCGTGGCAGTCATCACTGCCTCTGGGGGACTTCACGGTCCATTTCTGCCCCCAGGATGATGATGTCCACAGTCCTGAGAGTAAAGATAATGAAGAGTTTAGTGTTTGAAACAGTTGATGTTAATAGATATATACTTGCCTTTATGGGTCTCTGTTGGGTTGGTAGCAGTCGCCCATCGTCCCTCCGTCGCTGGTCCACTTGTGTCCATGCAGTGTCTTCGTGGCAGTCGTCACTGCCTCTGGGGGACTTCAGTGTCCATTTCTGCCCCCAGGATGATGATGTCCACAGTCCTGAGAGTAAAGATAATGAAGAGTTTAGTGTTTGAAACAGTTGATGTTAATAAATATATAGTTGCCTTTATGTTTCTCTGTCGGTTTGGTATCAGTCGCCCATCGTCCCTCCGTCGCTGGTCCACTTGTGTCCATGCAGTGTCTTCGTGGCAGTCGTCACTGCCTCTGGGGGACTTCACGGTCCATTTCTGCCCCCAGGATGATGATGTCCACAGTCCTGAGAGTAAAGATAATGAAGAGTTTAGTGTTTGAAACAGTTGATGTTAATAGATATATACTTGCCTTTATGTTTCTCTGTTGGCTTGGTGGCAGTCGTCCATCCTTCCTCCGTTGCTGGTCCACTTGTGTCCATGCAGTGTCTTCGTGGCAGTCGTCACTGCCTCTGGGGGACTTCAGGGTCCATTTCTGCCCCCAGGATGATGATGTCCACCGTCCTGAGAGTAAAGATAATGAAGAGTTTAGTGTTTGAAATAGTTGATGTGAATAGATGTATACTTGCCTTTATGTTTCTCTGTTGGCTTGGTGGCAGTCGCCCATCATCCCTCCGTCGCTGGTCGACTTCTGTCCATGCAGTGTGTTCGTGGCAGTCGTCACTGCCTCTGGGGAACTTCACGGTCCATTTCTGCCCCCAGGATGATGATGTCCACGGTCCTGAGAGTATAGATATTGAAGAGTTTAGTGTTTGAAACAGTTGATGTGAATAGATATATACTTGCCTTTGTGGGTCTCTGTCGGCTTGGTGGCAGTCGCCCATCGTCCCTTCGTCGTTTGTCCACTTGTGTCCATGCAGTGTCTTTGTGGCAGTCGTCACTGCCTCTGGGGGACTTCACGGTCCATTTCTGCCCCCAGGATGATGATGTCCACAGTCCTGAGAGTAAAGATAATGAAGAGTTTAGTGTTTGAAACAGTTGATGTTAATAGATATATACTTGCCTTTATGGGTCTCTGTTGGGTTGGTGGCAGTCGCCCATCGTCCCTCCATCGCTGGTCCACTTGTGTCCATGCAGTGTCTTCGTGGCAGTCATCACTGCCTCTGGGGGACTTCACGGTCCATTTCTGCCCCCAGGATGATGATGTCCACAGTCCTGAGAGTAAAGATAATGAAGAGTTTAGTGTTTGAAACAGTTGATGTTAATAGATGTATACTTGCCTTTATGGGTCTCTGTTGGGTTGGTAGCAGTCGCCCATCGTCCCTCCGTCGCTGGTCCACTTGTGTCCATGCAGTGTCTTCGTGGCAGTCGTCACTGCCTCTGGGGGACTTCAGGGTCCATTTCTGCCCCCAGGATGATGATGTCCACAGTCCTGAGAGTAAAGATAATGAAGAGTTTAGTGTTTGAAACAGTTGATGTTAATAAATATATAGTTGCCTTTATGTTTCTCTGTCGGTTTGGTATCAGTCGCCCATCGTCCCTCCGTCGCTGGTCCACTTGTGTCCATGCAGTGTCTTCGTGGCAGTCGTCACTGCCTCTGGGGGACTTCACGGTCCATTTCTGCCCCCAGGATGATGATGTCCACAGTCCTGAGAGTAAAGATAATGAAGAGTTTAGTGTTTGAAACAGTTGATGTTAATAGATATATACTTGCCTTTATGGGCCTCTGTCGGCTTGGTGGCAGTCGCCCATCGTCCCTCCCTCTTTGGTCCACTCGTGTCCATGCAGTGTCTTCGTGGCAGTCGTCACTGCCTCTGGGGGACTTCACGGTCCATTTCTGCCCCCAGGATGATGATGTCCACAGTCCTGAGAGTAAAGATAATGAAGAGTTTAGTGTTTGAAATAGTTGATGTTAATAGATATATACTTGCCTTTATGTTTCTCTGTTGGCTTGGTGGCAGTCGTCGATCGTGTGCATGCAGTGTCTTTGTAACAGTCGTCACTGCCTCTGGGGGACTTCACGGTCCATTTCTGCCCCCAGGATGATGATGTCCACAGTCCTGAGAGTAAAGATAATGAAGAGTTTAGTGTTTGAAACAGTTGATGTTAATAGATATATATTTGCCTTTATGGGTCTCTGTCGGCTTGGTGGCAGTCGCCCATCGTCCCTTCGTCGTTTGTCCACTTGTGTCCATGCAGTGTCTTTGTGGCAGTCGTCACTGCCTCTGGGGGACTTCACGGTCCATTTCTGCCCCCAGGATGATGATGTCCACAGTCCTGAGAGTAAAGATAATGAAGAGTTTAGTGTTTGAAACAGTTGATGTTAATAGATATATACTTGCCTTTATGGGTCTCTGTTGGGTTGGTGGCAGTCGCCCATCGTCCCTCCGTCGCTGGTCCACTTGTGTCCATGCAGTGTCTTCGTGGCAGTCATCACTGCCTCTGGGGGACTTCACGGTCCATTTCTGCCCCCAGGATGATGATGTCCACAGTCCTGAGAGTAAAGATAATGAAGAGTTTAGTGTTTGAAACAGTTGATGTTAATAGATATATACTTGCCTTTATGGGTCTCTGTTGGGTTGGTAGCAGTCGCCCATCGTCCCTCCGTCGCTGGTCCACTTGTGTCCATGCAGTGTCTTCGTGGCAGTCGTCACTGCCTCTGGGGGACTTCAGGGTCCATTTCTGCCCCCAGGATGATGATGTCCACAGTCCTGAGAGTAAAGATAATGAAGAGTTTAGTGTTTGAAACAGTTGATGTTAATAAATATATAGTTGCCTTTATGTTTCTCTGTCGGTTTGGTATCAGTCGCCCATCGTCCCTCCGTCGCTGGTCCACTTGTGTCCATGCAGTGTCTTCGTGGCAGTCGTCACTGCCTCTGGGGGACTTCACGGTCCATTTCTGCCCCCAGGATGATGATGTCCACAGTCCTGAGAGTAAAGATAATGAAGAGTTTAGTGTTTGAAACAGTTGATGTTAATAGATATATACTTGCCTTTATGTTTCTCTGTTGGCTTGGTGGCAGTCGTCCATCCTTCCTCCGTTGCTGGTCCACTTGTGTCCATGCAGTGTCTTCGTGGCAGTCGTCACTGCCTCTGGGGGACTTCAGGGTCCATTTCTGCCCCCAGGATGATGATGTCCACCGTCCTGAGAGTAAAGATAATGAAGAGTTTAGTGTTTGAAATAGTTGATGTGAATAGATGTATACTTGCCTTTATGTTTCTCTGTTGGCTTGGTGGCAGTCGCCCATCATCCCTCCGTCGCTGGTCGACTTCTGTCCATGCAGTGTGTTCGTGGCAGTCGTCACTGCCTCTGGGGAACTTCACGGTCCATTTCTGCCCCCAGGATGATGATGTCCACGGTCCTGAGAGTATAGATATTGAAGAGTTTAGTGTTTGAAACAGTTGATGTGAATAGATATATACTTGCCTTTGTGGGTCTCTGTCGGCTTGGTGGCAGTCGCCCATCGTCCCTTCGTCGTTTGTCCACTTGTGTCCATGCAGTGTCTTTGTGGCAGTCGTCACTGCCTCTGGGGGACTTCACGGTCCATTTCTGCCCCCAAGATGATGATGTCCACAGTCCTGAGAGTAAAGATAATGAAGAGTTTAGTGTTTGAAACAGTTGATGTTAATAGATATATACTTGCCTTTATGGGTCTCTGTTGGGTTGGTGGCAGTCGCCCATCGTCCCTCCATCGCTGGTCCACTTGTGTCCATGCAGTGTCTTCGTGGCAGTCATCACTGCCTCTGGGGGACTTCACGGTCCATTTCTGCCCCCAGGATGATGATGTCCACAGTCCTGAGAGTAAAGATAATGAAGAGTTTAGTGTTTGAAACAGTTGATGTTAATAGATATATACTTGCCTTTATGGGTCTCTGTTGGGTTGGTAGCAGTCGCCCATCGTCCCTCCGTCGCTGGTCCACTTGTGTCCATGCAGTGTCTTCGTGGCAGTCGTCACTGCCTCTGGGGGACTTCAGTGTCCATTTCTGCCCCCAGGATGATGATGTCCACAGTCCTGAGAGTAAAGATAATGAAGAGTTTAGTGTTTGAAACAGTTGATGTTAATAAATATATAGTTGCCTTTATGTTTCTCTGTCGGTTTGGTATCAGTCGCCCATCGTCCCTCCGTCGCTGGTCCACTTGTGTCCATGCAGTGTCTTCGTGGCAGTCGTCACTGCCTCTGGGGGACTTCACGGTCCATTTCTGCCCCCAGGATGATGATGTCCACAGTCCTGAGAGTAAAGATAATGAAGAGTTTAGTGTTTGAAACAGTTGATGTTAATAGATATATACTTGCCTTTATGGGCCTCTGTCGGCTTGGTGGCAGTCGCCCATCGTCCCTCCCTCTTTGGTCCACTCGTGTCCATGCAGTGTCTTCGTGGCAGTCGTCACTGCCTCTGGGGGACTTCACGGTCCATTTCTGCCCCCAGGATGATGATGTCCACAGTCCTGAGAGTAAAGATAATGAAGAGTTTAGTGTTTGAAATAGTTGATGTTAATAGATATATACTTGCCTTTATGTTTCTCTGTTGGCTTGGTGGCAGTCGTCCATCGTGTGCATGCAGTGTCTTTGTAACAGTCGTCACTGCCTCTGGGGGACTTCACGGTCCATTTCTGCCCCCAGGATGATGATGTCCACAGTCCTGAGAGTAAAGATAATGAAGAGTTTAGTGTTTGAAACAGTTGATGTTAATAGATATATATTTGCCTTTATGGGTCTCTGTCGGCTTGGTGGCAGTCGCCCATCGTCCCTTCGTCGTTTGTCCACTTGTGTCCATGCAGTGTCTTTGTGGCAGTCGTCACTGCCTCTGGGGGACTTCACGGTCCATTTCTGCCCCCAGGATGATGATGTCCACAGTCCTGAGAGTAAAGATAATGAAGAGTTTAGTGTTTGAAACAGTTGATGTTAATAGATATATACTTGCCTTTATAAGTCTCTGTTGGGTTGGTGGCAGTCGCCCATCGTCCCTCCGTCGCTGGTCCACTTGTGTCCATGCAGTGTCTTCGTGGCAGTCATCACTGCCTCTGGGGGACTTCACGGTCCATTTCTGCCCCCAGGATGATGATGTCCACAGTCCTGAGAGTAAAGATAATGAAGAGTTTAGTGTTTGAAACAGTTGATGTTAATAGATATATACTTGCCTTTATGGGTCTCTGTTGGGTTGGTAGCAGTCGCCCATCGTCCCTCCGTCGCTGGTCCACTTATGTCCATGCAGTGTCTTCGTGGCAGTCGTCACTGCCTCTGGGGGACTTCAGGGTCCATTTCTGCCCCCAGGATGATGATGTCCACAGTCCTGAGAGTAAAGATAATGAAGAGTTTAGTGTTTGAAACAGTTGATGTTAATAAATATATAGTTGCCTTTATGTTTCTCTGTCGGTTTGGTATCAGTCGCCCATCGTCCCTCCGTCGCTGGTCCACTTGTGTCCATGCAGTGTCTTCGTGGCAGTCGTCACTGCCTCTGGGGGACTTCACGGTCCATTTCTGCCCCCAGGATGATGATGTCCACAGTCCTGAGAGTAAAGATAATGAAGAGTTTAGTGTTTGAAACAGTTGATGTTAATAGATATATACTTGCCTTTATGGGCCTCTGTCGGCTTGGTGGCAGTCGCCCATCGTCCCTCCCTCTTTGGTCCACTTGTGTCCATGCAGTGTCTTCGTGGCAGTCGTCACTGCCTCTGGGGGACTTCACGGTCCATTTCTGCCCCCAGGATGATGATGTCCACAGTCCTGAGAGTAAAGATAATGAAGAGTTTAGTGTTTGAAATAGTTGATGTTAATAGATATATACTTGCCTTTATGTTTCTCTGTTGGCTTGGTGGCAGTCGTCCATCGTGTCCATGCAGTGTCTTTGTGGCAGTCGTCACTGCCTCTGGGGGACTTCACGGTCCATTTCTGCCCCCAGGATGATGATGTCCACAGTCCTGAGAGTAAAGATAATGAAGAGTTTAGTGTTTGAAACAGTTGATGTTAATAGATATATAGTTGCCTTTATGTTTCTCTGTTGGCTTGGTGGCAGTCGTCCATCGTCCCTCCGTCGCTGGTCCACTTGTGTCCATGCAGTGTCTTCGTGGCAGTCGTCACTGCCTCTGGGGGACTTCAGGATCCATTTCTGACCCCAGGATGATGATGTCCACCGTCCTGAGAGTAAAGATAATGAAGAGTTTAGTGTTTGAAATAGTTGATGTTAATAGATGTATACTTGCCTTTATGTTTCTCTGTTGGCTTGGTGGCAGTCGCCCATCATCCCTCTGTCGCTGGTCGACTTCTGTCCATGCAGTGTCTTCGTGGCAGTCGTCACTGCCTCTGGGGAACTTCACGGTCCATTTCTGCCCCCAGGATGATGATGTCCACGGTCCTGAGAGTATAGATAATGAAGAGTTTAGTGTTTGAAACAATTGATGTGAATAGATATATACTTGCCTTTATCGGTCTCTGTCGGCTTGGTGGCAGTCGCCCATCGTCCCTTCGTCGTTTTTCCACCTGTGTCCATGCAGTGTCTTTGTGGCAGTCATCACTGCCTCTGGGGGACTTCACGGTCCATTCCTGCCCCCAGGATCATGATGTCCACAGTCCTGAGAGTAAAGATAATGAAGAGTTTAGTGTTTGAAACAGTTGATGTTAATAGATATATACTTGACTTTATGGGTCTCTGTTGGGTT
This sequence comes from Haliotis asinina, assembly GCF_037392515.1. Lineage (NCBI taxonomy): Eukaryota > Metazoa > Mollusca > Gastropoda > Lepetellida > Haliotidae > Haliotis > Haliotis asinina. The sequence continues at coordinate 32,953,421 of NC_090285.1, forward strand.
GGTAGCAGTCGCCCATCGTCCCTCCGTCGCTGGTCCACTTGTGTCCATGCAGTGTCTTCGTGGCAGTCGTCACTGCCTCTGGGGGACTTCACGGTCCATTTCTGCCCCCAGGATGATGATGTCCACCGTCCTGAGAGTAAAGATAATGAAGAGTTTAGTGTTTGAAATAGTTGATGTTAATAGATATATAGTTGCCTTTATGTTTCTCTGTCGGTTTGGTATCAGTCGCACATCGTCCCTCCGTCGCTGGTCCACTTGTGTCCATGCAGTGTCTTCGTGGCAGTCGTCACTGCCTCTGGGGAACTTCACGGTCCATTTCTGCCCCCAGGATGATGATGTCCACAGTCCTGAGAGTAAAGATAAGAAAGAGTTTAGTGTTTGAAACAGTTGATGTTAATAGATATATACTTGCCTTTATGGGCCTCTGTTGGCTTGGTGGCAGTCGCCCATCGTCCCTCCGTCGCTGGTCCACTTGTGTCCATGCAGTGTCTTCGTGGCTGTCGTCACTGCCTCTGGGGGACTTCACGGTCCATTTCTGCCCCCAGGATGATGATGTCCACAGTCCTGAGAGTAAAGATAAGAAAGAGTTTAGTGTTTGAAACAGTTGATGTTGATAGATATATACTTGCCTTTATGTTTCTCTGTTGGCTTGGTGGCAGTCGCCCATCGTCCCTCCGTCCTTGGTCCACATGTTTCCATGCAGTGTGTTCGTGGCAGTCGTCACTGCCTCTGGGGGACTTCACGGTCCATTTCTGCCCCCAGGATGATGATGTCCACAGTCCTGAGAGTAAAGATAATGAAGAGTTTAGTGTTTGAAACAGTTGATGTTAATAGATATATACTTGCGCTCATGGGCCTCTGTCGGCTTGGTGGCAGTCGCCCATTGTCCCTCCGTCGCTGGTCCACTTGTGTCCATGCAGTGTCTTTGTAACAGTCGTCACTGCCTCTGGGGGACTTCACGGTCCATTTCTGCCCCCAGGATGATGATGTCCACAGTCCTGAGAGTAAAGATAATGAAGAGTTTAGTGTTTGAAATAGTTGATGTTAATAGATATATACTTGCCTTTATGTTTCTCTGTTGGCTTGGTGGCAGTCGTCCATCGTGTCCATGCAGTGTCTTTGTGGCAGTCGTCACTGCCTCTGGGGGACTTCACGGTCCATTTCTGCCCCCAGGATGATGATGTCCACAGTCCTGAGAGTAAAGATAATGAAGAGTTTAGTGTTTGAAACAGTTGATGTTAATAGATATATACTTGCCTTTATGTTTCTCTGTTGCCTTGGTGGCAGTCGTCCATCGTCCGTCCGTTGCTGGTCCACTTGTGTCCATGCAGTGTCTTCGTGGCAGTCGTCACTGCCTCTGGGGGACTTCAGGGTCCATTTCTGCCCCCAGGATGATGATGTCCACCGTCCTGAGAGTAAAGATAATGAAGAGTTTAGTGTTTGAAATAGTTGATGTTAATAGATGTGTACTTGCCTTTATGTTTCTCTGTTGGCTTGGTGGCAGTCGCCCATCATCCCTCTGTCGCTGGTCGACTTCTGTCCATGCAGTGTGTTCGTGGCAGTCGTCACTGCCTCTGGGGAACTTCACGGTCCATTTCTGCCCCCAGGATGATGATGTCCACGGTCCTGAGAGTATAGATAATGAAGAGTTTAGTGTTTGAAACAATTGATGTTAATAGATATATACTTGCCTTTATGGGTCTCTGTCGGCTTGGTGGCAGTCGCCCATCGTCCCTTCATCGTTTTTCCACTTGTGTCCATGCAGTGTCTTTGTGGCAGTCATCACTGCCTCTGGGGGACTTCACGGTCCATTTCTGCCCCCGGGATGATGATGTCCACAGTCCTGAGAGTAAAGATAATGAAGAGTTTAGTGTTTGAAACAGTTGATGTTAATAGATATATACTTGCCTTTATGGGTCTCTGTTGGGTTGGTGGCAGTCGCCCATCGTCCCTCCGTCGCTGGTCCACTTATGTCCATGCAGTGTCTTCATGGCAGTCATCACTGCCTCTGGGGGACTTCACGGTCTATTTCTGCCCCCAGGATGATGATGTCCACAGTCCTGAGAGTAAAGATAATGAAGAATTTAGTGTTTGAAACAGTTGATGTTAGTAGACATATACTTGCCCTTATGGGCCTCTGTCGGCTTGGTGGCAGTCCCCCATCGTCCCTCCCTCTTTGGTGCACCTGTGTCCATGCAGTGTCTTCGTGGCAGTCGTCACTGCCTCTGGGGGACTTCACGGTCCATTCCTGCCCCCAGGATGATGATGTCCAGCGTCCTGAGAGTAAAGATAATGAAGAGTTTAGTGTTTGAAACAGTTGATGTTAATAGATATATAGTTGCCTTTATGTTTCTCTGTTGGCTTGGTATCAGTCGCCCATCGTCCCTCCGTCGCTGGTCCACTTGTGTCCATGCAGTGTCTTTGTAACAGTCGTCACTGCCTCTGGGGGACTTCACGGTCCATTTCTGCCCCCAGGATGATGATGTCCACAGTCCTGAGAGTAAAGATAAGAAAGAGTTTAGTGTTTGAAACAGCTGATGTTAATAGATATATACTTGCCTTTATGGGCCTCTGTCGGCTTGGTGGCAGTCGCCCATCGTCCCTCCGTCGCTGGTCCACTTGTGTCCATGCAGTGTCTTCGTAGCTGTCGTCACTGCCTCTGGGGGACTTCACGGTCCATTTCTGCCCCCAGGATGATGATGTCCACAGTCCTGAGAGTAAAGATAATGAAGAGTTTAGTGTTTGAAACAGTTGATGTTAATAGATATATACTTGCCTTTATGGGTCTCTGTTGGGTTAGTAGCAGTCGCCCATCGTCCCTCCATCGCTGGTCCACTTGTGTCCATGCAGTGTCTTCGTGGCAGTCGTCACTGCCTCTGGGGGACTTCACGGTCCATTTCTGCCCCTAGGATGATGATGTTTAGAGTCCTGAGAGTAAATATAATGAAGAGTTTAGTGTTTGAAATAGTTGATGTTAATAGATATATACTTGCACTTATGGGCCTCTGTCGGCTTGGTGGCAGTCGTCCATCGTCCCTCCGTCGCTGGTCCACTTGTGTCCATGCAGTGTCTTTGTGTCAGTCGTCACTGCCTCTGGGGGACTTCACGGTCCATTTCTGCCCCCAGGATGATGATGTCCACAGTCCTGAGAGTAAAGATAATGAAGAGTTTAGTGTTTGAAACAGTTGATGTTAATAGATATATACTTGCCTTTATGGGCCTCTGTCGGCTTGGTGGCAGTCGCCCATCGTCCCTCCCTCTTTGGTCCACCTGTGTCCATGCAGTGTCTTCGTAACAGTCGTCACTGCCTCTGGGGGACTTCACGGTCCATTTCTGCCCCCAGGATGATAATGTCCACAGTCCTGAGAGTAAAGATAATGAAGAGTTTAGTGTTTGAAACAGTTGATGTTAATAGATATATACTTGCCTTTTTGGGCCTCTGTCGGCTTGGTGGCAATCGTCCCTCCGTCGCTGGTCCACTTGTGTCCATGCAGTGTCTTCGTGGCAGTCGTCACTGCCTCTGGGGGACTTCACGGTCCATTTCTGCCCCTAGGATGATGATGTTTACAGTCCTGAGAGTAAATATAATGAAGAGTTTAGTGTTTGAAACAGTTGATGTTAATAGATAAATACTTGCCTTTACGTTTCCCTGTTGGCTTGGTGGCAGTCGCCTATCGTCCCTCCGTCGCTGGTCCACTTGTGTCCATGCAGTGTCTTGGTGGCAGTCGTCACTGCCTCTGGGGGACTTCACGGTCCATTTCTGCTCCCAGGATGATGATGTCCACAGTCCTGAGAGTAAAGATAATGAAGAGTTTAGTGTTTGAAACAGTTGATGTTAATAAATATGTACTTGCCTTTATGTTTCTCTGTTGGCTTGGTGGCAGTCGTCCATCGTCCCTCCGTCGCTGGTCCACTTGTGTCCATGCAGTGTGTTTGTGGCAGTCGTCACTGCCTCTGGGGGACTTCACGGTCCATTTCTGCCCCCAGGATGATGATGTCCACAGTCCTGAGAGTAAAGATAATGAAGAGTTTAGTGTTTGAAACAGTTGATGTTAATAGATATATACTTGACTTTATGTTTCTCTGTCGGCTTGGTGGCAGTCGTCCATCGTCCCTCCGTCGCTGGTCCACTTGTGTCCATGCAGTGTCTTCGTAGCTATCGTCACTGCCTCTGGGGGACTTCACGGTCCATTTCTGCCCCCAGGATGATGATGTCCACAGTCCTGAGAGTAAAGATAATGAAGAGTTTAGTGTTTGAAATAGTTGATGTTAATAGATATATACTTGCATTTATGGGCCTCTGTCGGCTTGGTGGCAGTCGTCCATCGTCCCTCCGTCGCTGGTCCACTTGTGTCCATGCAGTGTCTTCGTAACAGTCGTTACTGCCTCTGGGGGGCTTCACGGTCCATTTCTGCCCCCAGGATGATGATGTCCACAGTCCTGAGAGTAAAGATAATGAAGAGTTTAGTGTTTGAAACAGTTGATGTTAATAGATATATACTTGCCTTTATGGGCCTCTGTCGGCTTGGTGGCAGTCGCCCATCGTCCCTCCCTCTTTGGTCCACCTGTGTCCATGCAGTGTCTTCGTAACAGTCGTCACTGCCTCTGGGGGACTTCACGGTCCATTTCTGCTCCCAGGATGATAATGTCCACAGTCCTGAGAGTAAAGATAATGAAGAGTTTAGTGTTTGAAACAGTTGATGTTAATAGATATATAGTTGCCTTTATGTTTCTCTGTCGGCTTGGTATCAGTCGCCCATCGTCCCTCCGTCGCTGGTCCACTTGTGTCCATGCAGTGTTTTCGTGGCAGTCGTCACTGCCTCTGGGGGACTTCACGGTCCATTTCTGCCCCCAGGATGATGATGTCCACAGTCCTGAGAGTAAAGATAATGAAGAGTTTAGTGTTTGAAACAGTTGATGTTAATAGATATATACTTGCCTTTATGGGCCTCTGTCGGTTTGGTGGCAGTCGCCCATCGTCCCTCCCTCTTTGGTCCACCTGTGTCCATGCAGTGTCTTCGTGGCAGTCGTCACTGGCTCTGGGGGACTTCACGGTCCATTTCTGTCCCCAGGATGATGATGTCCACAGTTCTGAGAGTAGAGATAATGAAGAGTTTAGTGTTTGAAATAGTTGATGTTAATAGATATATACTTGCCTTTATGGGCCTCTGTCGGCTTGGTGGCAGTCGCCCATTGTCCCTCCGTCGCTGGTCCACTTGTGTCCATGCAGTGTCTTTGTGTCAGTCGTCACTGCCTCTGGGGGACTTCATGGTCCATTTCTGCCCCCAGGATGATGATGTCCACAGTCCTGAGAGTAAAGATAATGAAGAGTTTAGTGTTTGAAACAGTTGATGTTAATAGATATATACTTGCCTTTTTGGGCCTCTGTCGGGTTGGTGGCAGTCGCCCATCGTCCCTCCGTCGCTGGTCCACTTGTGTCCATGCAGTGTCTTCGTGGCAGTCGTCACTGCCTCTGGGGGACTTCACGGTCCATTTCTGCCCCTAGGATGATGATGTTTCCAGTCCTGAGAGTAAATATAATGAAGAGTTTAGTGTTTGAAACAGTTGATGTTAATAGATAAATACTTGCCTTTACGTTTCTCTGTTGGCTTGGTGGCAGTCGTCCATCGTCCCTCCGTCGCTGGTCCACTTGTGTCCATGCAGTGTGTTTGTGGCAGTCGTCACTGCCTCTGGGGGACTTCACGGTCCATTTCTGCCCCCAGGATGATGATGTCCACAGTCCTGAGAGTAAAGATAATGAAGAGTTTAGTGTTTGAAACAGTTGATGTTAATAGATATATACTTGACTTTATGTTTCTCTGTCGGCTTGGTGGCAGTCGTCCATCGTCCCTCCGTCGCTGGTCCACTTGTGTCCATGCAGTGTCTTCGTATCTGTCGTCACTGCCTCTGGGGGACTTCACGGTCCATTTCTGCCCCCAGGATGATGATGTCCACAGTCCTGAGAGTAAAGATAATGAAGAGTTTAGTGTTTGAAACAGTTGATGTTAATAGATATATACTTGCCTTTATGGGCCTCTGTCGGCTTGGTGGCAGTCGCCCATCGTCCCTCCCTCTTTGGTCCACCTGTGTCCATGCAGTGTCTTCGTAACAGTCGTCAGTGCCTCTGGGGGACTTCACGGTCCATTTCTGCCCCCAGGATGATGATGTCCACAGTCCTGAGAGTAAAGATAATGAAGAGTTTAGTGTTTGAAACAGTTGATGTTAATAGATGTATACTTAGCTTTATGTTTCTCTGTCGTCTTGGTATCAGTCGCCCATCGTCCCTCCGTCGCTGGTCCACTTGTGTCCATGCAGTGTCTTCGTGGCAGTCGTCACTGCCTCTGGGGGACTTCACGGTCCATTTCTGCCCCCAGGATGATGATGTCCACAGTCCTGAGAGTAAAGATAATGAAGAGTTTAGTGTTTGAAACAGTTGATGTTAATAGATGTATACTTGCCTTTATGGGCCTCTGTCGGTTTGGTGGCAGTCGCCCATCGTCCCTCCCTCTTTGGTCCACCTGTGTCCATGCAGTGTCTTCGTGGCAGTCGTCACTGGCTCTGGGGGACTTCACGGTCCATTTCTGTCCCCAGGATGATGATGTCCACAGTTCTGAGAGTAGAGATAATGAAGAGTTTAGTGTTTGAAATAGTTGATGTTAATAGATATATACTTGCCTTTATGGGCCTCTGTCGGCTTGGTGGCAGTCGCCCATTGTCCCTCGGTCGCTGGTCCACTTGTGTCCATGCAGTGTCTTCGTGGCAGTCGTAACTGCCTCTGGGGGACTTCACGGTCCATTTCTGCCCCTAGGATGATGATGTTTACAGTCCTGAGAGTAAATATAATGAAGAGTTTAGTGTTTGAAACAGTTGATGTTAATAGATAAATACTTGCCTTTACGTTTCTCTGTTGGCTTGGTGTCAGTCGTCCATCGTCCCTCCGTCGCTGGTCCACTTGTGTCCATGTAGTGTGTTTGTGGCAGTCGTCACTGCCTCTGGGGGACTTCACGGTCCATTTCTGCCCCCAGGATGATGATGTCCACAGTCCTGAGAGTAAAGATAATGAAGAGTTTAGTGTTTGAAACAGTTGATGTTAATAGATATATACTTGACTTTATGTTTCTCTGTCGGCTTGGTGGCAGTCGTCCATCGTCCCTCCGTCGCTGGTCCACTTGTGTCCATGCAGTGTCTTCGTGGCAGTCGTCACTGCCTCTGGGGGACTTCACGGTCCATTTCTGCCCCCAGGATGATGATGTCCACAGTCCTGAGAGTAAAGATAATGAAGAGTTTAGTGTTTGAAACAGTTGATGTTAATAGATATATACTTGCCTTTATGGGCCTCTGTCGGCTTGGTGGCAGTCGCCCATCGTCCCTCCCTCTTTGGTCCACCTGTGTCCATGCAGTGTCTTCGTGGCAGTCGTCACTGCCTCTGGGGGACTTCACGGTCCATTTCTGCCCCCAGGATGATAATGTCCACAGTCCTGAGAGTAAAGATAATGAAGAGTTTAGTGTTTGAAACAGTTGATGTTAATAGATGTATACTTGCCTTTTTGGGCCTCTGTCGGCTTGGTGGCAGTCGCCCATCGTCCCTCCGTCGCTGGTCCACTTGTGTCCATGCAGTGTCTTCGTGGCAGTCGTCACTGCCTCTGGGGGACTTCACGGTCCATTTCTGCCCCCAGGATGATGATGTTTACAGTCCTGAGAGTAAATATAATGAAGAGTTTAGTGTTTGAAACAGTTGATGTTAATAGATAAATACTTGCCTTTACGTTTCTCTGTTGGCTTGGTGGCAGTCGCCTATCGTCCCTCCGTCGCTGGTCCACTTGTGTCCATGCAGTGTCTTTGTGGCAGTCGTCACTGCCTCTGGGGGACTTCACGGTCCATTTCTGCTCCCAGGATGATGATGTCCACGGTCCTGAGAGTAAAGATAATGAAGACTTTAGTGTTTGAAACAGTTGATGTTAATAGATATATACTTGCCTTTATGTTTCTCTGTTGGCTTGGTGGCAGTCGTCCATCGTCCCTCCGTCGCTGGTCCACTTGTGTCCATGCAGTGTGTTTGTGGCAGTCGTCACTGCCTCTGGGGGACTTCACGGTCCATTTCTGCCCCCAGGATGATGATGTCCACAGTCCTGAGAGTAAAGATAATGAAGAGTTTAGTGTTTGAAACAGTTGATGTTAATAGATATATACTTGCCTTTATGTTTCTCTGTTGGCTTGGTGGCAGTCGTCCATCGTCCCTCCGTCGCTGGTCCACTTGTGTCCATGCAGTGTCTTCGTGGCAGTCGTGACTGCCTCTGGGGGACTTCACGGTCCATTTCTGCCCCCAGGATGATGATGTCCACAGTCCTGAGAGTAAAGATAATGAAGACTTTAGTGTTTGAAACAGTTGATGTTAATAGATGTATACTTGCCTTTATGTTTCTCTGTCGGCTTGGTGGCAGTCGTCCATCGTCCCTCCGTCGCTGGTCCACTTGTGTCCATGCAGTGTCTTCGTGGCAGTCATCACTGCCGCTGGGGGACTTCACGGTCCATTTCTGGCCCCAGGATGATGATGTCCACGGTCCTGAGAGTAAAGATAATGAAGAGTTTAGTGTTTGAAACAGTTGATGTTAATAGATATATACTTGCCTTTATGTTTCTCTGTTGGCTTGGTGGCAGTCGCCCATCGGCCCTCCGTCGCTGGTCCACATGTTTTCATGCAGTGTGTTCGTGGCAGTCGTCACTGCCTCTGGGGGACTTCACGGTCCATTTCTGTCCCCAGGATGATGATGTCCACAGTTCTGAGAGTAAAGATAATGAAGAGTTTAGTGTTTGAAATAGTTTATGTTAATAGATAAATACTTGCCTTTATGGGCCTCTGTCGGCTTGGTGGCAGTCGCCCATCGGCCCTCCGTCGCTGGTCCACTTGTGTCCATGCAGTGTCTTCGTGGCAGTCGTCACTGCCTCTGGGGGACTTCACGGTCCATTTCTGCCCCCAGGATGATGATGTCCACAGTCCTGAGAGTAAAGATAATGAAGAGTTTAGTGTTTGAAACAGTTGATGTTAATAGATATATACTTGCCTTTATGTTTCTCTGTTGGCTTGGTGGCAGTCGCCCATCGTCCCTCCGTCGCTGGTCCACTTGTGTCCATGCAGTGTGTTCGTGGCAGTCGTCACTGCCTCTGGGGGACTTCACGGTCCATTTCTGCCCTTAGGATGATGATGTCCACAGTCCTGAGAGTAAAGATAATGAAGAGTTTAGTGTTTGAAACAGTTGATGTTAATAGATATATACTTGACTTTATGTTTCTCTGTCGGCTTGGTGGCAGTCGTCCATCGTCCCTCCGTCGCTGGTCCACTTGTGTCCATGCAGTGTCTTCGTGGCTGTCGTCACTGCCTCTGGGGGACTTCACGGTCCATTTCTGCCCCCAGGATGATGATGTCCACAGTCCTGAGAGTAAAGATAATGAAGAGTTTAGTGTTTGAAATAGTTGATGTTAATAGATATATACTTGCATTTATGGGCCTCTGCCGGCTTGTTGGCAGTCGTCCATCGTCCCTCCGTCGCTGGTCCACTTGTGTCCATGCAGTGTCTTCGTGGCAGTCGTCACTGCCTCTGGGGGACTTCACGGTCCATTTCTGCCCCCAGGATGATGATGTCCACAGTCCTGAGAGTAAAGATAATGAAGAGTTTAGTGTTTGAAACAGTTGATGTTAATAGATATATACTTGCCTTTATGGGCCTCTGTCGGCTTGGTGGCAGTCGCCCATCGTCCCTCCCTCTTTGGTCCACCTGTGTCCATGCAGTGTCTTCGTAACAGTCGTCACTGCCTCTGGGGGACTTCACGGTCCATTTCTGCCCCCAGGATGATAATGTCCACAGTCCTGAGAGTAAAGATAATGAAGAGTTTAGTGTTTGAAACAGTTGATGTTAATAGACATATACTTGCCTTTTTGGGCCTCTGTCGGCTTGGTGGCAGTCGTCCATCTTCCCTCCGTCGCTGGTCCACTTGTGTCCATGCAGTGTCTTCGTGGCAGTCGTCACTGCCTCTGGGGGACTTCACGGTCCATTTCTGCCCCCAGGATGATGATGTTTACAGTCCTGAGAGTAAATATAATGAAGAATTTAGTGTTTGAAACAGTTGATGTTAATAGATAAATACTTGCCTTTACGTTTCTCTGTTGGCTTGGTGGCAGTCGCCTATCGTCCCTCCGTCGCTGGTCCACTTGTGTCCATGCAGTGTCTTTGTGGCAGTCGTCACTGCCTCTGGGGGACTTCACGGTCCATTTCTGCTCCCAGGATGATGATGTCTACAGTCCTGAGAGTAAAGATAATGAAGAGTTTAGTGTTTGAAACAGTTGATGTTAATAGATATATACTTGCCTTTATGTTTCTCTGTTGGCTTGGTGGCAGTCGTCCATCGTCCCTCCGTCGCTGGTCCACTTGTGTCCATGCAGTGTCTTCGTGGCAGTCGTCACTGCCTCTGGGGGACTTCACGGTCCATTTCTGCCCCCAGGATGATGATGTCCACAGTCCTGAGAGTAAAGATAATGAAGACTTTAGTGTTTGAAACAGTTGATGTTAATAGATATATACTTGCCTTTATGTTTCTCTGTTGGCTTGGTGGCAGTCGTCCATCGTCCCTCCGTCGCTGGTCCACTTGTGTCCATGCAGTGTCTTCGTGGCAGTCGTGACTGCCTCTGGGGGACTTCACGGTCCATTTCTGCCCCCAGGATGATGATGTCCACAGTCCTGAGAGTAAAGATAATGAAGACTTTAGTGTTTGAAACAGTTGATGTTAATAGATATATACTTGCCTTTATGTTTCTCTGTCGGCTTGGTGGCAGTCGTCCATCGTCCCTCCGTCGCTGGTCCACTTGTGTCCATGCAGTGTCTTCGTGGCAGTCATCACTGCCGCTGGGGGACTTCACGGTCCATTTCTGCCCCCAGGATGATGATGTCCACGGTCCTGAGAGTAAAGATAATGAAGAGTTTAGTGTTTGAAACAGTTGATGTTAATAGATATATACTTGCCTTTATGTTTCTCTGTTGGCTTGGTGGCAGTCGCCCATCGGCCCTCCGTTGCTGGTCCACATGTTTCCATGCAGTGTGTTCGTGGCAGTCGTCACTGCCTCTGGGGGACTTCACGGTCCATTTCTGTCCCCAGGATGATGATGTCCACAGTCCTGAGAGTAAAGATAATGAAGAGTTTAGTGTTTGAAATAGTTGATGTTAATAGATAAATACTTGCCTTTATGGGCCTCTGTCGGCTTGGTGGCAGTCTCCCATCGTCCCTCCGTCGCTGGTCCACTTGTGTCCATGCAGTGTCTTCGTGGCAGTCGTCACTGCCTCTGGGGGACTTCACGGTCCATTTCTGCCCCCAGGATGATGATGTCCACAGTCCTGAGAGTAAAGATAATGAAGAGTTTAGTGTTTGAAACAGTTGATGTTAATAGATACATACTTGCCTTTATGTTTCTCTGTGGGCTTGGTGTCAGTCGCCCATCGTCCCTCCGTCGCTGGTCCACTTGTGTCCATGCAGTGTTCATGCAGTGTCTTCTTCACTGCCTCTGGGGGACTTTACGGTCCATTTCTGCCCCCAGGATGATGATGTCCACAGTCCTGAGAGTAAAGATAATGAAGAGTTTAGTGTTTGAAATAGTTGATGTTAATAGATATATACTTGCCTTTATGGGCCTCTGTCGGCTTGGTGGCAGTCGTCCATCGTCCCTCCGTCGCTGGTCCACTTGTGTCCATGCAGTGTCTTCGTGGCAGTCGTCACTGCCTCTGGGGGACTTCATGGTCCATTTCTAGCCCCAGGATGATGATGTCCACAGTCCTGAGAGTAAAGATAATGAAGAGTTTAGTGTTTGAAATAGTTGATGTTAATAGATATGTACTTGCCTTCATGGGCCTCTGTCGGCTTGGTGGCAGTCGTCCATCTTCCCTCCGTCGCTGGTCCACTTGTGTCCATGCAGTGTCTTCGTGGCAGTCGTCACTGCCTCTGGGGGACTTCATGGTCCATTTCTGCCCCCAGGATGATGATGTCCACAGTCCTGAGAGTAAAGATAATGAAGAGTTTAGTGTTTGAAACAGTTGATGTTAATAGATATATACTTGCCTTTATGTTTCTCTGTTGGCTTGGTGGCAGTCGCCCATCGTCCCTCCGTCGCTGGTCCACTTGTGTCCATGCAGTGTGTTCGTGGCAGTCGTCACTGCCTCTGGGGGACTTCACGGTCCATTTCTGTCCCCAGGATGATGATGTCCACAGTCCTGAGAGTAAAGATAATGAAGAGTTTAGTGTTTGAAACAGTTGATGTTAATAGATATATACTTGCCTTTATGGGCCTCTGTCGGCTTGGTGGCAGTCGCCCATCGTCCCTCCGTCGCTGGTCCACTTGTGTCCATGCAGTGTCTTTGTGTCAGTCGTCACTGCCTCTGGGGGACTTCACGGTCCATTTCTGCCCCCAGGATGATGATGTCCACAGTCCTGAGAGTAAAGATAATGAAGAGTTTAGTGTTTGAAACAGTTGATGTTAATAGATACATACTTGCCTTTATGTTTCTCTGTGGGCTTGGTGTTAGTCGCCCATCGTCCCTCCGTCGCTGGTCCACTTGTGTCCATGCAGTGTTCATGCAGTGTTCATGCAGTGTCTTCTTCACTGCCTCTGGGGGACTTTACGGTCCATTTCTGCCCCCAGGATGATGATGTCCACAGTCCTGAGAGTAAAGATAATGAAGAGTTTAGTGTTTGAAATAGTTGATGTTAATAGATATATACTTGCCTTTATGGGCCTCTGTCGGCTTGGTGGCAGTCGTCCATCGTCCCTCCGTCGCTGGTCCACTTGTGTCCATGCAGTGTCTTCGTGGCAGTCGTCACTGCCTCTGGGGGACTTCATGGTCCATTTCTGGCCCCAGGATGATGATGTCCACAGTCCTGAGAGTAAAGATAATGAAGAGTTTAGTGTTTGAAATAGTTGATGTTAATAGATATATACTTGCCTTTATGGGCCTCTGTCGGCTTGGTGGCAGTCGTCCATCTTCCCTCCGTCGCTGGTCCACTTGTGTCCATGCAGTGTCTTCGTGGCAGTCGTCACTGCCTCTGGGGGACTTCATGATCCATTTCTGCCCCCAGGATGATGATGTCCACAGTCCTGAGAGTAAAGATAATGAAGAGTTTAGTGTTTGAAACAGTTGATGTTAATAGATATATACTTGCCTTTATGTTTCTCTGTTGGCTTGGTGGAAGTCGTCCATCGTCCCTCCGTCGCTGGTCCACTTGTGTCCATGCAGTGTCTTCGTGGCAGTCGTGACTGCCTCTGGGGGACTTCACGGTCCATTTCTGTCCACAGTCCTGAGAGTAAAGATAATGAAGACTTTAGTGTTTGAAACAGTTGATGTTAATAGATATATACTTGCCTTTATGTTTCTCTGTCGGCTTGGTGGCAGTCGTCCATCGTCCCTCCGTCGCTGGTCCACTTGTGTCCATGCAGTGTCTTCGTGGCAGTCATCACTGCCGCTGGGGGACTTCACGGTCCATTTCTGTCCCCAGGATGATGATGTCCACGGTCCTGAGAGTAAAGATAATGAAGAGTTTAGTGTTTGAAACAGTTGATGTTAATAGATATATACTTGCCTTTATGTTTCTCTGTTGGCTTGGTGGCAGTCGCCCATCGGCCCTCCGTCGCTGGTCCACATGTTTCCATGCAGTGTGTTCGTGGCAGTCGTCACTGCCTCTGGGGGACATCACGGTCCATTTCTGTCCCCAGGATGATGATGTCCACAGTCCTGAGAGTAAAGATAATGAAGAGTTTAGTGTTTGAAACAGTTGATGTTAATAGATATATACTTGCCTTTATGTTTCTCTGTTGGCTTGGTGGCAGTCTCCCATCGTCCCTCCGTCGCTGGTCCACTTGTGTCCATGCAGTGTCTTCGTGGCAGTCGTCACTGCCTCTGGGGGACTTCATGGTCCATTTCTGGCCCCAGGATGATGATGTCCACAGTCCTGAGAGTAAAGATAATGAAGAGTTTAGTGTTTGAAACAGTTGATGTTAATAGATATATACTTGCCTTTATGGGCCTCTGTCGGCTTGGTGGCAGTCGCCCATCGTCCCTCCGTCGCTGGTCCACTTGTGTCCATGCAGTGTCTTCGTGGCAGTCGTCACTGCCTCTGGGGGACTTCACGGTCCATTTCTGCCCCCAGGATGATGATGTCCACAGTCCTGAGAGTAAAGATAATGAAGAGTTTAGTGTTTGAAACAGTTGATGTTAATAGATATATACTTGCCTTTATGTTTCTCTGTTGGCTTGGTGGCAGTCGTCCATCGTCCCTCCGTTGCTGGTCCACTTGTGTCCATGCAGTGTCTTTGTGGCAGTCATCACTGCCGCTGGGGGACTTCACGGTCCATTTCTGGCCCCAGGATGATGATGTCCACGGTCCTGAGAGTAAAGATAATGAAGAGTTTAGTGTTTGAAACAGTTGATGTTAATAGATATATACTTGCCTTTATGTTTCTCTGTTGGCTTGGTGGCAGTCGCCCATCGGCCCTCCGTCGCTGGTCCACATGTTTCCATGCAGTGTGTTCGTGGCAGTCGTCACTGCCTCTGGGGGACTTCACGGTCCATTTCTGTCCCCAGGATGATCATGTCCACAGTTCTGAGAGTAAAGATAATGAAGAGTTTAGTGTTTGAAATAGTTGATGTTAATAGATAAATACTTGCCTTTATGGGCCTCTGTCGGCTTGGTGGCAGTCTCCCATCGTCCCTCCGTCGCTGGTCCACCTGTATCCATGCAGTGTCTTCGTGGCAGTCGTCACTGCCTCTGGGGGACTTCACGGTCCATTTCTGCCCCCAGGATGATGATGTCCACAGTCCTGAGAGTAAAGATAATGAAGAGTTTAGTGTTTGAAACAGTTGATGTTAATAGATGTATACTTGCCTTTATGTTTCTCTGTCGTCTTGGTGTCAGTCGCCCATCGTCCCTCCGTCGCTGGTCCACTTGTGTCCATGCAGTGTCTTCTTCACTGCCTCTGGGGGACTTCACGGTCCATTTCTGCCCCCAGGATGATGATGTCCACAGTCCTGAGAGTAAAGATAATGAAGAGTTTAGTGTTTGAAACAGTTGATGTTAATAGATATATACTTGCCTTTATGTTTCTCTGTTGGGTTGGTGGCAGTCGTCCATCTTCCCTCCGTCGCTGGTCCACTTGTGTCCATGCAGTGTCTTCGTGGCAGTCGTCACTGCCTCTGGGGGACTTCACGGTCCATTTCTGCCCCCAGGATGATGATGTCCACAGTCCTGAGAGTAAAGATAATGAAGAGTTTAGTGTTTGAAACAGTTGATGTTAATAGATATATACTTGCCTTTATGGGCCTCTGTCGGCTTGGTGGCAGTCGTCCATCGTCCCTCCGTCGCTGGTCCACTTGTGTCCATGCAGTGTCTTCGTGGCAGTCGTCACTGCCTCTGGGGGACTTCATGGTCCATTTCTAGCCCCAGGATGATGATGTCCACAGTCCTGAGAGTAAAGATAATGAAGAGTTTAGTGTTTGAAATAGTTGATGTTAATAGATATATACTTGCCTTCATGGGCCTCTGTCGGCTTGGTGGCAGTCGTCCATCTTCCCTCCGTCGCTGGTCCACTTGTGTCCATGCAGTGTCTTCGTGGCAGTCGTCACTGCCTCTGGGGGACTTCATGGTCCATTTCTGCCCCCAGGATGATGATGTCCACAGTCCTGAGAGTAAAGATAATGAAGAGTTTAGTGTTTGAAACAGTTGATGTTAATAGATATATACTTGCCTTTATGTTTCTCTGTTGGCTTGGTGGCAGTCGCCCATCGTCCCTCCGTCGCTGGTCCACTTGTGTCCATGCAGTGTGTTCGTGGCAGTCGTCACTGCCTCTGGGGGACTTCACGGTCCATTTCTGTCCCCAGGATGATGATGTCCACAGTCCTGAGAGTAAAGATAATGAAGAGTTTAGTGTTTGAAACAGTTGATGTTAATAGATATATACTTGCCTTTATGGGCCTCTGTCGGCTTGGTGGCAGTCGCCCATCGTCCCTCCGTCGCTGGTCCACTTGTGTCCATGCAGTGTCTTTGTGTCAGTCGTCACTGCCTCTGGGGGACTTCACGGTCCATTTCTGCCCCCAGGATGATGATGTCCACAGTCCTGAGAGTAAAGATAATGAAGAGTTTAGTGTTTGAAACAGTTGATGTTAATAGATACATACTTGCCTTTATGTTTCTCTGTGGGCTTGGTGTTAGTCGCCCATCGTCCCTCCGTCGCTGGTCCACTTGTGTCCATGCAGTGTTCATGCAGTGTTCATGCAGTGTCTTCTTCACTGCCTCTGGGGGACTTTACGGTCCATTTCTGCCCCCAGGATGATGATGTCCACAGTCCTGAGAGTAAAGATAATGAAGAGTTTAGTGTTTGAAATAGTTGATGTTAATAGATATATACTTGCCTTTATGGGCCTCTGTCGGCTTGGTGGCAGTCGTCCATCGTCCCTCCGTCGCTGGTCCACTTGTGTCCATGCAGTGTCTTCGTGGCAGTCGTCACTGCCTCTGGGGGACTTCATGGTCCATTTCTGGCCCCAGGATGATGATGTCCACAGTCCTGAGAGTAAAGATAATGAAGAGTTTAGTGTTTGAAATAGTTGATGTTAATAGATATATACTTGCCTTTATGGGCCTCTGTCGGCTTGGTGGCAGTCGTCCATCTTCCCTCCGTCGCTGGTCCACTTGTGTCCATGCAGTGTCTTCGTGGCAGTCGTCACTGCCTCTGGGGGACTTCATGATCCATTTCTGCCCCCAGGATGATGATGTCCACAGTCCTGAGAGTAAAGATAATGAAGAGTTTAGTGTTTGAAACAGTTGATGTTAATAGATATATACTTGCCTTTATGTTTCTCTGTTGGCTTGGTGGAAGTCGTCCATCGTCCCTCCGTCGCTGGTCCACTTGTGTCCATGCAGTGTCTTCGTGGCAGTCGTGACTGCCTCTGGGGGACTTCACGGTCCATTTCTGTCCACAGTCCTGAGAGTAAAGATAATGAAGACTTTAGTGTTTGAAACAGTTGATGTTAATAGATATATACTTGCCTTTATGTTTCTCTGTCGGCTTGGTGGCAGTCGTCCATCGTCCCTCCGTCGCTGGTCCACTTGTGTCCATGCAGTGTCTTCGTGGCAGTCATCACTGCCGCTGGGGGACTTCACGGTCCATTTCTGTCCCCAGGATGATGATGTCCACGGTCCTGAGAGTAAAGATAATGAAGAGTTTAGTGTTTGAAACAGTTGATGTTAATAGATATATACTTGCCTTTATGTTTCTCTGTTGGCTTGGTGGCAGTCGCCCATCGGCCCTCCGTCGCTGGTCCACATGTTTCCATGCAGTGTGTTCGTGGCAGTCGTCACTGCCTCTGGGGGACATCACGGTCCATTTCTGTCCCCAGGATGATGATGTCCACAGTCCTGAGAGTAAAGATAATGAAGAGTTTAGTGTTTGAAACAGTTGATGTTAATAGATATATACTTGCCTTTATGTTTCTCTGTTGGCTTGGTGGCAGTCTCCCATCGTCCCTCCGTCGCTGGTCCACTTGTGTCCATGCAGTGTCTTCGTGGCAGTCGTCACTGCCTCTGGGGGACTTCATGGTCCATTTCTGGCCCCAGGATGATGATGTCCACAGTCCTGAGAGTAAAGATAATGAAGAGTTTAGTGTTTGAAACAGTTGATGTTAATAGATATATACTTGCCTTTATGGGCCTCTGTCGGCTTGGTGGCAGTCGCCCATCGTCCCTCCGTCGCTGGTCCACTTGTGTCCATGCAGTGTCTTCGTGGCAGTCGTCACTGCCTCTGGGGGACTTCACGGTCCATTTCTGCCCCCAGGATGATGATGTCCACAGTCCTGAGAGTAAAGATAATGAAGAGTTTAGTGTTTGAAACAGTTGATGTTAATAGATATATACTTGCCTTTATGTTTCTCTGTTGGCTTGGTGGCAGTCGTCCATCGTCCCTCCGTTGCTGGTCCACTTGTGTCCATGCAGTGTCTTTGTGGCAGTCATCACTGCCGCTGGGGGACTTCACGGTCCATTTCTGGCCCCAGGATGATGATGTCCACGGTCCTGAGAGTAAAGATAATGAAGAGTTTAGTGTTTGAAACAGTTGATGTTAATAGATATATACTTGCCTTTATGTTTCTCTGTTGGCTTGGTGGCAGTCGCCCATCGGCCCTCCGTCGCTGGTCCACATGTTTCCATGCAGTGTGTTCGTGGCAGTCGTCACTGCCTCTGGGGGACTTCACGGTCCATTTCTGTCCCCAGGATGATCATGTCCACAGTTCTGAGAGTAAAGATAATGAAGAGTTTAGTGTTTGAAATAGTTGATGTTAATAGATAAATACTTGCCTTTATGGGCCTCTGTCGGCTTGGTGGCAGTCTCCCATCGTCCCTCCGTCGCTGGTCCACCTGTATCCATGCAGTGTCTTCGTGGCAGTCGTCACTGCCTCTGGGGGACTTCACGGTCCATTTCTGCCCCCAGGATGATGATGTCCACAGTCCTGAGAGTAAAGATAATGAAGAGTTTAGTGTTTGAAACAGTTGATGTTAATAGATGTATACTTGCCTTTATGTTTCTCTGTCGTCTTGGTGTCAGTCGCCCATCGTCCCTCCGTCGCTGGTCCACTTGTGTCCATGCAGTGTCTTCTTCACTGCCTCTGGGGGACTTCACGGTCCATTTCTGCCCCCAGGATGATGATGTCCACAGTCCTGAGAGTAAAGATAATGAAGAGTTTAGTGTTTGAAACAGTTGATGTTAATAGATATATACTTGCCTTTATGTTTCTCTGTTGGGTTGGTGGCAGTCGTCCATCTTCCCTCCGTCGCTGGTCCACTTGTGTCCATGCAGTGTCTTCGTGGCAGTCGTCACTGCCTCTGGGGGACTTCACGGTCCATTTCTGCCCCCAGGATGATGATGTCCACAGTCCTGAGAGTAAAGATAATGAAGAGTTTAGTGTTTGAAACAGTTGATGTTAATAGATATATACTTGCCTTTATGTTTCTCTGTTGGCTTGGTGGCAGTCGCCCATCGGCCCTCCATCGCTGGTCCACATGTTTCCATGCAGTGTGTTCGTGGCAGTCGTCACTGCCTCTGGGGGACTTCACGGTCCATTTCTGTCCCCAGGATGATGATGTCCACAGTTCTGAGAGTAAAGACAATGAAGAGTTTAGTGTTTGAAACAGTTGATGTTAATAGATATGTACTTGCCTTTATGTTTCTCTGTTGGCTTGGTGGCAGTCGCCCATCGGCCCTCCGTCGCTGGTCCACCTGTGTCCATGCAGTGTCTTCGTGGCAGTCGTCACTGCCTCTGGGGGACTTCACGGTCTATTTCTGCCCCCAGGATGATGATGTCCACAGTCCTGAGAGTAAAGATAATGAAGAGTTTAGTGTTTGAAACAGTTGATGTTAATAGATATATACTTGCCTTTATGTTTCTCTGTTGGCTTGGTATCAGTCGCCCATCGTCCCTCCGTCGCTGGTCCACTTGTGTCCATGCAGTGTCCATGCAGTGTCTTCTTCACTGCCTCTGGGGGACTTTACGGTCCATTTCTGCCCCCAGGATGATGATGTCCACAGTCCTGAGAGTAAAGATAATGAAGAGTTTAGTGTTTGAAATAGTTGATGTTAATAGATATATACTTGCCTTTATGGGCCTCTGTCGGCTTGGTGGCAGTCGTCCATCGTCCCTCCGTCGCTGGTCCACTTGTGTCCATGCAGTGTCTTCGTGGCAGTCGTCACTGCCTCTGGGGGACTTCACGGTCCATTTCTGCCCCCAGGATGATGATGTCCACAGTCCTGAGAGTAAAGAAAATGAAGAGTTTAGTGTTTGAAACAGTTGATGTTAATAGATATATACTTGCCTTTATGTTTCTCTGTTGGCTTGGTGGCAGTCGCCCATCGTCCCTCCGTCGCTGGTCCACTTGTGTCCATGCAGTGTCTTCGTAACAGTCGTCAATGCCTCTGGGGGACTTCACGGTCCATTTCTGCCCCCAGGATGATGATGTCCACAGTCCTGAGAGTAAAGATAATGAAGAGTTTAGTGTTTGAAATAGTTGATGTTAATAGATATATACTTGCCTTTATGGGCCTCTGTCGGCTTGGTGGCAGTCGTCCATCTTCCCTCCGTCGCTGGTCCACTTGTGTCCATGCAGTGTCTTCGTGGCAGTCGTCACTGCCTCTGGGGGACTTCACGGTCCATTTCTGCCCCCAGGATGATGATGTCCACAGTCCTGAGAGTAAAGATAATGAAGAGTTTAGTGTTTGAAACAGTTGATGTTAATAGATATATACTTGCCTTTATGTTTCTCTGTTGGCTTGGTGGCAGTCGCCCATCGGCCCTCCGTCGCTGGTCCACTTGTGTCCATGCAGTGTGTTCGTGGCAGTCGTCACTGCCTCTGGAGTACTTCACGGTCCATTTCTGCCCCCAGGATGATGATGTCCACCGTCCTGAGAGTAAAGATAATGAAGAGTTTAGTGTTTGAAATAGTTGATGTTAATAGATATATACTTGCCTTTATGGGCCTCTGTCGGCTTGGTGGCAGTCGTCCATCTTCCCTCCGTCGCTGGTCCACTTGTGTCCATGCAGTGTCTTCGTGGCAGTCGTCACTGCCTCTGGGGGACTTCACGGTCCATTTCTGCCCCCAGGATGATGATGTCCACAGTCCTGAGAGTAAAGATAATGAAGAGTTTAGTGTTTGAAACAGTTGATGTTAATAGATATATACTTGCCTTTATGTTTCTCTATCGGCTTGGTGGCAGTCGTCCATCGTCCCTCCGTCGCTGGTCCACTTGTGTCCATGCAGTGTCTTCGTGGCAGTCATCACTGCCCCTGGGGGACTTCACGGTCCATTTCTGCCCCCAGGATGATGATGTCCACAGTCCTGAGAGTAAAGATAATGAAGAGTTTAGGGTTTGAAACAGTTGATGTTAATAAATATATACTTGCCTTTATGTTTCTCTATCGGCTTGGTGGCAGTCGTCCATCGTCCCTCCGTCGCTGGTCCACTTGTGTCCATGCAGTGTCTTCGTGGCAGTCGTCACTGCCTCTGGGGGACTTCACGGTCCATTTCTGCCCCCAGGATGATGATGTCCACAGTCCTGAGAGTAAAGATAATGAAGAGTTTAGTGTTTGAAACAGTTGATGTTAATAGATATATACTTGCCTTTACGTTTCTCTATCGGCTTGGTGCCAGTCGCCCATCGTCCCTCCGTCGCTGGTCCACTTGTGTCCATGCAGTGTCTTCGTAACAGTCGTCAATGCCTCTGGTCGACTTCACGGTCCATTTCTGCCCCCAGGATGATGATGTCCACAGTCCTGAGAGTAAAGATAATGAAGAGTTTAGTGTTTGAAACAGTTGATGTTAATAGATATATACTTGCCTTTATGGGCCTCTGTCGGCTTGGTGGCAGTCGTCCATCGTCCCTCCGTCGCTGGTCCACTTGTGTCGATGCAGTGTCTTCGTGGCAGTCATCACTGCCCCTGGGGGACTTCACGGTCCATTTCTGCCCCCAGGATGATGATGTCCACAGTCCTGAGAGTAAAGATAATGAAGAGTTTAGTGTTTGAAATAGTTGATGTTAATAGATATATACTTGCCTTTATGGGCCTCTGTCGGCTTGGTGGCAGTCGTCCATCTTCCCTCCGTCGCTGGTCCACTTGTGTCCATGCAGTGTGTTCGTGGCAGTCGTCACTGCCTCTGGGGGACTTCACGGTCCATTTCTGGCTCCAGGATGATGATGTCCACAGTCCTGAGAGTAAAGATAATGAAGAGTTTAGTGTTTGAAACAGTTGATGTTAATAGATATATACTTGCCTTTATGTTTCTCTGTCGGCTTGGTATCAGTCGCCCATCGTCCCTCCGTCGCTGGTCCACTTGTGTCCATGCAGTGTCCATGCAGTGTCTTCTTCACTGCCTCTGGGGGACTTCACGGTCCATTTCTGCCCCCAGGATGATGATGTCCACAGTCCTGAGAGTAAAGATAATGAAGAGTTTAGTGTTTGAAATAGTTGATGTTAATAGATATATACTTGCCTTTATGGGCCTCTGTCGGCTTGGTGGCAGTCGTCCATCGTCCCTCCGTCGCTGGTCCACTTGTGTCCATGCAGTGTCTTCGTGGCAGTCGTCACTGCCTCTGGGGAACTTCACGGTCCATTTCTGGCCCCAGGATGATGATGTCCACAGTCCTGAGAGTAAAGATAATGAAGAGTTTAGTGTTTGAAACAGTTGATGTTAATAGATATATACTTGCCTTTATGTTTCTCTGTTGGCTTGGTGGCAGTCGCCCATCGTCCCTCCGTCGCTGGTCCACTTGTGTCCATGCAGTCTCTTCGTAACAGTCGTCAATGCCTCTGGGGGACTTCACGGTCCATTTCTGCCCCCAGGATGATGATGTCCACAGTCCTGAGAGTAAAGATAATGAAGAGTTTAGTGTTTGAAATAGTTGATGTTAATAGATATATACTTGCCTTTATGGGCGTCTGTCGGCTTGGTGGCAGTCGTCCATCTTCCCTCCGTCGCTGGTCCACTTGTGTCCATGCAGTGTGTTCGTGGCAGTCGTCACTGCCTCTGGGGGACTTCACGGTCCATTTCTGGCCCCAGGATGATGATGTCCACAGTCCTGAGAGTAAAGATAATGAAGAGTTTAGTGTTTGAAACAGTTGATGTTAATAGATATATACTTGCCTTTATGTTTCTCTGTCGGCTTGGTATCAGTCGCCCATCGTCCCTCCGTCGCTGGTCCACTTGTGTCCATGCAGTGTCCATGCAGTGTCTTCTTCACTGCCTCTGGGGGACTTCACGGTCCATAT
Organism: Haliotis asinina; assembly: GCF_037392515.1. Taxonomy (NCBI): domain Eukaryota; kingdom Metazoa; phylum Mollusca; class Gastropoda; order Lepetellida; family Haliotidae; genus Haliotis; species Haliotis asinina. Next base: position 32,976,259 of record NC_090285.1, read on the forward strand.
CTGCCCCCAGGATGATGATGTCCACAGTCCTGAGAGTAAAGATAATGAAGAGTTTAGTGTTTGAAATAGTTGATGTTAATAGATATATACTTGCCTTTATGGGCCTCTGTCGGCTTGGTGGCAGTCGTCCATCGTCCCTCCGTCGCTGGTCCACTTGTGTCCATGCAGTGTCTTCGTGGCAGTCGTCACTGCCTCTGGGGGACTTCACGGTCCATTTCTGGCCCCAGGATGATGATGTCCACAGTCCTGAGAGTAAAGATAATGAAGAGTTTAGTGTTTGAAACAGTTGATGTTAATAGATGTATACTTGCCTTTATGTTTCTCTGTTGGCTTGGTGGCAGTCGTCCATCGTCCCTCCGTCGCTGGTCCACTTGTGTCCATGCAGTGTCTTCGTGGCAGTCGTCACTGCCTCTGGGGGACTTCACGGTCCATTTCTGCCCCCAGGATGATGATGTCCACAGTCCTGAGAGTAAAGATAATGAAGAGTTTAGTGTTTGAAATAGTTGATGTTAATAGATATATACTTGCCTTTATGGGCCTCTGTCGGCTTGGTGGCAGTCGTCCATCTTCCCTCCGTCGCTGGTCCACTTGTGTCCATGCAGTGTCTTCGTGGCAGTCGTCACTGCCTCTGGGGGACTTCACGGTCCATTTCTGCCCCCAGGATGATGATGTCCACAGTCCTGAGAGTAAAGATAATGAAGAGTTTAGTGTTTGAAACAGTTGATGTTAATAGATATATACTTCCCTTTATGTTTCTCTGTTGGCTTGGTGGCAGTCGTCCATCGTCCCTCCGTCGCTGGTCCACCTGTGTCCATGCAGTGTCTTCGTGGCAGTCATCACTGCCCCTGGGGGACTTCACGGTCCATTTCTGCCCCCAGGATGATGATGTCCACAGTCCTGAGAGTAAAGATAATGAAGAGTTTAGTGTTTGAAACAGTTGATGTTAATAGATATATACTTGCCTTTATGTTTCTCTATCGGCTTGGTGGCAGTCGCCCATCGTCCCTCCGTCGCTGGTCCACTTGTGTCCATGCAGTGTCTTCGTAACAGTCATCAATGCCTCTGGGGGACTTCACGGTCCATTTCTGCCCCCAGGATGATGATGTCCACAGTCCTGAGAGTAAAGATAATGAAGAGTTTAGTGTTTGAAATAGTTGATGTTAATAGATATATACTTGCCTTTATGGGCCTCTGTCGGCTTGGTGGCAGTCGCCCATCTTCCCTCCGTCGCTGGTCCACTTGTGTCCATGCAGTGTCTTCGTGGCAGTCGTCACTGCCTCTGGGGGACTTCACGGTCCATTTCTGCCCCCAGGATGATGATGTCCACAGTCCTGAGAGTAAAGATAATGAAGAGTTTAGTGTTTGAAACAGTTGATGTTAATAGATATATACTTGCCTTTATGTTTCTCTATCGGCTTGGTGGCAGTCGTCCATCGTCCCTCCGTCGCTGGTCCACTTGTGTCCATGCAGTGTCTTCGTGGCAGTCATCACTGCCGCTGGGGGACTTCACGGTCCATTTCTGCCCCCAGGATGATGATGTCCACAGTCCTGAGAGTAAAGATAATGAAGAGTTTAGTGTTTGAAACAGTTGATGTTAATAGATATATACTTGCCTTTATGTTTCTCTGTTGGCTTGGTATCAGTCGCCCATCGTCCCTCCGTCGCTGGTCCACTTGTGTCCATGCAGTGTGTTCGTGGCAGTCGTCACTGCCTCTGGGGGACTTCACGGTCCATTTCTGCCCCCAGGATGATGATGTCCACAGTCCTGAGAGTAAAGATAATGAAGAGTTTAGTGTTTGAAACAGTTGATGTTAATAGATATATACTTGCCTTTATGTTTCTCTGTTGGCTTGGTGGCAGTCGTCCATCGTCCCTCCGTCGCTGGTCCACTTGTGTCCATGCAGTGTCTTCGTGGCAGTCATCACTGCCCCTGGGGGACTTCACGGTCCATTTCTGCCCCCAGGATGATGATGTCCACAGTCCTGAGAGTAAAGATAATGAAGAGTTTAGTGTTTGAAACAGTTGATGTTAATAGATATATACTTGCCTTTATGTTTCTCTATCGGCTTGGTGGCAGTCGCCCATCGTCCCTCCGTCGCTGGTCCACTTGTGTCCATGCAGTGTCTTCGTAACAGTCATCACTGCCTCTGGGGGACTTCACGGTCCATTTCTGCCCCCAGGATGATGATGTCCACAGTCCTGAGAGTAAAGATAATGAAGAGTTTAGTGTTTCAAATAGTTGATGTTAATAGATATATACTTGCCTTTATGGGCCTCTGTCGGCTTGGTGGCAGTCGCCCATCTTCCCTCCGTCGCTGGTCCACTTGTGTCCATGCAGTGTCTTCGTGGCAGTCGTCACTGCCTCTGGGGGACTTCACGGTCCATTTCTGCCCCCAGGATGATGATGTCCACAGTCCTGAGAGTAAAGATAATGAAGAGTTTAGTGTTTGAAACAGTTGATGTTAATAGATATATACTTGCCTTTATGTTTCTCTGTTGGCTTGGTGGCAGTCGTCCATCGTCCCTCCGTCGCTGGTCCACTTGTGTCCATGCAGTGTCTTCGTGGCAGTCATCACTGCCCCTGGGGGACTTCACGGTCCATTTCTGCCCCCAGGATGATGATGTCCACAGTCCTGAGAGTAAAGATAATGAAGAGTTTAGTGTTTGAAACAGTTGATGTTAATAGATATATACTTGCCTTTATGTTTCTCTATCGGCTTGGTGGCAGTCGCCCATCGTCCCTCCGTCGCTGGTCCACTTGTGTCCATGCAGTGTCTTCGTAACAGTCATCAATGCCTCTGGGGGACTTCACGGTCCATTTCTGCCCCCAGGATGATGATGTCCACAGTCCTGAGAGTAAAGATAATGAAGAGTTTAGTGTTTGAAATAGTTGATGTTAATAGATATATACTTGCCTTTATGGGCCTCTGTCGGCTTGGTGGCAGTCGCCCATCTTCCCTCCGTCGCTGGTCCACTTGTGTCCATGCAGTGTCTTCGTGGCAGTCGTCACTGCCTCTGGGGGACTTCACGGTCCATTTCTGCCCCCAGGATGATGATGTCCACAGTCCTGAGAGTAAAGATAATGAAGAGTTTAGTGTTTGAAACAGTTGATGTTAATAGATATATACTTGCCTTTATGTTTCTCTATCGGCTTGGTGGCAGTCGTCCATCGTCCCTCCGTCGCTGGTCCACTTGTGTCCATGCAGTGTCTTCGTGGCAGTCATCACTGCCGCTGGGGGACTTCACGGTCCATTTCTGCCCCCAGGATGATGATGTCCACAGTCCTGAGAGTAAAGATAATGAAGAGTTTAGTGTTTGAAACAGTTGATGTTAATAGATATATACTTGCCTTTATGTTTCTCTGTTGGCTTGGTATCAGTCGCCCATCGTCCCTCCGTCGCTGGTCCACTTGTGTTCATGCAGTGTGTTCGTGGCAGTCGTCACTGCCTCTGGGGGACTTCACGGTCCATTTCTGCCCCCAGGATGATGATGTCCACAGTCCTGAGAGTAAAGATAATGAAGAGTTTAGTGTTTGAAACAGTTGATGTTAATAGATATATACTTGCCTTTATGGGTCTCTGTTGGGTTGGTGGCAGTCGCCCATCGTCCCTCCGTCGCTGGTCCACTTGTGTCCATGCAGTGTATTCGTGGCAGTCATCACTGCCTCTGGGGGACTTCACGGTCCATTTCTGCCCCCAGGATGATGATGTCCACAGTCCTGAGAGTAAAGATAATGAAGAGTTTAGTGTTTGAAACAGTTGATGTTAATAGATATATAATTGCCTTTATGGGCCTCTGTCGGCTTGGTGGCAGTTGCCCATAGTCCCTCCCTCCTTGGTCCACCTGTGTCCATGCAGTGTCTTTATGGCAGTCGTCACTGCCTCTGGGGGACTTCACGGTCCATTTCTGCCCCCAGGATGATGATGTCCACAGTCCTGAGAGTAAAGATAATGAAGAGTTTAGTGTTTGAAACAGTTGATGTTAATAGATATATACTTGCCTTTATGGGCCTCTGTCGGCTTGGTGGCAGTCGCCCATCGTCCCTCCGTCGCTGGTCCACTTGTGTCCATGCAGTGTCTTTGTGTCAGTCGTCACTGCCTCTGGGGGACTTCACGGTCCATTTCTGCCCCCAGGATGATGATGTCCACAGTCCTGAGAGTAAAGATAATGAAGAGTTTAGTGTTTGAAACAGTTGATGTTAATAGATATATACTTGCCTTTATGTTTCTCTGTTGGCTTGGTGGCAGTCGCCCATCTTCCCTCCGTCGCTGGTCCACATGTTTCCATGCAGTGTGTTCGTGGCAGTCGTCACTGCCTCTGGGGGACTTCACGGTCCATTTCTGCCCCCAGGATGATGATGTCCACAGTCCTGAGAGTAAAGATAATGAAGAGTTTAGTGTTTGAAATAGTTGATGTTAATAGATATATACTTGCCTTTATGGGCCTCTGTCGGCTTGGTGGCAGTCGTCCATCTTCCCTCCGTCGCTGGTCCACTTGTGTCCATGCAGTGTCTTCGTGGCAGTCGTCACTGCCTCTGGGGGACTTCACGGTCCATTTCTGCCCCCAGGATGATGATGTCCACAGTCCTGAGAGTAAAGATAATGAAGAGTTTAGTGTTTGAAACAGTTGATGTTAATAGATATATACTTGCCTTTATGTTTCTCTGTTGGCTTGGTGGCAGTCGTCCATCGTCCCTCCGTCGCTGGTCCACTTGTGTCCATGCAGTGTCTTCGTGGCAGTCATCACTGCCCCTGGGGGACTTCACGGTCCATTTCTGCCCCCAGGATGATGATGTCCACAGTCCTGAGAGTAAAGATAATGAAGAGTTTAGTGTTTGAAACAGTTGATGTTAATAAATATATACTTGCCTTTATGTTTCTCTATCGGCTTGGTGGCAGTCGTCCATCGTCCCTCCGTCGCTGGTCCACTTGTGTCCATGCAGTGTCTTCGTAACAGTCGTCAATGCCTCTGGGGGACTTCACGGTCCATTTCTGCCCCCAGGATGATGATGTCCACAGTCCTGAGAGTAAAGATAATGAAGAGTTTAGTGTTTGAAATAGTTGATGTTAATAGATATATACTTGCCTTTATGGGCCTCTGTCGGCATGGTGGCAGTCGCCCATCTTCCCTCCGTCGCTGGTCCACTTGTGTCCATGCAGTGTCTTCGTGGCAGTCGTCACTGCCTCTGGGGGACTTCACGGTCCATTTCTGCCCCCAGGATGATGATGTCCACAGTCCTGAGAGTAAAGATAATGAAGAGTTTAGTGTTTGAAACAGTTGATGTTAATAGATGTGTACTTGCCTTTATGTTTCTCTGTTGGCTTGGTGGCAGTCGCCCATCGTCCCTCCGTCACTGGTCCACTTGTGTCCATGCAGTGTGTTCGTGGCAGTCGTCACTGCCTCTGGGGGACTTCACGGTCCATTTCTGCAACCAGGATGATGATGTCCACCGTCCTGAGAGTAAAGATAATGAAGAGTTTAGTGTTTGAAATAGTTGATGTTAATAGATATATACTTGCCTTTATGGGCCTCTGTCGGCTTGGTGGCAGTCGTCCATCTTCCCTCCGTCGCTGGTCCACTTGTGTCCATGCAGTGTCTTCGTGGCAGTCGTCACTGCCTCTGGGGGACTTCACGGTCCATTTCTGCCCCCAGGATGATGATGTCCACAGTCCTGAGAGTAAAGATAATGAAGAGTTTAGTTTTTGAAACAGTTGATGTTAATAGATATATACTTGCCTTTATGTTTCTCTGTTTGCTTGGTGGCAGTCGTCCATCGTCCCTCCGTCGCTGGTCCACTTGTGTCCATGCAGTGTCTTCGTGGCAGTCGTCACTGCCTCTGGGGGACTTCACGGTCCAATTCTGCCCCCAGGATGATGATGTCCACAGTCCTGAGAGTAAAGATAATGAAGAGTTTAGTGTTTGAAACAGTTGATGTTAATAGATATATACTTGCCTTTATGTTTCTCTATCGGCTTGGTGGCAGTCGTCCATCGTCCCTCCGTCGCTGGTCCACTTGTGTCCATGCAGTGTCTTCGTGGCAGTCATCACTGCCGCTGGGGGACTTCACGGTCCATTTCTGCCCCCAGGATGATGATGTCCACAGTCCTGAGAGTAAAGATAATGAAGAGTTTAGTGTTTGAAACAGTTGATGTTAATAGATATATACTTGCCTTTATGTTTCTCTGTTGGCTTGGTGGCAGTCGCCCATCGTCCCTTCGTCGCTGGTCCACTTGTGTCCATGCAGTGTGTTCGTGGCAGTCGTCACTGCCTCTGGGGGACTTCACGGTCCATTTCTGCCCCCAGGATGATGATGTCCACAGTCCTGAGAGTAAAGATAATGAAGAGTTTAGTGTTTGAAACAGTTGATGTTAATAGATATATACTTGCCTTTATGGGCCTCTGTCGGCTTGGTGGCAGTCGCCCATCGTCCCTCCGTCGCTGGTCCACTTGTGTCCATGCAGTGTCTTTGTGTCAGTCGTCACTGCCTCTGGGGGACTTCACGGTCCATTTCTGCCCCCAGGATGATGATGTCCACAGTCCTGAGAGTAAAGATAATGAAGAGTTTAGTGTTTGAAACAGTTGATGTTAATAGATATATACTTGCCTTTATGTTTCTCTGTTGGCTTGGTGGCAGTCGCCCATCTTCCCTCCGTCGCTGGTCCACATGTTTCCATGCAGTGTGTTCGTGGCAGTCGTCACTGCCTCTGGGGGACTTCACGGTCCATTTCTGTCCCCAGGATGATGATGTCCACAGTTCTGAGAGTAAAGATAATGAAGAGTTTAGTGTTTGAAATAGTTGATGTTAATAGATAAATACTTGCCTTTTTGGGCCTCTGTCTGCTTGGTGGCAGTCTCCCATCGTCCCTCCGTCGCTGGTCCACTTGTGTCCATGCAGTGTCCATGCAGTGTCTTCTTCACTGCCTCTGGGGGACTTTACGGTCCATTTCTGCCCCCAGGATGATGATGTCCATAGTCCTGAGAGTAAAGATAATGAAGAGTTTAGTGTTTGAAACAGTTGATGTTAATAGATGTGTACTTGCCTTTATGTTTCTCTGTTGGCTTGGTGGCAGTCGCCCATCGTCCCTCCGTCGCTGGTCCACTTGTGTCCATGCAGTGTGTTCGTGGCAGTCGTCACTGCCTCTGGGGGACTTCACGGTCCATTTCTGCCCCCAGGATGATGATGTCCACAGTCCTGAGAGTAAAGATAATGAAGAGTTTAGTGTTTGAAACAGTTGATGTTAATAGATATATACTTGCCTTTATGGGCCTCTGTCGGCTTGGTGGCAGTCGCCCATCGTCCCTCCGTCGCTGGTCCACTTGTGTCCATGCAGTGTCTTTGTGTCAGTCGTCACTGCCTCTGGGGGACTTCACGGTCCATTTCTGCCCCCAGGATGATGATGTCCACAGTCCTGAGAGTAAAGATAATGAAGAGTTTAGTGTTTGAAACAGTTGATGTTAATAGATATATACTTGCCTTTATGTTTCTCTGTCGGCTTGGTGGCAGTCGCCCATCTTCCCTCCGTCGCTGGTCCACATGTTTCCATGCAGTGTGTTCGTGGCAGTCGTCACTGCCTCTGGGGGACTTCACGGTCCATTTCTGTCCCCAGGATGATGATGTCCACAGTCCTGAGAGTAAAGATAATGAAGAGTTTAGTGTTTGAAATAGTTGATGTTAGTAGATAAATACTTGCCTTTTTGGGCCTCTGTCGGCTTGGTGGCAGTCTCCCATCGTCCCTCCGTCGCTGGTCCACTTGTGTCCATGCAGTGTCCATGCAGTGTCTTCTTCACTGCCTCTGGGGGACTTCATGGTCCATTTCTGCCCCCAGGATGATGATGTCCATAGTCCTGAGAGTAAAGATAATGAAGAGTTTAGTGTTTGAAACAGTTGATGTTAATAGATGTGTACTTGCCTTTATGTTTCTCTGTTGGCTTGGTGGCAGTCGCCCATCGTCCCTCCGTCGCTGGTCCACTTGTGTCCATGCAGTGTGTTCGTGGCAGTCGTCACTGCCTCTGGGGGACTTCACGGTCCATTTCTGCCCCCAGGATGATGATGTCCACAGTCCTGAGAGTAAAGATAATGAAGAGTTTAGTGTTTGAAACAGTTGATGTTAATAGATATATACTTGCCTTTATGGGCCTCTGTCGGCTTGGTGGCAGTCGCCCATCGTCCCTCCGTCGCTGGTCCACTTGTGTCCATGCAGTGTCTTTGTGTCAGTCGTCACTGCCTCTGGGGGACTTCACGGTCCATTTCTGCCCCCAGGATGATGATGTCCACAGTCCTGAGAGTAAAGATAATGAAGAGTTTAGTGTTTGAAACAGTTGATGTTAATAGATATATACTTGCCTTTATGTTTCTCTGTTGGCTTGGTGGGATGTCACCCATTTTCCCTCCGTCGCTGGTCCACATGTTTCCATGCAGTGTGTTCGTGGCAGTCGTCACTGCCTCTGGGGGACTTCACGGTCCATTTCTGCCCCCAGGATGATGATGTCCACAGTCCTGAGAGTAAAGATAATGAAGAGTTTAGTGTTTGAAATAGTTGATGTTAATAGATATATACTTGCCTTTATGGGCCTCTGTCGGCTTGGTGGCAGTCGTCCATCTTCCCTCCGTCGCTGGTCCACTTGTGTCCATGCAGTGTCTTCGTGGCAGTCGTCACTGCCTCTGGGGGACTTCACGGTCCATTTCTGCCCCCAGGATGATGATGTCCACAGTCCTGAGAGTAAAGATAATGAAGAGTTTAGTGTTTGAAACAGTTGATGTTAATAGATATATACTTGCCTTTATGTTTCTCTGTTGGCTTGGTGGCAGTCGTCCATCTTCCCTCCGTCGCTGGTCCACTTGTGTCCATGCAGTGTCTTCGTGGCAGTCGTCACTGCCTCTGGGGGACTTCACGGTCCATTTCTGCCCCCAGGATGATGATGTCCACAGTCCTGAGAGTAAAGATAATGAAGAGTTTAGTGTTTGAAACAGTTGATGTTAATAGATATATACTTGCCTTTATGTTTCTCTGTTGGCTTGGTGGCAGTCGTCCATCGTCCCTCCGTCGCTGGTCCACTTGTGTCCATGCAGTGTCTTCGTGGCAGTCGTCACTGCCTCTGGGGGACTTCACGGTCCAATTCTGCCCCCAGGATGATGATGTCCACAGTCCTGAGAGTAAAGATAATGAAGAGTTTAGTGTTTGAAACAGTTGATGTTAATAGATATATACTTGCCTTTATGTTTCTCTATCGGCTTGGTGGCAGTCGTCCATCGTCCCTCCGTCGCTGGTCCACTTGTGTCCATGCAGTGTGTTCGTGGCAGTCATCACTGCCGCTGGGGGACTTCACGGTCCATTTCTGCCCCCAGGATGATGATGTCCACAGTCCTGAGAGTAAAGATAATGAAGAGTTTAGTGTTTGAAACAGTTGATGTTAATAGATATATACTTGCCTTTATGTTTCTCTGTTGGCTTGGTGGCAGTCGCCCATCGTCCCTCCGTCGCTGGTCCACTTGTGTCCATGCAGTGTCTTCGTGGCAGTCGTCACTGCCTCTGGGGGACTTCACGGTCCATTTCTGCCCCCAGGATGATGATGTCCACAGTCCTGAGAGTAAAGATAATGAAGAGTTTAGTGTTTGAAACAGTTGATGTTAATAGATATATACTTGCCTTTATGGGCCTCTGTCGGCTTGGTGGCAGTCGCCCATCGTCCCTCCGTCGCTGGTCCACTTGTGTCCATGCAGTGTCTTTGTGTCAGTCGTCACTGCCTCTGGGGGACTTCACGGTCCATTTCTGCCCCCAGGATGATGATGTCCACAGTCCTGAGAGTAAAGATAATGAAGAGTTTAGTGTTTGAAACAGTTGATGTTAATAGATATATACTTGCCTTTATGTTTCTCTGTTGGCTTGGTGGCAGTCGCCCATCGTCCCTCCGTCGCTGGTCCACATGTTTCCATGCAGTGTGTTCGTGGCAGTCGTCACTGCCTCTGGGGGACTTCACGGTCCATTTCTGTCCCCAGGATGATGATGTCCACAGTTCTGAGAGTAAAGATAATGAAGAGTTTAGTGTTTGAAATAGTTGATGTTAATAGATAAATACTTGCCTTTTTGGGCCTCTGTCGGCTTGGTGGCAGTCTCCCATCGTCCCTCCGTCGCTGGTCCACTTGTGTCCATGCAGTGTCCATGCAGTGTCTTCTTCACTGCCTCTGGGGGACTTTACGGTCCATTTCTGCCCCCAGGATGATGATGTCCATAGTCCTGAGAGTAAAGATAATGAAGAGTTTAGTGTTTGAAACAGTTGATGTTAATAGATGTGTACTTGCCTTTATGTTTCTCTGTTGGCTTGGTGGCAGTCGCCCATCGTCCCTCCGTCGCTGGTCCACTTGTGTCCATGCAGTGTGTTCGTGGCAGTCGTCACTGCCTCTGGGGGACTTCACGGTCCATTTCTGCCCCCAGGATGATGATGTCCACAGTCCTGAGAGTAAAGATAATGAAGAGTTTAGTGTTTGAAACAGTTGATGTTAATAGATATATACTTGCCTTTATGGGCCTCTGTCGGCTTGGTGGCAGTCGCCCATCGTCCCTCCGTCGCTGGTCCACTTGTGTCCATGCAGTGTCTTTGTGTCAGTCGTCACTGCCTCTGGGGGACTTCACGGTCCATTTCTGCCCCCAGGATGATGATGTCCACAGTCCTGAGAGTAAAGATAATGAAGAGTTTAGTGTTTGAAACAGTTGATGTTAATAGATATATACTTGCCTTTATGTTTCTCTGTTGGCTTGGTGGCAGTCGCCCATCTTCCCTCCGTCGCTGGTCCACATGTTTCCATGCAGTGTGTTCGTGGCAGTCGTCACTGCCTCTGGGGGACTTCACGGTCCATTTCTGTCCCCAGGATGATGATGTCCACAGTTCTGAGAGTAAAGATAATGAAGAGTTTAGTGTTTGAAATAGTTGATGTTAATAGATAAATACTTGCCTTTTTGGGCCTCTGTCGGCTTGGTGGCAGTCTCCCATCGTCCCTCCGTCGCTGGTCCACTTGTGTCCATGCAGTGTCCATGCAGTGTCTTCTTCACTGCCTCTGGGGGACTTTACGGTCCATTTCTGCCCCCAGGATGATGATGTCCATAGTCCTGAGAGTAAAGATAATGAAGAGTTTAGTGTTTGAAACAGTTGATGTTAATAGATGTGTACTTGCCTTTATGTTTCTCTGTTGGCTTGGTGGCAGTCGCCCATCGTCCCTCCGTCGCTGGTCCACTTGTGTCCATGCAGTGTGTTCGTGGCAGTCGTCACTGCCTCTGGGGGACTTCACGGTCCATTTCTGCCCCCAGGATGATGATGTCCACAGTCCTGAGAGTAAAGATAATGAAGAGTTTAGTGTTTGAAACAGTTGATGTTAATAGATATATACTTGCCTTTATGGGCCTCTGTCGGCTTGGTGGCAGTCGCCCATCGTCCCTCCGTCGCTGGTCCACTTGTGTCCATGCAGTGTCTTTGTGTCAGTCGTCACTGCCTCTGGGGGACTTCACGGTCCATTTCTGCCCCCAGGATGATGATGTCCACAGTCCTGAGAGTAAAGATAATGAAGAGTTTAGTGTTTGAAACAGTTGATGTTAATAGATATATACTTGCCTTTATGTTTCTCTGTTGGCTTGGTGGGATGTCACCCATTTTCCCTCCGTCGCTGGTCCACATGTTTCCATGCAGTGTGTTCGTGGCAGTCGTCACTGCCTCTGGGGGACTTCACGGTCCATTTCTGCCCCCAGGATGATGATGTCCACAGTCCTGAGAGTAAAGATAATGAAGAGTTTAGTGTTTGAAATAGTTGATGTTAATAGATATATACTTGCCTTTATGGGCCTCTGTCGGCTTGGTGGCAGTCGTCCATCTTCCCTCCGTCGCTGGTCCACTTGTGTCCATGCAGTGTCTTCGTGGCAGTCGTCACTGCCTCTTGGGGACTTCACGGTCCATTTCTGCCCCCAGGATGATGATGTCCACAGTCCTGAGAGTAAAGATAATGAAGAGTTTAGTGTTTGAAACAGTTGATGTTAATAGATATATACTTGCCTTTATGTTTCTCTGTTGGCTTGGTGGCAGTCGTCCATCGTCCCTCCGTCGCTGGTCCACTTGTGTCCATGCAGTGTCTTCGTGTCAGTCATCACTGCCCCTGGGGGACTTCACGGTCCATTTCTGCCCCCAGGATGATGATGTCCACAGTCCTGAGAGTAAAGATAATGAAGAGTTTAGTGTTTGAAACAGTTGATGTTAATAAATATATACTTGCCTTTATGTTTCTCTATCGGCTTGGTGGCAGTCGTCCATCGTCCCTCCGTTGCTGGTCCACTTGTGTCCATGCAGTGTCTTCGTGGCAGTCGTCACTGCCTCTGGGGGACTTCACGGTCCATTTCTGCCCCCAGGATGATGATGTCCACAGTCCTGAGAGTAAAGATAATGAAGAGTTTAGTGTTTGAAACAGTTGATGTTAATAGATATATACTTGCCTTTATGTTTCTCTATCGGCTTGGTGGCAGTCGCCCATCGTCCCTCCGTCGCTGGTCCACTTGTGTCCATGCAGTGTCTTCGTAACAGTCGTCAATGCCTCTGGGGGACTTCACGGTCCATTTCTGCCCCCAGGATGATGATGTCCACAGTCCTGAGAGTAAAGATAATGAAGAGTTTAGTGTTTGAAATAGTTGATGTTAATAGATATATACTTGCCTTTATGGGCCTCTGTCGGCTTGGTGGCAGTCGTCCATCTTCCCTCCGTCGCTGGTCCACTTGTGTCCATGCAGTGTCTTCGTGGCAGTCGTCACTGCCTCTGGGGGACTTCACGGTCCATTTCTGCCCCCAGGATGATGATGTCCACAGTCCTGAGAGTAAAGATAATGAAGAGTTTAGTGTTTGAAACAGTTGATGTTAATAGATGTGTACTTGCCTTTATGTTTCTCTGTTGGCTTGGTGGCAGTCGCCCATCGTCCCTCTGTCGCTGGTCCACTTGTGTCCATGCAGTGTGTTCGTGGCAGTCGTCACTGCCTCTGGGGGACTTCACGGTCCATTTCTGCCCCCAGGATGATGATGTCCACCGTCCTGAGAGTAAAGATAATGAAGAGTTTAGTGTTTGAAACAGTTGATGTTAATAGATATATACTTGCCTTTATGTTTCTCTATCGGCTTGGTGGCAGTCGCCCATCGTCCCTCCGTCGCTGGTCCACTTGTGTCCATGCAGTGTCTTCGTAACAGTCGTCAATGCCTCTGGGGGACTTCACGGTCCATTTCTGCCCCCAGGATGATGATGTCCACAGTCCTGAGAGTAAAGATAATGAAGAGTTTAGTGTTTGAAATAGTTGATGTTAATAGATATATACTTGCCTTTATGGGCCTCTGTCGGCTTGGTGGCAGTCGCCCATCTTCCCTCCGTCGCTGGTCCACTTGTGTCCATGCAGTGTCTTCGTGGCAGTCGTCACTGCCTCTGGGGGACTTCACGGTCCATTTCTGCCCCCAGGATGATGATGTCCACAGTCCTGAGAGTAAAGATAATGAAGAGTTTAGTGTTTGAAACAGTTGATGTTAATAGATGTGTACTTGCCTTTTTGTTTCTCTGTTGGCTTGGTGGCAGTCGCCCATCGTCCCTCTGTCGCTGGTCCACTTGTGTCCATGCAGTGTGTTCGTGGCAGTCGTCAATGCCTCTGGGGGACTTCACGGTCCATTTCTGCCCCCAGGATGATGATGTCCACCGTCCTGAGAGTAAAGATAATGAAGAGTTTAGTGTTTGAAATAGTTGATGTTAATAGATATATACTTGCCTTTATGGGCCTCTGTCGGCTTGGTGGCAGTCGTCCATCTTCCCTCCGTCGCTGGTCCACTTGTGTCCATGCAGTGTCTTCGTGGCAGTCGTCACTGCCTCTGGGGGACTTCACGGTCCATTTCTGCCCCCAGGATGATGATGTCCACAGTCCTGAGAGTAAAGATAATGAAGAGTTTAGTGTTTGAAACAGTTGATGTTAATAGATATATACTTGCCTTTATGTTTCTCTGTTGGCTTGGTGGCAGTCGTCCATCGTCCCTCCGTCGCTGGTCCACTTGTGTCCATGCAGTGTGTTGGTTGCAGTCGTCACTGCCTCTGGGGGACTTCACGGTCCATTTCTGCCCCCAGGATGATGATGTCCACAGTCCTGAGAGTAAAGATAATGAAGAGTTTAGTGTTTGAAACAGTTGATGTTAATAGATATATACTTGCCTTTATGTTTCTCTGTTGGCTTGGTGGCAGTCGTCCATCGTCCCTCCGTCGCTGGTCCACTTGTGTCCATGCAGTGTGTTGGTGGCAGTCGTCACTGCCTCTGGGGGACTTCAGGGTCCATTTCTGCCCCCAGGATGATGATGTCCACAGTCCTGAGAGTAAAGATAATGAAGAGTTTAGTGTTTGAAACAGTTGATGTTAATAGATATATACTTGCCTTTATGTTTCTCTGTTGGCTTGGTGGCAGTCGCCCATCTTCCCTCCGTCGCTGGTCCACATGTTTCCATGCAGTGTGTTCGTGGCAGTCGTCACTGCCTCTGGGGGACTTCACGGTCCATTTCTGTCCCCAGGATGATGATGTCCACAGTTCTGAGAGTAAAGATAATGAAGAGTTTAGTGTTTGAAATAGTTGATGTTAATAGATAAATACTTGCCTTTTTGGGCCTCTGTCGGCTTGGTGGCAGTCTCCCATCGTCCCTCCGTCGCTGGTCCACTTGTGTCCATGCAGTGTCCATGCAGTGTCTTCTTCACTGCCTCTGGGGGACTTCACGGTCCATTTCTGCCCCCAGGATGATGATGTCCACAGTCCTGAGAGTAAAGATAATGAAGAGTTTAGTGTTTGAAACAGTTGATGTTAATAGATATATACTTGCCTTTATGTTTCTCTGTTGGCTTGGTGGCAGTCGTCCATCGTCCCTCCGTCGCTGGTCCACTTGTGTCCATGCAGTGTCTTCGTGGCAGTCGTCACTGCCTCTGGGGGACTTTACGGTCCAATTCTGCCCCCAGGATGATGATGTCCACAGTCCTGAGAGTAAAGATAATGAAGAGTTTAGTGTTTGAAACAGTTGATGTTAATAGATATATACTTGCCTTTATGTTTCTCTATCGGCTTGGTGGCAGTCGTCCATCGTCCCTCCGTCGCTGGTCCACTTGTGTCCATGCAGTGTGTTCGTGGCAGTCATCACTGCCGCTGGGGGACTTCACGGTCCATTTCTGCCCCCAGGATGATGATGTCCACAGTCCTGAGAGTAAAGATAATGAAGAGTTTAGTGTTTGAAACAGTTGATGTTAATAGATATATACTTGCCTTTATGTTTCTCTGTTGGCTTGGTGGCAGTCGCCCATCGTCCCTCCGTCGCTGGTCCACTTGTGTCCATGCAGTGTCTTCGTGGCAGTCGTCACTGCCTCTGGGGGACTTCACGGTCCATTTCTGCCCCCAGGATGATGATGTCCACAGTCCTGAGAGTAAAGATAATGAAGAGTTTAGTGTTTGAAACAGTTGATGTTAATAGATATATACTTGCCTTTATGGGCCTCTGTCGGCTTGGTGGCAGTCGCCCATCGTCCCTCCGTCGCTGGTCCACTTGTGTCCATGCAGTGTCTTTGTGTCAGTCGTCACTGCCTCTGGGGGACTTCACGGTCCATTTCTGCCCCCAGGATGATGATGTCCACAGTCCTGAGAGTAAAGATAATGAAGAGTTTAGTGTTTGAAACAGTTGATGTTAATAGATATATACTTGCCTTTATGTTTCTCTGTTGGCTTGGTGGCAGTCGCCCATCTTCCCTCCGTCGCTGGTCCACATGTTTCCATGCAGTGTGTTCGTGGCAGTCGTCACTGCCTCTGGGGGACTTCACGGTCCATTTCTGTCCCCAGGATGATGATGTCCACAGTTCTGAGAGTAAAGATAATGAAGAGTTTAGTGTTTGAAATAGTTGATGTTAATAGATAAATACTTGCCTTTTTGGGCCTCTGTCGGCTTGGTGGCAGTCTCCCATCGTCCCTCCGTCGCTGGTCCACTTGTGTCCATGCAGTGTCCATGCAGTGTCTTCTTCACTGCCTCTGGGGGACTTTACGGTCCATTTCTGCCCCCAGGATGATGATGTCCATAGTCCTGAGAGTAAAGATAATGAAGAGTTTAGTGTTTGAAACAGTTGATGTTAATAGATGTGTACTTGCCTTTATGTTTCTCTGTTGGCTTGGTGGCAGTCGCCCATCGTCCCTCCGTCGCTGGTCCACTTGTGTCCATGCAGTGTGTTCGTGGCAGTCGTCACTGCCTCTGGGGGACTTCACGGTCCATTTCTGCCCCCAGGATGATGATGTCCACAGTCCTGAGAGTAAAGATAATGAAGAGTTTAGTGTTTGAAACAGTTGATGTTAATAGATATATACTTGCCTTTATGGGCCTCTGTCGGCTTGGTGGCAGTCGCCCATCGTCCCTCCGTCGCTGGTCCACTTGTGTCCATGCAGTGTCTTTGTGTCAGTCGTCACTGCCTCTGGGGGACTTCACGGTCCATTTCTGCCCCCAGGATGATGATGTCCACAGTCCTGAGAGTAAAGATAATGAAGAGTTTAGTGTTTGAAACAGTTGATGTTAATAGATATATACTTGCCTTTATGTTTCTCTGTTGGCTTGGTGGCAGTCGCCCATCTTCCCTCCGTCGCTGGTCCACATGTTTCCATGCAGTGTGTTCGTGGCAGTCGTCACTGCCTCTGGGGGACTTCACGGTCCATTTCTGTCCCCAGGATGATGATGTCCACAGTTCTGAGAGTAAAGATAATGAAGAGTTTAGTGTTTGAAATAGTTGATGTTAATAGATAAATACTTGCCTTTTTGGGCCTCTGTCGGCTTGGTGGCAGTCTCCCATCGTCCCTCCGTCGCTGGTCCACTTGTGTCCATGCAGTGTCCATGCAGTGTCTTCTTCACTGCCTCTGGGGGACTTTACGGTCCATTTCTGCCCCCAGGATGATGATGTCCATAGTCCTGAGAGTAAAGATAATGAAGAGTTTAGTGTTTGAAACAGTTGATGTTAATAGATGTGTACTTGCCTTTATGTTTCTCTGTTGGCTTGGTGGCAGTCGCCCATCGTCCCTCCGTCGCTGGTCCACTTGTGTCCATGCAGTGTGTTCGTGGCAGTCGTCACTGCCTCTGGGGGACTTCACGGTCCATTTCTGCCCCCAGGATGATGATGTCCACAGTCCTGAGAGTAAAGATAATGAAGAGTTTAGTGTTTGAAACAGTTGATGTTAATAGATATATACTTGCCTTTATGGGCCTCTGTCGGCTTGGTGGCAGTCGCCCATCGTCCCTCCGTCGCTGGTCCACTTGTGTCCATGCAGTGTCTTTGTGTCAGTCGTCACTGCCTCTGGGGGACTTCACGGTCCATTTCTGCCCCCAGGATGATGATGTCCACAGTCCTGAGAGTAAAGATAATGAAGAGTTTAGTGTTTGAAACAGTTGATGTTAATAGATATATACTTGCCTTTATGTTTCTCTGTTGGCTTGGTGGGATGTCACCCATTTTCCCTCCGTCGCTGGTCCACATGTTTCCATGCAGTGTGTTCGTGGCAGTCGTCACTGCCTCTGGGGGACTTCACGGTCCATTTCTGCCCCCAGGATGATGATGTCCACAGTCCTGAGAGTAAAGATAATGAAGAGTTTAGTGTTTGAAATAGTTGATGTTAATAGATATATACTTGCCTTTATGGGCCTCTGTCGGCTTGGTGGCAGTCGTCCATCTTCCCTCCGTCGCTGGTCCACTTGTGTCCATGCAGTGTCTTCGTGGCAGTCGTCACTGCCTCTGGGGGACTTCACGGTCCATTTCTGCCCCCAGGATGATGATGTCCACAGTCCTGAGAGTAAAGATAATGAAGAGTTTAGTGTTTGAAACAGTTGATGTTAATAGATATATACTTGCCTTTATGTTTCTCTGTTGGCTTGGTGGCAGTCGTCCATCGTCCCTCCGTCGCTGGTCCACTTGTGTCCATGCAGTGTCTTCGTGTCAGTCATCACTGCCCCTGGGGGACTTCACGGTCCATTTCTGCCCCCAGGATGATGATGTCCACAGTCCTGAGAGTAAAGATAATGAAGAGTTTAGTGTTTGAAACAGTTGATGTTAATAAATATATACTTGCCTTTATGTTTCTCTATCGGCTTGGTGGCAGTCGTCCATCGTCCCTCCGTTGCTGGTCCACTTGTGTCCATGCAGTGTCTTCGTGGCAGTCGTCACTGCCTCTGGGGGACTTCACGGTCCATTTCTGCCCCCAGGATGATGATGTCCACAGTCCTGAGAGTAAAGATAATGAAGAGTTTAGTGTTTGAAACAGTTGATGTTAATAGATATATACTTGCCTTTATGTTTCTCTATCGGCTTGGTGGCAGTCGCCCATCGTCCCTCCGTCGCTGGTCCACTTGTGTCCATGCAGTGTCTTCGTAACAGTCGTCAATGCCTCTGGGGGACTTCACGGTCCATTTCTGCCCCCAGGATGATGATGTCCACAGTCCTGAGAGTAAAGATAATGAAGAGTTTAGTGTTTGAAATAGTTGATGTTAATAGATATATACTTGCCTTTATGGGCCTCTGTCGGCTTGGTGGCAGTCGTCCATCTTCCCTCCGTCGCTGGTCCACTTGTGTCCATGCAGTGTCTTCGTGGCAGTCGTCACTGCCTCTGGGGGACTTCACGGTCCATTTCTGCCCCCAGGATGATGATGTCCACAGTCCTGAGAGTAAAGATAATGAAGAGTTTAGTGTTTGAAACAGTTGATGTTAATAGATGTGTACTTGCCTTTATGTTTCTCTGTTGGCTTGGTGGCAGTCGCCCATCGTCCCTCTGTCGCTGGTCCACTTGTGTCCATGCAGTGTGTTCGTGGCAGTCGTCACTGCCTCTGGGGGACTTCACGGTCCATTTCTGCCCCCAGGATGATGATGTCCACCGTCCTGAGAGTAAAGATAATGAAGAGTTTAGTGTTTGAAACAGTTGATGTTAATAGATATATACTTGCCTTTATGTTTCTCTATCGGCTTGGTGGCAGTCGCCCATCGTCCCTCCGTCGCTGGTCCACTTGTGTCCATGCAGTGTCTTCGTAACAGTCGTCAATGCCTCTGGGGGACTTCACGGTCCATTTCTGCCCCCAGGATGATGATGTCCACAGTCCTGAGAGTAAAGATAATGAAGAGTTTAGTGTTTGAAATAGTTGATGTCAATAGATATATACTTGCCTTTATGGGCCTCTGTCGGCTTGGTGGCAGTCGCCCATCTTCCCTCCGTCGCTGGTCCACTTGTGTCCATGCAGTGTCTTCGTGGCAGTCGTCACTGCCTCTGGGGGACTTCACGGTCCATTTCTGCCCCCAGGATGATGATGTCCACAGTCCTGAGAGTAAAGATAATGAAGAGTTTAGTGTTTGAAACAGTTGATGTTAATAGATGTGTACTTGCCTTTTTGTTTCTCTGTTGGCTTGGTGGCAGTCGCCCATCGTCCCTCTGTCGCTGGTCCACTTGTGTCCATGCAGTGTGTTCGTGGCAGTCGTCAATGCCTCTGGGGGACTTCACGGTCCATTTCTGCCCCCAGGATGATGATGTCCACCGTCCTGAGAGTAAAGATAATGAAGAGTTTAGTGTTTGAAATAGTTGATGTTAATAGATATATACTTGCCTTTATGGGCCTCTGTCGGCTTGGTGGCAGTCGTCCATCTTCCCTCCGTCGCTGGTCCACTTGTGTCCATGCAGTGTCTTCGTGGCAGTCGTCACTGCCTCTGGGGGACTTCACGGTCCATTTCTGCCCCCAGGATGATGATGTCCACAGTCCTGAGAGTAAAGATAATGAAGAGTTTAGTGTTTGAAACAGTTGATGTTAATAGATATATACTTGCCTTTATGTTTCTCTGTTGGCTTGGTGGCAGTCGTCCATCGTCCCTCCGTCGCTGGTCCACTTGTGTCCATGCAGTGTGTTGGTGGCAGTCGTCACTGCCTCTGGGGGACTTCACGGTCCATTTCTGCCCCCAGGATGATGATGTCCACAGTCCTGAGAGTAAAGATAATGAAGAGTTTAGTGTTTGAAACAGTTGATGTTAATAGATATATACTTGCCTTTATGTTTCTCTGTTGGCTTGGTGGCAGTCGTCCATCGTCCCTCCGTCGCTGGTCCACTTGTGTCCATGCAGTGTGTTGGTGGCAGTCGTCACTGCCTCTGGGGGACTTCAGGGTCCATTTCTGCCCCCAGGATGATGATGTCCACAGTCCTGAGAGTAAAGATAATGAAGAGTTTAGTGTTTGAAACAGTTGATGTTAATAGATATATACTTGCCTTTATGTTTCTCTGTTGGCTTGGTGGCAGTCGCCCATCTTCCCTCCGTCGCTGGTCCACATGTTTCCATGCAGTGTGTTCGTGGCAGTCGTCACTGCCTCTGGGGGACTTCACGGTCCATTTCTGTCCCCAGGATGATGATGTCCACAGTTCTGAGAGTAAAGATAATGAAGAGTTTAGTGTTTGAAATAGTTGATGTTAATAGATAAATACTTGCCTTTTTGGGCCTCTGTCGGCTTGGTGGCAGTCTCCCATCGTCCCTCCGTCGCTGGTCCACTTGTGTCCATGCAGTGTCCATGCAGTGTCTTCTTCACTGCCTCTGGGGGACTTTACGGTCCATTTCTTCCCCCAGGATGATGATGTCCATAGTCCTGAGAGTAAAGATAATGAAGAGTTTAGTGTTTGAAACAGTTGATGTTAATAGATGTGTACTTGCCTTTATGTTTCTCTGTTGGCTTGGTGGCAGTCGCCCATCGTCCCTCCGTCGCTGGTCCACTTGTGTCCATGCAGTGTGTTCGTGGCAGTCGTCACTGCCTCTGGGGGACTTCACGGTCCATTTCTGCCCCCAGGATGATGATGTCCACAGTCCTGAGAGTAAAGATAATGAAGAGTTTAGTGTTTGAAACAGTTGATGTTAATAGATATATACTTGCCTTTATGGGCCTCTGTCGGCTTGGTGGCAGTCGCCCATCGTCCCTCCGTCGCTGGTCCACTTGTGTCCATGCAGTGTCTTTGTGTCAGTCGTCACTGCCTCTGGGGGACTTCACGGTCCATTTCTGCCCCCAGGATGATGATGTCCACAGTCCTGAGAGTAAAGATAATGAAGAGTTTAGTGTTTGAAACAGTTGATGTTAATAGATATATACTTGCCTTTATGTTTCTCTGTTGGCTTGGTGGGATGTCGCCCATCTTCCCTCCGTCGCTGGTCCACATGTTTCCATGCAGTGTGTTCGTGGCAGTCGTCACTGCCTCTGGGGGACTTCACGGTCCATTTCTGCCCCCAGGATGATGATGTCCACAGTCCTGAGAGTAAAGATAATGAAGAGTTTAGTGTTTGAAACAGTTGATGTTAATAGATATATACTTGCCTTTATGGGCCTCTGTCGGCTTGGTGGCAGTCGTCCATCTTCCCTCCGTCGCTGGTCCACTTGTGTCCATGCAGTGTCTTCGTGGCAGTCGTCACTGCCTCTGGGGGACTTCACGGTCCATTTCTGCCCCCAGGATGATGATGTCCACAGTCCTGAGAGTAAAGATAATGAAGAGTTTAGTATTTGAAACAGTTGATGTTAATAGATATATACTTGCCTTTATGTTTCTCTGTTGGCTTGGTGGCAGTCGTCCATCGTCCCTCCGTCGCTGGTCCACTTGTGTCCATGCAGTGTGTTCGTGTCAGTCATCACTGCCCCTGGGGGACTTCACGGTCCATTTCTGCCCCCAGGATGATGATGTCCACAGTCCTGAGAGTAAAGATAATGAAGAGTTTAGTGTTTGAAACAGTTGATGTTAATAAATATATACTTGCCTTTATGTTTCTCTATCGGCTTGGTGGCAGTCGTCCATCGTCCCTCCGTCGCTGGTCCACTTGTGTCCATGCAGTGTCTTCGTGGCAGTCGTCACTGCCTCTGGGGGACTTCACGGTCCATTTCTGCCCCCAGGATGATGATGTTTACAGTCCTGAGAGTAAAGATAATGAAGAGTTTAGTGTTTGAAACAGTTGATGTTAATAGATATATACTTGCCTTTATGTTTCTCTATCGGCTTGGTGGCAGTCGCCCATCGTCCCTCCGTCGCTGGTCCACTTGTGTCCATGCAGTGTCTTCGTAACAGTCGTCAATGCCTCTGGGGGACTTCACGGTCCATTTCTGCCCCCAGGATGATGATGTCCACAGTCCTGAGAGTAAAGATAATGAAGAGTTTAGTGTTTGAAATAGTTGATGTTAATAGATATATACTTGCCTTTATGGGCCTCTGTCGGCTTGGTGGCAGTCGCCCATCTTCCCTCCGTCGCTGGTCCACTTGTGTCCATGCAGTGTCTTCGTGGCAGTCGTCACTGCCTCTGGGGGACTTCACGGTCCATTTCTGCCCCCAGGATGATGATGTCCACAGTCCTGAGAGTAAAGATAATGAAGAGTTTAGTGTTTGAAACAGTTGATGTTAATAGATATATACTTGCCTTTATGTTTCTCTATCGGCTTGGTGGCAGTCGCCCATCGTCCCTCCGTCGCTGGTCCACTTGTGTCCATGCAGTGTCTTCGTAACAGTCGTCAATGCCTCTGGGGGACTTCACGGTCCATTTCTGCCCCCAGGATGATGATGTCCACAGTCCTGAGAGTAAAGATAATGAAGAGTTTAGTGTTTGAAATAGTTGATGTTAATAGATATATACTTGCCTTTATGGGCCTCTGTCGGCTTGGTGGCAGTCGTCCATCTTCCCTCCGTCGCTGGTCCACTTGTGTCCATGCAGTGTCTTCGTGGCAGTCGTCACTGCCTCTGGGGGGACTTCACGGTCCATTTCTGCCCCCAGGATGATGATGTCCACAGTCCTGAGAGTAAAGATAATGAAGAGTTTAGTGTTTGAAACAGTTGATGTTAATAGATGTGTACTTGCCTTTATGTTTCTCTGTTGGCTTGGTGGCAGTCGCCCATCGTCCCTCCGTCGCTGGTCCACTTGTGTCCATGCAGTGTGTTCGTGGCAGTCGTCAATGCCTCTGGGGGACTTCACGGTCCATTTCTGCCCCCAGGATGATGATGTCCACAGTCCTGAGAGTAAAGATAATGAAGAGTTTAGTGTTTGAAATAGTTGATGTTAATAGATATATACTTGCCTTTATGGGCCTCTGTCGGCTTGGTGGCAGTCGTCCATCTTCCCTCCGTCGCTGGTCCACTTGTGTCCATGCAGTGTCTTCGTGGCAGTCGTCACTGCCTCTGGGGGGACTTCACGGTCCATTTCTGCCCCCAGGATGATGATGTCCACAGTCCTGAGAGTAAAGATAATGAAGAGTTTAGTGTTTGAAACAGTTGATGTTAATAGATGTGTACTTGCCTTTATGTTTCTCTGTTGGCTTGGTGGCAGTCGCCCATCGTCCCTCCGTCGCTGGTCTACTTGTGTCCATGCAGTGTGTTCGTGGCAGTCGTCACTGCCTCTGGGGGACTTCACGGTCCATTTCTGCCCCCAGGATGATGATGTCCACCGTCCTGAGAGTAAAGATAATGAAGAGTTTAGTGTTTGAAACAGTTGATGTTAATAGATATATACTTGCCTTTATGTTTCTCTGTTGGCTTGGTGGCAGTCGTCCATCGTCCCTCCGTCGCTGGTCCACTTGTGTCCATGCAGTGTCTTCGTGGCAGTCGTCACTGCCTCTGGGGGACTTCACGGTCCATTTCTGCCCCCAGGATGATGATGTCCACAGTCCTGAGAGTAAAGATAATGAAGAGTTTAGTGTTTGAAACAGTTGATGTTAATAGATATATACTTGCCTTTATGTTTCTCTATCGGCTTGGTGGCAGTCGTCCATCGTCCCTCCGTCGCTGGTCCACTTGTGTCCATGCAGTGTCTTCGTGGCAGTCATCACTGCCTCTGGGGGACTTCACGGTCCATTTCTGCCCCCAGGATGATGATGTCCACAGTCCTGAGAGTAAAGATAATGAAGAGTTTAGTGTTTGAAACAGTTGATGTTAATAGATATATACTTGCCTTTATGTTTCTCTGTTGGCTTGGTGGCAGTCGCCCATCGTCCCTCCATCGCTGGTCCACTTGTGTCCATGCAGTGTGTTCGTGGCAGTCGTCACTGCCTCTGGGGGACTTCACGGTCCATTTCTGCCCCCAGGATGATGATGTCCACAGTCCTGAGAGTAAAGATAATGAAGAGTTTAGTGTTTGAAACAGTTGATGTTAATAGATATATACTTGCCTTTATGGGCCTCTGTCGGCTTGGTGGCAGTCGCCCATCGTCCCTCCGTCGCTGGTCCACTTGTGTCCATGCAGTGTCTTTGTGTCAGTCGTCACTGCCTCTGGGGGACTTCACGGTCCATTTCTGCCCCCAGGATGATGATGTCCACAGTCCTGAGAGTAAAGATAATGAAGAGTTTAGTGTTTGAAACAGTTGATGTTAATAGATGTGTACTTGCCTTTATGTTTCTCTGTTGCCTTGGTGGCAGTCGCCCATCTTCCC
The DNA here is from genome assembly GCF_037392515.1 of Haliotis asinina. Classification (NCBI taxonomy): domain Eukaryota; kingdom Metazoa; phylum Mollusca; class Gastropoda; order Lepetellida; family Haliotidae; genus Haliotis; species Haliotis asinina. Next base: position 33,000,723 of record NC_090285.1, read on the forward strand.
TCCGTCGCTGGTCCACATGTTTCCATGCAGTGTGTTCGTGGCAGTCGTCACTGCCTCTGGGGGACTTCACGGTCCATTTCTGTCCCCAGGATGATGATGTCCACAGTTCTGAGAGTAAAGATAATGAAGAGTTTAGTGTTTGAAATAGTTGATGTTAATAGATAAATACTTGCCTTTTTGGGCCTCTGTCGGCTTGGTGGCAGTCTCCCATCGTCCCTCCGTCGCTGGTCCACTTGTGTCCATGCAGTGTCCATGCAGTGTCTTCTTCACTGCCTCTGGGGGACTTTACGGTCCATTTCTGCCCCCAGGATGATGATGTCCACAGTCCTGAGAGTAAAGATAATGAAGAGTTTAGTGTTTGAAACAGTTGATGTTAATAGATGTGTACTTGCCTTTATGTTTCTCTGTTGGCTTGGTGGCAGTCGCCCATCGTCCCTCCGTCGCTGGTCCACTTGTGTCCATGCAGTGTGTTCGTGGCAGTCGTCACTGCCTCTGGGGGACTTCACGGTCCATTTCTGCCCCCAGGATGATGATGTCCACCGTCCTGAGAGTAAAGATAATGAAGAGTTTAGTGTTTGAAATAGTTGATGTTAATAGATATATACTTGCCTTTATGGGCCTCTGTCGGCTTGGTGGCAGTCGTCCATCTTCCCTCCGTCGCTGGTCCACTTGTGTCCATGCAGTGTCTTCGTGGCAGTCGTCACTGCCTCTGGGGGACTTCACGGTCCATTTCTGCCCCCAGGATGATGATGTCCACAGTCCTGAGAGTAAAGATAATGAAGAGTTTAGTGTTTGAAACAGTTGATGTTAATAGATATATACTTGCCTTTATGTTTCTCTGTTGGCTTGGTGGCAGTCGTCCATCGTCCCTCCGTCGCTGGTCCACTTGTGTCCATGCAGTGTCTTCGTGGCAGTCGTCACTGCCTCTGGGGGACTTCACGGTCCATTTCTGCCCCCAGGATGATGATGTCCACAGTCCTGAGAGTAAAGATAATGAAGAGTTTAGTGTTTGAAACAGTTGATGTTAATAGATATATACTTGCCTTTATGTTTCTCTATCGGCTTGGTGGCAGTCGTCCATCGTCCCTCCGTCGCTGGTCCACTTGTGTCCATGCAGTGTCTTCGTGTCAGTCATCACTGCCGCTGGGGGACTTCACGGTCCATTTCTGCCCCTAGGATGATGATGTCCACAGTCCTGAGAGTAAAGATAATGAAGAGTTTAGTGTTTGAAACAGTTGATGTTAATAGATATATACTTGCCTTTATGTTTCTCTGTTGGCTTGGTGGCAGTCGCCCATCGTCCCTCCGTCGCTGGTCCACTTGTGTCCATGCAGTGTGTTCGTGGCAGTCGTCACTGCCTCTGGGGGACTTCACGGTCCATTTCTGCCCCCAGGATGATGATGTCCACAGTCCTGAGAGTAAAGATAATGAAGAGTTTAGTGTTTGAAACAGTTGATGTTAATAGATATATACTTGCCTTTATGTTTCTCTGTTGGCTTGGTGGGATGTCGCCCATCTTCCCTCCGTCGCTGGTCCACATGTTTCCATGCAGTGTGTTCGTGGCAGTCGTCACTGCCTCTGGGGGACTTCACGGTCCATTTCTGCCCCCAGGATGATGATGTCCACAGTCCTGAGAGTAAAGATAATGAAGAGTTTAGTGTTTGAAATAGTTGATGTTAATAGATATATACTTGCCTTTATGGGCCTCTGTCGGCTTGGTGGCAGTCGTCCATCTTCCCTCCGTCGCTGGTCCACTTGTGTCCATGCAGTGTCTTCGTGGCAGTCGTCACTGCCTCTGGGGGACTTCACGGTCCATTTCTGCCCCCAGGATGATGATGTCCACAGTCCTGAGAGTAAAGATAATGAAGAGTTTAGTATTTGAAACAGTTGATGTTAATAGATATATACTTGCCTTTATGTTTCTCTGTTGGCTTGGTGGCAGTCGTCCATCGTCCCTCCGTCGCTGGTCCACTTGTGTCCATGCAGTGTGTTCGTGTCAGTCATCACTGCCCCTGGGGGACTTCACGGTCCATTTCTGCCCCCAGGATGATGATGTCCACAGTCCTGAGAGTAAAGATAATGAAGAGTTTAGTGTTTGAAACAGTTGATGTTAATAAATATATACTTGCCTTTATGTTTCTCTATCGGCTTGGTGGCAGTCGTCCATCGTCCCTCCGTCGCTGGTCCACTTGTGTCCATGCAGTGTCTTCGTGGCAGTCGTCACTGCCTCTGGGGGACTTCACGGTCCATTTCTGCCCCCAGGATGATGATGTTTACAGTCCTGAGAGTAAAGATAATGAAGAGTTTAGTGTTTGAAACAGTTGATGTTAATAGATATATACTTGCCTTTATGTTTCTCTATCGGCTTGGTGGCAGTCGCCCATCGTCCCTCCGTCGCTGGTCCACTTGTGTCCATGCAGTGTCTTCGTAACAGTCGTCAATGCCTCTGGGGGACTTCACGGTCCATTTCTGCCCCCAGGATGATGATGTCCACAGTCCTGAGAGTAAAGATAATGAAGAGTTTAGTGTTTGAAATAGTTGATGTTAATAGATATATACTTGCCTTTATGGGCCTCTGTCGGCTTGGTGGCAGTCGCCCATCTTCCCTCCGTCGCTGGTCCACTTGTGTCCATGCAGTGTCTTCGTGGCAGTCGTCACTGCCTCTGGGGGACTTCACGGTCCATTTCTGCCCCCAGGATGATGATGTCCACAGTCCTGAGAGTAAAGATAATGAAGAGTTTAGTGTTTGAAACAGTTGATGTTAATAGATATATACTTGCCTTTATGTTTCTCTATCGGCTTGGTGGCAGTCGCCCATCGTCCCTCCGTCGCTGGTCCACTTGTGTCCATGCAGTGTCTTCGTAACAGTCGTCAATGCCTCTGGGGGACTTCACGGTCCATTTCTGCCCCCAGGATGATGATGTCCACAGTCCTGAGAGTAAAGATAATGAAGAGTTTAGTGTTTGAAATAGTTGATGTTAATAGATATATACTTGCCTTTATGGGCCTCTGTCGGCTTGGTGGCAGTCGTCCATCTTCCCTCCGTCGCTGGTCCACTTGTGTCCATGCAGTGTCTTCGTGGCAGTCGTCACTGCCTCTGGGGGGACTTCACGGTCCATTTCTGCCCCCAGGATGATGATGTCCACAGTCCTGAGAGTAAAGATAATGAAGAGTTTAGTGTTTGAAACAGTTGATGTTAATAGATGTGTACTTGCCTTTATGTTTCTCTGTTGGCTTGGTGGCAGTCGCCCATCGTCCCTCCGTCGCTGGTCCACTTGTGTCCATGCAGTGTGTTCGTGGCAGTCGTCAATGCCTCTGGGGGACTTCACGGTCCATTTCTGCCCCCAGGATGATGATGTCCACAGTCCTGAGAGTAAAGATAATGAAGAGTTTAGTGTTTGAAATAGTTGATGTTAATAGATATATACTTGCCTTTATGGGCCTCTGTCGGCTTGGTGGCAGTCGTCCATCTTCCCTCCGTCGCTGGTCCACTTGTGTCCATGCAGTGTCTTCGTGGCAGTCGTCACTGCCTCTGGGGGGACTTCACGGTCCATTTCTGCCCCCAGGATGATGATGTCCACAGTCCTGAGAGTAAAGATAATGAAGAGTTTAGTGTTTGAAACAGTTGATGTTAATAGATGTGTACTTGCCTTTATGTTTCTCTGTTGGCTTGGTGGCAGTCGCCCATCGTCCCTCCGTCGCTGGTCTACTTGTGTCCATGCAGTGTGTTCGTGGCAGTCGTCACTGCCTCTGGGGGACTTCACGGTCCATTTCTGCCCCCAGGATGATGATGTCCACCGTCCTGAGAGTAAAGATAATGAAGAGTTTAGTGTTTGAAACAGTTGATGTTAATAGATATATACTTGCCTTTATGTTTCTCTGTTGGCTTGGTGGCAGTCGTCCATCGTCCCTCCGTCGCTGGTCCACTTGTGTCCATGCAGTGTCTTCGTGGCAGTCGTCACTGCCTCTGGGGGACTTCACGGTCCATTTCTGCCCCCAGGATGATGATGTCCACAGTCCTGAGAGTAAAGATAATGAAGAGTTTAGTGTTTGAAACAGTTGATGTTAATAGATATATACTTGCCTTTATGTTTCTCTATCGGCTTGGTGGCAGTCGTCCATCGTCCCTCCGTCGCTGGTCCACTTGTGTCCATGCAGTGTCTTCGTGGCAGTCATCACTGCCTCTGGGGGACTTCACGGTCCATTTCTGCCCCCAGGATGATGATGTCCACAGTCCTGAGAGTAAAGATAATGAAGAGTTTAGTGTTTGAAACAGTTGATGTTAATAGATATATACTTGCCTTTATGTTTCTCTGTTGGCTTGGTGGCAGTCGCCCATCGTCCCTCCATCGCTGGTCCACTTGTGTCCATGCAGTGTGTTCGTGGCAGTCGTCACTGCCTCTGGGGGACTTCACGGTCCATTTCTGCCCCCAGGATGATGATGTCCACAGTCCTGAGAGTAAAGATAATGAAGAGTTTAGTGTTTGAAACAGTTGATGTTAATAGATATATACTTGCCTTTATGAGCCTCTGTCGGCTTGGTGGCAGTCGCCCATCGTCCCTCCGTCGCTGGTCCACTTGTGTCCATGCAGTGTCTTTGTGTCAGTCGTCACTGCCTCTGGGGGACTTCACGGTCCATTTCTGCCCCCAGGATGATGATGTCCACAGTCCTGAGAGTAAAGATAATGAAGAGTTTAGTGTTTGAAACAGTTGATGTTAATAGATGTGTACTTGCCTTTATGTTTCTCTGTTGCCTTGGTGGCAGTCGCCCATCTTCCCTCCGTCGCTGGTCCACATGTTTCCATGCAGTGTGTTCGTGGCAGTCGTCACTGCCTCTGGGGGACTTCACGGTCCATTTCTGTCCCCAGGATGATGATGTCCACAGTTCTGAGAGTAAAGATAATGAAGAGTTTAGTGTTTGAAATAGTTGATGTTAATAGATAAATACTTGCCTTTTTGGGCCTCTGTCGGCTTGGTGGCAGTCTCCCATCGTCCCTCCGTCGCTGGTCCACTTGTGTCCATGCAGTGTCCATGCAGTGTCTTCTTCACTGCCTCTGGGGGACTTTACGGTCCATTTCTGCCCCCAGGATGATGATGTCCACAGTCCTGAGAGTAAAGATAATGAAGAGTTTAGTGTTTGAAACAGTTGATGTTAATAGATGTGTACTTGCCTTTATGTTTCTCTGTTGGCTTGGTGGCAGTCGCCCATCGTCCCTCCGTCGCTGGTCCACTTGTGTCCATGCAGTGTGTTCGTGGCAGTCGTCACTGCCTCTGGGGGACTTCACGGTCCATTTCTGCCCCCAGGATGATGATGTCCACCGTCCTGAGAGTAAAGATAATGAAGAGTTTAGTGTTTGAAATAGTTGATGTTAATAGATATATACTTGCCTTTATGGGCCTCTGTCGGCTTGGTGGCAGTCGTCCATCTTCCCTCCGTCGCTGGTCCACTTGTGTCCATGCAGTGTCTTCGTGGCAGTCGTCACTGCCTCTGGGGGACTTCACGGTCCATTTCTGCCCCCAGGATGATGATGTCCACAGTCCTGAGAGTAAAGATAATGAAGAGTTTAGTGTTTGAAACAGTTGATGTTAATAGATATATACTTGCCTTTATGTTTCTCTGTTGGCTTGGTGGCAGTCGTCCATCGTCCCTCCGTCGCTGGTCCACTTGTGTCCATGCAGTGTCTTCGTGGCAGTCGTCACTGCCTCTGGGGGACTTCACGGTCCATTTCTGCCCCCAGGATGATGATGTCCACAGTCCTGAGAGTAAAGATAATGAAGAGTTTAGTGTTTGAAACAGTTGATGTTAATAGATATATACTTGCCTTTATGTTTCTCTATCGGCTTGGTGGCAGTCGTCCATCGTCCCTCCGTCGCTGGTCCACTTGTGTCCATGCAGTGTCTTCGTGTCAGTCATCACTGCCGCTGGGGGACTTCACGGTCCATTTCTGCCCCTAGGATGATGATGTCCACAGTCCTGAGAGTAAAGATAATGAAGAGTTTAGTGTTTGAAACAGTTGATGTTAATAGATATATACTTGCCTTTATGTTTCTCTGTTGGCTTGGTGGCAGTCGCCCATCGTCCCTCCGTCGCTGGTCCACTTGTGTCCATGCAGTGTGTTCGTGGCAGTCGTCACTGCCTCTGGGGGACTTCACGGTCCATTTCTGCCCCCAGGATGATGATGTCCACAGTCCTGAGAGTAAAGATAATGAAGAGTTTAGTGTTTGAAATAGTTGATGTTAATAGATATATACTTGCCTTTATGGGCCTCTGTCGGCTTGGTGGCAGTCGTCCATCGTCCCTCCGTCGCTGGTCCACTTGTGTCCATGCAGTGTCTTCGTGGCAGTCGTCACTGCCTCTGGGGGGCTTCACGGTCCATTTCTGCCCCCAGGATGATGATGTCCACAGTCCTGAGAGTAAAGATAATGAAGAGTTTAGTGTTTGAAACAGTTGATGTTAATAGATATATACTTGCCTTTATGTTTCTCTGTCGGCTTGGTGGCAGTCGCCCATCGTCCCTCCGTCGCTGGTCCACTTGTGTCCATGCAGTGTCTTCGTGGCAGTCGTCACTGCCTCTGGGGGACTTCACGGTCCATTTCTGCCCCCAGGATGATGATGTCCACCGTCCTGAGAGTAAAGATAATGAAGAGTTTAGTGTTTGAAACAGTTGATGTTAATAGATATATACTTGCCTTTTTGGGCCTCTGTCGGCTTGGTGGCAGTCGTCCATCTTCCCTCCGTCGCTGGTCCACTTGTGTCCATGCAGTGTCTTCGTGGCAGTCGTCACTGCCTCTGGGGGACTTCACGGTCCATTTCTGCCCCCAGGATGATGATGTCCACAGTCCTGAGAGTAAAGATAATGAAGAGTTTAGTGTTTGAAACAGTTGATGTTAATAGATATATACTTGCCTTTATGTTTCTCTGTTGGCTTGGTGGCAGTCGCCCATCGTCCCTCCGTCGCTGGTCCACTTGTGTCCATGCAGTGTCTTCGTGGCAGTCGTCACTGCCTCTGGGGGACTTCACGGTCCATTTCTGCCCCCAGGATGATGATGTCCACAGTCCTGAGAGTAAAGATAATGAAGAGTTTAGTGTTTGAAACAGTTGATGTTAATAGATATATACTTGCCTTTATGTTTCTCTATCGGCTTGGTGGCAGTCGTCCATCGTCCCTCCGTCGCTGGTCCACTTGTGTCCATGCAGTGTCTTCGTGGCAGTCGTCACTGCCTCTGGGGGACTTCACGGTCCATTTCTGCCCCCAGGATGATGATGTGCACGGTCCTGAGAGTAAAGATAATGAAGAGTTTAGTGTTTGAAACAGTTGATGTTAATAGATAAATACTTGCCTTTACGTTTCTCTGTTGGCTTCGTGGCAGTCGCCCATCGTCCCTCCGTCGCTGGTCCACTTGTGTCCATGCAGTGTCTTCGTGGCAGTCATCACTGCCTCTGGGGGACTTCACGGTCCATTTCTGCCCCCAGGATGATGATGTCCACAGTCCTGAGAGTAAAGATAATGAAGAGTTTAGTGTTTGAAACAGTTGATGTTAATAGATGTATACTTGCCTTTATGTTTCTCTATCGGCTTGGTGGCAGTCGTCCATCGTCCCTCCGTCGCTGGTCCACTTGTGTCCATGCAGTGTCTTCGTGGCAGTCATCACTGCCGCTGGGGGACTTCACGGTCCATTTCTGGCCCCAGGATGATGATGTCCACGGTCCTGAGAGTAAAGATAATGAAGAGTTTAGTGTTTGAAACAGTTGATGTTAATAGATATATACTTGCCTTTTTGGGCCTCTGTCGGCTTTGTGGCAGTCGCCCATCGTCCCTCCGTCGCTGGTCCACTTGTGTCCATGCAGTGTCTTCGTGGCAGTCGTCACTGCCTCTGGGGGACTTCACGGTCCATTTCTGCCCCTAGGATGATGATGTTTACAGTCCTGAGAGTAAAGGTAATGAAGAGTTTAGTGTTTGAAACAGTTGATGTTAATAGATAAATACTTGCCTTTACGTTTCTCTGTTGGCTTGGTGGCAGTCGCTTGTCGTCCCTCCGTCGCTGGTCCACTTGTGTCCATGCAGTGTCTTTGTGGCAGTCGTCACTGCCTCTGGGGGACTTCACGGTCCATTTCTGCCCCCAGGATGATGATGTCCACAGTCCTGAGAGTAAAGATAATGAAGAGTTTAGTGTTTGAAACAGTTGATGTTAATAGATATATACTTGCCTTTATGTTTCTCTGTTGGCTTGGTGGCAGTCGTCCATCGTCCCTCCGTCGCTGGTCCACTTGTGTCCATGCAGTGTCTTCGTGGCAGTCGTCACTGCCTCTGGGGGACTTCACGGTCCATTTCTGCCCCCAGGATGATGATGTCCACAGTCCTGAGAGTAAAGATAATGAAGAGTTTAGTGTTTGAAACAGTTGATGTTAATAGATATATACTTGACTTTATGTTTCTCTGTCGGCTTGGTGGCAGTCGTCCATCGTCCCTCCGTCGCTGGTCCACATGTTTCCATGCAGTGTGTTCGTGGCAGTCGTCACTGCCTCTGGGGGACTTCACGGTCCATTTCTGTCCCCAGGATGATGATGTCCACAGTTCTGAGAGTAAAGATAATGAAGAGTTTAGTGTTTGAAATAGTTGATGTTAATAGATAAATACTTGCCTTTATGGGCCTCTGTCGGCTTAGTGGCAGTCTCCCATCGTCCCTCCGTCGCTGGTCCACCTGTATCCATGCAGTGTGTTCGTGGCAGTCGTCACTGCCTCTGGGGGACTTCACGGTCCATTTCTGCCCCCAGGATGATGATGTCCACAGTCCTGAGAGTAAAGATAATGAAGAGTTTAGTGTTTGAAACAGTTGATGTTAATAGATATATACTTGCCTTTATGTTTCTCTGTTGGCTTGGTGGCAGTCGCCCATCGTCCCTCCGTCGCTGGTCCACTTGTGTCCATGCAGTGTCTTCGTGGCAGTCGTCACTGCCTCTGGGGGACTTCACGGTCCATTTCTGCCCCCAGGATGATGATGTCCACAGTCCTGAGAGTAAAGATAATGAAGAGTTTAGTGTTTGAAACAGTTGATGTTAATAGATATATACTTGCCTTTATGTTTCTCTATCGGCTTGGTGGCAGTCGTCCATCGTCCCTCCGTCGCTGGTCCACTTGTGTCCATGCAGTGTCTTCGTGGCAGTCGTCACTGCCTCTGGGGGACTTCACGGTCCATTTCTGCCCCCAGGATGATGATGTGCACGGTCCTGAGAGTAAAGATAATGAAGAGTTTAGTGTTTGAAACAGTTGATGTTAATAGATAAATACTTGCCTTTACGTTTCTCTGTTGGCTTCGTGGCAGTCGCCCATCGTCCCTCCGTCGCTGGTCCACTTGTGTCCATGCAGTGTCTTCGTGGCAGTCATCACTGCCTCTGGGGGACTTCACGGTCCATTTCTGCCCCCAGGATGATGATGTGCACGGTCCTGAGAGTAAAGATAATGAAGAGTTTAGTGTTTGAAACAGTTGATGTTAATAGATGTATACTTGCCTTTATGTTTCTCTATCGGCTTGGTGGCAGTCGTCCATCGTCCCTCCGTCGCTGGTCCACTTGTGTCCATGCAGTGTCTTCGTGGCAGTCATCACTGCCGCTGGGGGACTTCACGGTCCATTTCTGGCCCCAGGATGATGATGTCCACGGTCCTGAGAGTAAAGATAATGAAGAGTTTAGTGTTTGAAACAGTTGATGTTAATAGATATATACTTGCCTTTTTGGGCCTCTGTCGGCTTTGTGGCAGTCGCCCATCGTCCCTCCGTCGCTGGTCCACTTGTGTCCATGCAGTGTCTTCGTGGCAGTCGTCACTGCCTCTGGGGGACTTCACGGTCCATTTCTGCCCCCAGGATGATGATGTCCACAGTCCTGAGAGTAAAGATAATGAAGAGTTTAGTGTTTGAAACAGTTGATGTTAATAGATATATACTTGCCTTTATGTTTCTCTATCGGCTTGGTGGCAGTCGTCCATCGTCCCTCCGTCGCTGGTCCACTTGTGTCCATGCAGTGTCTTCGTGGCAGTCGTCACTGCCTCTGGGGGACTTCACGGTCCATTTCTGCCCCCAGGATGATGATGTGCACGGTCCTGAGAGTAAAGATAATGAAGAGTTTAGTGTTTGAAACAGTTGATGTTAATAGATAAATACTTGCCTTTACGTTTCTCTGTTGGCTTCGTGGCAGTCGCCCATCGTCCCTCCGTCGCTGGTCCACTTGTGTCCATGCAGTGTCTTCGTGGCAGTCATCACTGCCTCTGGGGGACTTCACGGTCCATTTCTGCCCCCAGGATGATGATGTGCACGGTCCTGAGAGTAAAGATAATGAAGAGTTTAGTGTTTGAAACAGTTGATGTTAATAGATGTATACTTGCCTTTATGTTTCTCTATCGGCTTGGTGGCAGTCGTCCATCGTCCCTCCGTCGCTGGTCCACTTGTGTCCATGCAGTGTCTTCGTGGCAGTCATCACTGCCGCTGGGGGACTTCACGGTCCATTTCTGGCCCCAGGATGATGATGTCCACGGTCCTGAGAGTAAAGATAATGAAGAGTTTAGTGTTTGAAACAGTTGATGTTAATAGATATATACTTGCCTTTTTGGGCCTCTGTCGGCTTTGTGGCAGTCGCCCATCGTCCCTCCGTCGCTGGTCCACTTGTGTCCATGCAGTGTCTTCGTGGCAGTCGTCACTGCCTCTGGGGGACTTCACGGTCCATTTCTGCCCCTAGGATGATGATGTTTACAGTCCTGAGAGTAAAGGTAATGAAGAGTTTAGTGTTTGAAACAGTTGATGTTAATAGATAAATACTTGCCTTTACGTTTCTCTGTTGGCTTGGTGGCAGTCGCTTGTCGTCCCTCCGTCGCTGGTCCACTTGTGTCCATGGAGTGTCTTTGTGGCAGTCGTCACTGCCTCTGGGGGACTTCACGGTCCATTTCTGCCCCCAGGATGATGATGTCCACAGTCCTGAGAGTAAAGATAATGAAGAGTTTAGTGTTTGAAACAGTTGATGTTAATAGATATATACTTGCCTTTATGTTTCTCTGTTGGCTTGGTGGCAGTCGTCCATCGTCCCTCCGTCGCTGGTCCACTTGTGTCCATGCAGTGTCTTCGTGGCAGTCGTCACTGCCTCTGGGGGACTTCACGGTCCATTTCTGCCCCCAGGATGATGATGTCCACAGTCCTGAGAGTAAAGATAATGAAGAGTTTAGTGTTTGAAACAGTTGATGTTAATAGATATATACTTGACTTTATGTTTCTCTGTCGGCTTGGTGGCAGTCGTCCATCGTCCCTCCGTCGCTGGTCCACATGTTTCCATGCAGTGTGTTCGTGGCAGTCGTCACTGCCTCTGGGGGACTTCACGGTCCATTTCTGTCCCCAGGATGATGATGTCCACAGTTCTGAGAGTAAAGATAATGAAGAGTTTAGTGTTTGAAATAGTTGATGTTAATAGATAAATACTTGCCTTTATGGGCCTCTGTCGGCTTAGTGGCAGTCTCCCATCGTCCCTCCGTCGCTGGTCCACCTGTATCCATGCAGTGTGTTCGTGGCAGTCGTCACTGCCTCTGGGGGACTTCACGGTCCATTTCTGCCCCCAGGATGATGATGTCCACAGTCCTGAGAGTAAAGATAATGAAGAGTTTAGTGTTTGAAACAGTTGATGTTAATAGATATATACTTGCCTTTATGTTTCTCTGTCGGCTTGGTATCAGTCGCCCATCGTCCCTCCGTCGCTGGTCCACTTGTGTCCATGCAGTGTCCATGCAGTGTCTTCTTCACTGCCTCTGGGGGACTTTACGGTCCATTTCTGCCCCCAGGATGATGATGTCCACAGTCCTGAGAGTAAAGATAATGAAGAGTTTAGTGTTTGAAATAGTTGATGTTAATAGATATATACTTGCCTTTATGGGCCTCTGTCGGCTTGGTGGCAGTCGTCCTTCGTCCCTCCGTCGCCGGTCCACTTGTGTCCATGCAGTGTCTTCGTGGCAGTCGTCACTGCCTCTGGGGGACTTCACGGTCCATTTCTGGCCCCAGGATGATGTCCACAGTCCTGAGAGTAAAGATAATGAAGAGTTTAGTGTTTGAAACAGTTGATGTTAATAGATATATACTTGCCTTTATGTTTCTCTGTTGGCTTCGTGGCAGTCGCCCATCGTCCCTCCGTCGCTGGTCCACTTGTGTCCATGCAGTGTCTTCGTGGCAGTCGTCAATGCCTCTGGGGGACTTCACGGTCCATTTCTGCCCCCAGGATGATGATGTCCACAGTGCTGAGAGTAAAGATAATGAAGAGTTTAGTGTTTGAAATAGTTGATGTTAATAGATATATACTTGCCTTTATGGGCCTCTGTCGGCATGGTGGCAGTCGTCCATCTTCCCTCCGTCGCTGGTCCACTTGTGTCCATGCAGTGTCTTCGTGGCAGTCGTCACTGCCTCTGGGGGACTTCACGGTCCATTTCTGCCCCCAGGATGATGATGTGCACGGTCCTGAGAGTAAAGATAATGAAGAGTTTAGTGTTTGAAACAGTTGATGTTAATAGATAAATACTTGCCTTTGCCCATCGTCCCTCCGTCGCTGGTCCACTTGTGTCCATGCAGTGTCTTCGTAACAGTCGTCAATGCCTCTGGGGGACTTCACGGTCCATTTCTGCCCCCAGGATGATGATGTCCACAGTCCTGAGAGTAAAGATAATGAAGAGTTTAGTGTTTGAAATAGTTGATGTTAATAGATATATACTTGCCTTTATGGGCCTCTGTCGGCTTGGTGGCAGTCGTCCATCGTCCCTCCGTCGCTGGTCCACTTGTGTCCATGCAGTGTCTTCGTGGCAGTCGTCACTGCCTCTGGGGGACTTCACGGTCAATTTCTGCCCCCAGGATGATGATGTCCACAGTCCTGAGAGTAAAGATAATGAAGAGTTTAGTGTTTGAAACAGTTGATGTTAATAGATATATACTTGCCTTTATGTTTCTCTGTCGGCTTGGTGGCAGTCGCCCATCGTCCCTCCGTCGCTGGTCCACTTGTGTCCATGCAGTGTCTTCGTGGCAGTCGTCACTGCCTCTGGGGGACTTCACGGTCCATTTCTGCCCCCAGGATGATGATGTCCACCGTCCTGAGAGTAAAGATAATGAAGAGTTTAGTGTTTGAAACAGTTGATGTTAATAGATATATACTTGCCTTTTTGGGCCTCTGTCGGCTTGGTGGCAGTCGTCCATCTTCCCTCCGTCGCTGGTCCACTTGTGTCCATGCAGTGTCTTCGTGGCAGTCGTCACTGCCTCTGGGGGACTTCACGGTCCATTTCTGCCCCCAGGATGATGATGTCCACAGTCCTGAGAGTAAAGATAATGAAGAGTTTAGTGTTTGAAACAGTTGATGTTAATAGATATATACTTGCCTTTATGTTTCTCTGTCGGCTTGGTGGCAGTCGCCCATCGTCCCTCCGTCGCTGGTCCACTTGTGTCCATGCAGTGTCTTCGTGGCAGTCGTCACTGCCTCTGGGGGACTTCACGGTCCATTTCTGCCCCCAGGATGATGATGTCCACAGTCCTGAGAGTAAAGATAATGAAGAGTTTAGTGTTTGAAACAGTTGATGTTAATAGATATATACTTGCCTTTATGTTTCTCTGTCGGCTTGGTGGCAGTCGTCCATCGTCCCTCCGTCGCTGGTCCACTTGTGTCCATGCAGTGTCTTCGTGGCAGTCGTCACTGCCTCTGGGGGACTTCACGGTCCATTTCTGCCCCCAGGATGATGATGTGCACGGTCCTGAGAGTAAAGATAATGAAGAGTTTAGTGTTTGAAACAGTTGATGTTAATAGATAAATACTTGCCTTTACGTTTCTCTGTTGGCTTCGTGGCAGTCGCCCATCGTCCCTCCGTCGCTGGTCCACTTGTGTCCATGCAGTGTCTTCGTGGCAGTCATCACTGCCTCTGGGGGACTTCACGGTCCATTTCTGCCCCCAGGATGATGATGTCCACAGTCCTGAGAGTAAAGATAATGAAGAGTTTAGTGTTTGAAACAGTTGATGTTAATAGATGTATACTTGCCTTTATGTTTCTCTATCGGCTTGGTGGCAGTCGTCCATCGTCCCTCCGTCGCTGGTCCACTTTTGTCCATGCAGTGTCTTCGTGGCAGTCATCACTGCCGCTGGGGGACTTCACGGTCCATTTCTGGCCCCAGGATGATGATGTCCACGGTCCTGAGAGTAAAGATAATGAAGAGTTTAGTGTTTGAAACAGTTGATGTTAATAGATATATACTTGCCTTTTTGGGCCTCTGTCGGCTTTGTGGCAGTCGCCCATCGTCCCTCCGTCGCTGGTCCACTTGTGTCCATGCAGTGTCTTCGTGGCAGTCGTCACTGCCTCTGGGGGACTTCACGGTCCATTTCTGCCCCTAGGATGATGATGTTTACAGTCCTGAGAGTAAAGGTAATGAAGAGTTTAGTGTTTGAAACAGTTGATGTTAATAGATAAATACTTGCCTTTACGTTTCTCTGTTGGCTTGGTGGCAGTCGCTTGTCGTCCCTCCGTCGCTGGTCCACTTGTGTCCATGCAGTGTCTTTGTGGCAGTCGTCACTGCCTCTGGGGGACTTCACGGTCCATTTCTGCCCCCAGGATGATGATGTCCACAGTCCTGAGAGTAAAGATAATGAAGAGTTTAGTGTTTGAAACAGTTGATGTTAATAGATATATACTTGCCTTTATGTTTCTCTGTTGGCTTGGTGGCAGTCGTCCATCGTCCCTCCGTCGCTGGTCCACTTGTGTCCATGCAGTGTCTTCGTGGCAGTCGTCACTGCCTCTGGGGGACTTCACGGTCCATTTCTGCCCCCAGGATGATGATGTCCACAGTCCTGAGAGTAAAGATAATGAAGAGTTTAGTGTTTGAAACAGTTGATGTTAATAGATATATACTTGACTTTATGTTTCTCTGTCGGCTTGGTGGCAGTCGTCCATCGTCCCTCCGTCGCTGGTCCACATGTTTCCATGCAGTGTCTTCGTGGCAGTCGTCACTGCCTCTGGGGGACTTCACGGTCCATTTCTGTCCCCAGGATGATGATGTCCACAGTTCTGAGAGTAAAGATAATGAAGAGTTTAGTGTTTGAAATAGTTGATGTTAATAGATAAATACTTGCCTTTATGGGCCTCTGTCGGCTTGGTGGCAGTCTCCCATCGTCCCTCCGTCGCTGGTCCACCTGTATCCATGCAGTGTCTTCGTGGCAGTCGTCACTGCCTCTGGGGGACTTCACGGTCCATTTCTGCCCCCAGGATGATGATGTCCACAGTCCTGAGAGTAAAGATAATGAAGAGTTTAGTGTTTGAAACAGTTGATGTTAATAGATATATACTTGCCTTTATGTTTCTCTGTCGGCTTGGTATCAGTCGCCCATCGTCCCTCCGTCGCTGGTCCACTTGTGTCCATGCAGTGTCCATGCAGTGTCTTCTTCACTGCCTCTGGGGGACTTTACGGTCCATTTCTGCCCCCAGGATGATGATGTCCACAGTCCTGAGAGTAAAGATAATGAAGAGTTTAGTGTTTGAAATAGTTGATGTTAATAGATATATACTTGCCTTTATGGGCCTCTGTCGGCTTGGTGGCAGTCGTCCTTCGTCCCTCCGTCGCCGGTCCACTTGTGTCCATGCAGTGTCTTCGTGGCAGTCGTCACTGCCTCTGGGGGACTTCACGGTCCATTTCTGCCCCCAGGATGATGATGTCCACAGTGCTGAGAGTAAAGATAATGAAGAGTTTAGTGTTTGAAATAGTTGATGTTAATAGATATATACTTGCCTTTATGTTTCTCTGTCGGCTTGGTGGCAGTCGTCCATCTTCCCTCCGTCGCTGGTCCACTTGTGTCCATGCAGTGTCTTCGTGGCAGTCGTCACTGCCTCTGGGGGACTTCACGGTCCATTTCTGCCCCCAGGATGATGATGTGCACGGTCCTGAGAGTAAAGATAATGAAGAGTTTAGTGTTTGAAACAGTTGATGTTAATAGATAAATACTTGCCTTTACGTTTCTCTGTTGGCTTCGTGGCAGTCGCCCATCGTCCCTCCGTCGCTGGTCCACTTGTGTCCATGCAGTGTCTTCGTGGCAGTCATCACTGCCTCTGGGGGACTTCACGGTCCATTTCTGCCCCCAGGATGATGATGTCCACAGTCCTGAGAGTAAAGATAATGAAGAGTTTAGTGTTTGAAACAGTTGATGTTAATAGATGTATACTTGCCTTTATGTTTCTCTATCGGCTTGGTGGCAGTCGTCCATCGTCCCTCCGTCGCTGGTCCACTTGTGTCCATGCAGTGTCTTCGTGGCAGTCATCACTGCCGCTGGGGGACTTCACGGTCCATTTCTGGCCCCAGGATGATGATGTCCACGGTCCTGAGAGTAAAGATAATGAAGAGTTTAGTGTTTGAAACAGTTGATGTTAATAGATATATACTTGCCTTTTTGGGCCTCTGTCGGCTTTGTGGCAGTCGCCCATCGTCCCTCCGTCGCTGGTCCACTTGTGTCCATGCAGTGTCTTCGTGGCAGTCGTCACTGCCTCTGGGGGACTTCACGGTCCATTTCTGCCCCTAGGATGATGATGTTTACAGTCCTGAGAGTAAAGGTAATGAAGAGTTTAGTGTTTGAAACAGTTGATGTTAATAGATAAATACTTGCCTTTACGTTTCTCTGTTGGCTTGGTGGCAGTCGCTTGTCGTCCCTCCGTCGCTGGTCCACTTGTGTCCATGCAGTGTCTTTGTGGCAGTCGTCACTGCCTCTGGGGGACTTCACGGTCCATTTCTGCCCCCAGGATGATGATGTCCACAGTCCTGAGAGTAAAGATAATGAAGAGTTTAGCGTTTGAAACAGTTGATGTTAATAGATATATACTTGCCTTTATGTTTCTCTGTTGGCTTGGTGGCAGTCGTCCATCGTCCCTCCGTCGCTGGTCCACTTGTGTCCATGCAGTGTCTTCGTGGCAGTCGTCACTGCCTCTGGGGGACTTCACGGTCCATTTCTGCCCCCAGGATGATGATGTCCACAGTCCTGAGAGTAAAGATAATGAAGAGTTTAGTGTTTGAAACAGTTGATGTTAATAGATATATACTTGACTTTATGTTTCTCTGTCGGCTTGGTGGCAGTCGTCCATCGTCCCTCCGTCGCTGGTCCACTTGTGTCCATGCAGTGTCTTCGTAGCTGTCGTCACTGCCTCTGGGGGACTTCACGGTCCATTTCTGCCCCCAGGATGATGATGTCCACAGTCCTGAGAGTAAAGATAATGAAGAGTTTAGTGTTTGAAATAGTTGATGTTAATAGATATATACTTGCCTTTATGTTTCTCTGTTGGCTTGGTGGCAGTCGTCCATCGTCCCTCCGTCGCTGGTCCACTTGTGTCCATGCAGTGTCTTCGTGGCAGTCGTCACTGCCTCTGGGGGACTTCACGGTCCATTTCTGCCCCCAGGATGATAATGTCCACAGTCCTGAGAGTAAAGATAATGAAGAGTTTAGTGTTTGAAACAGTTGATGTTAATAGATATATACTTGCCTTTATGTTTCTCTGTCGGCTTGGTATCAGTCGCCCATCGTCCCTCCGTCGCTGGTCCACTTGTGTCCATGCAGTGTCTTCGTGGCAGTCGTCACTGCCTCTGGGGGACTTCACGGTCCATTTCTGCCCCCAGGATGATGATGTCCACAGTCCTGAGAGTAAAGATAATGAAGAGTTTAGTGTTTGAAACAGTTGATGTTAATAGATGTATACTTGCCTTTGTGTTTCTCTGTTGGCTTGGTGGCAGTCGCCCATCGTCCCTCCGTCGTTGGTCCACATGTTTCCATGCAGTGTGTTCGTGGCAGTCGTCACTGCCTCTGGGGGAGTTCACGGTCCATTTCTGTCCCCAGGATGATGATGTCCACAGTTCTGAGAGTAAAGATAATGCAGAGTTTAGTGTTTGAAATAGTTGATGACAATAGATATATAGTTGCCTTT
Source organism: Haliotis asinina (assembly GCF_037392515.1). Lineage (NCBI taxonomy): Eukaryota > Metazoa > Mollusca > Gastropoda > Lepetellida > Haliotidae > Haliotis > Haliotis asinina. The sequence continues at coordinate 33,018,674 of NC_090285.1, forward strand.
ATGGGCCTCTGTCGGCTTGGTGGCAGTCGCCCATCGTCCCTCCGTCGCTGGTCCACTTGTGTCCATGCAGTGTCTTTGTGTCAGTCGTCACTGCCTCTGGGGGACTTCACGGTCCATTTCTGCCCCCAGGATGATGATGTCCACGGTCCTGAGAGTAAAGATAATGAAGAGTTTAGTGTTTGAAACAGTTGATGTTAATAGATATATACTTGCCTTTATGGGCCTCTGTCGGCTTGGTGGCAGTCGCCCATCGTCCCTCCCTCCTTGGTCCACCTGTGTCCATGCAGTGTCTTCGTGGCAGTCGTCACTGCCTCTGGGGGACTTCACGGTCCATTTCTGCCCCCAGGATGATGATGTCCACAGTCCTGAGAGTAAAGATAATGAAGAGTTTAGTGTTTGAAATAGTTGATGTTAATAGATATATACTTGCCTTTATGGGCCTCTGTCGGCTTGGTGGCAGTCGTCCATCTTCCCTCCGTCGCTGGTCCACTTGTGTCCATGCAGTGTCTTCGTGGCAGTCGTCACTGCCTCTCGGGGACTTCACGGTCCATTTCTGCCCCCAGGATGATGATGTCCACAGTCCTGAGAGTAAAGGTAATGAAGAGTTTAGTGTTTGAAACAGTTGATGTTAATAGATATATACTTGCCTTTATGGGTCTCTATCGGCTTGGTGGCAGTCGCCCATCGTCCCTCCGTCGCTGGTCCACTTGTGTCCATGCAGTGACTTCGTGGCAGTCGTCACTGCCTCTGGGGGACTTCACGGTTCATTTCTGCCCCCAGGATGATGATGTCCACAGTCCTGAGAGTAAAGGTAATGAAGAGTTTAGTGTTTGAAACAGTTGATGTTAATAGATGTATACTTGCCTTTATGTTTCTCTGTCGGCTTGGTGTCAGTCGCCCATCATCCCTCCGTCGCTGGTCCACTTGTGTCCACTTGTGTCCATGCAGTGTCTTCTTCACTGCCTCTGGGGGACTTTACGGTCCATCTCTGCCCCCAGGATGATGATGTCCCCAGTCCTGAGAGTAAAGGTTATGAAGAGTTTAGTGTTTGAAACAGTTGATGTTAATAGATATATACTTGCCTTTATGTTTCTCTGTTGGCTTGGTATCAGTCGCCCATCGTCCCTCCGTCGCTGGTCCACTTGTGTCCATGCAGTGTCCATGCAGTGTCTTCTTCACTGCCTCTGGGGGACTTTACGGTCCATTTCTGCCCCCAGGATGATGATGTCCCCAGTCCTGAGAGTAAAGGTTATGAAGAGTTTAGTGTTTGAAACAGTTGATGTTAATAGATGTATACTTGCCTTTATGTTTCTCTGTTGGCTTGGTGGCAGTCGTCCATCGTCCCTCCGTCGTTGGTCCACTTGTGTCCATGCAGTGTCTTCGTAACAGTCGTCAATGCCTCTGGGGGACTTCACGGTCCATTTCTGCCCCCAGGATGATGATGTCCACAGTCCTGAGAGTAAAGATAATGAAGAGTTTAGTGTTTGAAACAGTTGATGTTAATAAATACATACTTGCCTTTATGGGCCTCTGTCAGCTTGGTGGCAGTCGTCCATCGTCCCTCCGTCGCTGGTCCACTTGTGTCCATGCAGTGTCTTCGTGGCAGTCGTCACTGCCTCTGGGGGACTTCACGGTCCATTTCTGCCCCCAGGATGATGATGTCCACAGTCCTGAGAGTAAAGATAATGAAGAGTTTAGTGTTTGAAACAGTTGATGTTAATAGATATATACTTGCCTTTATGGGTCTCTATCGGCTTGGTGGCAGTCGCCCATCGTCCCTCCGTCGCTGGTCCACTTGTGTCCATGCAGTGTCTTCGTGGCAGTCGTCACTGCCTCTGGGGGACTTCACGGTCCATTTCTGCCCCCAGGATGATGATGTGCACAGTCCTGAGAGTAAAGATAATGAAGAGTTTAGTGTTTGAAATAGTTGATGTTAATAGATATATACTTGCCTTTATGGGCCTCTGTCGGCTTCGTGGCAGTCGCCCATCGTCCCTCCGTCGCTGGTCCACTTGTGTCCATGCAGTGTCTTCGTGGCAGTCGTCACTGCCTCTTGGGGACTTCACGGTCCATTTCTGCCCCCAGGATGATGATGTCCACAGTCCTGAGAGTAAAGGTAATGAAGAGTTTAGTGTTTGAAACAGTTGATGTTAATAGATATATACTTGCCTTTATGGGCCTCTGTCGGCTTGGTGGCAGTCTCCCATCGTCCCTCCCTCCTTGGTCCACCTGTGTCCATGCAGTGTCTTCGTGGCAGTCGTCACTGCCTCTTGGGGACTTCACGGTCCATTTCTGCCCCCAGGATGATGATGTCCACAGTCCTGAGAGTAAAGGTAATGAAGAGTTTAGTGTTTGAAATAGTTGATGATAATAGATATATTCTAGTCTTTATGGGCCTCTGTCGGCTTGGTGGCAGTCGCCCATCATCCCTCCGTCCTTAGTCGTCACTGCCTCTGGGGGACTTCACGGTGCATTTCTGCCCCACTGGACAGTCAGGCCCTAGCAACGAACCTGTTCCACAGTTTCATCAGCTGAGAGCAACGCGAAAAGTGGAGACACTGTAGAGCCACCATCAGACATGAACTCATCCCATCAGTCTCTCAGAGGAGCAGTGTACTGAAGTTCGAGTAGAAGCGGGTGTGGAGGGATCAAAACCAAATCCAAAATGTGCCAGGGTTCCTGCGTGTGAAAGAAACGGGTCATAGAATCACATTTTTAACGTATGTATATTTGTTTAATAACAGTGTGTAAGTGTGGTTTCTGCCGTTTTTAGCAATTTTCCAACGGGTCGTCATTGACACAGTTTAGGAATGTAACTGCAGTACTCATGTTCTCTCAATCACAAGCGAGTACTTGAGGGGTTCGAGGGATATATTTGTGTAAAAGGTAGTCCAGATTTGTTCTAAGACATACATAATTCAATCATAAATATCATGGCACTGCACAGACACAATGTAACCAAGTTATTTATAATACTTTCAGGATTTACAATTCATTTGTATATGCTTTACAAATCACTTTAGATAAGTCATATTACCCTTTATACAAAGATCATGCACATAGATATATTACCTCCTCAAAGGGACGCAGGCTGGATTAACATACTATATAATTTTATGATAAAGCTTATGGAACACTAGCATGTACAGATTATGTTATACACTTCCAGAAATTATATACATACATGATATATAAGATACTTCTAACCCCCGTTTACACATACAAAATGTACATTTATATCCTGTGCAATACACTTTGTCTATGCCTCTATGAAGTACACAGGTAAGTTGAATAAACATTACCATACAACATAATACATTACTTACTAAAATACTACATATATAGCAAGGCTTAAAATACAGGAAAGAGTTCCGCCCGTACCCCACCCCCACACCCCCTTGTCCCCACCCCCCTCCCAAAACATGTAAAGTATATACCTCTACTGTCCTCCAGAGTAAATGGAGCCAGTACCCTCTAGGATTTGAATAAAAATGTCTCTCTCGGCACTACAGTGATACATATATTCGGCTAGATGTAGAGCACAGTAGTGTCGCCGAGTGTGTGTTGTCGGTAGTTGCCTTTTGATGCACCACCGCCGGTTTTCCATCATTTTTGTACAGGCACCGGTGGTGGGATTTGGTACTAAATACAAACAATTATTACTGGAAATGGCGGATCATTTGCAAATTATTCGCGCGCATATACTCTACTGCATACACTAACCTTAAATTAATGTATATTACCCCCAAACTTTTAAATCCCCATTAAACGCTTTATCCCCCCAAACATTTATACCATCGCCCCTTTTTAGAATATTAGATCGGGGAATAAATCCCCGGGACCGCATTTCTTACTAAAACAGTGTGGGGTACGGGCGGAACTCTTTCCAAAATACATAATGGTCAACCTTAGATAGCAGATAAAGTCATACATGAACTTACCCTATGTTCCCTGGCGTAGAACATGTGCTCACTGGCAGAAGGGAGAAATAGTCTGCTGATGAGCCAAACGTTTGAAGTTTCATCGGCTGAGAGCAACGCGAAAAGTGGAGACACTGTAGAGCCACCATCAGACATGAACTCATCCCATCGGTCTCTCGGAGGAGCAGTGTACTGAAGTTCGAGTAGAAGCGGGTGTGGAGGGATCAAAACCAAATCCAAAATGTGCCAGGGTTCCTGCGTGTGAAAGAAACGGGTCATAGAATCACATTTTTAACGTATATATATTTGTTTAATAACAGTGTGTAAGTGTGGTTTCTGCCGTTTTTAGCAATTTTCCAACGGGTCGTCATTGACACAGTTTAGGAATGTAACTGCAGTACTCATGTTCTCTCAATCACAAGCGAGTACTTGAGGGGTTCGAGGGATATATTTGTGTAAAAGGTAGTCCAGATTTGTTCTAAGACATACATAATTCAATCATAAATATCATGGCACTGCACAGACACAATGTAACCAAGTTATTTATAATACTTTCAGGATTTACAATTCATTTGTATATGCTTTACAAATCACTTTAGATAAATCATATTACCCTTTATACAAAGATCATGCACATAGATATATTACCTCCTCAAAGGGACGCAGGCTGGATTAACATACTATATAATTTTATGATAAAGCTTATGGAACACTAGCATGTACAGATTATGTTATACACTTCCAGAAATTACATACATACATGATATATAAGATACTTCTAATCCCCGTTTACACATACAAAATGTACATTTATATCCTGTGCAATACACTTTGTCTATGCCTCTATGAAGTACACAGGTAAGTTGAATAAACACTACCATACAACATAATACATTACTTACTAAAATACTACATATATAGCAAGGCTTAAAATACAGGTAAGAGTTCCGCCCGTACCCCACCCCCACACCCCCTTGTCCCCACCCCCCTCCCAAAACATGTAAAGTATACACCTCTACTGTCCTCCAGAGTAAACGGAGCCAGTACCCTCTAGGATTTGAATAAAAATGTCTCTCTCGGCACTACAGTGATACATATATTCGGCTAGATGTAGAGCACAGTAGTGTCGCCGAGTGTGTGTTGTCGGTAGTTGCCTTTTGATGCACCACCGCCGGTTTTCCATCATTTTTGTACAGGCACCGGTGGTGGGATTTGGTACTAAATACAAACAATTATTACTGGAAATGGCGGATCATTTGCAAATTATTCGCGCGCATATACTCTACTGCATACACTAACCTTAAATTAATGTATATTACCCCCAAACTTTTAAATCCCCATTAAACGCTTTATCCCCCCAAACATTTATACCATCGCCCCTTTTTAGAATATTAGATCGGGGAATAAATCCCCGGGACCGCATTTCTTACTAAAACAGAGTGGGGTACGGGCGGAACTCTTTCCAAAATACATAATGGTCAACCTTAGATAGCAGATAAAGTCATACATGAACTTACCCTATGTTCCCTGGCGTAGAACATGTGCTCACTGGCAGAAGGGAGAAATAGTCTGCTGATGAGCCAAACGTTTGAAGTTTCATCGGCTGAGAGCAACGCGAAAAGTGGAGACACTGTAGAGCCACCATCAGACATGAACTCATCCCATCGGTCTCTCGGAGGAGCAGTGTACTGAAGTTCGAGTAGAAGCGGGTGTGGAGGGATCAAAACCAAATCCAAAATGTGCCAGGGTTCCTGCGTGTGAAAGAAACGGGTCATAGAATCACATTTTTAACGTATATATATTTGTTTAATAACAGTGTGTAAGTGTGGTTTCTGCCGTTTTTAGCAATTTTCCAACGGGTCGTCATTGACACAGTTTAGGAATGTAACTGCAGTACTCATGTTCTCTCAATCACAAGCGAGTACTTGAGGGGTTCGAGGGATATATTTGTGTAAAAGGTAGTCCAGATTTGTTCTAAGACATACATAATTCAATCATAAATATCATGGCACTGCACAGACACAATGTAACCAAGTTATTTATAATACTTTCAGGATTTACAATTCATTTGTATATGCTTTACAAATCACTTTAGATAAATCATATTACCCTTTATACAAAGATCATGCACATAGATATATTACCTCCTCAAAGGGACGCAGGCTGGATTAACATACTATATAATTTTATGATAAAGCTTATGGAACACTAGCATGTACAGATTATGTTATACACTTCCAGAAATTACATACATACATGATATATAAGATACTTCTAATCCCCGTTTACACATACAAAATGTACATTTATATCCTGTGCAATACACTTTGTCTATGCCTCTATGAAGTACACAGGTAAGTTGAATAAACACTACCATACAACATAATACATTACTTACTAAAATACTACATATATAGCAAGGCTTAAAATACAGGTAAGAGTTCCGCCCGTACCCCACCCCCACACCCCCTTGTCCCCACCCCCCTCCCAAAACATGTAAAGTATACACCTCTACTGTCCTCCAGAGTAAACGGAGCCAGTACCCTCTAGGATTTGAATAAAAATGTCTCTCTCGGCACTACAGTGATACATATATTCGGCTAGATGTAGAGCACAGTAGTGTCGCCGAGTGTGTGTTGTCGGTAGTTGCCTTTTGATGCACCACCGCCGGTTTTCCATCATTTTTGTACAGGCACCGGTGGTGGGATTTGGTACTAAATACAAACAATTATTACTGGAAATGGCGGATCATTTGCAAATTATTCGCGCGCATATACTCTACTGCATACACTAACCTTAAATTAATGTATATTACCCCCAAACTTTTAAATCCCCATTAAACGCTTTATCCCCCCAAACATTTATACCATCGCCCCTTTTTAGAATATTAGATCGGGGAATAAATCCCCGGGACCGCATTTCTTACTAAAACAGAGTGGGGTACGGGCGGAACTCTTTCCAAAATACATAATGGTCAACCTTAGATAGCAGATAAAGTCATACATGAACTTACCCTATGTTCCCTGGCGTAGAACATGTGCTCACTGGCAGAAGGGAGAAATAGTCTGCTGATGAGCCAAACGTTTGAAGTTTCATCGGCTGAGAGCAACGCGAAAAGTGGAGACACTGTAGAGCCACCATCAGACATGAACTCATCCCATCGGTCTCTCGGAGGAGCAGTGTACTGAAGTTCGAGTAGAAGCGGGTGTGGAGGGATCAAAACCAAATCCAAAATGTGCCAGGGTTCCTGCGTGTGAAAGAAACGGGTCATAGAATCACATTTTTAACGTAGGTAGATTTGTTTAATAACAGTGTATAAGTGTGGTTTCTGCCGTTTTTAGCAATTTTCCAACGGGTCGTCATTGACACAGTTTAGGAATGTAACTGCAGTACTCATGTTCTCTCAATCACAAGCGAGTACTTGAGGGGTTCGAGGGATATATTTGTGTAAAAGGTAGTCCAGATTTGTTCTAAGACATACATAATTCAATCATAAATATCATGGCACTGCACAGACACAATGTAACCAAGTTATTTATAATACTTTCAGGATTTACAATTCATTTGTATATGCTTTACAAATCACTTTAGATAAATCATATTACCCTTTATACAAAGATCATGCACATAGATATATTACCTCCTCAAAGGGACGCAGGCTGGATTAACATACTATATAATTTTATGATAAAGCTTATGGAACACTAGCATGTACAGATTATGTTATACACTTCCAGAAATTACATACATACATGATATATAAGATACTTCTAATCCCCGTTTACACATACAAAATGTACATTTATATCCTGTGCAATACACTTTGTCTATGCCTCTATGAAGTACACAGGTAAGTTGAATAAACACTACCATACAACATAATACATTACTTACTAAAATACTACATATATAGCAAGGCTTAAAATACAGGTAAGAGTTCCGCCCGTACCCCACCCCCACACCCCCTTGTCCCCACCCCCCTCCCAAAACATGTAAAGTATACACCTCTACTGTCCTCCAGAGTAAACGGAGCCAGTACCCTCTAGGATTTGAATAAAAATGTCTCTCTCGGCACTACAGTGATACATATATTCGGCTAGATGTAGAGCACAGTAGTGTCGCCGAGTGTGTGTTGTCGGTAGTTGCCTTTTGATGCACCACCGCCGGTTTTCCATCATTTTTGTACAGGCACCGGTGGTGGGATTTGGTACTAAATACAAACAATTATTACTGGAAATGGCGGATCATTTGCAAATTATTCGCGCGCATATACTCTACTGCATACACTAACCTTAAATTAATGTATATTACCCCCAAACTTTTAAATCCCCATTAAACGCTTTATCCCCCCAAACATTTATACCATCGCCCCTTTTTAGAATATTAGATCGGGGAATAAATCCCCGGGACCGCATTTCTTACTAAAACAGAGTGGGGTACGGGCGGAACTCTTTCCAAAATACATAATGGTCAACCTTAGATAGCAGATAAAGTCATACATGAACTTAACCTATGTTCCCTGGCGTAGAACATGTGCTCACTGGCAGAAGGGAGAAATAGTCTGCTGATGAGCCAAACGTTTGAAGTTTCATCGGCTGAGAGCAACGCGAAAAGTGGAGACACTGTAGAGCCACCATCAGACATGAACTCATCCCATCGGTCTCTCGGAGGAGCAGTGTACTGAAGTTCGAGTAGAAGCGGGTGTGGAGGGATCAAAACCAAATCCAAAATGTGCCAGGGTTCCTGCGTGTGAAAGAAACGGGTCATAGAATCACATTTTTAACGTATGTAGATTTGTTTAATAACAGTGTGTAAGTGTGGTTTCTGCCGTTTTTAGCAATTTTCCAACGGGTCGTCATTGACACAGTTTAGGAATGTAACTGCAGTACTCATGTTCTCTCAATCACAAGCGAGTACTTGAGGGGTTCGAGGGATATATTTGTGTAAAAGGTAGTCCAGATTTGTTCTAAGACATACATAATTCAATCATAAATATCATGGCACTGCACAGACACAATGTAACCAAGTTATTTATAATACTTTCAGGATTTACAATTCATTTGTATATGCTTTACAAATCACTTTAGATAAATCATATTACCCTTTATACAAAGATCATGCACATAGATATATTACCTCCTCAAAGGGACGCAGGCTGGATTAACATACTATATAATTTTATGATAAAGCTTATGGAACACTAGCATGTACAGATTATGTTATACACTTCCAGAAATTACATACATACATGATATATAAGATACTTCTAATCCCCGTTTACACATACAAAATGTACATTTATATCCTGTGCAATACACTTTGTCTATGCCTCTATGAAGTACACAGGTAAGTTGAATAAACACTACCATACAACATAATACATTACTTACTAAAATACTACATATATAGCAAGGCTTAAAATACAGGTAAGAGTTCCGCCCGTACCCCACCCCCACACCCCCTTGTCCCCACCCCCCTCCCAAAACATGTAAAGTATACACCTCTACTGTCCTCCAGAGTAAACGGAGCCAGTACCCTCTAGGATTTGAATAAAAATGTCTCTCTCGGCACTACAGTGATACATATATTCGGCTAGATGTAGAGCACAGTAGTGTCGCCGAGTGTGTGTTGTCGGTAGTTGCCTTTTGATGCACCACCGCCGGTTTTCCATCATTTTTGTACAGGCACCGGTGGTGGGATTTGGTACTAAATACAAACAATTATTACTGGAAATGGCGGATCATTTGCAAATTATTCGCGCGCATATACTCTACTGCATACACTAACCTTAAATTAATGTATATTACCCCCAAACTTTTAAATCCCCATTAAACGCTTTATCCCCCCAAACATTTATACCATCGCCCCTTTTTAGAATATTAGATCGGGGAATAAATCCCCGGGACCGCATTTCTTACTAAAACAGAGTGGGGTACGGGCGGAACTCTTTCCAAAATACATAATGGTCAACCTTAGATAGCAGATAAAGTCATACATGAACTTACCCTATGTTCCCTGGCGTAGAACATGTGCTCACTGGCAGAAGGGAGAAATAGTCTGCTGATGAGCCAAACGTTTGAAGTTTCATCGGCTGAGAGCAACGCGAAAAGTGGAGACACTGTAGAGCCACCATCAGACATGAACTCATCCCATCGGTCTCTCGGAGGAGCAGTGTACTGAAGTTCGAGTAGAAGCGGGTGTGGAGGGATCAAAACCAAATCCAAAATGTGCCAGGGTTCCTGCGTGTGAAAGAAACGGGTCATAGAATCACATTTTTAACGTAGGTAGATTTGTTTAATAACAGTGTATAAGTGTGGTTTCTGCCGTTTTTAGCAATTTTCCAACGGGTCGTCATTGACACAGTTTAGGAATGTAACTGCAGTACTCATGTTCTCTCAATCACAAGCGAGTACTTGAGGGGTTCGAGGGATATATTTGTGTAAAAGGTAGTCCAGATTTGTTCTAAGACATACATAATTCAATCATAAATATCATGGCACTGCACAGACACAATGTAACCAAGTTATTTATAATACTTTCAGGATTTACAATTCATTTGTATATGCTTTACAAATCACTTTAGATAAATCATATTACCCTTTATACAAAGATCATGCACATAGATATATTACCTCCTCAAAGGGACGCAGGCTGGATTAACATACTATATAATTTTATGATAAAGCTTATGGAACACTAGCATGTACAGATTATGTTATACACTTCCAGAAATTACATACATACATGATATATAAGATACTTCTAATCCCCGTTTACACATACAAAATGTACATTTATATCCTGTGCAATACACTTTGTCTATGCCTCTATGAAGTACACAGGTAAGTTGAATAAACACTACCATACAACATAATACATTACTTACTAAAATACTACATATATAGCAAGGCTTAAAATACAGGTAAGAGTTCCGCCCGTACCCCACCCCCACACCCCCTTGTCCCCACCCCCCTCCCAAAACATGTAAAGTATACACCTCTACTGTCCTCCAGAGTAAACGGAGCCAGTACCCTCTAGGATTTGAATAAAAATGTCTCTCTCGGCACTACAGTGATACATATATTCGGCTAGATGTAGAGCACAGTAGTGTCGCCGAGTGTGTGTTGTCGGTAGTTGCCTTTTGATGCACCACCGCCGGTTTTCCATCATTTTTGTACAGGCACCGGTGGTGGGATTTGGTACTAAATACAAACAATTATTACTGGAAATGGCGGATCATTTGCAAATTATTCGCGCGCATATACTCTACTGCATACACTAACCTTAAATTAATGTATATTACCCCCAAACTTTTAAATCCCCATTAAACGCTTTATCCCCCCAAACATTTATACCATCGCCCCTTTTTAGAATATTAGATCGGGGAATAAATCCCCGGGACCGCATTTCTTACTAAAACAGAGTGGGGTACGGGCGGAACTCTTTCCAAAATACATAATGGTCAACCTTAGATAGCAGATAAAGTCATACATGAACTTAACCTATGTTCCCTGGCGTAGAACATGTGCTCACTGGCAGAAGGGAGAAATAGTCTGCTGATGAGCCAAACGTTTGAAGTTTCATCGGCTGAGAGCAACGCGAAAAGTGGAGACACTGTAGAGCCACCATCAGACATGAACTCATCCCATCGGTCTCTCGGAGGAGCAGTGTACTGAAGTTCGAGTAGAAGCGGGTGTGGAGGGATCAAAACCAAATCCAAAATGTGCCAGGGTTCCTGCGTGTGAAAGAAACGGGTCATAGAATCACATTTTTAACGTATGTAGATTTGTTTAATAACAGTGTGTAAGTGTGGTTTCTGCCGTTTTTAGCAATTTTCCAACGGGTCGTCATTGACACAGTTTAGGAATGTAACTGCAGTACTCATGTTCTCTCAATCACAAGCGAGTACTTGAGGGGTTCGAGGGATATATTTGTGTAAAAGGTAGTCCAGATTTGTTCTAAGACATACATAATTCAATCATAAATATCATGGCACTGCACAGACACAATGTAACCAAGTTATTTATAATACTTTCAGGATTTACAATTCATTTGTATATGCTTTACAAATCACTTTAGATAAATCATATTACCCTTTATACAAAGATCATGCACATAGATATATTACCTCCTCAAAGGGACGCAGGCTGGATTAACATACTATATAATTTTATGATAAAGCTTATGGAACACTAGCATGTACAGATTATGTTATACACTTCCAGAAATTACATACATACATGATATATAAGATACTTCTAATCCCCGTTTACACATACAAAATGTACATTTATATCCTGTGCAATACACTTTGTCTATGCCTCTATGAAGTACACAGGTAAGTTGAATAAACACTACCATACAACATAATACATTACTTACTAAAATACTACATATATAGCAAGGCTTAAAATACAGGTAAGAGTTCCGCCCGTACCCCACCCCCACACCCCCTTGTCCCCACCCCCCTCCCAAAACATGTAAAGTATACACCTCTACTGTCCTCCAGAGTAAACGGAGCCAAAACCCTCTAGGATTTGAATAAAAATGTCTCTCTCGGCACTACAGTGATACATATATTCGGCTAGATGTAGAGCACAGTAGTGTCGCCGAGTGTGTGTTGTCGGTAGTTGCCTTTTGATGCACCACCGCCGGTTTTCCATCATTTTTGTACAGGCACCGGTGGTGGGATTTGGTACTAAATACAAACAATTATTACTGGAAATGGCGGATCATTTGCAAATTATTCGCGCGCATATACTCTACTGCATACACTAACCTTAAATTAATGTATATTACCCCCAAACTTTTAAATCCCCATTAAACGCTTTATCCCCCCAAACATTTATACCGTCGCCCCTTTTTAGAATATTAGATCGGGGAATAAATCCCCGGGACCGCATTTCTTACTAAAACAGTGTGGGGTACGGGCGGAACTCTTTCCAAAATACATAATGGTCAACCTTAGATAGCAGATAAAGTCATACATGAACTTACCCTATGTTCCCTGGCGTAGAACATGTGCTCACTGGCAGAAGGGAGAAATAGTCTGCTGATGAGCCAAACGTTTGAAGTTTCATCGGCTGAGAGCAACGCGAAAAGTGGAGACACTGTAGAGCCACCATCAGACATGAACTCATCCCATCGGTCTCTCGGAGGAGCAGTGTACTGAAGTTCGAGTAGAAGCGGGTGTGGAGGGATCAAAACCAAATCCAAAATGTGCCAGGGTTCCTGCGTGTGAAAGAAACGGGTCATAGAATCACATTTTTAACGTATGTATATTTGTTTAATAACAGTGTGTAAGTGTGGTTTCTGCCGTTTTTAGCAATTTTCCAACGGGTCGTCATTGACACAGTTTAGGAATGTAACTGCAGTACTCATGTTCTCTCAATCACAAGCGAGTACTTGAGGGGTTCGAGGGATATATTTGTGTAAAAGGTAGTCCAGATTTGTTCTAAGACATACATAATTCAATCATAAATATCATGGCACTGCACAGACACAATGTAACCAAGTTATTTATAATACTTTCAGGATTTACAATTCATTTGTATATGCTTTACAAATCACTTTAGATAAATCATATTACCCTTTATACAAAGATCATGCACATAGATATATTACCTCCTCAAAGGGACGCAGGCTGGATTAACATACTATATAATTTTATGATAAAGCTTATGGAACACTAGCATGTACAGATTATGTTATACACTTCCAGAAATTACATACATACATGATATATAAGATACTTCTAATCCCCGTTTACACATACAAAATGTACATTTATATCCTGTGCAATACACTTTGTCTATGCCTCTATGAAGTACACAGGTAAGTTGAATAAACACTACCATATAACATAATACATTACTTACTAAAATACTACATATATAGCAAGGCTTAAAATACAGGTAAGAGTTCCGCCCGTACCCCACCCCCACACCCCCTTGTCCCCACCCCCCTCCCAAAACATGTAAAGTATACACCTCTACTGTCCTCCAGAGTAAACGGAGCCAGTACCCTCTAGGATTTGAATAAAAATGTCTCTCTCGGCACTACAGTGATACATATATTCGGCTAGATGTAGAGCACAGTAGTGTCGCCGAGTGTGTGTTGTCGGTAGTTGCCTTTTGATGCACCACCGCCGGTTTTCCATCATTTTTGTACAGGCACCGGTGGTGGGATTTGGTACTAAATACAAACAATTATTACTGGAAATGGCGGATCATTTGCAAATTATTCGCGCGCATATACTCTACTGCATACACTAACCTTAAATTAATGTATATTACCCCCAAACTTTTAAATCCCCATTAAACGCTTTATCCCCCCAAACATTTATACCGTCGCCCCTTTTTAGAATATTAGATCGGGGAATAAATCCCCGGGACCGCATTTCTTACTAAAACAGTGTGGGGTACGGGCGGAACTCTTTCCAAAATACATAATGGTCAACCTTAGATAGCAGATAAAGTCATACATGAACTTACCCTATGTTCCCTGGCGTAGAACATGTGCTCACTGGCAGAAGGGAGAAATAGTCTGCTGATGAGCCAAACGTTTGAAGTTTCATCGGCTGAGAGCAACGCGAAAAGTGGAGACACTGTAGAGCCACCATCAGACATGAACTCATCCCATCGGTCTCTCGGAGGAGCAGTGTACTGAAGTTCGAGTAGAAGCGGGTGTGGAGGGATCAAAACCAAATCCAAAATGTGCCAGGGTTCCTGCGTGTGAAAGAAACGGGTCATAGAATCACATTTTTAACGTATGTATATTTGTTTAATAACAGTGTGTAAGTGTGGTTTCTGCCGTTTTTAGCAATTTTCCAACGGGTCGTCATTGACACAGTTTAGGAATGTAACTGCAGTACTCATGTTCTCTCAATCACAAGCGAGTACTTGAGGGGTTCGAGGGATATATTTGTGTAAAAGGTAGTCCAGATTTGTTCTAAGACATACATAATTCAATCATAAATATCATGGCACTGCACAGACACAATGTAACCAAGTTATTTATAATACTTTCAGGATTTACAATTCATTTGTATATGCTTTACAAATCACTTTAGATAAATCATATTACCCTTTATACAAAGATCATGCACATAGATATATTACCTCCTCAAAGGGACGCAGGCTGGATTAACATACTATATAATTTTATGATAAAGCTTATGGAACACTAGCATGTACAGATTATGTTATACACTTCCAGAAATTACATACATACATGATATATAAGATACTTCTAATCCCCGTTTACACATACAAAATGTACATTTATATCCTGTGCAATACACTTTGTCTATGCCTCTATGAAGTACACAGGTAAGTTGAATAAACACTACCATACAACATAATACATTACTTACTAAAATACTACATATATAGCAAGGCTTAAAATACAGGTAAGAGTTCCGCCCGTACCCCACCCCCACACCCCCTTGTCCCCACCCCCCTCCCAAAACATGTAAAGTATACACCTCTACTGTCCTCCAGAGTAAACGGAGCCAAAACCCTCTAGGATTTGAATAAAAATGTCTCTCTCGGCACTACAGTGATACATATATTCGGCTAGATGTAGAGCACAGTAGTGTCGCCGAGTGTGTGTTGTCGGTAGTTGCCTTTTGATGCACCACCGCCGGTTTTCCATCATTTTTGTACAGGCACCGGTGGTGGGATTTGGTACTAAATACAAACAATTATTACTGGAAATGGCGGATCATTTGCAAATTATTCGCGCGCATATACTCTACTGCATACACTAACCTTAAATTAATGTATATTACCCCCAAACTTTTAAATCCCCATTAAACGCTTTATCCCCCCAAACATTTATACCGTCGCCCCTTTTTAGAATATTAGATCGGGGAATAAATCCCCGGGACCGCATTTCTTACTAAAACAGTGTGGGGTACGGGCGGAACTCTTTCCAAAATACATAATGGTCAACCTTAGATAGCAGATAAAGTCATACATGAACTTACCCTATGTTCCCTGGCGTAGAACATGTGCTCACTGGCAGAAGGGAGAAATAGTCTGCTGATGAGCCAAACGTTTGAAGTTTCATCGGCTGAGAGCAACGCGAAAAGTGGAGACACTGTAGAGCCACCATCAGACATGAACTCATCCCATCGGTCTCTCGGAGGAGCAGTGTACTGAAGTTCGAGTAGAAGCGGGTGTGGAGGGATCAAAACCAAATCCAAAATGTGCCAGGGTTCCTGCGTGTGAAAGAAACGGGTCATAGAATCACATTTTTAACGTATGTATATTTGTTTAATAACAGTGTGTAAGTGTGGTTTCTGCCGTTTTTAGCAATTTTCCAACGGGTCGTCATTGACACAGTTTAGGAATGTAACTGCAGTACTCATGTTCTCTCAATCACAAGCGAGTACTTGAGGGGTTCGAGGGATATATTTGTGTAAAAGGTAGTCCAGATTTGTTCTAAGACATACATAATTCAATCATAAATATCATGGCACTGCACAGACACAATGTAACCAAGTTATTTATAATACTTTCAGGATTTACAATTCATTTGTATATGCTTTACAAATCACTTTAGATAAATCATATTACCCTTTATACAAAGATCATGCACATAGATATATTACCTCCTCAAAGGGACGCAGGCTGGATTAACATACTATATAATTTTATGATAAAGCTTATGGAACACTAGCATGTACAGATTATGTTATACACTTCCAGAAATTACATACATACATGATATATAAGATACTTCTAATCCCCGTTTACACATACAAAATGTACATTTATATCCTGTGCAATACACTTTGTCTATGCCTCTATGAAGTACACAGGTAAGTTGAATAAACACTACCATATAACATAATACATTACTTACTAAAATACTACATATATAGCAAGGCTTAAAATACAGGTAAGAGTTCCGCCCGTACCCCACCCCCACACCCCCTTGTCCCCACCCCCCTCCCAAAACATGTAAAGTATACACCTCTACTGTCCTCCAGAGTAAACGGAGCCAGTACCCTCTAGGATTTGAATAAAAATGTCTCTCTCGGCACTACAGTGATACATATATTCGGCTAGATGTAGAGCACAGTAGTGTCGCCGAGTGTGTGTTGTCGGTAGTTGCCTTTTGATGCACCACCGCCGGTTTTCCATCATTTTTGTACAGGCACCGGTGGTGGGATTTGGTACTAAATACAAACAATTATTACTGGAAATGGCGGATCATTTGCAAATTATTCGCGCGCATATACTCTACTGCATACACTAACCTTAAATTAATGTATATTACCCCCAAACTTTTAAATCCCCATTAAACGCTTTATCCCCCCAAACATTTATACCGTCGCCCCTTTTTAGAATATTAGATCGGGGAATAAATCCCCGGGACCGCATTTCTTACTAAAACAGTGTGGGGTACGGGCGGAACTCTTTCCAAAATACATAATGGTCAACCTTAGATAGCAGATAAAGTCATACATGAACTTACCCTATGTTCCCTGGCGTAGAACATGTGCTCACTGGCAGAAGGGAGAAATAGTCTGCTGATGAGCCAAACGTTTGAAGTTTCATCGGCTGAGAGCAACGCGAAAAGTGGAGACACTGTAGAGCCACCATCAGACATGAACTCATCCCATCGGTCTCTCGGAGGAGCAGTGTACTGAAGTTCGAGTAGAAGCGGGTGTGGAGGGATCAAAACCAAATCCAAAATGTGCCAGGGTTCCTGCGTGTGAAAGAAACGGGTCATAGAATCACATTTTTAACGTATGTATATTTGTTTAATAACAGTGTGTAAGTGTGGTTTCTGCCGTTTTTAGCAATTTTCCAACGGGTCGTCATTGACACAGTTTAGGAATGTAACTGCAGTACTCATGTTCTCTCAATCACAAGCGAGTACTTGAGGGGTTCGAGGGATATATTTGTGTAAAAGGTAGTCCAGATTTGTTCTAAGACATACATAATTCAATCATAAATATCATGGCACTGCACAGACACAATGTAACCAAGTTATTTATAATACTTTCAGGATTTACAATTCATTTGTATATGCTTTACAAATCACTTTAGATAAATCATATTACCCTTTATACAAAGATCATGCACATAGATATATTACCTCCTCAAAGGGACGCAGGCTGGATTAACATACTATATAATTTTATGATAAAGCTTATGGAACACTAGCATGTACAGATTATGTTATACACTTCCAGAAATTACATACATACATGATATATAAGATACTTCTAATCCCCGTTTACACATACAAAATGTACATTTATATCCTGTGCAATACACTTTGTCTATGCCTCTATGAAGTACACAGGTAAGTTGAATAAACACTACCATATAACATAATACATTACTTACTAAAATACTACATATATAGCAAGGCTTAAAATACAGGTAAGAGTTCCGCCCGTACCCCACCCCCACACCCCCTTGTCCCCACCCCCCTCCCAAAACATGTAAAGTATACACCTCTACTGTCCTCCAGAGTAAACGGAGCCAGTACCCTCTAGGATTTGAATAAAAATGTCTCTCTCGGCACTACAGTGATACATATATTCGGCTAGATGTAGAGCACAGTAGTGTCGCCGAGTGTGTGTTGTCGGTAGTTGCCTTTTGATGCACCACCGCCGGTTTTCCATCATTTTTGTACAGGCACCGGTGGTGGGATTTGGTACTAAATACAAACAATTATTACTGGAAATGGCGGATCATTTGCAAATTATTCGCGCGCATATACTCTACTGCATACACTAACCTTAAATTAATGTATATTACCCCCAAACTTTTAAATCCCCATTAAACGCTTTATCCCCCCAAACATTTATACCGTCGCCCCTTTTTAGAATATTAGATCGGGGAATAAATCCCCGGGACCGCATTTCTTACTAAAACAGTGTGGGGTACGGGCGGAACTCTTTCCAAAATACATAATGGTCAACCTTAGATAGCAGATAAAGTCATACATGAACTTACCCTATGTTCCCTGGCGTAGAACATGTGCTCACTGGCAGAAGGGAGAAATAGTCTGCTGATGAGCCAAACGTTTGAAGTTTCATCGGCTGAGAGCAACGCGAAAAGTGGAGACACTGTAGAGCCACCATCAGACATGAACTCATCCCATCGGTCTCTCGGAGGAGCAGTGTACTGAAGTTCGAGTAGAAGCGGGTGTGGAGGGATCAAAACCAAATCCAAAATGTGCCAGGGTTCCTGCGTGTGAAAGAAACGGGTCATAGAATCACATTTTTAACGTATGTATATTTGTTTAATAACAGTGTGTAAGTGTGGTTTCTGCCGTTTTTAGCAATTTTCCAACGGGTCGTCATTGACACAGTTTAGGAATGTAACTGCAGTACTCATGTTCTCTCAATCACAAGCGAGTACTTGAGGGGTTCGAGGGATATATTTGTGTAAAAGGTAGTCCAGATTTGTTCTAAGACATACATAATTCAATCATAAATATCATGGCACTGCACAGACACAATGTAACCAAGTTATTTATAATACTTTCAGGATTTACAATTCATTTGTATATGCTTTACAAATCACTTTAGATAAATCATATTACCCTTTATACAAAGATCATGCACATAGATATATTACCTCCTCAAAGGGACGCAGGCTGGATTAACATACTATATAATTTTATGATAAAGCTTATGGAACACTAGCATGTACAGATTATGTTATACACTTCCAGAAATTACATACATACATGATATATAAGATACTTCTAATCCCCGTTTACACATACAAAATGTACATTTATATCCTGTGCAATACACTTTGTCTATGCCTCTATGAAGTACACAGGTAAGTTGAATAAACACTACCATATAACATAATACATTACTTACTAAAATACTACATATATAGCAAGGCTTAAAATACAGGTAAGAGTTCCGCCCGTACCCCACCCCCACACCCCCTTGTCCCCACCCCCCTCCCAAAACATGTAAAGTATACACCTCTACTGTCCTCCAGAGTAAACGGAGCCAGTACCCTCTAGGATTTGAATAAAAATGTCTCTCTCGGCACTACAGTGATACATATATTCGGCTAGATGTAGAGCACAGTAGTGTCGCCGAGTGTGTGTTGTCGGTAGTTGCCTTTTGATGCACCACCGCCGGTTTTCCATCATTTTTGTACAGGCACCGGTGGTGGGATTTGGTACTAAATACAAACAATTATTACTGGAAATGGCGGATCATTTGCAAATTATTCGCGCGCATATACTCTACTGCATACACTAACCTTAAATTAATGTATATTACCCCCAAACTTTTAAATCCCCATTAAACGCTTTATCCCCCCAAACATTTATACCATCGCCCCTTTTTAGAATATTAGATCGGGGAATAAATCCCCGGGACCGCATTTCTTACTAAAACAGAGTGGGGTACGGGCGGAACTCTTTCCAAAATACATAATGGTCAACCTTAGATAGCAGATAAAGTCATACATGAACTTACCCTATGTTCCCTGGCGTAGAACATGTGCTCACTGGCAGAAGGGAGAAATAGTCTGCTGATGAGCCAAACGTTTGAAGTTTCATCGGCTGAGAGCAACGCGAAAAGTGGAGACACTGTAGAGCCACCATCAGACATGAACTCATCCCATCGGTCTCTCGGAGGAGCAGTGTACTGAAGTTCGAGTAGAAGCGGGTGTGGAGGGATCAAAACCAAATCCAAAATGTGCCAGGGTTCCTGCGTGTGAAAGAAACGGGTCATAGAATCACATTTTTAACGTATGTATATTTGTTTAATAACAGTGTGTAAGTGTGGTTTCTGCCGTTTTTAGCAATTTTCCAACGGGTCGTCATTGACACAGTTTAGGAATGTAACTGCAGTACTCATGTTCTCTCAATCACAAGCGAGTACTTGAGGGGTTCGAGGGATATATTTGTGTAAAAGGTAGTCCAGATTTGTTCTAAGACATACATAATTCAATCATAAATATCATGGCACTGCACAGACACAATGTAACCAAGTTATTTATAATACTTTCAGGATTTACAATTCATTTGTATATGCTTTACAAATCACTTTAGATAAATCATATTACCCTTTATACAAAGATCATGCACATAGATATATTACCTCCTCAAAGGGACGCAGGCTGGATTAACATACTATATAATTTTATGATAAAGCTTATGGAACACTAGCATGTACAGATTATGTTATACACTTCCAGAAATTACATACATACATGATATATAAGATACTTCTAATCCCCGTTTACACATACAAAATGTACATTTATATCCTGTGCAATACACTTTGTCTATGCCTCTATGAAGTACACAGGTAAGTTGAATAAACACTACCATATAACATAATACATTACTTACTAAAATACTACATATATAGCAAGGCTTAAAATACAGGTAAGAGTTCCGCCCGTACCCCACCCCCACACCCCCTTGTCCCCACCCCCCTCCCAAAACATGTAAAGTATACACCTCTACTGTCCTCCAGAGTAAACGGAGCCAGTACCCTCTAGGATTTGAATAAAAATGTCTCTCTCGGCACTACAGTGATACATATATTCGGCTAGATGTAGAGCACAGTAGTGTCGCCGAGTGTGTGTTGTCGGTAGTTGCCTTTTGATGCACCACCGCCGGTTTTCCATCATTTTTGTACAGGCACCGGTGGTGGGATTTGGTACTAAATACAAACAATTATTACTGGAAATGGCGGATCATTTGCAAATTATTCGCGCGCATATACTCTACTGCATACACTAACCTTAAATTAATGTATATTACCCCCAAACTTTTAAATCCCCATTAAACGCTTTATCCCCCCAAACATTTATACCATCGCCCCTTTTTAGAATATTAGATCGGGGAATAAATCCCCGGGACCGCATTTCTTACTAAAACAGAGTGGGGTACGGGCGGAACTCTTTCCAAAATACATAATGGTCAACCTTAGATAGCAGATAAAGTCATACATGAACTTACCCTATGTTCCCTGGCGTAGAACATGTGCTCACTGGCAGAAGGGAGAAATAGTCTGCTGATGAGCCAAACGTTTGAAGTTTCATCGGCTGAGAGCAACGCGAAAAGTGGAGACACTGTAGAGCCACCATCAGACATGAACTCATCCCATCGGTCTCTCGGAGGAGCAGTGTACTGAAGTTCGAGTAGAAGCGGGTGTGGAGGGATCAAAACCAAATCCAAAATGTGCCAGGGTTCCTGCGTGTGAAAGAAACGGGTCATAGAATCACATTTTTAACGTATGTAGATTTGTTTAATAACAGTGTGTAAGTGTGGTTTCTGCCGTTTTTAGCAATTTTCCAACGGGTCGTCATTGACACAGTTTAGGAATGTAACTGCAGTACTCATGTTCTCTCAATCACAAGCGAGTACTTGAGGGGTTCGAGGGATATATTTGTGTAAAAGGTAGTCCAGATTTGTTCTAAGACATACATAATTCAATCATAAATATCATGGCACTGCACAGACACAATGTAACCAAGTTATTTATAATACTTTCAGGATTTACAATTCATTTGTATATGCTTTACAAATCACTTTAGATAAATCATATTACCCTTTATACAAAGATCATGCACATAGATATATTACCTCCTCAAAGGGACGCAGGCTGGATTAACATACTATATAATTTTATGATAAAGCTTATGGAACACTAGCATGTACAGATTATGTTATACACTTCCAGAAATTACATACATACATGATATATAAGATACTTCTAATCCCCGTTTACACATACAAAATGTACATTTATATCCTGTGCAATACACTTTGTCTATGCCTCTATGAAGTACACAGGTAAGTTGAATAAACACTACCATACAACATAATACATTACTTACTAAAATACTACATATATAGCAAGGCTTAAAATACAGGTAAGAGTTCCGCCCGTACCCCACCCCCACACCCCCTTGTCCCCACCCCCCTCCCAAAACATGTAAAGTATACACCTCTACTGTCCTCCAGAGTAAACGGAGCCAAAACCCTCTAGGATTTGAATAAAAATGTCTCTCTCGGCACTACAGTGATACATATATTCGGCTAAATGTAGAGCACAGTAGTGTCGCCGAGTGTGTGTTGTCGGTAGTTGCCTTTTGATGCACCACCGCCGGTTTTCCATCATTTTTGTACAGGCACCGGTGGTGGGATTTGGTACTAAATACAAACAATTATTACTGGAAATGGCGGATCATTTGCAAATTATTCGCGCGCATATACTCTACTGCATACACTAACCTTAAATTAATGTATATTACCCCCAAACTTTTAAATCCCCATTAAACGCTTTATCCCCCCAAACATTTATACCGTCGCCCCTTTTTAGAATATTAGATCGGGGAATAAATCCCCGGGACCGCATTTCTTACTAAAACAGTGTGGGGTACGGGCGGAACTCTTTCCAAAATACATAATGGTCAACCTTAGATAGCAGATAAAGTCATACATGAACTTACCCTATGTTCCCTGGCGTAGAACATGTGCTCACTGGCAGAAGGGAGAAATAGTCTGCTGATGAGCCAAACGTTTGAAGTTTCATCGGCTGAGAGCAACGCGAAAAGTGGAGACACTGTAGAGCCACCATCAGACATGAACTCATCCCATCGGTCTCTCGGAGGAGCAGTGTACTGAAGTTCGAGTAGAAGCGGGTGTGGAGGGATCAAAACCAAATCCAAAATGTGCCAGGGTTCCTGCGTGTGAAAGAAACGGGTCATAGAATCACATTTTTAACGTATGTAGATTTGTTTAATAACAGTGTGTAAGTGTGGTTTCTGCCGTTTTTAGCAATTTTCCAACGGGTCGTCATTGACACAGTTTAGGAATGTAACTGCAGTACTCATGTTCTCTCAATCACAAGCGAGTACTTGAGGGGTTCGAGGGATATATTTGTGTAAAAGGTAGTCCAGATTTGTTCTAAGACATACATAATTCAATCATAAATATCATGGCACTGCACAGACACAATGTAACCAAGTTATTTATAATACTTTCAGGATTTACAATTCATTTGTATATGCTTTACAAATCACTTTAGATAAATCATATTACCCTTTATACAAAGATCATGCACATAGATATATTACCTCCTCAAAGGGACGCAGGCTGGATTAACATACTATATAATTTTATGATAAAGCTTATGGAACACTAGCATGTACAGATTATGTTATACACTTCCAGAAATTACATACATACATGATATATAAGATACTTCTAATCCCCGTTTACACATACAAAATGTACATTTATATCCTGTGCAATACACTTTGTCTATGCCTCTATGAAGTACACAGGTAAGTTGAATAAACACTACCATATAACATAATACATTACTTACTAAAATACTACATATATAGCAAGGCTTAAAATACAGGTAAGAGTTCCGCCCGTACCCCACCCCCACACCCCCTTGTCCCCACCCCCCTCCCAAAACATGTA
Organism: Haliotis asinina; assembly: GCF_037392515.1. Classification (NCBI taxonomy): domain Eukaryota; kingdom Metazoa; phylum Mollusca; class Gastropoda; order Lepetellida; family Haliotidae; genus Haliotis; species Haliotis asinina. Next base: position 33,043,045 of record NC_090285.1, read on the forward strand.
AAGTATACACCTCTACTGTCCTCCAGAGTAAACGGAGCCAGTACCCTCTAGGATTTGAATAAAAATGTCTCTCTCGGCACTACAGTGATACATATATTCGGCTAGATGTAGAGCACAGTAGTGTCGCCGAGTGTGTGTTGTCGGTAGTTGCCTTTTGATGCACCACCGCCGGTTTTCCATCATTTTTGTACAGGCACCGGTGGTGGGATTTGGTACTAAATACAAACAATTATTACTGGAAATGGCGGATCATTTGCAAATTATTCGCGCGCATATACTCTACTGCATACACTAACCTTAAATTAATGTATATTACCCCCAAACTTTTAAATCCCCATTAAACGCTTTATCCCCTCAAACATTTATACCGTCGCCCCTTTTTAGAATATTAGATCGGGGAATAAATCCCCGGGACCGCATTTCTTACTAAAACAGAGTGGGGTACGGGCGGAACTCTTTCCAAAATACATAATGGTCAACCTTAGATAGCAGATAAAGTCATACATGAACTTACCCTATGTTCCCTGGCGTAGAACATGTGCTCACTGGCAGAAGGGAGAAATAGTCTGCTGATGAGCCAAACGTTTGAAGTTTCATCGGCTGAGAGCAACGCGAAAAGTGGAGACACTGTAGAGCCACCATCAGACATGAACTCATCCCATCGGTCTCTCGGAGGAGCAGTGTACTGAAGTTCGAGTAGAAGCGGGTGTGGAGGGATCAAAACCAAATCCAAAATGAGCCAGGGTTCCTGCGTGTGAAAGAAACGGGTCATAGAATCACATTTTTATCGTAGGTAGATTTGTTTAATAACAGTGTGTAAGTGTGGTTTCTGCCGTTTTTAGCAATTTTCCAACGGGTCGTCATTGACACAGTTTAGGAATGTAACTGCAGTACTCATGTTCTCTCAATCACAAGCGAGTACTTGAGGGGTTCGAGGGATATATTTGTGTTAAAGGTAGTCCAGATTTGTTCTAAGACATACATAATTCAATCATAAATATCATGGCACTGCACAGACACAATGTAACCAAGTTATTTATAATACTTTCAGGATTTACAATTCATTTGTATATGCTTTACAAGTCACTTTAGATAAATCATATTACCCTTTATACAGAGATCATGCACATAGATATATTACCTCCTCAAAAGGACGCAGGCTGGATTAACATACTATATAATTTTATGATAAAGCTTATGGAACACTAGCATGTACAGATTATGTTATACACTTCCAAAAATTACATACATACATGATATATAAGATACTTCTAACCCCCGTTTACACATACAAAATGTACATTTATATCCTGTGCAATACACTTTGTCTATGCCTCTATGAAGTACACAGGTAAGTTGAATAAACACTACCATACAACATAATACATTACTTACTAAAATACTACATATATAGCAAGGCTTAAAATACAGGTAAGAGTTCCGCCCGTACCCCACCCCCCACACCCCCTTGTCCCCACCCCCCTCCCAAAACATGTAAAGTATATACCTTTATTGTCCTCCAGAGTAAATGGAGCCAGTACCCTCTAGGATTTGAATAAAAATGTCTCTCTCGGCACTACAGTGATACATATATTCGGCTAGATGTAGATCAAAGTGGTGTCGCCGAGTGTGTGTTGTCGGTAGCTGCCTTTTGATGCACCACCGCCGGTTTTCCATCAATTTTGTACAGGCACCGGTGGTGGGATTTGGTACTAAATACAAACAATTATTACTGGAAATGGCGGATCATTTGCAAATTATTCGCGCGCATATACTCTACTGCATACTCTAACCTTAAAATAATGTATATTACCCCCAAACGTTTAAATCCCCATTAAACGCTTTATCCCCCCAAACATTTATACCATCGCCCCTTTTTAGAATATTAGATCGGGGAATAAATCCCCGGGATCGCATTTCTTACTGAAAACAGAGTGGGGTACGGGCGGAACTCTCTCCAAAATACATAATGGTCAACCTTAGATAGCAGATAAAGTCATACATGAACTTACCCTATGTTCCCTGGCGTAGAACATGTGCTCACTGGTAGAAGGGAGAAATAGTCTGCTGATGAGCCAAACGTTTGAAGTTTCAGCTCACGCGACTGAAACGATCACGTGACCCCAGAAAACAATAAAACCCCAATCACAGGCCAAGCCCGTGACTGTCCAAGTGACAATACCCAGGAACCTATGTACAACAAGAGGCTAAACTATCCAGGTGCTGGAGTTAACAATTCAATTCAATTAACTTTATTACTTAACACCACCAACGGCGGTACATGAGAATACAAGTTCATATAAATATAGATATAAATATATATATGACAAGATGGCAGATAAAGAAAGAAATGCAAAAGTTAAGGTATCTTTGTAGACTTAAATATTACATTCATGTACACAGCAAGATTTTTAAGATTGCGCGTTTTTTTAGAGGAGAACAGTTTGACAACCTTCCACGGGGATACAAAATTCATGTACGAAGGTAAATATTCTTGTCTAGACTGTAATAAAGCATCGCACTTGAACAGATAATGAAATTCATCTCCCACTGCATGAGAATTACATAAAGAGCACGACGATATTCCCTAGGAACATTTACCCAACGACCAATTTCTATAGGGAGGTGATGATTACTCGTTCTGAATCTTAAAATCGGAAAATAGATATGTCTTGGCAGAAAGAGATATCTCTCAAATTCTATATTATTTTTTAGAATGCGATAAAAAGACGATTTTGAACTACACAGGTATTTAAGGAAATTAAATGTTACATGCTTAGGTTTAAGTCATTAAATATTTAGATTTAGGTTATTAATTTACTTCATATAAGTTTAATATGATGATGATTTAAAATCTGACAGTATACTACTTACAAACATACTGCTACACGAATGCGAAAAGCATATGCTGGATTTTAAAAATAAACCTGTAACAGGTTGTCTTGGTCGTCCGTTGCCCTCGGAATTTGTCACGTAGCCCTTTAAACCTGGTTGAGAAAGTAGGTGCCTGATTTGGAAAGCTATGGGTAGTTTTATGCTGTTCGTGTTTCTCTGTGATCTCTAATGTCCTGCTAATCAGTATCCATCCATCCATCCATCCATCCATCCATCCATCCATACATACATACATACACACACACACACACACACATCCATCCATCCATACATACATACATACTTACATACACACACACACACACACACACATCCATCCATCCATCCATACATACATACTTACATACATACATACATACATACATACATACATACATACATACATACATACATACATACATACATACATACATACACACACCCACACACACCCACACACACCCACACCCATCCATCCATCATCCATACATACATACATACTTACATACATACATACATACATACATACACACACACACACACACACACACACACCTATCCATCCATCATCCATCCATACATACTTACATACATACATACATACATACACACACACACACACACACACACACACCCATCCATCCATCCATCGATACATACATACTTACATACATACATACATACATACACACACACACACACACACACCCACCCAGACAGACAGACAGACAGACAGACAGACAGACAGACATACATACATACATACATACATACATACATACATACATACATACATACATACATACATACATACATACATACATACATACATACATACATACATACATACATACATACATACATGTGTAAACGATCACAGTGATTCTGGTATTCTTTCCCCGTTTACTAAAGATGAGGTACTTGATACTGTAAAAAGCCTTAAAAACAACAATTCTCCAGGTCCAGATGCTTTTTCAAACGAGTATGTAAAATATGCTGGTGGGTCTGTTGCAGGCCATATTGTATCATTATTTAATGCCATTGTATCATTTGAGTGTGTATCAAATACAATTAGTGTTGGTAATGTTCTACCAATTTACACAGAAAAATGTAAAAGCAAACATTCCCCGCACAGCTATAGGGGTGTCACTTTTACCCCTGTTCTCTCAAAACCTTTTGAAAGACTACTGCTCAAAAGAATTGAAACATGGACGAAAGCTGAAAACGATTTCCCTCACCCTCTTCAGTTTGGCTTTGGGAAGGGTGCAGGGGCAGAAACGGCAGCGCTTACGCTAACTGAAAGTATTGCCAACTATGTCACCACTTTATTGTGCCTTCCTTGATAATGAGACAGCGTTTGACAAAGTCTGTGTACATGGACTTCTCTACAAGCTTTACAATTTCGGAATTTGAGGAAAACTCCTATTTCCTACCTGTCACCCCTACCTGTATCCACCGTAACTCTCACTACAAACCTATCATACCTACCTCTGTCCACCTCTCCTCCCACTACACACCTGTCACTCGTACCTGTATCCACCTTACCTCCTACTACACACTTATCATTCCTACCTCTATCCACCTCTATTCTCACTACAAACCTGTCACTTCTAACTGTATCCAAATCTCCACCTACTACACACCTGTCACTCGTACCTGTATCTATCTCTCCTCCAATTACACACCTGTCACTTCAACCTGAATACACCGTACCTCAAACTACACACCCATCATTCCTACCTCTATCCACCCCTCGTAGCATAAACACACCTGTCACTACTACCTATATCTACCTCTCCTCCCACTACGCACCTGTCACTCATGCCTGTATCCACCGTACCTCCCACTACACACCTGTCACTCCTACCTGTATCCACCTCTCCTCCCTCTACACACACTGTCACTCCTATCTATATCAACCTCTCCTCCCACTTCATACCGGTCCTTCCTACCTGTATCTACGTCTCGTCCTTCTACAAACTGTCATTCCTACCTGTATCCACCGTACCTCCCACTACACACCTGTCTGTATCCACCTCTCCTCCCACTACACACCTGTCACTCATACCTGTATCCACCGTACCTCCCACTACACACCTGTCACTCCTACCTGTATCCACCTCTCCTCCCTCTACACACACTGTCACTCCTATCTATATCAACCTCTCCTCCCACTTCATACCGGTCCTTCCTACCTGTATCTACGTCTCTTCCTTCTACAAACTGTCATTCCTACCTGTATCCACCGTACCTCCCACTACACACCTGTCTGTATCCACCTCTCCTCCCACTACACACCTGTCACTCCTACCTGTATCTACCTCTCCTCTCGCCACACGACTGTCACTTCTACCAGTATCCAGCTCTCCTCCCACTACACACTTGTCACTTAAACCTGTATCCACCTCTCCTCCTACTACACACTCTGTCACTTCTACCTGTATCTACCTCTCCTCCCGCCACACACCTGTCACCCCTACCTGTATCTACCTCTCCTCTCGCCACACGACTGTCACTCCTACCTGTATCCACCTCTCCTCCCACTACACACTTGTCACTCCTACCTGTATCCACCTCTCCTCCTACTACACACCTGTCACTCCTACCTGTATCTACCTCTCCTCTCGCCACACGACTGTCACTCCTACCTGTATCCACCTCTCCTCCCACTACACACTTGTCACTTAAACCTGTATCCACCTCTCCTCCTACTACACACTCTGTCACTTCTACCTGTATCTACCTCTCCTCCCGCCACACACCTGTCACCCCTACCTGTATCTACCTCTCCTCCCGCCACACGACTGTCACTTCTACCTGTATCCACCTCTCCTCCCTCTACACAGTTGTCACTCCTACCAGTATCCACCTCTCCTCCCACTACACACCGGTGACTCCTACCTGTATCCACTTCTCCCCCCGCTACACACCGATGACTTTCACCTGTATCCACCTCCTCTCCTACTGTTCCACACAGTCACTCCTACCTGTATCTACCTCCCCTCCCGCCACACACCTATCACTTCTACCTGTATCCACCTCTTCTCCCACTACATACATACATACATACATACATACATACATACATACATACATACATTCATACATACATACATACATACATACATACATACATACATACATACATACATACATACATACATACATACATACATACATACATACATACATACATACATACATACATTATTTTTAAGATTCGGAATTCGAATCTGAAGTCAAAGTTGAGGATGAAACATGGAAAAATGTAAGTTTGGGTGTTCACGTTTTTACAATACCCAGGTTTACTAGTGTCATAGATAAATATAGATGGATGCATGCATCTACCTGTATCCACCTCTCCTCCCACTACACACCTGTCACTCATACCTGTATCCACCGTACCTCCCACTACACACCTGTCACTCCTACCTGTATCCACCTCTCCTCCCTCTACACACACTGTCACTCCTATCTATATCAACCTCTCCTCCCACTTCATACCGGTCCTTCCTACCTGTATCTACGTCTCTTCCTTCTACAAACTGTCATTCCTACCTGTATCCACCGTACCTCCCACTACACACCTGTCTGTATCCACCTCTCCTCCCACTACACACCTGTCACTCCTACCTGTATCTACCTCTCCTCTCGCCACACGACTGTCACTTCTACCAGTATCCAGCTCTCCTCCCACTACACACTTGTCACTTAAACCTGTATCCACCTCTCCTCCTACTACACACTCTGTCACTTCTACCTGTATCTACCTCTCCTCCCGCCACACACCTGTCACCCCTACCTGTATCTACCTCTCCTCTCGCCACACGACTGTCACTCCTACCTGTATCCACCTCTCCTCCCACTACACACTTGTCACTCCTACCTGTATCCACCTCTCCTCCTACTACACACCTGTCACTCCTACCTGTATCTACCTCTCCTCTCGCCACACGACTGTCACTCCTACCTGTATCCACCTCTCCTCCCACTACACACTTGTCACTTAAACCTGTATCCACCTCTCCTCCTACTACACACTCTGTCACTTCTACCTGTATCTACCTCTCCTCCCGCCACACACCTGTCACCCCTACCTGTATCTACCTCTCCTCCCGCCACACGACTGTCACTTCTACCTGTATCCACCTCTCCTCCCTCTACACAGTTGTCACTCCTACCAGTATCCACCTCTCCTCCCACTACACACCGGTGACTCCTACCTGTATCCACTTCTCCCCCCGCTACACACCGATGACTTTCACCTGTATCCACCTCCTCTCCTACTGTTCCACACAGTCACTCCTACCTGTATCTACCTCCCCTCCCGCCACACACCTATCACTTCTACCTGTATCCACCTCTTCTCCCACTACATACATACATACATACATACATACATACATACATACATACATACATACATACATTCATACATACATACATACATACATACATACATACATACATACATACATACATACATACATACATACATACATACATACATACATACATACATACATACATACATACATTATTTTTAAGATTCGGAATTCGAATCTGAAGTCAAAGTTGAGGATGAAACATGGAAAAATGTAAGTTTGGGTGTTCACGTTTTTACAATACCCAGGTTTACTAGTGTCATAGATAAATATAGATGGATGCATGCATCTACCTGTATCCACCTCTCCTCCCACTACACACCTGTCACTTCCACTTGTATCCACCTCTCCTCCTATTACACACTCTGTCACCCCTACCTGTATCTACCTCTCCCCCCGCAACACATCTGTCACTCCTACCTGTATCTACCTCCCTTCCAGACCGTTCTCAAATATGCTTCAAACTTGGACTTTCTCTCACTGGAGAATTCAATACAAGGCACAACGAAGACGCAACTCGGATCACTGCCACCAGAGAGGCACAGGACACCTGCAGCCAAATTCAACACAAGGGGACTGGATAAATTGAAATCTCTACCTTCGGGTCTGTCAGTGGACATGGATCAGCATCTGATAAACACACACTTACAGGTGGTTACTTCTTACTTTAACAATGGGTATTAATATTTACAGTAATACCGATAAAGCTTTGTCAAAAATGAAAAACGTTTGAAACATTGTTTTACATTTTCCTATTACATAATGCCAGATGGCATATGGACGCTGTATTTAGACATTTCCAACAATAATTCGGTGAAACATTTAAATCAGTTGAGGAAAGATTTGCTAGTTGTCATGACATAGAAGGCTTGATTAATGAACAGTTGTGGGTTATCTTACAGACAAATGTACACTGACCCCCGAGGTCCATATAATTGACACGAAGAAAGCACACAAGCAGGTAAGTACTTGTTAGTCTGTAGCCATGCGTATATACGTCGCGTTGTTGATTAGGTAAGTAACATCAACACTTTACGATGTACGTATAATGTTCGCATGTTCGCATTGCCTGTAAACTGTGCTTGTATATTAGAGCTGAAACATGCCAACTGTAAATCTAAGATCGCGACATTGAATTCTCTCGTTTCAAGGTGAAGTCCCCGGAGGCTGTCAACGTTTCAACACCACTGCCACAGTTTGGTATGGTTATTTTTCATTACCTTGAAAACAATTTTGAAATTGAAAAGAACAAGACTGTTTACATCTCTCTTTTCTCATGCTATGTTATCACAATAGATACTTAGCTATTCTGATATATATCAGAAACACATTCCCAAACATCCTTATGAATACAAATATTAACGAATGGCCACAAGTTAACAACATTAGCAAATACATATCCTGGAAATCAACATTTGGATTTTGTACAACATGTTATCCTGGTATTGTGATATGTGTACACAAAATGGACAAGGCAGTTACATTTTGTGTTTAATCTTCACTATGAAATAGACCCAGATGTGTCGTGGAAATGGCATGCTAAGATGGAGTACCTCCCAAGTCCTGAACATCGAAGATGCTCTCTCTTTCTTCATGTCTGTAAGCAGTGTTGGTTTTGTTCTTTAATCCTGGAAATAGTTTACAGATGCGGGGAGCAAAACCTACAGTCTGGAAACAGGACCAGGGACCACGTTGACATTGCTATGTGAGTAAAGTTAGTTTCGTGATTGGTGACGTTACACTACTGATGTGCGCCCTTCTCAAACAGGATAGGTTACTGGCTCTGCCCTAGCGTGCAACCACAGGGATGTTGTACAGGACGCTGATGAAATACCTTCACACTGAGTGCTTTCAGTGTCACTGAAATCCATTACGGGCCCAGTTTTAGTGTCGGACATTTTCTTATCAAAGACATGGGACTGCTTATAATGTATGTATGTTTTCCATCTTCTGACCACACGATAAGGAATTGAATTTAGACTCATTAAAGCATGGGCTCCTGTGGGTTGGGGGTGCGAGGAGCGCCACGTCCAAGGCTAAAGATCCAGCGAGCTTGTGGTGTCAGGAAGGTGTCCACCTGTATCGGCTGTATACACCTTGTGAGCAGACTCTTCCAGTTTTGTCACAACCCTTAGTGTACAATACACACCAATGTGCACTTAAGAGGACCCACCAATACGTTAGTATATGACCAGATGGTGGCCACATGAAAACGTGCAAACACTTAGATGCGGGTACAGCAATGTGCAGTAAATTTGTACAAAGTACTGTTACTATGTGTCCCATTCCACCCAGCTGTAAATGGGTACCTCATATGGATGGGAAAGCCGCAATAACTTGGTGTGGTTAATAGCTGCAAGAATTGTATAGTCCCGAGGGAGTTGAGACTGATAATCAATTCAGGGTCGTAGTTAACTTTTCTTAATAAAGGAGGGACTATCAAACTTTTTATGTCAGTACTTTGATGCATAAAAATAAATTGCAAAAAGAATCTAGGGGGCAGCTGAAAAAACGGCGCCTTGAGCATGTACCAGTTGCGTGAATATGTGAGTTATATTAATTATAAATAATACTCTGTTTCATTATATCTGTTAACACTTTTAACTAATTGTTGTCTTATTATGTGTATTTATGTTGCATGATGATCAATTGCCTGTAACAGTCTTTGTCAATGTAATCAGTGAGATGACAGAGTAAGCTTATATCAGTAACATGATCGATGTCCGCTACAACGGACGGTATACTTAAAGGGGATTAATACTTAATAAGTAAATATGCCTAAATAATGAGTTTTTCCATATATCAAGCATTTAGTGTTTTCAAGCCGGAATAAATGTTGAAACTGCAAGCTCAGCATTCAGTGGAGTTTATAGATTTATTTACTTGAATATTATTGTAATTTGATGACGACACTTTCGCCATTCAAATATGTAAAAAGTCTGTTTTGTGAGACATGATCTTCAATTACTTAAATGTCTAATGTGTAAAAATGACTGGCGACATTGAGAGTCCTCCCGGCAAAATTGTATATTTTTGTAATAAACTTTGTAAATATATACGAATATGATCAATTTGAAAACTGTCTAATGTTAACATATTTAGTGTTGGAATGATAAATAGTGTTGGAATGATAAATAACCATATTTTCTAGTCAGTAGATATCACGCAACAACCTGTGTCCCGCCCGGCGAGTTTGTTCAGACTGTGGTCAGTGATTGAAGCGGACGTAGAGGTTACCTGTTGATACTGTGTCTGTTGAACACTCAGATGTAAAAGTATCGTCAAACAGCTACTTACTTTGTCGGCCTTATTGTTTATTATATTGTATAAGAAGAGTTTAGAATACAAACAATGATAGTTTTATCATGATATGAAGTTTATACAAATGTGTTTTCAGGCGGCAAGTGTCTATTTCTAACTACAGACAGCAAACCATTTCAACTAACAATTCCTCATAGAATGTTTCATGGAGTGTTTATTTCATTGTCAGTCAGTGTAGAATTGCATGAAAAACATTTAGAATACCCTTTATATCGCAGTTATGACACAATTCACACACAGGTGTAGCCGATATTCAGTTTTGTAAACATTGAAACGAGGTTGACAATAAAATGTCTAATTTGTTGTCTTAAGTCGGGAAATTTGTTAAACTGTAAACAAAATGTATATTTCCAGGTCCTCAACTACAACCGGACGCTGCTCGAGCCAACACAAAGAGGTGCCATGTAACTACAGACGGTGAGCTGGTCAACTCGCCGCCAGCCACACAACACAGACACAGCGGCAGGTTACGGAAATATCGGGGTACATGTGCCTCCATCTCCATCCCCCTTCCTCCATCCCCCTCTACTGCCACCCCTGCCCCACACACCCCACAGTACTGGGAGACACACTCTAGGGTGGGTGTGGTGAGTAATGGATTGGGGTGGTGGCTTGTCCTGGAGGTGGAGGAGAGTCAGGTGGACAGTGACGCATATGTTTATCAACAGCGCCGCTCCTGGTGTGTCCGTGTATCGAGATGTGACACACACTGGGGGAGTCTCTGTACCAGGGTGTGTCAGCAGGGGAAGAAGGGGAAGTGCTACAGTAAAACAATGTCTGACACACAAGCCACCCTCCACTGTGGCGTTGTGCTGGACGTGGGGAGGAGGAGATTCGCCTTCATCGACCTGGACAGAGAGGTTGTTTTAGCCAAGGTGGATTTGAGTGGAGGGAGTCTCTTCTTCTCGTGTTTGGTGCTGGGACGCCAGGTCTCTACACAGTCAACATGAAGGTGATAAGTAGGACAGATATCACCATGACTGACACCAAGAAGTCACTTATCAATGACGCCTTGAATAGGACAATAAAATAAACATGACATTGTGTAAACATGTAAGTGTGACTTAAGTGTGATTTATTTAAACTGTCAAATGTAATTGTAGTGATTGAGACGGACGTATAAGTTGTCTGTCTATGTGTTGTTTGTTGTGTGCAGGAATGTAACGAGGTCAGCTAAATGTGTTGTTTTTCTACTTGACTGGATTCTGTGGGATGTTACAAACGTTTTGCATGCACACATGACTATTGTTATGCTTATTATTCTGTAGTAGTTGACAAGTTTATCATACATTTCATACATGTCTGTGAAATGGCACAACAAATAACCTTATCCACAAATTCATCAAAAGGTGTTTCAAAGCATGAATTTATTACCATATTTGGTTTCTACTCTGTAATGTAACTGTTTTAAATCCCTACATGAACAATTGTGATGAGATTATTGCAGTTGTGAATCCACACACGTCACATTTGATGTCAGTGAAGAGATGTGGTAAAAGTGATTGAAGCGGACATAGAATGTCATAGTGTACGTGGTGAGACACATATTCAGAAACACTATCAAGTTCACGGAATCTTTTGTTTCTCTAATTAGCTGGGTTTTGTTGTTAGTAAGAAGTGTTTCAAATCCACACATGACTATTTTACAGATTAAATAAGTTAGAAATCTCAGACTTCGAGGGGCACAAATCACTGTTTTCTGACCAGATATCTCGCCGTTTGCGGATAAGGGAACAGGAGGTGACAAGAGATTGTCCTACCATCTGTGAAAAAAGCAGAAATAAGCTTGTAGCATTATTTTTAAGCATTTCTGAACACTTGATAGTTCTGAACTAGTGGTAAAATGATAATTATGTTTTATTTGGGGGTACATTTTATCAGTGTTATACCTATTCCTTTCCGGGTTTCGAACCCACACTCTCAGAGAGAGAGAGAGAGAGAGTCATCTGTAAAGAGCACATGTTAAATCATTTCTTTTACTTAAACAGATGTGAAGGTCAATGGTGAGTGAGTATGGTTTTACGCCGCTTTCAGCTAATTCCAGCACTATCACCTCGGGGACACAAGAATTGGCTTTCACATGTTGCCTCAATGTGGGGAATCGAATCGGGGTCTTCGGCGTGACGAACGATCGCCTTAACCACTAGGCTACCCAAAAGATCACTGGATTAACTACTTGTGTTCTGAAGTAATACGTTTGTAGCTGGACACAGCTGAAAACAACAGAAACTGACTTTAAGTGTTTTTACAATGTAATGATAATCGACGTGTAACACTAATGTTCAAGTATAAACATACAGCAAATTTCCACATTTGGAACTGCATAGGGCTATTGTATACTGTTTCTATTAGCTGTAACTGAACATGATGCAGTCTGCAGTATTCCCTGCCCTGTTACATTTGTGTAGAAACATTCAATGCATATATCCATTTATAACTATGCAGGGTTGGTGCGTAATCTGACATTAAATCAGACGATCAAAAACTAGAGTGAGTTAGTGAGTCAGTGAGTTTAGTTCTGCTCCATATTTAGCAATATTCCAGCAATATCACGGTGGGGGACACCAGAAGCGTGTTTCAAGCATTGTACCCATGTAGGGGATCCAGTCTAGTTCTCCGGCGTGACGAGCGAACGCAATAACCAGGCTACCCCACCTTCCCTAAACCTTGAAATATATAGAATATATTTCATCTTGTTAAAGCACAACCTAAAACAGTTAAGGAAATGTATCTGCAAGCTCATAGATCGTGTTGAAGTACAATGCACACATATAATTTAATTTGTCGTTTTGCGTAAAGAGTTTTAACTTTCATTGCCACGACGCTGTACGGAACATGTTGAAAGAGATTGGTCTTGAGAGCCAGGAACCCCGACGTCGGGGTCGTGCTACGTCGTCACCCTCGCGCTCAAAGTCCCTTTTATCTGACTGTATCCACTTGGTTCAATAGACATGACCTTCCTTTACACTGATGTTATATTCGATGCACTGAAGTCTATTTGTGGACGAGTTATACATGTTTGAAGGTACAACGTTTTAGCAACAGATTTAGGGTTATGAGTTTCGTTTTTTTTTCCTGGATTGTGTATGTACTGGTGAGGTATTAATAAAAGCAAGGTGTTGCTTGTTTACCAAGTTCTTTGGAAAGCAAGTACCACCTAAAACCCTGACCCATTAACAACTAAACTTCATACAGTACAACTATTACTACTCTTATGACGCCATCCATGTTCTAGGATATAACCCTACTCTAGTGCATACGGCTTGCATTTGATGCTCAATTAACTCATTACAGGTGCGGTTAGATGTAGCATCATGACATTTCTCGTGACAAGGGTAAGTATTTAATCGAAGATTGGTTTGCAATTCTAGAGCGTATGTTGTGAATTCTTGTCATGTTTCATAATGTCCACAAGGTGGACAATTGAAAGCAAGTAAGGGATGTTCATTTGTCAACAAACCAAACACAGATAAAAAGATCTGCCAATAATATAATGAGGCAAACTAGAAACTTCACAATCATATGTTAAATAATATACTATCCATCAAAACTTTAGACTCACTGACAGAACTGACTATATGTCGTGTATCTATATTTCGTTACAAGAGGTATTTTTCCACTAACTATGGGGAACCAACTGCAAACCATATAGATGTGAAATGCATTAGGATCATGCATCAAATTGCTGAAAGGCATGTGCAAATATCTTGGATATGAACAGCTGTAAAGGTTTGCTAACAATTTGACAATTTTTACTCAGTTTCATGATTTATTGAAGTCATGACAATAATCATTTCAACGGTACGAATTTGTTTAACAGTAAATCAGCTCATGTGTAAACATTACTTTAAACAGTATGGACTATTTTACAAAATCTAATTTAGAACAGTTGAGTTAAGTGGCTACATTAACACTAGTGGGTCTGAACCTTTGATGGGTAGTACATACAAGAGAAAGGACACAAGAATGTGGTATATAGGTTATCATTTATTTCTTAAGGTCGATGGCATGAACTGAGAATAATCACAATACCAACAATCGGTTCCATGTGATTACAGAATTCATCAAAGAAGAGGCGAAAATAAAATGTCAAGTCACAGGAAATTAAATCTGATGTGATGTTCAGTAAATGGCCACCCCGTGCGTTCACAACTGCCACGCACCGCGTCCTGATGCGTGTAAAAACATTACTTGGGAATCGGCGAAATTGCTCCTGCAAAGCAGCACCAAGATTCATCAAATTCCCGGGTTGGTTCGGGAGAGTACACGGACATGTACTTTGAGCATCCCAGTTGTGCTTGATTGGATTGAGATCAGGTGACCTGGACGGCCAGTCAAGAATGTTGATTCCTGCTTCTCCTGGTAATTCCTGTTCAAGTTGGCTGTGCGGGGTCCGACATGGTTGCTTTGAAAGTGCACACCTAGACCATGTGCTGCGGTAAATGGAATAATTTCGGGGGCTAGCACCTGGTCACGGTAAACTGCAGCATTAAGATTCCCATACATAACCAGAAGTTGGGAATAGGCAATCCCATAGAAAGCACCCTTAACCATGGCACTCCACCCCCAAATCTGTCACCTTCCTGTATAACGTTCATGGCTTTGAAACAGCACACTCAACCTACCATCAGCGAATCTGAGGGTATATCTTGATTCAACACTAATTACAACTCGATTCCTGTCTGTCTGAGACCATCAGATGTGTCGACGGAACCACTGTAATAGCTGACGTCGACGTAATGGCGTCAAAATGGTTCCAGTATGGTCGTCGAACACGAGGATGAGCTGTCGGTTTCAGATGTTTTGTGCCGACAATCGACCACTAAGCAACCCATTTCTTGTTTCTGTAGTTAAGGTTGGGCATTGCCACAATTTTCACATTCCGATATATTGTGATATGTGTTGGCATGTAGAAGTGTAACAGATGGTTTAAGGAAATTAAATTACTGTTTCCTTTCTTTCGAAACAATGTCATGCCCTGGCCACTGCAAGGAGTCAGATGTGATTGTACATGAGATCAACTGAAAATGCTTCCAAATTGACTCTGAATATTTCAACGCGAGAATATACTTCCGCAGCGGCGTCCGTCAATTTGGTTTCTTTATCCTAAGACGACTGTCATTAACAATCTATCTTTTCATTTATATGGTTTAAAAGTCACGCAAGTACAATTATATGACCAGTAAAGTTCTAAAAACTATTGACGTGTAATATCATAAAGGAAATACAAACGTTCTCGGTATTTTCACGACATAACGAAAATTACGCATCGGGTTGAACAGTGTCAGGAAAAGTGTACCGCAATATACCGAATTGTGAAGTTGAAATTGCAATATACACGTTAACTGGTATATTACCACCTACTCCTACACGTAGCCGTCAAAAACAACTACTACAAAAATGATGTAATACAATTTGACGACCCTACACCTATGACATCACACGTGCTCGACCTGACCTTGGCCGATCAGCAGTGGTGCCTGTTTGTTGCAGTTTGTTCACTCACTAGGCAACTTGTTTAATGTCTTTACAGGCTGTCCAGAGATCATCCGGCAATGGTTTCACATTTACCCGTATTAGCAGCAGATCACCAACTTCTGTGCTGTTTTGGAAAGCATTCGTAAATTCAGTGTTGGTAAGATAAAATACGGCAACACACAAATTACCTTTGTATCTGTAAAAAGGGACTTTTTTAAGAAACACGTCCATAAAAAACTGAAAGGACGAACAGCAGTAAACACAAGGGGGAACATATTTGTTGAGAATAGTGAGCTGAATAAATCACAGCGTACAATTTTCTTCAAAATAGAGGAGCGGTGTCGCCCTATGGGTAAATAGTCGGCGGAGACCGATACAATGTGTAACGCCCATTTCTGGTGTTCCCTGATATTGCTGGACTATTGACAAATAGTGGTAATATACCAGTTAACGGGTATATTGACTATTGACAAAATGCCGAAACTGATTCAATATTGTTTCCATTCATATGACACTTTAATTTTGTGCAGTCACTACACAGAGTCAATATGTTGGATGGAAATACTGGGAGAATATATCAACAAAAAGTGTTCAGCTGTGGAAACCATGCATAAAGTTATTCAACTAGGACATGGAACTGTGCTGATGTCTTAATAATAAAACGCAACATGTCATGATGTCAAAATAATAAACCACAATATGTGCTGATACCATAGAAGCAAATAATAATGTTTTGATGTCACTGTTGCCTCCTTCAGTCCTTCAGAGAGGATCATCTTGGTGATGTCATGCCACCCCATGCACATGTCGAAGGCTGCCACATTGTGCACGTGCTTCCCATGCATTGTGTTTGCGTGAATGTATTTGGTGATAACGTGAAATGATGCTGCATACTCAAGATGGACGTGGTTGTATTGTTCCGTGCTTGCCATGCATTGTGTTTGCATGTGGTGATAGCTTGAGATGATGCTGCATACACAAGGTGAACGCCATTGTAACGTTCCTCAATGGGTTTTCTTTCTACCAGACTTCAGTGTCCAGGTTCCCCTGCTTTTATGAACAGTACATGATAATTTGTAGCACACAGCTAGAAACACATATCCATTACATGCTAACATACACCTACTCCTTATGGCCTGAGAAACATATCCCCATCAGATGCTAACATACAGCTACACCTCGTGATACCCAGAAACATTACAGGCAGCGATGTGAAGTATACATGTGTCGCGGATCTGTTGTACATTACAAACGAAAACATGTGTCGCGTTCTTACTGTGCATTACATACAGAAATGTAAAGTAAATATGCGTCATGGATCTACTGCACACTGTAGACAGAGATCAAAGGAAATTGTGTCATGGATCTACTGTACCCTATAGACATAGATCTAAAGAAACATGTTTTATGGATCTATTATGCACTGTGGACAGAGATCTAAGGAACACACGTCTCATGAATTTATTGTACGTCATAGAGAGAGAGGGATCTATTGAAAACATGTATCATGGATGTGTAGTGCACTGTAGAGAGAGAGTTAAGGAAAATATATCTCATGGTTGTATTGTACACTTTAGACAGAGATCTGAAGTAAGTAAGCGTCATGGATCTATTGTAATCATTTTAGAGAGAACATAAATCACTGATGTATTATACAACTTCAATAGAAGACTATGGCTCAAAACTTCCCGATGTGATGTCAAATTTTATCTCATTTACACAGATGAGAACTTTACAGGAACATGTGTCATGAATCTATTGTCCATTGTAGATAGATGTTAAAGGAAAGCAAGACCTTTACATTGTCCACTTAATACCGATTGCTAATGAAAACATGTCATGGGATTACTTCTCATACCAGACAGAGATTTAAGGAAAGCGCTAGCGTATGCCATGAATCTTCGCACACTGTCAATAACATTCAACAGAAACCATTTTTTTCAGCACACGTTTAGACATTTGTTTATAAAAGGAAATTATGCAATAGACTGTTGTACTTAGATATAGGAAACCACAGTGGGTATTTCGGGTTAGAATAGAAAGACCTTCCCACATAACATGGACCCGTCACTTTACAGATATAACATACACTGCTTCTATAGATCGCAGTGTACAGACGACACATTGATGATACAGCTGTGATACTGCTAAATGTAGATCTCAGTTTAACGGAAAACACATAGACCAGTCATCACAGAGCTGTGACACTGTTAAATGTAGATCTCAGCGTAAGGGACAACACATGGGCCCTTCATGGTACAGCTGTGATACAGCTAGATGTAGATCTCTGTGTAACTGACAACACATAGATCCATTATGATCCAACTGTTATTCTGCTGAATGTAGATCTCTGTGTAACTGACAACACATAGATCCATTATGATCCAACTGTTATTCTGCTGAATGTACATCTCTGTGTAACTGACAACACATAGATCCATTATGATCCAACTGTTATTCTGCTGAATGTACATCTCTGTGTAACTGACAACACATAGATCCATTATGATCCAACTGTTATTCTGCTGAATGTACATCTCTGTGTAACTGACAACACATAGATCCATTATGATCCAACTGTTATTCTGCTGAATGTAGATCTCTGTGTAACTGACAACACATAGATCCATTATGATACAACTGTTATTCTGCTGAATGTAGATCTCAGTGTAACGGACAACACATGGACCAGTGATCATACAGCTGTAATACAGCTAAATGTAGATCTCACATAGTGTAACGGACAACACACGGCCCCGTCATGACACAGCTGTAATACAGTTACATGAGATCTCAGTGTAATGGATAACACATGGACTAGTCATAACACAGCTGTACGTGTAACGGACAACATATGGACCTGTCATCGCAGAGCTGTGACCCTGCTAAATGTAGATCTCAGCGTAACGGACAATACATGGACCCGTCATGACACAGCTGTCATACAGTTAAATGTAGATCTCAGTGTAACGGATAACACGTTCCCCAGTCATCTCACAGCTGTACGTGTAACGGACAACACATGGACCAGTTATGATGCAGCTGTAATATAGCTGAATGTAGATCTCAATGTCACGTAAAACACAGGGACCCGTCATCACACAGCTGTAATACAGCTCAGCGTATATCTCAGTTCAATGGACGGCACATAGACCAGTCATGACACAATTGTGATACTGCTAAATGTAGATCTCAGTGTAACACGCGCTACAGCATTGTTTTCTGCCTGTACGCAGTGCTATGCGTAATGTGACAGAAGTTGTAAAAGTCCGATTGTCGTACAACGTGCCTTTGAACCTGTGCCCCGGAAATGACATAATAACATGGAAGCCAAAACTCCAGGTAAGTGGGCCCTGCACCGTCTCAATGTATGTGAGTAAGTTGTCTTGATAGACATGGTTTAACTTGTAAGTGTGAGAAGTACGTACGAGGACATGGTACAGCACACAAGTTGGTTATTGTTTAAGTTTTTACAATCAAACGTCGAGGAAGCAGTTAAACCTTATACTTTTACGCCTACTTCGGACGCCTTTACTTACTGAGTGTTCACAATACGAACATATCAAACTTACAAAACAAGAATAACAGTGCTTTACTGAGTGAGAGTGCAACATGGCATCAACTAGCACATATTATGTTTAGACAGATTCCATATCTTTAAAGATCAACCAGGAAGATACTTGTCATGACGAGACCTCAGTCGACCTTGAAATATACAAAGTTATCCATAACAGTTCTTGAAAGTGGGCGTTGCCATAACCTTGTACCCGACATGTAGGACAGGCTATGCTTAGAGGTCTAACTATGCTAGGAATCAGTGAGAGAAACAGGCGTTAAGTGACGGTCTGTAGTCGGGTATAGCAATCAACAAACGGGTGTTATTAGTGGTGGAATTGATGTGTGAGGCAGAGAAAGGCCGAGATAAATAATTGCGTGCTGTTCATAGCCTCGTGTGTGTGTAGTAGTAGTAGTAGTAGTAGTAGTAGTAGTAGTAGTAGTAGTAGTAGTAGTAGTAGTAGTAGTAGCAGTAGTAGTAGGGGTGGGGGTGGGGGATAACTAGTGTGTGGGGTTAAATCAGAATCAGTGAAAGTAGAAGGAGACACAGTGGACATATAAATTGTGCTATTTGGTTACTCTCGGAGTGGGAGACGCAAGTAGAAGGAGTAGTGTATGGTGGGGTTGAGCATATGGTGACAGATAATGGTGGATAAATTAGTTAGGAAGTACTAATTTAGGAGGCTCAGAGTGTACGTTACGCAGGTAGGGTAAATACTGCATAATAGATTAAAACAAATAGGACATGCGGGTAGGTGAATTATTTAGGAAGTTGAGGGTGTGGGAGACGCAGATCGAGTAAGTTGTGTATGGTGGGGTAAAACAATCAGGAGATAGGGTTAAGTATTTTGGCAACTCTAGGTGTGGGAGACGTAGGTAAGGTAAGTATACGTACAGCCTAGTGGGTTAGAACAAACTGAATCAGATTCGGGTGGAAGAGTGATTTAGGAAACTCAGGGTGTGGAAGAATTAAGTGATACGGGTGGATAAATTAGTTAGGAAGCTCAGGGTGTGAGAGGCGCTGCTGGGGTAAGTAGTGTATGGTTTGGGGCAGAATAAGGAGATTCGGGTGGATGGCGGACATTGGACATATTAAATAATTCACTTTGAACTGGTAATCTTTAGTAGCGTGGCAGAATTTTCTACAATTAGATGACTCTCCTGTTTTTATAACAAGGAAGCCATACCTCCACATAGGTGTGTTCAGCTTTGTCTCGACAAATGTGAGCAAAGCTGAAATATCTTAACAACGAAATTCAAATAAATACATACGCGAGCGTAGTGGATCAGATGATTCCTACGTTGGCCATGAGTCAAGTTTTCACAATCGAACGAAAAGCAAACACCTAAACCTTATTTTATTGTCACTTCAGAATTCATTCGTTCTAGCCTTTTTGTGCTGAAACACAAGTCCATTTTGCATCGTGAGAGCTAAAAAATATGCAAACTGACAAATAGCATAGTACAACAGAATGCGTTCCTTCAGGGAGATCAACCAGGAACACATTATTTGTGACGCGACTGCAGTCTGCCTTGAAGTGTGTACTGTCGTCGATTGTTGTGCATGAACGAGGCGTTGTCGTTGTCACGCGATATGTAGGACTGGCTATTGTAAATAGTTAATTATACTAGGAATCACTGAGACAGGTCTATGCATTCGGGGACTGGATATTCAGGTGTGTATATCACTGGAAGGTAGCTCAGGATGTGGGAGACGCAGATCAAGTAGACGTGTGTTATGCAGTTTATGAAGTCGGTGAAGTGGGTGAAGTACAAGCGACATGAGATACTATGTCTCTTTTTATCTCCCCATCCTTCCCTCTCCTCGTCTCTCACCTTGCCCACAGCGGTTTCTCCTACATGTACCTATCCTTTCTGTTGAGATACAAATCTCTCCCTTCTATTACCCAACTTTCGCTCATTCAGGAACGCGCTTCTCCACCTATCCTCCCAATACAAACGTGTCACTCCTGCCTGTATCCACTTCACCTCTCATTACACACTTATCACTTCTACCTGCAAACCTATTTTCCCACTACACATCGGTAACTCCTACCTGTAGCCACCCGTCCTCCCAATACACACCCGTCACTCTTACCTGTGTTACCTCTCCTCCAACTATACACCTGTCCCTCCTACCTGTATCTACCTCTCCTCCCACTACACACCTGTCACTCCTACCTGTATACACCTCTCCTCCCACAACACACCTGTCATTTTGAAATGACGCCCTATATGGTTCCTGCGTGTCTTGTGGTGGGTATTCTGTATCAGACACCACTGGCTAAATGCAATATTAAACATAATGTCCATGCGAAATGTGTTGTCATTCTCTCACTCCTTCCTTTTACAGCCATGGAGAGGCAATGACACGATTACTACCGGCTTCACAGACATCCGGTGGCACTACGGTGGTGACTACGGCTTTGTCCCTAATGCCCGGATGAAGAACACCTTCATGGCTGTGGCAATGGACCTGCCGGATTTCTCGTCTCCTTGGCAAAGGGATCCGAAATTGTTTGTTCGTTTGCTTGTTGTTTCAAGCCGCACTCAGCAATATTCAAATTATATGGCTTTGGTCTGTAAATAATCGAATCGAACAATCCAGTGAGTAATATCCTTCGCAATATATGGATACGATTACATGTGTCAATCAAGTTAGTAAATCTGACGACAGTTATGATCTGGATCTACACAGGTGTATCAAAACTTGTTTAAAACCAGTATCACGTGTTTTAAAAAGGGTGAAATGTAAAACAATATATAATCTCATACGCCTCACTGACCTGTCACTGGAAATCTCTTTACACATATCTCCTGGGAATGGGTTTTTACATGTACACATCAGTGGAAGTAATGTATGTTGTTCCGTGTACTTTCAGTATCCATCCAGGATGTGTCTATGCGTCTGTGTACAGCTGGACTTGCTGTAGCCTACAACCAAACTCAGTACTTCAGACTCAATGGTCCCAACCCTTCTGGTTTTACAGTCTCGGCGCAGGATGGGACCGTGCATATAACATATGACGAGGCTCTGGAAATTTGATCGAATTCAGGATTTGAGGTCAGTGCCCATTGCAACTTCATATATTGAAAATACAACAACAAAAAACAAAAAACAAAACAAAAAAAAAACAAAACAACAACAACAACCCAAAACAACAAACAAACAAACAAACAAACAAAAAACAACAAAAAACCAAAACAACAAAAGAAAAAAATCTGAGCCGTTCCAAAACATTTTACCTCTTGTTCACAGTTTTTACAATTTACATCAACACATGCTTGTGTTGGGAGGACCGACTGTTTGAATTTTGTAATACTTACTCAGTCTTGTTCGCTTCATGACATCACATTACAACACATCAGTGACCCTCAACTACAGCCAACTATGTCTTCGGTCAAGAGACATGGTGGTGTCTGCCATACGTTATGCTTGGCGAGAGTCGCCGTGTCCCTTTAAACAGTGTGCAGTCTACAACAAGGATAGTGGCTATCCTGGGCCACCTTTCATTCGATATGTTTGGCAATAATATATCAAGTATAAAAATTAAAATATCAACACAATAAATATCAATCAATTCTTCATTAACAGAGCGTATGCAGGTCATGGGCTTATGATACAATATTACATCCTTGCAACCATATAATAAATAAACATTGCTTCATTTCTGATGACAGAAGTATCGTTTGAGGACATCAGTATATTGAGATTTATCAAAGAAAGGTGTGAATAGGACAGGAACGTGTTTAGTGCGTATGGAACTGTATGCAGTGCACACTGAAAGGAATTCATACTTGTTTTCAATACATCTATTAACACACGTTAGAAAACCTGTGATGCCTAGGCGTATTTGTGTATCTACGTGTCTCCATATATTACCAAAACGAAACTGTGTAAGAGCAGTGCGAAATTCACTAATGTTGATAACACTAAGATTTGGTTCCACAGAAAGATTGCGCTTTAAAAGAATAAGTGAGTTAATATTTAACGTCACATCGGCAATGTTTCAGCCAAATCGTGACGAGAACATATTTGACACTGGCATGTAATGTATGTATATTATAAAAAAACTGTCGACTTTAGAAGAGAATATGAACAGAACTTGATGGTAGCGCCCTGTTGAACCCAGATGATAAATTCAGACTGGAATGAATTTAAGCTCACTGACTACTAGTATACTGTCTTTCCCATACATATCGAAATCCAATATTGTAGAGTAGTAATTTAAGTTTACCTTGGCTAGCATCTAAACATTAAAAGTTGTAGACGAGATGCTGGCATATCAACAGTTTATACCAATATCTAAAACAACGTTTTTAAGCATAAACAAAAACAGGATATCTGCCAGACTCACCCCGATCGACGTGATTAGGGGTAGATATTTCCACAATCAGAAACGTTTTACAAGCCAAAGGTTGAACTTGCTCGATTGGTGAACTAATATCACAATCCTACCTCCAGACTTCAGCCCCACAGAGTAGAATTGGTAACATTTTAGAAGAACAAATCCCGAAGAAGATATCACCGTGAATCATAGTGAACTTCGATAATGGTATAATAAAACTACAAGGGCTATGTTAGATTGTAGAATAGAATTATCAAAATGTTTATGCCAAGAAAAGCATTGAGAAAAAATAACACCCAAATACCTATACCATGGGATACAATCTATTGTCACAGCACTCCACAAACACTGTTCATATTTACAAAGCTTACCTCCGTTTCTAAAGACAACAATTTTGAATTTATCGAAATTAACGGAATGCTCCCTCATACTCTGGACAATACTTTTCCAAAACAATGAAACGCTTTTGTACGCCGTAAATAGGAGTACCACGTCGTCAGCGAAAAACACGAGAAATACTTGTGTTAGTTCTGGATACATCTGTATACCAGGATAGCAAGAAGACTCATATGTTTGATTAAAAGTACTATCAAAAGACATCAGTGACGTCATCTTGGTGATGAAGATGGGACTTCTTTAAAGACACCTCCATGTTTTTTACAGACCTTTATGGGACGTCAACATTCGGCGATCGTGGACTTTTGACACTGGGCTATTGTCATAGTTTCTGCTTAAGTCCAGGTTCATTAACGACTTCCATGGCGCATGGCCGACTATAGAGATTTCCCAATGGCCATGTTATAAACGTGAACATCATGCAAATGATTAATTTAGGGGAGAGTCAATAATAGCATCTCAATGACTGGACGAAATTTGCTCCACATTGGCCATGTAAGAGTCCAGGTTAACACTATCTAGAGCTGAATCGAAATTGAACAATAAGTTTGCTTCACAGCAATTGTTCACAGCTTTTATAGTTTTCTCTCTTTATATTATGTGTGCCTACATTAGACTGAGAGCTGCATTTCACTTGTTCTTAGGATATTTTAATCTCACCGTTCTGTCAAACTGGGGTGTGTCGAAACTAATGATTTCTCATTACACAGCTTATGTCCTGTGTGGTGCATCATACCCGGTGACGTCGATCCTCTGGCAAGTTAGACATTGACTTCACCTTCACCACAGTGTTTGCCTGAAGGATTTTGTGTCTCAACAAACTTGAATTGCTTCCATTGTTTTACGTATAGACGGAGGGGCGAGTTAAGGCATTCTTGATGCAATTGTCATATAGGTCGAG
The DNA here is from genome assembly GCF_037392515.1 of Haliotis asinina. Classification (NCBI taxonomy): domain Eukaryota; kingdom Metazoa; phylum Mollusca; class Gastropoda; order Lepetellida; family Haliotidae; genus Haliotis; species Haliotis asinina. The sequence goes on from NC_090285.1 coordinate 33,068,304, forward strand.
TTCCCCATTCATCAAGTCACCTGAACAAATCAACCCCTAATTTGATGCCTACGTCACCATAGACGTTCTATCCTTAACGAACATACTTCGAGAAGACTGGAACTCAGAAAACTCGGGACCACTGTCCTCGTCCCCGTCATTGTCCAGATTTGTGGTAATCTGTTCTTTTGTGTATTTGTCTTTATAGAAAATCGAGTTTCTATTACTTTAAAATAAAACAAACTTTTCATTCCATGCATTATCTTGGATCTGAGCGTCAGCGACAATATATTTTACACAACGTCGGTATTGGAATAGCATTCGTTACATTTCTTCATATTAGTTTGTTATCGACGATTTCTGTCATATCTAACAGATCAGGCAAAAGAAGAACTTCAGCTGATTCTCGTGACTATCTTTAACCTTTTGGAAGAAACTGTGACTCTACCACACTTATCTGAGATCATAAGGGCAGAGTTGAAGCTTAAGGAGATAACACACCGTCTACGTCGTATAGTCTTGTAGATGACGGTTGAAATGGAATCAGTTGTATGGAAATTCATGTGGACTGTAATTTGTGGGACAGCATTAGCAGCATATTATGGAAAAGGTAGTGTATCAAAGAGCACTGTTTGGTTTCAAACTTTTGGCATTAGTAAGGCTGTGTCGAACCATTTGAAATTAATGGTATTTATGTTTACTATGGAAGTGCAGCATACTAGAGCATTGTGAATTGATAAAGGAACTAAGAGCATTGTCTTTCTGGTATGAATAAGTGATGGTTCAATTGTTATTGCATCTCATTCTTTCAAACTGGTAATTTGTGGACACAGGCAGACATCCAACAAACTTGAAACCCGACGTCAAGACCTATTAAACAGCGCATGTACACTAGCAGGTGTCAATAAAGATGTATTTTACTGCATTCTCTTTGCACTTCTCTGTTTCTCTTCAGGGACTACGGCGCAAAAGCTATTTGCCTTTGCCAGTTACTATGGTGACCACATGGTTCTTCAAAAAGCTCCCCAAAAGACGACCATTTGGGGCTATGCAGCAAAGGATGGGGAGACCATCACATTGAGCATTACTGGTAAGGGACAGGTAACTACTGCGTCCTTTATTGGACCCATCCCATCAACCCCTGTGTGGTCAGTTCAACTTCCTGCCATCGATGCCGGTGGCCCTTACAACATCACAGCGACATCCAACGAGGGCAGCATCTCCTTAACAGACGTGTTGTTTGGAGATGTCTGGATATGTTCGGGTCAGAGCAACATGCAGTTTACAGTTTCCATGGTAAGTTGCATCACCATAGACACTGAACAGAGGTCTTGCTATAGGACAGAGTGTTGCCTGCCTGGTTCTCACTTCAGCGAATCATCAGCATGGACTTAAGTCGCATCAACATAGATATTGAATACTAGGTTTGATTTACGTAGAACGTAGTGTTGCGGTGTCGATGTCTGCCTGGTTCTAAAGAAACATCAGCGTGGAATAATTTCTGTCCTAACGCTTGTCAGTGGCTGTCTCCTGAGCTGCCGCCAGTTTGTGCGTGTATCAAGTAAGTGTCTCTTCTTCTTACAAAATTCCTGCAGGTAGTTCTGACACATCATGAATCAACGATTTCAGTTACTAGTATATAGTCTTAAAACAAGTCTGGTAGATAGAAAACTCACTGTGGAACGTTACGATGACATTCATCGTGTGTATGCAGCATCATTTCACGTTATCACCACACTCAATCACAATTCATGGGGACTTGCACAACGTTGGAGACTCCTACACGTGCATGGGATGTCATTATGAATCTTGACGTTTTTGCAGGCAGGTCGGTAAATTACTGTAACCCATTTTTTTCCGATACGTTTCTTGCATTTATGTATGGTCAGGGTTTTCAGGAGGAAATCACACACAACTGACTGAAAATTGTAAACCTGAAATTTTCATGTCATACTTCAGTCACCTAACGAGGGATAACTGAACGAACAGCTTCGCTTTCAATGAAATCCATGTGGTGATGCATTCTCAAAATATCCATTATTATTTTATCAACGTTGATTCTATCTCATATATCTCTCAATTTCTACAATCCTACACTGAAATTACAATTCCTCTACTTTTGTGAAGAGTATAGTTTAGTTGGGTCATTGTAGGTCACTGGGTTTTCCTATCCGTGACCCGACTATTCCAACAGCTTACTTGTTACTGACCCATTTTTCTGAGTGTGTCAGTCTGAGTGGGGATCAGCTCACACATGTTCCAAGTGGTAAAGGTTTAAGGACTAGTGTCATCTTGGAATCCAGTCACAATATAATCTCACTCTCCATCCTCTTCTAAGTAATGCAACACTTTTAGATGACACGGTTATTGGTTGCAGAAAAATTCGGTTAGTGAAAAGCGTATCGTGACACATGGGATCCACGTTAACTTGGATAAATCATGTGTGTACGTGTTTAGAAATGGAGGCTACGTTAAATACACTGAGAAATGGACGTATGGTGGGTAAAAGGTTACTATTGCATCATATTACCATATAAATATTAACGTATAATCTTCTTGTGGCCAGAGGTATGTGTGAAACGTTACCGTTTTCAAACTAAAAGGTCTGCTTTCCCATTCTTTAAGAAATATCTTCGTGTCAGTAAATTTGCATCATTGGCCGCTGTACCTTGTGAAGTTGGAAAATCAAAAATATTATGAACATGAATATTAACCACTATCTAAAGACATGTTATTTAGCCATATGACGACCATGGTGGTGTCAGCTGGATGTCACATGTTAGTATCTTGTTAAAAGAGACCTTTTCAAATGTATGGGTCTGCAAAGACAGTGGAGATATTTAATGTTTTATGCAATGTTTCAAACAGAGATATAAAATATTCAGTATGTGACAAATTAAATAAAGCTCATTATCAATTCTGCATAATTAGTATACATACAAGTTCTTGAACCACATTCTGTGTAAGTATACATTGCACTGCAATTTCGTTATGATACAAATGTAAATTCTGAATTTCTGAAGTGTACAAAATGTAGTTATAATATCACCCAAGATAATTTTTCACTTCAAACTGGTTTGTCCATGCTATGATGAAATCAGAAAACTGGTGTTACCAAGTTATTTGTTCTGCCTATTCCAACATACGAAACAAAAAGCACAAACTCTCTTTTGGTTGAAATGACTGGTTGAAAATCCTGTTTCTACAGGGTCTTAATGCCACGGAAGAAGAATTAGATGCAGCTAACCATCCCAACATCCGAGTATTTACAGTTGCCTTGGGAGGATCTCCTTTTGAAGAATATGATCTTTTGGGTATCAGTGAACCTTGGTCTGTTCCTAGTGCAGGTACACACATGGCATTAGCACACTCAATATATCTTCATTATTTACATGTTCTCTCAATGTTCATAACATATTCTTCTGTGTCCTGATTAATAATCACAATGACCACGTTTATAACGTTTACGTGTTCCTCCCTGTTGCTCCTCCATAATTACACGACGTCTGACGAGTGTATCTCCTAAGTTTCAAACTGTTATTTTCTCTCGCTCTCTTCAACTTGCATCTTACAGATAGTATTGGTGGCTCCCCTTGGTCGTACTTTTCGGCTGTGTGTTGGTTATATGGGAAGTACCTGTCGGCAAAGCTCAATTACCCCATCGGCCTCGTAGCGTCATCATATGGAGGAACCCGAGTGGAGGCGTGGTCCGCTCCCAATGTTCTCAAGAAATGTGGTGTAAGCGATACAGCTGACGTAAACGATGCTATCTATGTTTCTGACGTTGATCCAAATGCTGCTTCTGTTTTGTGGAATGCCATGATACGACCGTTCCTGAACATGACTATATATGGAGCCATATGGTATCAAGGTCAGAGTTAAACGATATCAAATCTATCTTATTTAGATACATTTATCCTCCAAATGCTAAACATCTAAGTTTAGTTCAGAAGTAGAAACTTCCAAATTGATTTTTGTATCATGAAATATTTGTTTGCGCTGAATGCCTTTTGTAACATTAGAGGAAATGTTGCACGTTCTTTCGAAGTTCATTTCGCTAGTAGTACCACATTTGGTTCATTGGATACCCGCTTGATTTCAACTCAAGAGTGTATACGTGTGTCTTTGATGAACCGGCTTAATTTGATCTGCATGTACAACACTAGAAACACTCGAGCAGTTTAATACGCATTGTCAACGACAACCAATGCCGTTTCTAAAGCAGTCCTACCAATGTGCGTTCCAGGTGAGTCCAATGCGACGCCACCTACAACAATGAATCAGTACAACTGTACGTTCCCCGCCATGATAGATGACTGGAGAGACAGATTTCATCGCGGATCTTTGGGTCAAACCGACCCTCTGTTTCCGTTTGGATTTGTACAGGTTAGTTTATCTCCTGTGTCTTCATTTATTTAGTCAATGAGATTTTCTTCTATTGTACATCATGGAAGGAATGTTGATAATGTTCTTCAGGCATCCACGCTAACAATTCCCTGACAATAAGAATTAGGGTTAATGTTGGCAATACCGAGATATAGGTAGGTATAGCTTTGCACAGGAACGTTACTTCCTTCACAGCTTATAGTTTAGATGACTTATCATGATTTACAAGAGTAAACGGAGAAAAAATAATAATGTTGCTTTGACAGCGACGTTTTGGTGTAGGTTCTAACACTCTTATCAAGAAAGGGGTGAATATCCAGTATTATTAACCATTCGCGAAGTGCAATATTTAATACAGTGTCCTCTTGAAACGTGTATTCACTCTCTCACTTCTTCCTTCCACAGCTTGCTCCATGGAGGCACATGGGTTACTTCGATACAAAAGGTTTCCCAGACATTCGGTGGCACCAGACGGCAGACTATGGCTATGTCCCCAATGACAGGATGAAGAACACCTTCATGGCTGTGACAATGGACCTGCCGGATTTCTCGTCTCCTTGGCAAAGGTATAAGAAACGGATTGTTCGTCTGTACTTTACAGCTGCACCCAGCAATGTTGAGATTATATGGCGACGGTCTGTAAATAATCGTGTCTGGAGACAATCCAGTGATCATCATCATAAACATCGATCTACTCAGTATGGATACGATGAAGTCAGTGAATGTGACCACCTAGTTCCGCTGGTCGCCACTCAACACCTGGATCTTCACAGGTGTATCAGAAAGAGTTTGAAAGGAGATTGACACGTCTTTCGAAAAGTTGAAATGTGAAACAATACATAATCTCAGGCGCCTCTTTGACTTGTCCCAGTCAATCTCAGTGGAATGTAAAACCGAGGTGAACTGCTGTTGTTTTTTTATTACTTCATGTACTTTCAGTATCCATCCTCGGGACAAACAGGATGTGTCTATGCGTCTGTGTACAGCCGCTCTTGCAGTTGCCTACAACCAAACTCAGTACTCCACACTCAGTGGTCCGTTCCCTACTAGTTTTACTGTCTTAGGGGAAGCTGGAACCGTAGAGATAACATATGACAAGGCTCTGGAAATTAGATCGAAATCAGGCTTTGAGGTCAGTGACCATATGTTATTAAGTTTTACCAATTGTTTTCTTCGTTCTTATTTCGCTGGTCGTTCACATTTTGACAATCTTAATGCGTAATTTGTTTGGGGAATGACTGTAGCTTCGCTGGGGTTGATAATTAGTATGAATGACAGATATGCAATATTGATTTTTAGAGTGGCATGATGGTGTGTCTTTAACATGTGCTTGTTTTTTGAAACTACTAAAGTTTTTTTCGATTCTTCACTGAAAAATGTCTGAGTATACACAAGGTTTTCAAGAGTTGAAGACATGTTATGAGAGTCAGAAGCATCAAGCCATGTGTGCCTTTAGCACGACACTAGTCATACAGACCTGCGGTATGCCTTGACCAATTAGTCCTTGCTGTGTGTCCTCAAACAGTCATGGCATGCAGCCTATGATTCTAATGTTGAGAAGGATAAAATGTTCAAACTCAAGACCATGTGAGTGTTATTGATTCACTTGTTATTCCTCTGTTTATTCGTTTTGTTTGGCTTCAGGTGACATGTTCCCAAGGCTACAGTTCATCTGCACCAGATGACAGTTCATTGTGGTTCCCCTTGCCTATTTCTTCACATGACAGTACATCAGTGACCCTCAACACCAGATATTTATGTGTTCGGTCAAGAGACATGGTGGTGTCTGCCATACGTTATGCCTGGCGAGAGTCGCCGTGTCCCTTTAAACAGTGTGCAGTCTACAACAATGAAAGTGGCTACCCAGCACCACCTTTCATTCGATATGTCGGGTTGTAATGGTTACAACATGTCCAGTATTATGAAATAAAACGAAAAACCAATCTATACTTAGTTTGATCTTTAGTATCATCTTGAGATATCCGTAAGGTCACCTTAGTGAAGAAGACGATCCATCCTTATAAAAAGGTTGACAATGTTAATTTATATGTCACCAACTTTAAACATGGTCTGTGAGAACTGAATATTGCCAACGCTTTGTTAATCTTTTGAAAATGAAAACATTGTGTCAAACTTGAATCTATTATATGGTCTCTGTACACACCGATTTAGCCTATCATGAGCTCGAACATTGCGGCATATGTTGTTTAGAGAGTAATAAAATGCCCAGATATGCTGTAATGTTTTCATGCAAATAATGTATGTATTTGGCAAAGTTATATAAACCACATGATTATTTGCAGCCACTGACTCCGTTGCGTTATATCGGTTTAAAATCACACCTGTACTTAATGATCAGTGTGTGATTACACATCCAACTGACTTACAGCCACTTGTGTGTGACACGCTCATGTCTAACCGTATCCAAATACTGCTGAGGGCTTAGGTGCTGACCATCAGAATTCCGTGTCATAGCTGTCTCCACACTTGTAATTCTACCTGACTGCCATCCTGGTTCCCTGGCCTCTCATTAATATAGAGGCCCTGGCGTTGACCATCTAATGGCGGCGCTCACTGCAGAGATACAAGAAGGCAGACGAGGTAATTTTACTACGGAACTTACCGATTTCTAATACTTCCAACAGCGACTTTCACACGACTCTTGGCTCACGAGTGCAGAATGAAATTACTATCCGAATCCCGGTAGCAAGTACGTTTTAGAACAAAGAAGTTTTTCTCCATAACTACATGTTTTCCCGAAGCGTAAGTCCCTCCCACTCGCGAATGTATTACTTGCACGTTTTAGTGCCCCACATTACATATGGATGAATATTATAATATTTATCAATAAATACATAAGCTATGTAATGTGTACGTCATTTTACCTTTTGCAGTTTGATTGGCATTTTAGAAGTTGATGGATAATAGAAAAGTCTAAGACTTTATGGATGACAACTTCTTTATTTCTATGATGCGACGTTTCCGTATAGCTTCTTATACCGTTTTCAAGAAACCTTGACCAGCGAATCCTGTCACCATTTTACTTTTCACTTGAATTAAATCAGATACAATAAATTTAAATTCCCATGCTTTTGAGCGATCAAAATCGGATCCTTTGTCAAAGGTCTTTGGTAGTACTCGATTTCATTCATGACCTGATTGAAGGAAATCAGATATGACTGGAGTGGAAATGCACGAATCACTGCGATGCATCTTGCATGCCTATTATACCTAACACTGCTGGATGGATTTACCATTACTAAATCAAAAATATTTGTGACCAGCGACACATTTATGCAGTAATTTTCACATTTTGGAGTAATATAACATATGGAAATACATCATGATAAATATGATATTTTCACTCAAATTCATTAAAATGTTTCTGAAACAAAGTACCTAGTATCTTATGGGATGGTTCAAATTTTTTATCAGAATTTGTTGCATTTCATTTGTGTATTTTGAGGTAAGATTAAACAAAAAAAGTATTTGTCAGTCTATCAAGAAATGTAACTAATACATTAACTCCATTAAGGAAAATAATCAATTCACCACTAAATAGGACAAATGTGAACAGAAACAGGTTCTACTCAACAAGAACAATGCATAGAAAATAAATAAATAAAATTACCTAAAATTATATCTACAGAATATTAAGTTGAGTAGTGGCTATCGTACCAAATATCATTAAACATTAAGATATCACGCAAACCAGTTGTTCAGACGGACACGCTGACGGACGGACTGACGGACGGACGGACGGGACCCGTGAAGGTTTCGGGGTAGAATAGGCCTTCAGCAACCCATGCTTGCCATAAAAAGCGACTATGCTTGTCGTAAGAGGCGACTAACGGGATCGGGTGGTCAGACTCGCTGACTTGGTTGACACATGTCATCGGTTCCCAATTGCGCAGACCGATGTTCATGTTGTTGGTCACTGGATTGTCTGTTCCAGACCCGATTATTTACAGACCGTCGCCATATAGCTTGAATATTGCTGAGTGTGGTGTAAAACTAAACACCCTTACTGTAACCTTTTAATAATCAGTTTGAATACAGCGGTTTATATTGCCTATATTGCCCATTGAAATAAAGCGAAAATAAAGAGGGTGTTCTCACCCTTTATCTACCCAACTTCTATAATGTCAATCAAAGCGGCCAGGGGGAGTAACGTACATGTATACCGTTGCTATTTTTAAAATGTTCAACTGGACAATTCCCTCCACCTAATTTACCCATTGAAAAAAAGAAATAGGACATGTCCAATTGAAAAAATAAATACTGAACAGCTTTCATTTGCTGAGCTTTCGATTTGGTCATGAATATAATACTGAATATCTCATTCCTCATTCCCAGTAAACTATCCAGTCACGGGACATTTCCACTAATCCAAGCTGAACTGAGGTCGAAGGACGCATGTCCCCTTTGGTTTGTCAAGCACCTCACCTCCTAATTGTTGTTTATGCCTTGTCCTTACTGTCTTCTTTATACATTGTTCAAACGTCAGATGTCATCAACCTACATAAGCAGAACAGTTAGTATTACTTCACAGTGTCACAAACAGGGTTATTTTAATAATAATATTCTCGTTTACTGGAAATACTAATGTCGATTTCCTTGACTTCACTCCTCGTTTTTGAAAGCTCATATGACGAACATATCTGCATGCGTTTCATGCTTTGGAGTTCCGTATAATATGGTATCAATCAAATGTTTTCTAAAGTGTGGGCTGCCCTACTTGACTGTCTTCAGCTTAACATCTCTTTTAGCAATATTCCAGCAGTATCGCGGCGGGGGACACCAACAGTGGGCTTCACTCTTTGTACCCTGTCGGGAATCGAACCCGGCCGCGGGTATTTACCTGTTTAGTATGACAGGTAAAACATAACGTGGAGCATAGGCTATATGACCAATATTCTGGGGACCACAATAGCGAGGTATTGTTGCATTAATATAAAAATAACACAAAATTTCAGAAAGTTTTGAATTTTGGGAGGAACTACGTGGTGGCTAGTTGGTAACTGATTTGTTTATATCAGTGTTTGGGTTTTTTTTTTATTTGTTTTGTTTTTGTTTTGTTTTTTTTGTTGTTGTTTACGTGTATTTAATAAATTAGTATTTTATTGTTTTGCTCATGTCCGTTTTGTTTCTTTCCGCCAGTAACGCTGTTTTATTGTATCATTCCGTAATAAAGAAGAAATGTTCATTTATCAGAAAGCCTTAACCATGACCCTAATCCTAAACCACATCCTTACCTTGAACCTATGACCCTAAAACCTCGAAATACTTCTAATAAATGAAATTCATTTCAAGCGGGGTTTACACTTACCTCTTTTTATTTATTCATTTTGTTTCTATTATTTGTTTTGTTTTGGGGTGTTTTTTTTTCTTTTTTGCTTTTTCTTGTTTTTGTTTGTCTTTGTTATTATCCCAGTATGCACATTAGCATTACCATGGGGTGAGAGATGGTACCACTAGTTGCTCCATAAAACAATATACTAATAGCAAAGGAATGGTAAGTAATGAGGGGCAACCACAGGCGTTATTCTAAAACCGTCAATGGAATTGATATAATACATTGTTGCTTAATTAAATATGATCAGTGACAAAGAAGGACAGAGTGTATCATATTGAAACGTGTTTTGTTTTCTCTTTGGTTTGATATTTTTTAATGGCCAGCATGGGTTGCTGAAGGCCTATTCTACCCCGGGACCTTCACGGGTTTTAAATGGTTACAATATTGCAACAAGAAGTGGGACGTTCTACTGTGTTGGCAGTGTATGGCAAAAACAAACATTCCTACACGGCGATAATTTCAGGTAAGCATCCATATAATGTAGCCAACGAACATACACACGGACAGGATTTCGATTCTCCTTCCCATGAAACAGCACATGGATAAGTGGTGACCACTAAAAACACTGCATAGCTCAGCCACGTTGCTCGTATCATTCATATCATTTCCTGATATCCGAACTGCAATACACCCGAGGCACATACAACACACGCAAAACAGAGTATATGCATATGTGTACGTGGCCAGAGATGGGCACAGCTACAGGTTGATTAAACTCCAGCTCTCAGTATTAGGGAGCGCATACATCCTGGATTGTGGCTTTGCCCTCCTTAAAGGGGACCGCTCCATGCTTTTGTCCTCCTTTGCAAGAAGAACCCGGCATCCGTTTGGCGAGATGGTCACGGAGGAAGAAGGTTACAGCGTACATGCAGACGTTAATTTCTCTGAAAAGCCAAGGATAACCACATAGGTGTCAGTACAACCGACATTGTGGTCTGTGACAGAGTCTGATCATCACAATCAACATGTTGTTTTCTATACCCATTTCAGTTTTCAAGCTGCACATTTTTAACACTGATATTAGTAGTTCTAATGCTACACATACTTGAAAACGTGGTTGTAAATCTACCAACCCCCAGTATCAAAATGTGGAACAAATAAGAAAAAGTATATGGGACCAGTGGATTTATCTGTACACACTTGTAGTTACAAGAAACATCTTATGTTCTCCAACTTAAACCACAGCGATAATTCTCGTACGCATCACTTACTGTGTTTTCACGAGTCGCCGTCTTGGGAATAAACCATCCAGGCATCCTGGTTCAAGTCACTGGGCATGTGCTATGCGCGCAGCAGAGCGGAGCTGTTGAAACTACTTTTCACCCCAATGCTGGGATGGAATAAGTGAATCGTTGGAACTCCGATATTTTTCAACGAGTCAATATTTCAAAGTTATCAGTTGAATTTGCAAATTTTTTTATTTGTCTCTATAAGTTGTTACGAGAGTGTATTTTGCGTGATTTGAGTTGTTATTAATTATTATTGCGGTAGTTGTAATTGGGTCACAATATTTAAGGTTTCGGTGATAATTATTATGGGTCACATTTCCTACAGGGAATTATTTAAGTGGCACGCCCCATTAAGGCAGTACTTTGGAGTTATCTGCCCTTGACTTTCTATTTGTTGACTTCCGGGAAACTGTTCTAGAGCATTCCACGTTTGTGTGATGGTCGTGTGAGCTCGAACTTTCAGGAAATCACTGAATGTATATATAAATGCTAGATGCCGTGTTGATGGACGGACACTGACACACACATTTACTGGAGTAGCATGATGAGTTTTCGTCAATGCTTGATATACAGAACCGCTGCCTAACCACCCACTGTGTTACATTCTGTATAACTGTTTCTCACTCTCTGTGTAAATCAAGACTTTGGTGAGTTCGCTACATATTTTGTCACTCATTGCCATAGATTTTGTCTCATTTGTATTATATTTGAAATCGGTATTGTGAAACTGACTTGTGACTTTGTATAACTTGCTCTATTTGCTTAATAATACAATATTTGAATGTTTTAGACTTGTCTTTGTTCTGTTTTACATAGGATTTCTTACACCTTTTAAATTCTTAATCGTAACAAAGTCTAAACGAATCAGGGTTGTTTAGAGGATCACGAGCGATGGCTTTAACCACCATAGTTTGGCATGAAATGCATGTGGACCCGGTCTTTTTTGTAGATTACTCTTCATCCAATGATCAAATTGATCTCAAACTGTCAAGTGGATGTTTTGTCAGGCAACCTAATCACTTTGTAAACCACCGATTTTATGCATTTGTATGAGAAAATCTGTCTATGGAACTGTCAACAAGATACACACCAGAACGCCGACAGTTTGCAGAGGGAGGGAGCCAATGACCTATAACAGCGGCAGTGTTGGGACAGAAAGGTCAACGTTTGTCAATGTAGGTGACCTCTACACGTGACAGGTGTGCAGCCGGCGAATGACCTGATGTCATAAGAATCTAACTTTGGATGCCTACCTTTTCGCACAAGGTTTTGTGTGTTGGTTGTTTCTCACATTTTTTAACACTATGTTCTTTTTCATGCAAACGTTGTACGTTTCATGTAATCCGACACCTTATAAATTGGTTTGCTACGTTTGTTCTCTTTTTTTCAAAAACAATAAACACCTTTCTAATTAAAGGGACCCGTGAAGGTCCCGGGGTAAGAACCCATGCTTGCCATAAAAGGCGACTATGCTTGTCGTAAGAGGCGACTAACGTGGTCAGGCTCGCTGACTTGGTTGACACATGTCATCGGTTCCCAATGACTCAGATCGATGCTCATGTTGTTGGTCACTGAGTTGTCTGGTCCAGAGTGAGGGCAGCATGAAACTCACTCCCTCCCTCACTCACTCTAATTAAACCTTTTCTGGCCCAACATACGGTTGTGTGGGACCGTGTCCAGAGAACTTCTCACAGCTTCGCCTACGTTATGTTAGTGTAGTTACCGGTGTGTCACCTGTATTCGAGGCTGACTCGGCAGCACTAGTCGAGTACGATGACTTCTTTCTTTTGTGATTTTCTTTTTGAGGGTTTGATGTTCTGAGAATGATTCGTGTAACGTATTGTACAGGCAACTGTCATTATATGGGAGAATGTTGCATTGCTATAGCCATCTAGCAGTCATGAGAGAAGAACACATGGAAATGCAAACCTGTTTCCGCCATCTTGATGACACAACTAACCAAATATGGGATAATTCAGGGACCACTACGGGACAAGTCGTTGAGATGGTGTGAACGTTGGGGATCAGTAGTAATTACCAAGGCAAAGAGTTAATCTGCTACAGTGAGAAGACAGTACTAATAATCTGTGGTTGCTGATGCTGGTGTTAACATTATCAAGACAAAGAGTTAATCTGCTGCTGGGAGTAGAAGGTGGTAACGTCAGAGTACAAAGTGAGAGCCTGGTTACCATCAATGGTTGCTGTATTAATGTATTTTAATTTGTAATGTTGTTAATTGCTGTTCTGAAGAGAAGTTTGTGGAATATTCTATCTTGGGTGTGTGTGTGTGAGTGTGTGTGTGTGTAGTGAGTGAGTGAGTATAGTTTTACGCCGCACTCAACAATATTCAAGCTATATGTGGCGGCGGTCTGTACATATTCGAGTCTGAACCAGACAATCCAGTGATCAACAACAGGAGCATCGATCTGCGCAATTGGGAACCGATGACATGTGTCAACCAAGTCAGCGAGTCTGACCACCCGATCCCGTTAGTCGCCTCTTACGACAAGCTTAGTCGCCTTTTATCGCAAGCATGGGTTGCTGAAGGCCTATTCTACCCCTGGACCTTCACGGGTCGTGTGTGTGTGTAACTTTATTCATTCAACTTTCATTGTTGATTTGTCCTAAAAATGTAAGTAGAAGTAGATGCTAGAATATTTCTCAACATGAACGGAAAGTTGACGATTACAAAGTCAAAAAAAGGTTGGTTCCGCTTTCAGAGTACTTAATATGTATGTTTTGAAGCACGGACTGGAAAATTATTCTGTAGCAAAATCATTTTCTTGACCACATAATACTGACAATGACACTTGACATCCTTAACCATGCATTTGTTTAGGATTTATTGCTTTTAAATACAAGTAGTTTACCACAGACAGTAGAGATACGCCAGAGGTAGTGTCCTAATTATGATATAGAGCCGTTATTCCAACCGTCCGGCACACATGGAGCCAACTATCTTCACATTTCTCCTTGTCACTATAAGCGTGCATGTTGCAGGAGACGGTAGGTGTTCGTGAGATCATGTTAGTTCTGACACCTTTATTTGATCTCACGGTAAATTCATATCAAGAATATGTGCACCCAGTGGTATTAGAAAATCATACTTTTGCCCATGGAAACCAGCATGCCACTAATGTTGGACTTATGTTGAGAAACTGCTCTCCAGCTTGAATTATGGCTTGCACCAGCTCTAGTTTTGGACATATGTAATCCTAGCTGCAGAAGCATGAGAAGCTGCTCCTTTACATCCACAGTGAACACATTTGTGTAGAAATATGATTGTCGAATTTAATATTTCCTGTTTGGTAATCATTCCACATTTTGTGTTGAAGTATATAATGGTTTCCTTTCACCCTCGATATAGCGGTATCTGACTGTATTATGCCCATATCACTTTACCAGACCTCGGTATTACAGACAGTACAATACAAATATTGTCAGACCAAGCAACGTGTAACGGCCAAAATATAATCACGTAGGTGTTTGCTTTACTGACAGTGTTGGGTTACTCTGCGACCCGCATTCATTATCTCCTCGCTTATCTGAAGAATCTACATTGTAGTTCAGGGAATACAGTGTTTAAAGTATGCTCCTTTTGAAGTTTCTATGGACACCACCTGTCTCTAAAAACAACACGCCAGGATAAATATATTTCAGGTTTTACTGAACATCAAACACATTGGTATTCTATTGTAGAGGCCGTAAAAGCAAAACCATTTGCCTTTGCGAGTTACTTTGGTGACCACATGGTTCTTCAACAAGCGCCAAAGAAAGCTACGATCTGGGGTTATGCTGCAAAAGAAGGGGAGGAAATCACTGTAAGCATTAGCGGTAAGGGACAGGTGAATACAACATCATTTATTGGACCTATCCCATCGACCCCTGTGTGGTCAGTTCAACTTCCTGCCATCGATTTCTTGGGGCCTTACAACATCACAGCAGCATCTAGCGAGGGAAGCATCAATCTAACGGACGTGTTGTTTGGGGATGTCTGGATATGTTCGGGTCAGAGCAACATGCAGTTTACACTTTCCATGGTAAGTTGTATCACACATGATACTGAATATAAAATGTTTGGTGTGCTCGAAACACGAAATGGATGTAAAGGATAAGCCACTCCTCCACGGTTTTGGTAGTAAATGTAACCCTTGGAGGAGGAAAAAAATATCAAGGGTTGACATTTCCTACCAAACCGAGGACGAATGTCTTATCCGACTTATGAACGTAATAAAAGCAAAACAAAAAAACGTATTATTTTCAATTTATGCAAATGTTTGTGTAACACATACTGAACAGAACAACATTGATGGAACAACCCGCAAATGGCGGTGCCAACTGGGATGCGACTGGCAGCCAACACCTTGTTTTGCACGCGCTACCTGTGTCCTGCACATGCGCTACCCGCAGTACCCGTTTTGTGAGGAACACACTCTTCATACTGACAAACAGTCTCGTTCTTCTCAGCGATCTTTCGCAGCGTAGTGGATAAAACCGCCAAGCTGGAAAGCAAAGGGTTCCGTGAGTGAGTTAATGAGTTAATATTTAATGTCACAGAGGCAATATGTCAGCCACATCGTGACAAAAACAATTTACACAATACACATGAAAAACATTTTAAAGAATAAAACCTGTCCACGATGGCCAGTAGAAATACTATGGCAGGTATCACAGATATGGATCTAAAAATAGCTTCGAAAACGTTTAAAGAGGACAATGTAATATGAGACACAGGCTATAGATCACCAACAGCAACTGAAGGTAGGACCTCATGCCGCCACAGGACCAGTGGGACTTACAGCATATTTACTTCCTGCATGGGACAAAGGGTTGAATTGTTCGAAAACAGTGATCGCTACTAAATATTGGAAGTTTCCAATAATGTGATATATCAGTGATAGCAAGACAAGGTTGTATTAGTCATCAGTAATGGTCATGTGAAAACCTAGGTTAAACCTTGACATTTACCAAGGCTTAGTGATAACTGCAAAGTCATTTTATTTCAGACAAAAATCGGAGATAAGTTAATAAATCAAAGAACAAAACGCAGCTTATCGAAAGAGCCTGACTTCAAACAGAAATAAGCGAACTTAATGAATATATCATACGTCAAACACTTCAGCTCTGCTGGTAATGGTAGACATCGGATAATTCGTCTATGTATAAGATAATTGGTCGTGGTTGACACAATGCAATATGTTAAATTGAATACAATCTGTACAGGCTTTCAATGCAACGAAGGAGGCGCAAGATGCTGTTAACTATCGCTACATCCGGGTGTTTACAGTTGGTGAGGCAGGGTCTGCTGTAGGCCAATATGATCTTCTGAACATCACTCAGCATTGGTCGGTTCCTAGTGCAGGTAAAACCAACAGTTACCAAGTCATGCACAGTCGTTCTGTCGGCACCTTTGTAAAAAGATGAATCACTTTGCTTCAGAATGTGTTTCCGCAGTTCAGGGTTGCTGCTTTCTTAGAGATGCAACAAGTTTCACGATATTCCTTCTTGTGACATCTAGAGAGATATGAAGCTATAAAGATTCCGCCAGAGTTTTAACAGCGATGCTGACACTGTGCTAGTATTACAGGTCACTATGGCCATTTACGTCAGACATGTGTAGATCTGGGTTAGAACTGATCGTCAGTAGCCCATGCCTGTCGTAAGAGGCGACGAAGGGGAACGGGTGGTCAGGTTCGCTGACCTGGTGAACATGTCTTCGTATCCCAAATGGGTAGATCGATGTTCTTGTTGCTGATCACTGGGTTGCCTGGTCCAGACATGATCATTTACAGACCGGCACCATGTAGCTGGAATATTGCTGAGTGCGGAATAAAACTAAGCTCAGTCACTATTTTGGTGTACATGTATGTACTTTAACATATTTTCTGACATCAAGCTACGATTGGTGGTCCGGACTGGTCGTACTTCTCGGCGGTCTGCTGGTTGTATGCCAAGTACGTGTCGACATACCTCGAATGGCCAATCGGACTCATATCGTCTTCATACGGGGGAACCCGAGTGGAGGCGTGGTCAGCTCCCAATGTTCTCAAGAAATGTGGTGTCAGCGATGTAGCCAATGTAAGCGATGCTACGGATGTTTCTGGTCTTGATCCAAATGCTGGTTCTGTCCTGTGGAATGCCATGATACGGCCGTTCCTTAACATGACCATATACGGCGTCCTCTGGTATCAAGGTAAGAATAGGTGTGCATATACTGGACAAACTAATTTAGGGATATTGGTGACTGATATTTCATCAGATTGTCAATGGAAAATTATTCACAAGTTTAAAACTTACATGTATCCCAAACTATTTCTGTCCAGCATTTTAGTGAAAAAAGTCCTAGCCAAATATGATGCCTGCAGTAGATTTGAATATGTCTCAGTTCAGAATAACATTCTTACTGACTGAAAAAGACACTTGGATGCGCTCACACTGACCTCAGCATGCAGTGTATCATGCATTTCCGAAAATGGGGAGCCTAATTCAAGATAAAAGAAAACCATTCCTGTGCTCGGAATTGTAACAGCGAACCACTGACATGTTGCTGTTGCTGAATAATGAATCGATCATTGAAACATATATCGGGAAAAATGTATCTGTCAATGACGTATGGTGCTCTTGGAGTGAGTGGTCGTAGTCATGATGCTCACTGCAGGCAGTAACCTTGATTCTAAGCATTCGAGGGCACCAAGGTAATGCAATAAGACATCCATTTAATTAAATCTCCCGTAAAGAAACGACCACTGGCAAAGTTATATACCTGATTTTGTCAGAGCCGGGGGCAATTGTGTATGTCTACCAATGAAAATGTACATTAATAAGATCGCAATTCTAATATGAGTTATTGAGAATGGTTTCCCCACGAGTTTAGCAATGTTCCCCCAATATCACAGTGAAGGACACCAGGAATTGGCTTCGCACATTGTACCCATGTTTGGAATTCTATTTTGAAAGGATACAAATAACTGAGTCTGTACATGCACCACACTCTTTTTCAGATGTTTTTACTCGATAAAGATTGGAATTAAGGAATAATTCCTGCATGGCGTATAAGTGGGGCATATTCAGGGGTCACCAATCAGTTTACGAGCAGAATATTTCACCCACAACAAAATACGCCCACTACCATACCACCTTATACATTCACTGAACTAAAACACTTGCCTATACTGTATAATGTTAGAGTGAGTGAGTGAGTGAGTTTAGTTTTACGCCGCAGTCGGCAATATTCAAGCTATATGGCGGCGTTCTGTAAATAATCTGGACCAGACAATCCGGTGATCAACAACAGGAGCATCGATGACTCACAGGCTCAGCACACTACATGTAGACTATACGATGAACCTGAATACTGTGTCCCATTTATGTATGTGAATATTCTGTGGCCAGGTGAAGCCAATGCCGGATCTCCAACAATGAACCAGTACAACTGTACGTTCCCCGCCATGATAGATGACTGGAGAGAAAGGTTCCATCAAGCATCATTAGGACAAACATACCAAGTCTTCCCTTTTGGTTTTGTACAGGTAAAATTCAATAACGCTATCACAAACACCACGAGAGTAACATGGAAAGTAATAACACGCTGCAGTGTTGATGTGTACTATTACTCTAAGCATGCCGAGTTACAAAGCATCCTAATCAGCAGGCAGCCCGTCCATCTGATCTTGTATTCTTAGAAAATCAAAATTGACTGTTATCGATTTAATATAATTGTTCAATAAAAACCATAGGGCACTAATTGACCACTCCCTTCTCCAGATTTAGCTGCCAGAACCAGGAATGCAAAAGGGCTGTCAGTGAAGCAGCTTTATCAGTTATGAATTTTGATAAATGCCTAGAGATTGAGCGGCAAAAAATCCACACTTACATTTTACTTTGTACGTGAGCCGTCATATAACTGGAATATTACTGAATGAGAGGCGTAAAACTAAATTCACTCACTCAATATACACGACTTCAACATTCCGAGAGAAAAGGCATGAGCAAGGCTTTGAAAAAGTTCTTTGGTAGACCATATTTCCATATTTGACTTGTGTAAATGAACAATTAATTCTATTCATTTTTTGCATGTGATTAAACTCTGAAATATGGAGATAAATTCTGAATTGTTTGCAGCTTGGTCCATGGAGAGACAATGACACGATTTCTACCGGCTTCACAGACATTCGGTGGCACCAGACAGCTGACTACGGCTTCGTCCCTAATGCCCGGATGAAGAACACCTTCATGGCGGTGGCCATGGACCTGCCGGACTTTACCTCTCCATTCACAGGGTATATCGGTACATCTTTGTGCAGTACATGTATTTGTATATCCATGTATTCTCAGGACAGCGTGTGTAGTATTAATTTCTTCGGAAATGTCCAATTTATACTGTTGTATGTACTTTCAGTATCCACCCCAGGGACAAGCAGGATGTAGGTCATCGTCTGTGTACAGCTGCACTGGCGGTGGCCTACAACCAAAGTGAATTCACTGTAAACGACGGACCTTTTCCTCAATATTTCCTAGTCTCACAAAACCAAAGGACGATGGAGATAGACTATGGCGCAGCCGTCGACATTAGATCAACAAACGGCTTTGAGGTCAGAAACCACTGGTGTCTATTTAGTATTAATTATATTTTGAATGTTTTCTTTTTCATTTTTGTCAGTGTCGTACAAAAGCTTTAGGTCCAAAGCAAAATTGAAATAGTTCTTGAATTCCTTCCCAAAAATGAAGCGTGTACAACGACTCCCTGGAGAGTCTAGATTGGGGTAAAATCTCACTGGCTATTTTGGGAGATGACGGTTCGTGAGACTCTGGCGTGACCTGATCCATGTGTTTATTTCACGTAATAATTCACACACGTTAACATGACAGCATGTCGGAACGTTGAGATTTCAGCAATGTGGCCATAGGTATTGCATAGTTTTAAAGGCAGCTTTTTGGTTGGAGGCAATGATTGAGACAGGGGTCACTCCTTCCTCTAAACGAGACAAAATTCCTAAGGTTTGCTCAAATGTTTGAATCTTTACTAATATGTTCCTTTACAAAGATCGAACCAGGCGCATCTGTGAAAAAGAAATACCTGTAACATGCATCTAAGGCTCAGCGTATACCTGGCTGGCCAGACCACACTGTTCATAATACGTTGTCATTACTTACGTGCAGTAACTTCATAAAGGGTCAACTAAAGGCCGTATGCAAGAGTACCCATGTGCACATTTGAACACCAATAACAAATTTGTTGTGACGCAACGCTTCACTCAAACAAGCTGACATAATCGAAAATGTAAAAATGACAACTACATTCAAACAGAGGCAAATTAACACTGTTCAAGAGATGAAGTTTTCACACAAAAAAACGTTGATATTAATATCCGAATATTTTGAATCGATAAGCTAGCTAAAAAGCTGTTAACATTTAGAAGTGATTCTAGTGATAATTTATACTTTTAAATCTGCGTCTGTATACCTTTAGGTGACATGCAGAAATATTTCATCTTCGACCGAAGACTTAATGTGGCTCCCCTTGCCGATTACGTCACACGGATACGCGTCCGTGACCTTCAACTTCAGCCAAATATGTCCTCAGTCTGAAAACAAGGTGGTGTCTACAATACGCTATGCTTGGAGAGAGTCACCATGTCCCTTTAAACAGTGTGCAGTCTACAACATTAACGGTGGCTACCCTGCGCCACCTTTCATCCAACGTATTCTCCATGGTTTGCCAAAAGTTAAAATTGTAAAATAAAGTATTGCAGGGAGTGACATACGATGAGTGTCCAATGTTTCTTTAGCCTACAGAAGTCCCATATAGTACACCCTTCACACATTTACACGTATTGCTTGTAACACTTCCCTGTTACAGAGTGTTTTTGAATTAGGACACCATGAGGTGACATATTTCTGCAGGCATCAAAGTGCCTAGATTGTATTATCTGTTGAAACGTATCACTTACGTTGATGGGCCTGTCAGTCACCACTCATGACACGAACCAATCTTTATTGTTACTTCTGCAAGTCGATTGAAAGCCGAATTTTACTAAACGACAACGTCGCAAATGGATGAAAATACGTCCGCACAAATGTGGTCGAAACATGCCCTTCTGATAGCTCGATGCTTGTAAGTCTGCACATTCTTTCATAAATTCGCGTCAATTTTGAATTTCGTCGCCTGCTTGACATGGAAATCTAAACAATACTTTCCCAGTAATTGCTTCTTAAAAGAAGGCATAAGCAGTAGATGTTTTATTAACAAGCATATGTGCACTCAGCTGTTGCATTCATCAGGGGCAAATACTGTTGTGCTCCGCGATAATGATATGCAATAGTTCTTACATCCACACACAGAAACTTTCTGCAAAGGGTATGTATGACTTAATCAGTGATCGTGAAATTCGGGTATTATAAACTTAATATGTACATTGATCTTTCAATCTTGTTTCGCTATGTTATTTTTAATATAAAACTTTTGCAGACTTTAGTAGCTATATACTAACGGCCAAAAGAAGTTTTAGAAATATAAAACCGAACTAATTGGAATGAAAAGTAGTTTTTAATGTCCGCAAACTAATAACAACACATCGCTAGAACACAGCAACCTTCCACGGAACATGTGAAGCTTGTGTTTTGCTAGTAAAGATGTGAAAATGAGGAAAGATCAAAATCACGGGACTCGTTCAGTAGTAGAACTGCACGTGAATGGTGGGTATAAAGAGGGTGTTGACGTCTTGTCTAGAAAAACACAAAGAAATGACACGTGTTACAGCTGCAGAGCGAGAACGAGCCAACGGAAGTGTCCAGATGGGGACCACCTTCACCCACATTGCAAGAATCTTCGGTTGCTCACAGACCAAGGTGAGGCAGACCTAGAGTTACTACCCCTGACGAAGACCGGCATCTGCGCACCTCACACCTCAAATTGATTCCTAACAGTGACGTAATCACCGACGAATGCATCAGATCATCGCGTCAGTGGACAAATTGGCAACATGCGACTCTGGGCTATTGGAGCACACCCATCACTTCGAAAACGGTTACTGACTGAGAGATAAATAAATATTCTCGTCACTGGCATAACAATTACATGTGGCAAAATGACAATTCTAGTGAATGCTATAACTATATGTGTGAGGAAGCTGTAGTTCTGCTGAAGGCCACAACAATTACATATGACCGAGTGATAATGCTCGTGAATGCTATAACAATATGTATAATGGAGCACACCCATCACTACGAGAACAGTTACTGACCGCTGAACATCGTCGTCGGAGACTTTTCGTCGTTGGCAACGAAGTGGCAGGGGCTCGTCTTTAGTGGTCGGTTGCCCTTGCTAAGGGCTGATGGAAGACAACGTGTTTATCGCCGAAAAAGACAGAGAAAAGAGCTAAAACTACTTTTGATTCCAATTTTCATAATTTTAGTTAGTAGGATTTTGTTGAATTCCCACAAAACCCCGATGATGACAATGTGTCAAAGGTTTTTGACAGGATGTGAACGTTTTTGACGTTGATCTGACGAAACGCATGACGTTTATGTTGGTGTAAATGTTAGTGGGTAACATTTGACTCCCGTGACAATTATACTCTGCTTCATAAAGTTACTGGATGATAAAAAATCACTCACTGAACAAAGGAGCACTGAACCTTCTTTGGTCCTCTAATTTTCGAACATGGTATGAGAAGTGGATATATGTCTGTGTTCAACCTTGTTTCACAATATAGGTGTGTGTGTATGTGTGCGTGTGTGTAGGAGAGATAGACAGAGAGAGAGAGGGAGGGAGAGAGTTCACACGGGTGAATAAATGGAAAACATACACCTAAAGAAAGTGAGGAATTATGCAAAAGACTAAATGTAAATATGGTACCCGAGACGACTGCTAGTCTCCTACAATGAAACAAGCAGTAATTGGTATAAGTATATCTACATCAGTATAGCAGAGTGATAATACTAATGAATCCGATAAGATTTACAAATGACAGAGTCCATTCCTGCTACTGTTAGAAGAAACTAATTGCCCAATTAACCATCTAACTAATAATTTAATTAACCATCAAAGTAATTAACTAAGTAACCAACTGAGAATCTATCTGTGTGGAAGAGTGCTATAGCTATATGTATGAGAAAGCGATAGTTCTGTTAAAGGCCAAAACAGTTACATATGGCCGGGCGATAATCCTAGTGAATGCTGTAACTATATGTGTGAGGAATCTATAGTATATTGAAGGCCATAACATTTACATATAGCCGAGTGATAATTCTAGTGAATAATATAACTGTATGAGTAAGAGAGTGATTTTTCTTTGGAATGCCATAACAATTACACATGGCAAAATGATAATTCTAGTGAATGCTATCACAATTTCCATGAGAAAATGATGAATATAGTGAATGCTCTAACTAGCTTACTTACTCTTTGGCAGTGTGATAATTTAAGTGAATGGAATAGCGAACAAACACTAACTATTCAGAATAGTCTCTGTGTAAGCTGCTTGCGCGAAAGTAACAGGTTTGAAATATAGGAAAGGGTGCTCCCTAAGACTTTTTTCTTACTCACCATGGTGGAGATGAGCAGCAACGTGAACAGATCTGACATTGTCGTTTTCACTTTCAGCTCTGAAAACGAAAACAAATGATGCTTGAGGTTTTACAAACAAGCATAATGAAATGACGCGTCAGGTACATATTCGATATATGAGAATGAATGTTGTGTTCCGTTCTATTCTCAAATGTTCTTATGCTGCCCATTAAAGAACGAATAAACTCAATTTTGGGGTACTCTTTTTACCACGGCATATGAAAGACTTCTGGTATGTCATAAACGGAACACCATTTTTAAACAACTTCCGGTTAATTAATAACAAGCGCTTAAAAGTTGCCTAAAAGCCGTCTGCTTGTCTCTCGCCCGCAAACGAAATCACAGACAGGTTACGTAATAGGTCGCTAGAGCCCTGCAGTGACGTCATAGAAGGAACGATTTTCAGTTAGTTGTATATAAAATGTGAAGGAAGCTCGTCAATTTGCTGATTTCTCGACGTCACCAAAGGCATGCCGAATTGTTGTGTTGCCGTCAATTGCTGCTCGGGGTCGGGTGATGGTGTCTCTATGCATAGATTTCCACCTGACCAATTTGCTGATTTCTCGACGTCACCAAAGGCATGCCGAATTGTTGTGTTGCCGTCAATTGCTCCTCGGGGTCGGGTGATGGTGTCTCTATGCATAGATTTCCACCTGACCTCGTAGTTTGTGCTTAAATTGGTTGTTAGTGTGTGCGAAGCGAGC
The DNA here is from genome assembly GCF_037392515.1 of Haliotis asinina. Classification (NCBI taxonomy): domain Eukaryota; kingdom Metazoa; phylum Mollusca; class Gastropoda; order Lepetellida; family Haliotidae; genus Haliotis; species Haliotis asinina. The sequence goes on from NC_090285.1 coordinate 33,092,526, forward strand.
TTTGTGGAAGCCTGTGGTATTTACTAAATCGGACGGTTCGCCCCTACCATGCTTCCAGGATAGAAAATGGAGTTCAAGTTTCATCGAGTTTATAAAGTAAAGACTGCTTCCTACACACTGCTGACCAAAAGGATTTTGCATGAATATAACGCTTTCTTAATCGAAAGGGAGGTTGTGGTCGAAGTGACAATATTATCGTAAGTAATATCATATTGACCCCCGCCTCGCTTCCAAGAGTGAAATTGTTATGTTATAAGCAATGTCATGCAAAAGCCTAATGTCCATCAATAAAATACATATTTTACTACAAGTGAAAAGTAATTTTGATTTTGTAAGTCGGTGAAAACAAACTTAAATAGCATTCATCCTCAGACAGGGCACTGCCATTTTTGAAAATAGTTAAGTCACGGACTAAAGTCCATTTGAATTAGTGAGATTATGGTTTGTTTTCATCAAGTTAGAAAATCGAAACTACTTTCTACTAGTTGTTAAATACGCATTTGAATCATGACCAAAAGGAGTTTGCTTGACACAACCCTTAACATAACATAAGCGAGGTCGGGGTCGAAGTGAAAATACTGCGCGATAAATTTCTTCATATGCTAAATTTACTTGGTTTGTAAACGTTCACTCACCAGTTTGTGGACACTTGTCAATATACGTCTTAAAGTTTATATTTGGTCTCATAATCCTAATTACTTTATAATCATACGTGTATGTATTTTGTATACGTGTATGTAAGTTAATAAAAAGAAGCGACCTGCGAATGTACAACAGGAATGTAATATCTAGACATTTTATAGTTTGCCTATATGAATCATAATTCGCCCGCACGCCCTAGTGTATGTCGTCTGTATCATTACACTTCACAGCGAAAACAATGATTCTGTTGAAAGCTAAGACAACTTAATAAAATAAAAACAAAATACAAATATTAAAATTAAAACAAATTAAAGTTACAGGAGCAATGTCAGGCTATTACCTTGTTCGAGGAATGTATCCATCCATATCCACAATAACGAGTGATATATAATTCATCTGCAGATTTCCCAAGTGATGTTTCTTTTAACAGTCTAATATACGAAAGTGAGTGAGTGAGTCTACTTTTGCGCCGCACTCTGCAATATTCCGGCTATGTGGCGGCGGTCTGTAAATAATCGAGTCTGGACCAGGCAATCCAGTGATCAACAACATGAGCATCGATCTGCACAATTGGGAACCGATGACATGTGTCAACCAAGGCAGCGAATCTGACCACCCGACCCCGTTAGTCGCCTCTTACGACAAGCGTAGACGCTTTTTATGGCAAGCATGGGTTGCTGAAGGCCTGTTCTACCCCGGGACCTTCACGGGTCCTAATATACGAACACGTGATGTATCGTTTCAGGTTTTTCACATTGCTGTATAGTTTCATTGGTTACCCAAGATAGCACACCTGGCAACTAATTGCATAATGTGCGTCATTCGTTTTTAAAAAAAAGTTATATAGTTAGCCAATAATGAGCAATCAATCAGTGTATTGGCGGTTACTCTTTTGAAAGAAGTGTGTTGTTTTTACATAGACACAGACACGACAGAGGATCTGATAAGCAAAAATTTGTAAGCTGTTGCATTCACTAAACGCGCAATTTATGCAGCATAATACGCTTCGTTTCGCTTTGGCTACAAAATCCTAGATGAGTTTGGTTTCAATTTGGTGAGTGAGTGAGTGAGTGAGTTTAGTTTTACGTCGCACTTAGCAATATTCCAGCTATATGGCGACGGTCTGTAAATAATCGAGTCTGGACCAGACAATCCAGTGATCAACAACATGAGCATCGATCTGCGCAATTGTGAACCGATGACATGTGTAAACCAAGTCAGCTAGTCTGACCACCCGATCCCGTTAGTCGCCTCTTACGACAAGCATAGTCACCTTTTATGGCAAGCATGGGTTGCTGAAGGCCTATTCTACCCCGGGACCTTCACGGGTCTTTGGTTTCAATAATTTATTTTTTTTATTATATATATGGTCACATACCTATTGACTGCCTATTGTTTTTTCACCTGTGATCTGGGAACGTAGGGTGAAATCTGGGAACGTCGTAACGTAGAATGGAGACATTGGGTAATATTTAGTGAAGCTGTGGAATCTTTTAAATGCATATTATTGTTTTCTGTATGTGAACTGCTGTGTAGAGAGTTTATTTGGGAAGGTTAACTGTTTGAAAAGTATACTACAGCTATGATACTCTTGACATTTTGTCCCTTATTATATATATATTATGTGCAAATGCTTGCGTTTTGTTTGCATCAAAACAGTAGCTTGCCACCAGGTTTTGACCTCTGTACTGTTAGGTTTGACAGGCTTTCCATACCACCATGTAGAAGAGTGAGTGAGTGAGTTTGATTTTCAATGGGGGCTTAGTCAAATTTCATACATGACGACTTAATACTGTCATTGTTTGTGACTAGTGTCTAATGTTACATAAATGCTCATGGTGAATATGGCAGAGCGTAAAGTATGGAATGGATGCCTTCGTGGAGTTTGGATTGAGAATAATTGTTGTTCCGAGGGTTTTTAGTGTGAATGTATCTAATCAACTAAACGTGATAACACTTATTGTTTGTGAGGAGTTAAACGTGATAACAATTATTTCTAATGAACAACTGAAGAACTAAATGTGATAACACCTATGAATAAAAACGGGTGTGTGAAATACCAATTAAACATTCAAATTTCTTTGTTTATGAATTTCTAAGAATGTAACTAAATTTACTAACTCATAATCTCTAAATGCTAACTCTGCTAATGTTCAAAACCCGACTAATACCAAACTAATCTAACCTCGAAATATCTTACTTCTAACTTTCTTTACTATGAAAACCCAACTGATTGTCTAAACTAAAATATAAACCTTACTTAACTCAAAACGTCTGTAGTCTGCGATGTTGAAAACCAACTAAAAAATGTGTAACATTGAATCTGGGATCCTGTATAGATCTAGGTCACTGGATGTGTTCCTTCGAATGCTTGTTTATTCCATAAACTCTAACTGAAGGCCACAAACACTAACCGAAGGAGGTGCGTTTTTGTGAACACTCCCGAACAACTGGAATATACTCATCTTCTACTAAACGTACCTCACTGACCCAGCGTTGTGTCGACTTTCAAACTTGAATTAAATTGACAGTTTATTGACAGCATTTTTGACACTTTCCCTTCCACTCTCGGTTCTTTACAGAATTACCCCTGATGTTGGAAGAAACTGTTAGCGGCAGACATAGTTGTGGCAATAGGAGGCGGCATACTGTCAAACATGGAGAGGTGTTCAAGTCATAAAGTTTAAATAGTAACCGGTGTGCATGTGTGCGTGTGCATATGCGTATGTGAGAGTGATGTATGTAAAGTGTGTCACAACTGGGCGAAATATTTTGAAAGATAAAAGCACATGCATATAGGGACAGTTGCTGTTTCAAGAATAAACTGTACTTGCTCTGATTTACTTCACTTCATGTAGTTGCTTTCTGCATATTTCCACATACTTCCTATCTTAAACTATTTAAACCTTAAACTATTTCATTATTTAATTAATTGAATATATATATATATATATATATATATATATATAGAGAGAGAGAGAGAGAGAGAGAGAGAGAGCGAGAGAGAGAGAGAGAGCTGTGTTGTAGCAGGGATACTCTCCAACAGGGATAGGTCACTCGTTTGCTTTCTTTACCATTTGTACTAATTAACGTGTGCCTCGTCATGCATCAACGTACACAGTGACTTGGTTCGTTCCCAGTGCAACTTCAACTGTGTTTAAGCAGGGATACTCTACAACAGGGATAGGTCACTCGCTTGCTTTCTTTACCATTTGTACTAATGAACGTGTGCCTCGTCATGCGCCAACGCACACTGTGACTTGGCTCGTTATCAGTGCAACTTCAGTTGTGTTTAACCAGGGAGACTATACAGAGTATATACGTTGTAGATTATCCCTGGTTTAACAGAACTTCAGACGGTTTATTGTATCAGTCGGAATTTTACAATGAATGAATTATATTAAGAATTAAGATGCAAGAATTATGTGAATGAATGAACGAAATAAAGAAAAAGAATAAAAAAGAAGTACATATGTGAATGAATGGAAGAATAAATGACACACCGCGGTCTTCCCTCCCAAAACATGTTAAAGAAGGCGAAAGTATCGCGAAAACACGTGTTAACGTCAGCTGTCCTTTTTAAAAATCTACTTTGAAACATTTCTGTTTACATTAATAATTAATTCAGATATCGCATTGCATGTGGGGAATGGAATGGACATTTAACAAAATGTTAGCTGACACTGTAACACTGACCTCAAAAATAACGTGTAAAACTCTCACAAAGCGTTCTAAAACACCTTCCCAGTTTTGTCAAATAATAAGATCAACAAGAAAGAAAGTAGTTATGAAACTATAACCCTCAAGCATCAATGGCGAATCAGATCAGATCGGCGATATTTCACATTTTTCACACACCTCAAATACACCCTAACATTCTTTTTAAGATTATGGAACTATCACTATTAGTTGCAAACACATTTCACCTGATAGTATATTCCCCTCATATGAATTAAAGGTGTATGTGAAAGATGTTTTTGAGGAAGTAACTAGGAATACTCAAACAACGGCGAATAGCATTTCAATGGCGAAATGTCATATTTTTCACACACCCCAATAATACCCTAACATTTTTTAAGTCATAAAACTGTCAGTATTATTTGCAAATACGTTTCAACTAAAGGTATGGTCTCCTCCTAAAAATTAAACGAATGTGTGAAAGAAGTTTTTATCGGCACAATGTAGTCTATCTTCGCGGTGAATCGAGAATAGAAGCAAGTGAGCTATAAATTACCGGCTTGAAACTTTACTACAAATCTACTGTCCTAACACGGACACTAATGCCAATTATTTGACTTCAACTGAAGTGACAAAATAATTAACCTATCTTCTACATGTTGGATTTCAGTTGTTACAACACTCAGCGAACTTAATCAGCTGTTGAAAATAAACCGGGCTCAATCTTAAATACTACACTGCCACCATATTGGCTACACTGGTTACGAAACGACCCGAGACATACGTTCAGCGGCTTTTCGGGGAGTTTCTTCTCCCGCTCTATATAGGCTCCCTGTTTTAACTAAGAATCTAACTAAGTCTGAAAGAAATGACGTCGCTTCTGGGAACAGAACCCGGGTCGTCTGGTCCAGAGTCCTCCGCCTTACCTCAGTGCTACTGATATGACCGACTGAGCGGAACAGTGCAGATACACTTAGAGATGATGGTGGTGAGATCGACCCTCGTAACCCGTAACTTTATATTTCTCCGTTACCGCGTTGACATATGGAGGTAATTCTGGCGTAAAAACTAATTATGTTAAAGGAACTATTGGTGGGTGGGTGGCAAAATTTGAATGGGAGATCACCTGGTGTGCTTTTCCCGTGCATATGATGATTTTGGCACGAGTTGCTTGTGTCTAATGACGTCACGTGATTTAATGCTTTTTGAATAAAACATACACGTCGTCATTCCCATGCTAGACCTCAGCTGACTGAGTGAGCTACATATTGCCGGTGTCATAGATCTGAAAGAAGTTACAGCCATGTCGACATCCTCTGGTTCCGACATTCCTCCTCACGAAATACGTGATCGTGAGCCCTCTAGTTCTCCACACCCATTTATGGATTTTTTCTTCTTTATCTGATGGTGACATCGACCCACATCAGAGATCGATTGACCCCTTAAACGTGGACTCACCGGAGTTATATAGCGTTAGTGACCGATCGACTGAGCGACGAACGAATGACAGTCAGCCCGGCAATTCTTGTGTGCAGCACAGGTGTATCTGGTTTTACTTACTCAAAATATTAACACTAGCATTAATAGTACTAACACTGCTCCCGTACCTCCTGTTGCACAACTTAGTATGTCGTCTCCTCCCGTTCCAGCACGCCTTAAACGCATCATTAAACGTCCCGTTCGCTTTGTACCTTCTTCACCCGAACACCCTGCTAAACCATCTGAAACAAGCCGCTCCCGTAAGCGTAAAAGAAAACCTGCACCGTAACTCATGCATACCCTTTCCAGTCTCTCATCTCCAAGCTCTCCCACACCTTCACCTGTTGATACAGTGTCTCACCCATTCCCCCTCCAGCACCGCGGGTTGTTACACGTTCCAGTGCTAAACAAACCCTCCAATGAATCTTTTCTTTCTAATGTCACATTTAGGTGGCACCGAGAGCACTGTTTCTTTCTGCCAGCGGTACGGATGTTACCAACCCAAGCAACTTGTCCTAACTGTCAGCAAGTACTAACTCGCACTTATGCAATTAATCGCAAGGGTAAGGTTCCTGACTATCGTTTCCAGTGTAACCGCAAGGTATGTAAAAAACATTCACAAAATTCAAGCTCCAGCACATGGGGTACGTGGTATTCTGGGTCGGATTTGTCACTGAGAAAAACTGTTTTGCTCACCTACTGCTTTGCTCATAAAATGTCATATGCAGACACAATCAGAGAAACGAGTATTGAGTGTGATGGGAATGTCCTAGAAACCTCAAGAGAAACAGTATCGGACTGTTTCATGTATTGTAGAGAGGTATGCTCTGCGATGGTTGAAAAGAATGGTTTGGGCAGAATTGGTGGGGCTGACTTGACGGTGGAAATTGACGAAAGTAAATTTGGGAAACGTAAGTATCATAGAGGTAAGATGGTAGAGGGTCAGTGGGTTTAGGGTGGTATTTGTAGGGAGACTAGACAGTTCTTTCTTGTTCCTGTAGAGACGCGCCAACGACGGACATTACTTGGTGTTATTTGTAGGGAAGTGGCGGGGTGTAGTCATATTGTTACGGACGACTGTTGGAAGGCTTACGACGGACTGTCTGACCTGGGTTATACCCATAGTTCAGTCAACCATTCAGAGAACGTTAAAGGTAAGTGTATGCAGTACAATATGTACGTGGAAATGATTTGCTAATAATGCGCCATTTCCAGTAACTAATATTTGTATTCATTACCAGATCCCACCACCGGTGCATGTACCAACCTCATCGAAAACCGGTGGTGGTGTATCAAAAGACAGCTACCCACCACTCACACTCGACGTAATGATTAGCTGAGTACGTGTACCGTTCAAGTATCAAGAATGATATATTGATAAAGATCTTAGAGGACATTGGTTCCATTTACTCTGGATGACAGTAGAGGCACGTTGTACTTTTCTTGAGTATTGATCAGTTATGTGGAATATAGCTTACAAATGGCGATGTTGTGCTGACCTCAACCTATCTAGACACCCGTTCGATTCCCGAGGCTGGATACGGGAACGGCAGTTTTTGCAGGTCATATACATGCATACCGCACCCCAAACATACATTCAATACACAAAAAGAGGTATAAAAAACAACCAGTGATCTTATTTCTGTGTTGGAATGTTACACAGGGGAAGGACTCTCCTGGAACAAAATTTCCTATGTGAAAAGAGGAGGGAACGGGCGGGACTCTTTCCGGTAACAATTCCACCCACCCGTAATCCCCGCTTGAAATATATTCTATTTATTAGAATTATTTCCTGGGGTTAGGGTGTAGGGTTAGAATAAGTAAAGGAAAATACAGGCATTACGGGGGATTTTTCCCCATATAATTGGCAAAGACACTGGTCGGTCTGGAGGGTTATGCCGTTTAGGTCGACTACTTCTAGACAATAGGTTGTCAATGTTTTCACAACGACACGGTTAATGATAAAATGTTCACAAGGATCGTGCTACAAAATGTAGAAATGATTATATATCTGTAGTAGATGACAATGAGTGTGTGCTATGGATCAGCGTATGTAAGTCACTTGTAAATACTGAGTAAGACCTGCACCTTGGTTGTGTTTATGTACTCCCAGAGGGTTCAAGATATGTGCATCATGATGTATTTACAGAACTTAAGAAAACAATCCTTTATCTCGCCTCAGTAAGACTAGTGATTATAAAACTGTGTTTGGAGATTTTAACGCAAGGACTAGAAATCCGAGTGATTGTTGTGCGTTTGGTGAATACATAGATGAATTTGGATTAGACTTAAATGACCTGAACATTGAACTTATATCTAGAATTCTCAGATTTGTCCATCCTTACTAAGAAGCCCTTGTCTACTACCAGCATAAGCGACCTTAAAGGTCTTTCTAAATTACTGAGTAATATATTTAACGCATTTAAAAATGAACTATTATCGCCTATTCTTGTGATTTTGTTTGTTCCTATATATGCGTCGGTGTAGAGGTAGGTGTGGTTTGGGTAAGTTGAGGTGAGGTGAGGTGAGATTGTATGAGGTTTGTTTTGGTGTTTGTCAGTCTTTAGGGGGTGATCTTGTAATATGGTTGCCAGTGTGGTGTCAGTGGTGGGTGGGGGTTTGTCGGGGATGAAGGTGGTGATGGAAGGTGTGTGCTGTATGGTGTTTAGCTTGAAGCAGATTGTTTAGGTGGGTGAGTAGTGGAGCTTTATTGGGGTTATTTTTGAATGTTTAAGGGTTGATTTTCTGCAGTTTGTGTATTTATGTTGTGAGTAGTTTGTAGATTGGGTTGTGTTGGGCCCCAACCCAGTAACTGAGTGTTGTTTGGTTTAGTCTTGAACTGTAAGTAGGAGGAGTGTGTTGTGGGAGGTGCTAGTCATAGCGCCTTGTGCAAGCTTTAGGGCCTTATATTGGACAGTTTAGTTCATTGAGGTTTCCAGAAGAGAGGGAGTGCAGGACCGGGGCCAATTTCGACTGAATGAGGGTTTTATAAATGTGGATTAGTGTTTGTTTGTCGGCATCCGATGTTGTACCCTTAATGGCTCGCATTAGGTTAAGGTCTTTTTCACATGAGCTGACCAAATTATGCATGTGGGGTGTCCATGTCATGTGTTGATCAAAAGTTACTCCTAAGAATTTTGTTTCCTTTATGAACTGATTTTTTTTTATTAAGGTGCAGTTTGAGCAGTATAATTTTGCATATGTTGTTTTGTTGATTTTATTTGGAAACCCCACTTTTGGGACCAATGTTTAATATAATTTAGCATTATTTGTGTTTTTATTGTAGCTTGGGTAAGAAAGGTTGAGGAGATGCAAAATGAGATGTCGTCGGCAAATTTTGCTGTAGAGATTTCAGGCCACTTTTCCGCAAAAATGTCATTAGTCATGAAATTGAATAGGGTTAGGGAGTTTATCCTGCCCTGTGGGGTTCCATTTTCTAATGGATAAGTGCCCGAAAGTGTGTTGTGAGTTTTTATAATTATTTGTCTTTGATTAAGGAAACTGTGACTGAAATTTAGAATCCTCTGTTTCCTGCTGTTTTTTAGGAGGCCGTTGTGCCAAACCATGTCAAAGGCTTTACTGAAATCAATGAAAATGCCCATCGTGTATTGTTTTTGTGCATAGGCTATTCTTGCCTGGTTGCCTGGCGGAGTGGGGACGGGTGGTATGTTTTAAATGTTGTAGGTAGTTGGTGGAGCTGCTGGATTCCAAGAAGACGGCAGATACCGCATTCGCTTTATCTTTGTTTGTGGCTATGTCCATAACATGGGGATTGAACTATTTTTGGGGACTTTTTTTATTGGCTTTAAATTTATTCCACAATTTTCGAGTGTTTCATTTATCGAGTCTAAGGGTAGAGCAGAAATTTGGCCAATGTTGTATTTTAGCTGCCCTGATGACTTGTTTTGTTGAATTTCTTAATTTTTTAGTCAAATGTAATTTGGATGGGTCTCTCTTTGATTGGTTGATGGCTCCTTTTCTTGCCTTTCTGGCATTAGTAATTTCGAGGCTCCACCAGGGGACTGTTTTTGGTGCAGAGGTGGGCCGAAAGGTGGGAATGCATTTATTTGAAATGTCTATGGTGTCAGTGAGGTCTGAATTGAAGATTTTTATGTCTGGATTGTGTTTGTTGGTTATGTCTATTTGTTTGCAGAGATTTGTGAATTTATTCCAATATGCTTTTTTGTAAGTTGTATTCTATTTCTGTCTTGGTAGGGGTGTGAGGTTGCCTTGTAGTGGATGCTGGGTGAGTAGATTATATTTATGGTTGTTTTGATGGGGCAGTGATCACTGCCCCAGGTGTCTGTATGTGCCTCCCATGTGCAGTGTTTGCTATAGCGCTGGGGTTTTTGGAAATGGGAAAGTGGGTATCCTGGTTGGGTTGTTGTCATTTAAGGTAATAAGATTTGTTTCGTCCAGCCAGTCAGATAGAATAGTTCCATGCCGGTCGGTGTTGGATTCGGTGGCCCATGCTGGGTGATGGGCGTTTAGGTCTCCGAGGATGAAAGTGTGGGGCGTCATAAATTTTGAAATTATGTCCAAATCATTTTGGGTTAATTTAAGTGTTGTTATATAAGTTGTTATAAAAGTTTGTTCTTTGTTTTTAATGGTTGTTTTGATAGCCAGGAATTCTAAAGATATGGTAGGTATATTGATTTCCGAATAACTTAGTTTATCTGTTAGAAATATACCCAGACCCCTGCAGGGGAACCTTGGATGTTACTTGGACGTGCTCTGTCTTTCCGAATATAATGGTGGCCTGGGAGTTTGAAGACGTTTTGGGGAGATAATTATGTTTCTTGTAGAAATATTAGATCGGGGCTAATTTTGTTTTGCTTGATGAGTGCCTTAAGTTCATGTTCGTTTGCTTGGAGGCCATTACAATTCCACTGCAACAGAGCCATTGCTGCAGAAATCTGGAATAGGATTGTATAAAAAGACATTGGTGGGGTAGTAAGTTTGATAAACTGATGGAGACCTAGTGTGCGGAATTTTAGGAGAAAGATTTGATGGTGATGAGGAGACTGGCTAGTTTTTTGTGATAATTATTAGGTTTGCGTTGCTATGTTATGGGAGTTTTTGGGTTTTTTATATATTTTTTGTTGTTTGCTTTTTTTTTTTTGCTGTTGGCTTGTGCAGTGTAGGATCAACCACGCCTCAGAGGTTTTGGTGGCGCATGTAAACCCGCGGAGGAGGGAAAACAGCGAGGGCCGAAGGCCCGAGGTATTTTTCCCCGACTCCAAGTTTTTACATGCGCTACCAAAACCGAGGAGAAGGGTTTGATCCGTTTTATAAACCGATCTGGTGAAAATTGTATAAGTGAATAAGCAAAATAACACAACTTGGGAAAATCAGCGTTATCGCGAATCGACTCCGTATTCGGTTATGTCGCGCTATAGAGAGTCGACTCGAGGTAAACAGCGTGGTGCAGTCACGGAGTGCACGTGCAGGAGTCGTCAACCACGTGGCCTAGTCGTACACTCAGCTATCATTCAGTGGCAAGATGTCACTGAGAGAGGAGGGAGACGAACTTTTCCTAACTCAAACAGAAACACTGTCGGCTGCTGAAATAGAAAATGACGACGACTTTGATTTCCGCTTCGAATTACGGCGAAATTTCTGCGAAATTACAGGCAAGTTCCCTTTAACTATGACAATGTTATTGGCTAATTGGAAGGATAAGTTTAGTGCAAATTTAGTACATATTACAGTATTATATTTAGAGATCATTTAATGTTTCATTTCAACTGTCTCATCGACGCTCATGGCTGAAATATTGCCCAAGTGGCGTTAAGCAATAATTCACTCTCTCAAAACTGTTATCACTAGGTTTACATAATTCAAGTAAGAACATTTTCAAAAAACTTAACAGTTGAGTTTTTCTTTCAGGACACAGAAGTGCCGCTGTCCGTAGTGGAGACAGAAGTACTGTCTCTTGAATATCCTGACAACTAAAAAGGCCAGAGAAGACACAGAGCTGCACAATCAGAACGGACCCGAGCAAAGAGGACACCGTCTCCACGGGAGGAAGGAAAACTGACCAGACGAAACATTACTTTCAGTTTCAATTTCTGATCGTGTGATCAATAGTCTGAGTTGGAGGATGGAGGAGGTGTTAATCAGTGAGTAATGCCGGAAGTTAGTACAAAATGCAGCTAACTTTTTGTCCAGCTCCAAGCGAAGCAAAAGTCTGAAGGATGAATGAACGTGCACCAATGAATGGTAACCTGAGGAACGTGAATCACCTAATAAACTACTACCTTCTCAAAGTACCTTACCAAAGGGGATCCAAGTCTGCAGTTTAAACCACGCGGTCGTCTTCTCCGACGTCTGCGCCCCCAACCCCCCCCCCCCCCCCCCAACCCCCCAATCTGGAAATAAACCTACTCAACATCCGCACTTGTAAACATCCAACACCTCGCACCTCGTGGATATACCTATCATATCTGTATTATTTATCCCTCAATACACCCCCATTTGTAAATAGCCACCATCACCCCAACTATGTGGTAAATCAATTACCAAGGTTCACTACCCCCCCCAACTCCCCCCCCCCCCCCCCCCCCCCCCGGGCCTAACCTACCTACCTCCTTGCTTCTTTCCCTTACGGTAGGGGTTTTTCCTTTATCCATTTATTATTAATTTGTCAGAAATGGCCTGTGTACGTTTTGAAGGTCCCGTTTCAAAGCCAGTCTACTTTGCCATCCTGGGACGTAGCTTCGTCAGTATGTCCCTCTCCACATGGCATTCTCACTTATATGCGTGGGATTGGAAGGGCGACCGTCGCTTTCGGATGAAAGCAGAGGTGGATGCCCTTGATGCAGATTTTCAGGCCATTGTTTTCTTTCAAGTGGAAGAGAACGACGTGTCGGCCTCGACTGATTCTCGGAACATGGTCGAGGACTTGCTAGATCTTCTGGACTACCTTCGGTGGGAACGACCAGGCTCCAGGGCAGTGATAGGGAGTCTGTTTCCGAGGGTAAAACCAAGGCACATGACGGTATCTGCCTACAAGCGGAAGATGGAGGAGGCGAACCGGCTCTTGAAGACTTTGCGACGCCGTCTGGATGCCACCCGATGGGACCACAGCCAGCACATGAGCATGGGACCTGCACTACTAGCGGAGGATGGCGTCCACGTGACCTCAAAAGCCAATGCGCACTCAGGCTTTCCATTCGTAAGTGCATGTGTTACCTCACTCACTCATCTGGAAACGATGATCGCCGAACAAGGCTCTTTTCTTGCTGAAAATACATGCCTATAACCGATGGCAAAATGGACACGGGCGTACAGCCAGGTGTCCGACGTCGGTCCTATGGCAATGTTACGTCCTTCATACATTTTCATATATGATACGTCTGCATATATGTCTCTTCAGACCCTTGTGATATCAGTTCTGAGCTGTTTTGGCTTCCGTCACACGCACGGAGGTTAGCTTTGGGTGGCTTTAAGGGTGGGAAAACATGACGGCAGTCGCACATGACGTGAAAGCCAAGACACACGGCTTCCGATCCATACTAAACACAAACACCTGGGGTCGATGTACCAAGCATGACAAGTACCCGCAGCGTGAAAATCTGCCGTAAATCGGGCTTAAAAGCGTCCCGACGTCGAACCTGTTGACGACAGGTCATTTCTGATGATACCACCAGATAGCCCTGGGACCCAGCTTTACGTCCATGTGCAACATGTAAACTGTACGTCATCAAAGCTTAGAGCCTGAAAATGTGACAATAACTCGTCAAACGAAATGCGACATGGCTGAAACAGTATATTATGGAAATGAGAATGGTGCTATCCACGATATGACACGGCTGAATGATTTGCCGGAAACCGTATGGTATGTTAATGAGACGTTGTTTGCCATTCACCAAGTACATGTACCTTACAAAACATGTTCACATAATAAATCCGAGATCTACACTCTTCCAAAAACTACGTCCATAGGTGTTTTCGGCAGTTCATTTTGACAGCAGTCGTAATGTGTCGTAAACGTCTGCCTTTCAACATGAAAACGGTACATTGAAAGTGCAGAAAACGACTTCCTCGCAGTGCATGTGCAACATGTCCACAGTATTACCTCTATATGCCGTTACTGTGTTGGCATATGGAGGCAATACTGGCGTAACAACTAATTGTAGTAAAGGAATTGTGTTGTACTCTGGTGGATGCGAAATGTGAATGAGACATCACCTGGTGTGCATATGATGATTTTGGCACGAGTTGCGTGTATCTAATGACGTCACGTGATTTAATGCTTTTTGAATAAAACATACACGTCGTCATTCCCATGCGAAACCCTAGATGACTGATTGTCGTACACATTCCCGGTGTAAGAGAACGGAAAAAAATTGAAGCCATGTCGACATCCTCTAGTTCCGACATTCCCGATAACGCAGTACGAGATCGTGAGCCCTCTTCTTCACCAGACCCACTTTTGGATTTTTGTTTCTTCTTTATCGGATGGTGACATCGAGCCACGTCAGAGACCGATTGACCACTTCATCGAGGACTCACCGGAGTTATCTGGCGTTAGTGACCGATCGACTGAGAGACAGTCAGCCTGCAATTCTCCAGTGTGCAGCACAGGTGTATCTTTTTAACTTGCTCAAAATATTAACACTAGCATTAATAGTACTAACACTGCTCCGGTACCTCCTGTTGCACAACCTAGTATGTCGTCTCCTCCCGTTCCAGAAAGAAAGCCTCCTCCTGCAAACCCCTTCCAGTCTGTCTCACCTCCACGCTCTCCCACACCTTCACCTGTTGATGTAGTGTCTCACCCCACACACGTGCCCCCTCGTAACGTCACCCCAGCACCTCCTCCAGCGCCTCGGGTTGTTACACGTTCCGATGCTAAACAACCCCCTCCCGTGAATCTTTTCATATTTAGGTAGCACCGAGAGCACTGTTTCTTTCTGCCGGCGGTAGGGGATGTTACCAACCCAAGCAACTTGTCCTAACTGTCAGCAAGTACTAACTCGCACTTATGCAATTAATTGCAAGGGTAAGGTCCCTGACTATCGTTTCCAGTGTAACCGCAAGGTATGTAAAAAATATTCACAAAATTCAAGCTCCAGCACATGGGGTACGTGGTATTCTGGGTCGAATTTGTCACTGAGAAAAACTGTTTTGCTCACCTACTGCTTTGCTCATAAAATGTCGCATGCAAACACAATCAGAGAAACGAGTATTGATTGTGATGATGGGGAAAGTCCTACAAACCCGAGGAGAAACGGTATCAAACTGTTTGATGTATTGTAGAGAGGTATGCTCTACGATGGTTGAAAAGAAGGGTTCGGACAGAATTGGTGGGGCTGACTTGACGTTGGAAATTGACGAAAGTAACTTTAGGAAACGTTAGTATGATAGAGGTAGGATGGTAGAGGGTCAGTGGGTTTAGGGTGGTATTTGTAGGGAGACTAGACAGTTCTTTCTTGTTCCTGTAAAGACGCGCGACCGACGGGTATTACTTGGTGTTATTTGCAGGAATGTGGCGGGGTGTAGTCATATTGTTACGGACTGTTGGAGGGCTTACGAGGGACATTCTCTGACCTGGGTTATACCCTTAGTTCAGTCCACCATTCAGAGAACTTGAAAGATAGGTGTATTCAGTATAGTATATGCGCGTGAATTGTTTGCAAATAATCCGTCATTTCCAGTAATAATTATTACTTTTGTATTCATTACCAGATCCCACCACCGGTGCCTGTAGAAACCTGATCGAAAACCGGTGGTGTTGCATCAAAAGGCAACTTCCCACAACACACACTAGGCGACAAGACTTTGCTGTACATCTCACAGAATACATGTATCGTTGTACTGCCGAGAAAGACATATTCGCGCAAATGCTAGACGACATTGGCTGCATTTCCTCGAGGGGACAGTAGAGGTACGTACGTTGTACTTTTCTTGAGTATTGATCAGTTGCATGGAATATAGCTTAAAAATGGCGATGTTGTTATGCTGACCTCAACCTATGTGGACACCCGTTCGACTCCCGAGGTTGAATACAGGAACGGCAGTTATTGCAGGTCATATATTGTTTTTCATGCCTTACACACATTATTGGTGTTTAATTTGAGTGACAGTTCATAAGTTAATATTTTGGGAGGGGGCTACGGGCTTAACACTTACGGTGCTAGGGCCTGATTGTACAGTCAGGATGGTTGTTACAGTAACCGAGCTAGTTTGAGATTGTCACACTCTGTGGCCCCAGTCTTCCTAAGCATCCCCAGTAGGACACAATGCTGACTGCACTTGACTGGTAGGTTTAGGTGGTAGTGTAGATAGGGTCCCCTCGTGCATGCCCTGCATGATGCTATCTATAGATGGTATACCTTAGTGTTAACCCGCCACTCCGTCCTTCTGTAGATAGTTTCCAGACAAAGCAAGTCCCGGATGGTCACTTTGAGTGTCACTGTACTGGGCGATCACCTGCTGGTAAAGTATTTCAATATCTAAGTTTTATATAGATTAAATATTGTTTTACACGACACGACATATTTGTTTTGCATTTAAATCCATGGGAATCGCCGAATAACTGAATGGTTAAAGCGTTCCCTCATGACGCTCCAAACAACCCTAATTGGATTTCCAATGTGGGTACGATATGTGAAGCCTTGATATGGCTGAAATATTGCTAAAAGCGGTGTAAAAACTACACTCAAGCAGTCATAATCTGTGTGGGAAGCATAAATGGCGTAGAATACTGTTTAACTTTACTAGTAGAACCGGCGCCCATGAGGCAGGATGACTGCCAAGAAGACGTTCCATGGACAGAAGTGGATCAAAGACTCTTCTGGAGCAGGAGGACTGCATGTCTGCTATTGTAAACCACCGAGTAGAATAGGTAGTGTTGAGAGAACACGGTTCCCGAGTTTGTTTTTTTCGCAGAAACGTTTTTTTTACGTGTCGGGCTTCAGTTTCTTTTGAACTTGTTCAAATTTTAGACACATTATGCGAAAACAGTGTTGGTGTTTATGTTCCAGAAGTTTGTATTGTTCCATATTGGGAATGATGACAATAAAAAAGTTAACGTAATCCACACAGCTGGTCCAATTGTACTTGTTTTTTTGTTTTGTTTTGTTTTTGAAAGTTGTGAACTCAAGGACTGTCAGCGGAAATCGGATGATTGATTGATTGATTGTTTTTGCCATTCACTGCCTACACAGCAACACATCCCATTTTTGTTGCAATGTTATAACCATTTGATAATCAAGTTTTTATATAGGGTGTTATATTGTCTTTACTGAATACAGAAATTGTACATCCAAAAAAAATATCAACGAGTATGCCATGTAGTCATGTACACACACATTGTTCAAAGAGCGATTTTTATTCATCGCCTAGTACCTTTGTGAAGCAATATAATGTCATGGGAGTAAAATGTGTGACCTACTAGCTTTTAAAAGCAATATTAACGTCATGCATTTCGTCAGATCCGTCATACCTTGGCTATAAAGTTGACAAGCTGTCAATAGCCTTTGACGCCTTTGTCATCAACGGAGGTTCGGGGGCAAGTCAGCAAAATATGTACTATCCCCCCAAAAAAAAAACCCCGCATACACGAGAAATCTGTTGCGAAAATGTATTTTCAAACATGTTTAACCCGTCCACAAATACACTTTAGCGCATGAAGGTTTACACCAGTTTAGAAGAAGGCCATGTCGATACAACCGAGTGGATGCATTTAGATAATGGAGACGTCAAGCGCGATGGCGACGACGTAGCAACCCCGTTTGGCTTTCAACGAGCTGTAAGCTGATATCTTGCTCAGACTAACATTCAGGCGCCTGGCAACAGAAGACTGGTAATCTCCAGCATGCATTCTTTCAATGGTGATGTTCCGTGGCAGAATCAAGACGTGACGTAGTGATTTGACCATGAAGCTCCTTCGAACCGAATGCCAATTTCTGAAAGTAATCTGGACTTTTTGTTGCCAGACAGTGAATGCTGCACAATTTCAACTGAAAGGCGATCTCTGTTGCGTTGTGGGGATGCCTTTTTAATCCTTGTAAGGAAGCTCCTCAAAATCAACATTTTCAGATAAAATCGACTTTTCAAAATAATGTTATCAACACTTTTGCTACATATTTTAACGATTGTTTGAACACAATATGTAGTTAATAGCTTTTCAACAACTACAAATCGCCTATGTGTTTCTTTTTCAGGATAGTATATGTACTAATCCTGAGTAGTTTATCTACTTGGGTTGAGTATGGAGGGTGTATAGATGAGTGTGATTATGAATGATTGTTTATTGCATGAAACCTCCTTGGCCCAGATAATTACAGTGCTGACAAATAATAAACAGATACACTGGTATGCACAGAGGATGGTAATGTATTATGTAATACCTGTCCTTGGTATGTACTGTTTCCTTTGGTTCACTCCCAAAGTACAGACCTCCCATAAGACACTCAGTGAGTACACTAATGTACAGGTGAACCATGCTGTCATCCCTATTTATTTAATGAGTTGACCCACAGTCACTACAGAGAATTGTAACAACACACTCCTATGGTCGGTGCCCCTCTCAAAACATATTACTTGTCTTAATTTTTTACTTACCCATCGCTGAAGCTGCCATTAAATATAAGTATATTACATTTTTCAACGTTGATTTTAAGTTTCCAAGATTTACAATATTCAGTAAATATACCTAGCTGGTATTGTAAATGATTTTTACATATTGCCAGTATGACTGTGTCGTCAGTATAAAGTAATGCAAATAATGTCAATAGTTATTCAATGTCAAAACACAACTACATTAGATGAGAAGTGGGTAAAATATTCCTCAGTGTCATTTGAATATATAGCAAAAAGAAGAGGGGATAATTTTTCCCTGCCTTACACCTTTAAGACAGTTTAAGTATTCTGATGTTGTTCTTTTCAATGATCGGCAGATAGTTGTGAAACACCATCTTGTAAAGTGACTTATCTTTGTCATGGTTCGTAAGCTGACGTGTCTCAGGTTATAGTCCTCAATACTTCGGTAACATATATATCCTTTGGTAGGATAGTGAATACTGGAAAATTCTATGTTTAGCTCCACCTGTACCAGGGCTAGGTATTCAAATGAAGTCTTTTCAACACCACTGGACTGATTTCTCACAAGGGGTCCCCAGGTTTCATGTGACATTAAAGACCTTGCATGTTGACAAGTGGTTGAGGTGAGTAAGTACCACGTGCATATTAATGAGGGTTTCCTCGCTGGAGAAGCTATTGTTTCAAGAGAGTGTATATTTGGTTTACTAGGTTATAGATAAGATATGCGTAGATCCTGTCTTATATAAACACATAGTTTTTGCCTTTGTCTTTACTAACGCACGGAAATGGGACAGACTGCCTGGACAGTTCTCCTGACTGTCCTCTGTTGGGTTGTACCAACAGCTCATACGGCAGATGGTAGGTTTACCATAATTGTTAACACATCTGAGTAAGCAACCGTAATAAGGCGATTAAGAATTTTCCGGTTTCAGTACATGGACACATTTATTAAAAATGAAAACAGCGTTGCTTTCAAAGATGAAGGCTCACATACATGAAACTACATATAATAAAATATAATTTTGGGAACCGAAAGGATGCCAGCCCTGAAACGATTGAGTTGTATAAGAATTTCTTGGTTTTAAGTTATAATTTTTGTGATTGCCCTTTCACCATGGAATCTGATAATGCAAGCTCATAGGTACGTGTTAATCTGTAGGTAAGCACATTCGCTGTTTACAGGTAAAAGAGTGTTCAAAAGAGATGTCATTTCGGACATACTGGTCTGTTACACCTCCTACGTTCAGGTCCAATCAGATAGTCACTCCACGTTTTAACATGTACATCCATTTCAGGGACATCAACGGTCAAGCCTTTTTCCTTTGCCAGTTACTATGGAGACCACATGGTTCTTCAAAAGGCTCCCCAAAAGACGACTATTTGGGGCTATGCTGCAAAGGAAGGGGAGACCATCACACTGACTATTAGTGGTAAGGGACAGGTGACTACAGCGTCCTTTATGGGACCTATCCCATCAACCCCTGTTTGGTCAGTTCAGCTTCCTGCCATTGATGCCGGTGGCCCTTACAACATCACAGCGACATCTGGCGAGGGCAGCATCTCCTTAACAGACGTGTTGTTTGGGGATGTCTGGATATGTTCGGGTCAGAGCAACATGCAATTTACACTTTCCATGGTAAGTTGTAGTTGTAGTATAAAGCTCTGATATGACAAACCCATGAGGACTAAGATATTACAAGACTATTAATTATTGTTTATTGTACATTTTTGTAACAGTGACTTAAACCATCGAAAATCTCACAATATATGTTTGGCATACTTCCAGTCACAATCAATACCGTTTTGAACTACATGTAACGATGTTTGGAACCTTTAAAGTGATAACACAGTGGTTTTCCTGATTTGGTTTCATCCACGCAGGCCTTCAATGCCACGAGAGAGGTAGCAGAAGCCGTCAACTATCCCAACATCCGGGTGTTTACAGTTGCTCTAGGAGGTTCGCCGGTAGAAGAATATGATCTGCTGAAAATCAGCCAACCGTGGTCTGTTCCTAGTGCAGGTACGAGCAGCAGCGTCACAGTTCAGTTTCCATAGAAGTCCTTCAGCACCTAAACATATCTTGGCCCGAAGAGCGTTGTTATAATCAATTACCTTGCTGCTGATCCATTCTGGTATGGTACTTAGTATACGTGATACATATTCCTTCCATAAACTGATTATTCAGATTGCGCACCTCATACACAATGTTATTCTGTGGACATCAACTTTTACTATGTTCAAATGAATGTGCATAATTCTTTCACTTTCTCTGTTTCGACACTGTTGTTGCTGTCACGTTATGGCCATGAGTGAGGCGTCCGATCAGTAGCTGGTGTAACCAGCGTCTGTTGTTATCAAACCTTGGCACAAGGTGGCCCCGGCCTCCACTACTAAAAAGAAAGATTGACGTGACAGGTGTGCTATTCATTAAATTTCATGTAAACTGTCTTTGTGTTTTAACCTACATATTGCAAATAAAATGTCCAAAGCATTGTTTCCTATCAAGCTACTATTGGCGGTCCGGACTGGTCGTACTTTTCGGGAGTCTGTTGGTTATATGGCAAGTACCTGTCGGCACACCTTAAATACCCCATCGGCCTCGTAGCGTCATCATATGGAGGAACCCGAGTGGAGGCGTGGTCCGCTCCCAATGTTCTCAAGAAATGTGGTGTAAGCGAGGCTAGGAAACTGTCGAGTGTGGACCCAAATGCTGCTTCTGTTCTGTGGAATGCCATGATGCGACCCTTCGTCAACATGACCATATATGGAGCCCTCTGGTATCAAGGTACAAACATAGCTTTTTTTAACATAAATTGATTGGATTTTAACGGTTTTGAAGGAAACATGTTACAATTCTTCCTTTTCACATCTCATAGCTACTTTACTGAGAAGTATATTGACATCCAAAGTGTTCATGGAAAGGAGGATAGCATTCAAAGAGAAGGCGAGTGTGTTTTAGATAGACCAGACCCGTGAACATACGGAGGAGAATAGGTCTACAGCAACCCATGCTTGCCATGACAGGCGACTTTGCTTGTTGTAAGAGGCGACAGACGGGATCGCGTGGTCAGACTCGCTGACTTGGATGACACATGTCATCGGTTCCCAATTGTACAGATCGATGCTCATGTTGTTGATCAAAGGATTATGTGGTCCAGTATCGATTGTGTAATGACCGTCGCAAAGTATACTTGGAACATTGCTGAGTGTGGCGTGAAACTAAACTCACTCGCTCACTTAAATAACCACTCTCAGGGCGTATACTACAGGGGTGGAACGTGGACTCTGAATGCAGGGTGCAACCGGATACAAGAACGAAATAGGGCGAAAACTGAATCCACATGGCTATGTCACTATCGGTCGCGATGAGGAGAAACCAGACACCACGTGAAGACTGTGCAAAGAACTAAAGAATAACTATGATGAATCAATAGACCAACAGATCATTAATGGATCAGAATATCTCCCTTCTGGAGAAGCTAGTGACAAGATAGTAACGAGTCCGATGACCGAAAAGAGCCACCTGTAGACAGAACAATGAATAGTTTTCAATATTTTGTGACCAGGTGAAGCCAATGCCGTGTCTTCAACAATGAACCAGTACAACTGTACGTTCCCCGCCATGATAGATGACTGGAGAGACAAGTTCCATCAAGCCTCTGGAGGACAAACAGACCCAGTCTTTCCTTTTGGATTTGTACAGGTGAGATTCATCACTACTGCTGCTACAAACATCACAACAATCCTTGAGCATGCGGGGTGGTGGGGTAGCCTAATGGTTAAAACGTTCGCTCTTCACGACAAAGTCTTTCCTTTC
This sequence comes from Haliotis asinina, assembly GCF_037392515.1. Taxonomy (NCBI): domain Eukaryota; kingdom Metazoa; phylum Mollusca; class Gastropoda; order Lepetellida; family Haliotidae; genus Haliotis; species Haliotis asinina. The sequence continues at coordinate 33,114,694 of NC_090285.1, forward strand.
GGATTTGTTCTGTTGGCTAGTAATGCTCAGTTGTGGTAATATAGTCCACTCGCTTCCACTGTTTTACGAACAAGAAGTAGAAGCCTAAGAGCTCAGTGAAACCTCCCTATCAGTTAACACCATAACCACGTGCTGCCGCCATTGTTTGAATCGGACGATAGACTTGTTTTGCGATATCTTAAGATTATTTGGTGACAGAAGTCTGTTTTATCCGATTTATTTGTATTTCCATCAGAAACATCAAACGCTTCCTTATAACAGGTGTTAGGTTAGGTTAATGTGTGACACATTCACACATTAAAGTTGTATATTCATCAGTTCTTCATTCTTGCCATTACTTGGACGTGATGAAGATTTACTTGTGAATTAGGAGGATAACTTTTAATATGTCTGTACGCAGCTCGCTCCATGGAGAGACAATGACACGATTACTACAGGCTTCACAGACATTCGGTGGCACCAGACAGCTGACTTCGGCTACGTCCCTAACGACAGGATGAACAACACATTCATGGCGGTTGCCATGGACCTGCCTGACTTTACCTCCCCGTACACAGGGTATGTCGTATTATCTGTTCAAAGTCTCGCAATCATCGTGAGAATATTTCAGACATTATTGTTCGAAACACCTGTAGTTTACACTATGTTGTATGTACTCATATTCTTAAACTATGTTATTTTTTTGAAAATGCCTATTTTATACCGGTGTCTGTACTTTCAGCATCCATCCACGAGACAAACAGGATGTGTCTATGCGTCTGTGTACAGCTGGACTTGCTGTGGCCTACAACCAAACTCAGTTCTCTGTGCTCAACGGACCAATTCCTGGTCTGTTCATAATCTATACCGAACAAAGAACCATGGAGATAGACTTTTACAAACCCCTTGATATCAGATCAACAACAGGCTTTGAGGTCAGTGAGAACTAATTTATCAGTTTGGGCATTGGTCAGTACATTTCAGATTTTCAACTTAATTGATGTTGGACCACTGATTGAACCTATAACCTATAGAAGGTTTAGAAATGTGATATGTCCAACCTCGCTATTGATTGCGCAGCAACAGGTTTTGATATACAATGTGAAGGGACATTTTGGTGTACACTGAAATTGGTTTTGCACGTTAAACTTCCACTTTCAGGTATATAGTCAACGTTTGGTGGGAGTGAGTGAGTTAAAGTTTATCGTCACATCGGCAATATTTCAGCCTTGTAGTGACGAGAACAATTATATATACAAAGTATTCCGAATTCTATAATCCGATTCCGAATGCTGTTTTCCATACCATCGCTGCCGGGTAATGCACTGTCGCTGAAAATAGCGTTGTTGTCTTTATTAAAGCATGTCAACTTGCGGAAATATTATCTTATGGTAACCATGTCATCAGAAAACCCTAAGCAGATATACTGCAGGTAAAATATCTGTGTTTTATGAGGATTTTCGTTTAATGAGGTATCAGTGTCGGTGACTGGAGGATTTTAGTCCTCGCCAAAACAAAAACAGTTGCCGTTGTCTGATTGGTGAAGTCCGTTACAAAAACTTTCTCGCGTTTGACTGGAAGGTCATGGGTCGCTCAAAGGTCACCTGACTCGACCTGCTACTAGGTTTTGTTAGACTCAGTCGTGGAGTGTAACGAAAAGTACTGAGTCTAAGTTTACTTTTGATTGCCCGAAGGGACGAAAGAGAATCGGAAAAGAGTACATATTCTTTATGTTTAGGGTGTTTTTTAACATGCTCTTGCAAGTCAGGGATCAATCTGGCTAGAGAGGTTTGGAGATGTTGGTTTACAAGTAGGAGGATCATATGGTTTAGAAAATTAGAGATTAATAATAGAGAGAATAAGTCAATACATCAGCTATTTAATAGCAGATAATATGATTTACAACGTACTGCAGTGAGAAAGGAATCCGGTGATCATTTTTAAGGTTTTCATCTATATACCCTCAGGTGACATGCAGAAACAGTTCCTCTCTGGCAGCGGATGAATCAGAGTGGTTCCCCTTGCCTATTACGTCACACGACAACTCATCAGTGACCCTCAACTACAGCCAAATATGTCGGCAGTCTGAAAACAAGGTTGTGTCTGCTATACGCTATGCTTGGAGAGAGTCACCATGTCCCTTTAAACAGTGTGCAGTCTACAACAAACAGAGTGGCTACCCTGCGCCACCTTTTATCCAAACCTTTGCTAATGATATGGCAAATGTTAAAATTGTGAAATAAAATCTATAAGGAATAACATGTTGACGTGTTTTGTTCATAATGCTTTTGTGATGAGTGGTTCTGGTTTGAAATGTGTTTCTGAGTCCACTATAAATCATAAGAATTGTGGTTAATGTTTGGGTTTACAAGTTGCATTTGAATCAAGACATAAGAAGATAACATATTTCTGCAGGTATCAGTTGTTTCACAAAGCAGGGATCCGAGACTTCTGACCACAAACATTCATCATCTCGGGAGGGTGTACATCTGATTTTGATGAGCGATTGTACAACCATGGACGAGTTTCAGATTCACCACTATCAGTCAGAGATTAAATAGTGAAATGAATGGACCCGTCGAAATGCTTGAAGGAGGGAAAGTCTCTTCTATCATCTGGAAAGGTGATGTCACCTGTACAAATGGAGTCCTTTTTGTGCACCATCTCCATAAACCGCACACAATTATTACATTCTACCTTGATAAGGTGGAACGAAAAAGCACATCGCATGTACTTGGTTTTCGTGTCGGTGCTAACATTGCCTTCACTCTACAATACTTGTATCTAAGTCAGTGTGTTGTGGACGCCAACATTATTCTGAGAGTTTTGACAGTTGCCGACAATTACCTTTCCCATCTTCCTATCGTTATAAAAGTTTCCAAATATGAGTATTGCCCTCACCGAACGCTGCTCCAATCTCTTATTGACCTTGCAGAATTAACGGCAGGCTCAACACACGCGTCCCCTTGGGTTTACCGCCACTTTAAACAACACTTCACCTGTATCAGGAAAACTAAGGTGATATTTTTTTGTGGGGCATTTAGAAGTGGAATGAATAAAGAAAGCAAGATTTGTGGATGTCAACTTTTGTGAATACCACGACGTTTCGAAGTGTATACTTAATCCTGATATCAAACAAAATAGTCATCACCTGTTGCAGGAGCCAGCTTACACTCCGAAACGTCACTTGATATCCATGAATTTTGTTTTTCTTAAGTTGATGCGGGTTCAGAGAATTTCCTTTGGTAGAGCCCATATACGTAGCTATAGGTATTTAAGACACTTGGTTTCAAGGTTACCGATAAGGTATAGGAGGGAAGGCAATACGATCTATAAATAGTATGCGTCCTTGCCCTTTGAAACAGTTCTGTAGAAATGGGACGCACTGGATGGATCGTTCTCCTGGTTGTTCTTGTGGCTGTAGAAGGTAGGTTTGTTCATACATCAAAGAAACATCTCATCACCTTAAGAATCGAACATATAAAACTTCAATGAAGAACATTGTAGAGACCATTCTAAGATACAGCTTTGCTCTTACTCTTTGAAACATGAGGACTTGCTTGAGTGTTACTTAGTGTTGATTAATATTTTCAGGGATTCACTCGTGTGATTTTCAACACTGTGTTGTCCCATTATGTCAAATGCAGTCAGCTTCAATGGCTATTCGAGACTGGTCATTCCCTGTAGTTGACGCTTCACATATCTATCATAAGTCGGGGGTAAGCTGTGGAACTGAGTTTAGTTAATACTGGGATTAGCTTTGAATCAACTGACCTGTCAAGGTTTGTGTGAGAGTAGGTTATGTAGCGTCACACCTTTTGACAGATTTGTCTCGTATTACTTATCATAAACTGGTTTTTATCATAAATCTATTTCAGGGACATCAGGGGTCAAACCTTTTTCCTTTGCCAGTTACTATGGTGACCATATGGTTCTTCAAAAGGCTCCGCGAAGGACGTCTATCTGGGGCTATGCTGCAAAGGAAGGGGAGACAATCACATTGACCATTGATAGTATGGGGCAGGTGAATACGACATCCTTTATAGGACCTGTCCTATCAACCCCTGTGTGGTCAGTTCAACTTCCTGCCATTGATGCCGGTGGCCCTTACAACATCACAGCGACATCTAGCGAGGGCAGCATCTCCTTAACAGACGTGTTGTTTGGGGATGTCTGGATATGTTCGGGCCAGAGCAACATGCAGTTTACACTTTCCATGGTAAGTTATTCCAGGGGGTCGTGATGTTTGAGAATCCTGAAGTAAAGGCTCATGTATTACTGGTATGTCTGAGGGAATACAACAGGAAATGTTGATAGATATTGTTTATCACGATTAGTTGTTTGCGTCGTAAATCAGTGAGAAATATTGAATATATGAAATACCTACACTCACAGTCAATACCGTGTATCTCTTGATGTGCTTTAATCCATGCAGGCCTTCAATGCCACGGAAGAGGAGGCGGAAGCCGTCAACTATCCCAACATCCGGGTGTTTACAGTTGCTCTGGGAGGTTCTACGGTAGAAGAGTATGATCTGCTGAACATCAGCCAACCGTGGTCTGTTCCTAGTGCAGGTAGAACCATCAGATAAAGTGTTCAGCTTTATGATTGATCGTTTCTATCATTGCACTTAAAGCATTGTTTCAACAGTTCTATTTTGCTTGTGAAACTGTGTATCTTTCGTCGCCTTCGGGTTACACACAACATTCAAAATATAATATGACAATAAGGCTTACGCCGTGGTTCGTCATTCCACGACAGTAATACTGTGGTTGTGTGACTTCTTAATCAGACGATAATGCATTGGATATGTATCTCCAAAGTTCCTAATAATATGACTAAAACATCGTTTTCTAGCTGTCGGGAAACTAAAACCTTGCCGCTAATTGAATTCACCAAATTCCATTTAAACTGTATTTGTGTTTTTAACCTACATATTGCAAACAAAATGTCTAAACCATTATTTTCCTATCAAGCTACTATTGGCGGTCCGGACTGGTCGTACTTTTCGGCAGTGTGTTGGCTGTATGGCAAGTACCTGTCGGCACACCTTAAATACCCCATCGGCCTCGTAGCGTCATCATATGGAGGAACCCGAGTGGAGGCGTGGTCCGCTCCCAATGTCCTCGAGAAATGTGGTGTAACTGAGTCTCCGGAACTGAGTGTGGACCCTAATGCCGCTTCTGTTCTGTGGAATGCCATGATGCGACCCTTCGTCAACATGACCATATATGGAGCCCTCTGGTATCAAGGTAAAAGTAGTACAGACCAAACTGCGTGCCGTCTCTGTCCGTTTTTTTGAAAACATTATTCTCAAAACATGTTAAAATGTTAAATAGATTTTAGTATACGTGTTAAAATGTGTACCTTTCATATCTTCATTCTCACTTACAGAAGGCAATATTATAAATGCGTTTTAAGTCATTCACTGGTCACGAGGGGAACATGGACGTAGAGGGTACATCAACACATGGGCCCCGAGGGACGAGTGAACAACGTATTTAGCCTACTAAACACCTCAGTGTTTGGAGCACGGGTATTGGATCATAATCCAGAATACCGGCGTTATGTGCTTAACCAATACTATATTTTCAGATGAAAAAGAATCTAGCAGACAAGAAAAAACACACATAGTTATCTCCCTCCCATCGGTAAAGCATAATATATTAAGTGATTCAGTTATTCGAGATAAAGAATTTCTAACACGAAGTACCAAATGAATTCCCACAATCTGACATTCGCAGCTAACTAAAAACATAAATGTTACCCGCCTGTAACCGTGGTACATTGAAAATAACAGGAGAGCGCTTAGACACTCATAAAACAATGTGTATGTGTGAGATAAGATTGACATGTTCACCTCAACATAGTGTATATCGCGTAAACGGAGAGTGTGATTAAACATAAGCCCATGCTTGTGCATGGAACTAGTTTACACTAAACTAAACTAGGAAATACACATGACTGGTGCTGACAAATGTTCTCACCGTTCTTAAAGATCTAGTAAATGTGGAAATAGAAGAGCGACTAGCAACCAATCACGTTTACACATTTATCAAGAAAATGCATTTAATAGTAAAGTAAATGTTGGCTGTCAGTGCTACAGGAGAGAGGAAGATGTAACAGGAGTATGTAAATCTAGCTGAAAGAGTCACTGTGCTGCATTTTGATTTAAGAGTTTATTTCAATACATGCACCTGTAATCGGCGAATCATACGAGAAACATACCACCAGTAGATCACACTTTGAACCAGGTAGCTGCTGTAGATGCTGTGGATGAACCGACCAAACAATGAACCAGGAGAGAGTTAAATATAAGCGTCACTGTTCTGTGGCCAGGTGAAGCCAATGCCGGATCTCCAACAATGAACCAGTACAACTGTACGTTCCCCGCCATGATAGATGACTGGAGAGACAAGTTCCATCAAGGCTCTGGAGGACAAACAGACCCAGTCTTTCCTTTTGGATTTGTACAGGTGAGGTTCATCACTACTGCTACTACAAACATCACAACAATCCTTGAGCATGCGGGGTGGTGGGGTAGCCTAATGGTTAAAACGTTCGCTCTGCAATATCTGAAGCCCATTTCCGGTTTCCCCTCCCTTGCTGAAATATGAGTTAAAGGTGTCGTAAAACTAATTCATTGACTCACTGAGTCACCTTGACTATGCTTGAAACCATGCGATGCCACATATATTTCAAAGCAATTTGTTAACATTAACTGCAGGCAAGAAACTTTGATGCTGACCCGTGAAGGTCCGGGGTGGAATAGTCCTGCAGCAAACCATGCCTGCCATAAAAGGCAACTCTGCTTGTCGTAAGAGGCGACTAACGGGTTAGAGTGGTCAGATTAGCTGGTCCAATTGCTTAGATGGACGCTCATGCTGATGATCACAGAACTGCCTGGTACAGACTCTCCATTATTGACAAGCCGCCGCCATAGATTATTTCTGAGTATGGCGTAAAACTAAACTCACTCGCTCACTTTGCTGCTAGTATGTCCCCTGACAGTTTAGGATAGGTAACATATGATCTTCAGTATGACATAATAACTATTGCGAGAAAGTACAAATGTTACAGTGTTAATTGTCTGAGAGGTCTGTCTCTAAAGAAACTCATTTGTTTCATACAGTTTCATTTAATTAAAGAACATTTAACTTATTTCGATGTTTGTACGCAGCTTGCGCCATGGAGAGACAATGACACGATTACTACCGGCTTCACAGACATTCGGTGGCACCAGACAGCTGACTTCGGCTACGTCCCTAACGACAGGATGAACAACACATTCATGGCGGTTGCCATGGACCTGCCAGACTTTACCTCCCCGTACACAGGGTATATCAGACAAGTTTTTATGTTCTTAAACTATAATAACACCTATATTATTATTTTAAAACTGTCTATTTTATACCAGTGTCTGTATTTTCAGTATCCATCCCAGGGACAAACAGGATGTGTCTATGCGACTTTGTACAGCTGGACTTGCTGTGGCTTATAATCAAATTGAGTACTCCAAATTCAACGGTCCTCTGCCTTCAATGATCACAATCTGGGTGGCTACCGGTACTATAGAGATAGAATACGATCATAAACAAACGGTTCTGGATGTAAGATCCACAACTGGCTTTGAGGTGAGTTTCAGTGATCGCTGAAGGGATGATATAAATCCAGCTGGGGTCTATTTAGCGGTAGCCAAAGTACTGGTCCCCATGGTCCCTAGAGTGATGGTCTACTTTCAGGTGTTGTTGATCTTCAGACCTTTTTTTATACTGTTTTGTTCAAGATAATTGTTTACTAATCCTAACCTGTGATCCAGTTTCAGAGATACAAACTTGTTTTATTTTGTTTGATATTGTGATATTCTAGTCGGTTTTACTGTCCTTCGGTGGCAGTTTCTTTTTATAATTTACAGGTGTTTATAGTGAAATCCAAGCTTGTTTAGTCATGGCTGACATATTGCCGATGTGACTGTAAATGTTAACGTACTTACTCACTCTATGATCCTTAGGACTGATCTTCGATCTGAAGTCGTCTCCTTTGATAACAGCTCATTTCTCATCATCGGGTCTTCAATTTAAACTCCTTGCGACTCACAGTCCCAGCCTACTTCAAGCAACTAATGCCAAAGTATATCGTGTTATATGAGACAGCAGCTCAGCAAAGCGTAATCCACCGGATAAGAAAAACAGGGCCCTAGTTCGTCACACACGAGTCGTGTGACGAAACAAAAAGTACTTAGTGTGTGAACAACCGACTTCAGCTGATTAGCATTTGAGCCTTATCTGTGGATGTTGGCGGTTTCCGTGATGCCAGGAATGGAATCTGAGTACTGACATTTACTATCGATGTGTATAAATTGCCCTGTCGGCAGATTCTGCATTAGACAGCAGTAGTGGTCTCTTAAGGTGTAAACACGTGAAGGTCCCGGGGTAGAATAGGCCTTCAGCAACCCATGCTTGCCATAAAAGGTGACTATGCTTGTCGTAAGAGGCGACTAACGGGATCGAGTGGTCAGACTCGCTGACTTGGTTGACACATGTCATCGGTTCCCCATTGCGCAGATCGGTGCTCATGTTGTTGATCACTGGATTGTCTGGTCCAGACTCGATTATTTACAGACCTTCGCCATATAGCTGGAATATTGCTAAGTGCGACGTAAAACTAAACTCACTCACTCACTCACTCTTAAGGTGTAAGGTGTCTTGGAGACGTTTCAAAGAGCAAGCTGCTCTGATATAAAATGCCAAAGAGCTATGTTACAATTGGTATGTATCGTGCATTAGAATTCCTGACACTGTCACACTTTATGAACAGTTTTTCAAAAACGCATATGTTACCTTTCTGCAACAATATATGTGAATCCCCTGCCTTGTGTCTACAAACCAAATTATCGACATGAACGTCTGCCGAAATGAATGGAATGGCACAGAATAGCAGAGAGCACCTTTCCTTGTGAAAATGTTCTGTCGCTTTCACTTCTTACTATGTCAGGATAAATGCCATATTCTTAATTTACTCGTATGGGAACTTTGAAGGACAATATTCCCTTTCAGAACAGCCATTTGTGGGTTTTCAAAATTCCGTAATTCTCCTTTTCTGGTTCAGGTATCATGCATTACCCTGGACGAGAGTTCCTCTGTCGCTGAAACCTCGGACAACATCACGTGGTTCCCGCTTCCAATGGTGTCACACGATGACACATCAGTGACCTTCAACTACAGCCAGATATGTCTCCAGCCTAAGGACATGATGGTGTCAGCCATACGATACGCCTGGCGAGAGTCCCCTTGTCCCTTTAAGAAGTGTGCAGTCTACAACAAAGAAAGTGGCTACCCAGCTCCACCTTTTGTTAACCACATCATTGATAATAATTCTAATGTCAAAATAGTGAAATAAAGTGTGCTGAACTTTTGGGTTGATTTGGATATGTTGTCTTTTGCTTGCACCATACAAACGAGTCCTCTTTTGCACCATACAAATGAGTCCCGCACCATACAAATGAGTCCCTCGCCATACAAATGAGTCCCTCACCGTACAAATGAGTCCCGCACCACACACATGAGACCTCTCCTGCACCATTCAAATGAGTCCCGCACCGTACAAATGAGTCCCGCACCACACACATGAGTCCTCTCCCGCACCACACAAACGAGTCCTCTATGCCTGTAAGTAGATCAAGATAGCAGACGATAGCAGGATGCACATGCGAAGTTAAACTACTACATAACTCACCTTGGAACAGTGTTCACTTACAATTTCAAGTGACTGGAATATTGTGCTTTCTTCACATCCAGGAGTTGTTCTACCTAGTGACTACCTGAGATGATTACGAACGTGCACGATTGTTCAATCCCTTGCCAATTACATGTAAACCTTGTAAATTTTGCAAAGCACGCATTAGTACAACACATGACAAGTTCGGCTTTACTTGTATGCTCAATCATAAGGTCTATAATGCTGAGGTTAGTCATGTCATAACATTACCTGCCAGCTGCACTTTCTTCAAATATCCAAAATATTAGTAACTGCAAGGCAAAACATAAGTTATATAATTACCATTTCATTATCACAACTCGTATAATGAATAAAGATTTCATATATCTTCACCTGCATGTTTGTACTTAAGTCCCAACACATTTCCAGTAAATTTAAGTCTACCAGGTTTTGAATCGTAGTATTTTTTTCATTTTAAACTAATGTACGGCTAAATTTCAGCATTAATACCAATGGCCTAAGGGATGTAAATCCAGGTAAGGTCGATGCGGGTAGAAAAGGTAATTTAAGTCCTCATGGACTCTAGTATGGTGATCAACCTTCACTTGTTGCCGATCAATAGCCCGTGTTATATATTGTATTGTCTTCTTTAATCACAATATTTTAGTTTTATGTTCATATCCGTAATGCTCTAGTACTCTAGCATTTTACTGTCTGTCCATCGTCGACAGGTTTTACTCTTAAAATGTTTTTATTTTTGTATTTATATGTATTGTTTTCGTCAAGATATGGCTGAGATATTGCCGATGTGACTTCAACATTATCTCACTCACTCACATGCTTATTTCATTTGATCAAACTCAAAGAATGCCTCTGCAAGCATGACTTTCTTTAAGTAAGAGACGTTGTTTTTTCAATCACTTGTTAGAACTGTTACAACAGTAACGTGTCGTAAGAGGCGATACCTTTGGAGGTCCCAGGGTAGAATAGGCCTTCAGCAAACCCATGCTTGCCATAAAAGACGACTATGCTTGTCGTAAGAGGCGACTAACGGGATCGGGTGATCAGACTCGCTGACTTGGTTGACACATGTCATCGGTTCCCAATTGCGCAGATCGATGCTCCTGTTGTTGATCACTGGATTGTCTGGTCCAGACTCGATTATTTACAGACCGCGTCCATATGCTGTAATATTGCTGGGGGCAGCGTAAAACTAAACTCACTCACTCACAACAGTAACGTAACCCCTGTCTCCACTTAAATATGCACCAGGCTCGCTCTCAACAGAATTTCTGTCTTGACATTAACCATCCTCCATATGCTTGGGGCCCGCCCGGTAAACCGAACATTCATATGTGTAACACGCCTATGCGGTGAAAAACTGTAACGAGGGTCAAGCTACCTGAAGAGAGTCAAGCATGCTTGAACGGGACACTGAAGCTAGCAGTTGTGCGTGTTTTTGCTGACGATGGACAGTCTTGATAGATGACCATTTGTCTAAAGAAGTAGTTCATGTACTAAATTGTGGGACACTGTGACGGAAAAGCCCGAAACTGCAGTTGAAGGATCACGACCGATATTTCAGACTGGGGCTATGGACCAAGTGTCGCCACCCAGGGGTGACAAACAACTTAAGGATGTGGGCAAGATATCCCACTCCGGTGCCTGCCAGTAAACGTGATGATAGGGTCACGAATTGGGTCAGTGGGCTTAAAGAAGGACGCGAACGTCTGCCTATAAAAACGAAGATTTCTCTGAGCAGAAAGAGAGGCGGCAGGGCAGACGACCGAGGTACAACCAACAACCTCTCCTGCAGCACGCAGCAGAAAGGTCCCGAGGGTGACTGAGAGTCAGAGTCAGAACCAGGCTAGCTATTATCGAAACGTTCGTAGCTCTAAGAAATTCTTAAGCCCAGTCTTAACACACTGGCCACGATCAAAGTTAAGAATTCTTAGGTGTACGAACGAGTCGAGAATAAGGGCTCAGAACCATCGCCAGTTTAACCTGTACTTCCTCCTTAAATAAACGTAGCCTGGATTGACGAAGCGTGTTGTGTTACAATTGTCATAAAAACCTACCGCAGAGATGGAATGGTCTGATTCTGTGGAAACAACCAGATATGTGTTAGTAGATAATCCAAGAAGGCAGGCAAATTACTGAATAAAATCCCACGTATAAGAGATGACCTAGTCATATCTGAAAGGGAAATAACAAAGAACATCGTATGGATAAAAGATCGAGTGTTGTGTGGCTTTGGGCCTCGTACCATGAGACTCGTTGCGCTAAGATGATCGCAACTCCCATACTTTAACATACACTTACGACTGTCGTAGAGCTAAGATGATCGCAACCCCCATACTTTAACATACATTTACGACTGTCGTAGAGCTAAGATGATCGCAACCCCCATACTTTAACATACACTTACGACTGTCGTAGAACTAAGATGATCGCAACCCCCATACTTTAACATAGACTTACGACTGCCACAGCACTACGATCGCTTTCAATCAAAGGGGCCTGCTTTGAAGCTCTGTGTTTCATAGTTATAAACAGCCGTTCAGTCGAGAGTGGCTGGCCTTATGGTTTGACTGTATTGAGTTGTGTGCAGGTATTCCAAATTGATAGCTACCATTCAGCTGCATCCATAGACATTTGTGTTATAAATGAGTGGCTTGATAAACGCATTTCGGTTATATCAAGGTATGTTAGCGAGAATTACATGTCAATGGTAACTCGAGAACAATCTGGGTTATTTATGTTCGCATGAACACAGTAATGTATAATAAATGTAAGAAATTCACAAAGTAATGATTGACCTAACACGAAATTTTACTCCAAGATGATTCAATTTTGTCTTATATGGATGTTTATAATTGACAAGGAAAGCGGCCAAATATCACCCTAATCTTGCCATGTTGGGGTTACCCTCTGTTGATAAGGACTCCGACTTCAGATAGGTTAGTGGCTATGTAGCGGCCAAAAAATTTCCGAATCCTGTGCTGGGATTCGAACAACGGACCTCCTGATCAGATGTAGGACGGCTTGTCCACCTGACCAAAGAGGCTGACCCCGTCAGCAAGCTGACAAGGTAAGGATATCCTGCTGCAGTTGGAGTACCAGTGCGAGACTCGGGACTTTTATGGACGTTACATATAACTAATATATTAGATCGACTCATGAATAACGCAGAATTCAAGCTACTCACACAACATTGCCACACGTAACATAATACACACATCACTACAGAAATATAACATTGATTTCCACATACAGTATGGTTCAAAATTATTGAGAATAGCTAAAGCATTTCATATTATTAAACGAGAACAAATCAGATAAAATTGAATGTATTGTGAAAGTGAACTGACCTTTTCATGTTGTGTAGATAACAATTTAATATTTTATCAAGTCTCCTTAAGCTTCACGGCACAGTCTAAGACGGGTAGGCATACTTCCTATCAGAGAGGTTAGTGTCTCGTGAGTTATGCTGTCCCAGTATCGGACCACTTCTCTCTTCATGTCTTCAATTTTTGTCAACCCCTTTTGATTCACACATTCCTTCATCATCCCCCAAATGTTCTCAATGGGATTTAAGTCAGGACTATATGCCGGAAATGGTAATGCAGTCACATTTTTCTCCTGAAACCACTGCTTGGCATGTTTTGCGGTGTGTTTAGGATCATTATCTTGCTGCAAAATCCAGTCATTTCCATAAAACACATGTGCACTTGGAAGGAGAAAATTATCTAATATGTTAGTGTAGCGTTGACTTGTCAGATTTCCCTCAAACACACACAGCGGGGTCGTTCCTAATAAGGATATCCCTCCCCATACATGAAACTTTGGGCTGTATTTAGGTCGTCGATACAACGGTGCTGACGCAGACTTTGTCCATATTTTCACATTATTGGGATATACCCATATTGAGCTTTCATCAGTAAAAATCACATTTTCCCAGTCAAAGTTTTCATGTGCCAATCACCACTCAACACGCCTGTCTTTATGTTCTTGTTTCATGAGAGGAGAAGGAATTGCAGTCTTTTTCTCCCATCCAAGATCAATCAAATTTCTTCTGACTGTAGATTTTGATATAACAGTTCTATCCCCTTTCTATCATTTCATACCTGATGTTGGAGATGCTTGCCCTTTGCTTTTTAGACGCTAAAATTCCCAGCCGGACGCGATCTGAGAAGTCCAATTTTCTGGGTCTCCCTGCTCCTTTCTGGTGCCCAAAATCCTTTCCCTCTTTAAAATTCTTCCTAATCCTATACACAGTAGAAAGAGGAGTTCCTGTTCTCTCTGCCAATGTATTTACATCATCAATTCCTTGATTACACAACTCAAAAATCAACCTTGTTTTATCTTCAGCAGACATTGTTGACAGTGCTGAGGAAAATGATGTCTGCTACAAATTCAGGGGAGGTAACTCTAATTGTACTATACTCAGTAGGCCAAGATGAGTTACCTCCCTTATACCATTACTTAGTTTTAAGTATCAGTGAATCAGTTGAGGTGTTAGAATAGCTCAAAGTAAGAAGAAAAATTCTCAATAATTATGAACCAGACTATACCTAACTGAAAAAATAATTATTCATGAATATCCATGATCTCTAGTCTGTAAAACTTTAAAAGCACTCAGCCTTAAGAATGTCAATAGTAGACATGTTTCTTCGTGGGACATAGATCACCTTACCTACAGTTAACCATCTTACTGTTCAGGTGAGAAAAAACATGTGGGTTTAAAGTGACAGATATTGCCCAGATTCTAGTAAGGGGGGTAACTCTAACTTACCCACCCTTTACATCAATAACAATAACAATGATCAGGTTTGAGATTTAACTTTTGATTGTTCATCCTTGACCTACGTTCACAGGAGTGAGTGGGAAGGATCAAATAAGACTCGACCTATCTACCATTGTCGCATTTAGTGGTGTCATCTCTAGATTACTTAGAAAAAGGGCTTCCGCGTCCATCTGAGCACCTGTTGGAATTGTTGCTCTGTTCCGTGTTCTCATACAGTGCAGAAACTAGCTGAGCAAGGATGATACGGAGATATCTTACCACGGGAGAGAGAACGGGTTTATCAACTAATTTGGGACCGATGGCCTTCCTTCAGTGCATGTTCCTATCGCTGTTGTTGCGGGCCGCTGCTTACTCTGTTGATGAACGTGGAGATGAAATTTATGCAATGTTTCAGAATGGATTTCCAAACAAAGGTACTGCAGTAGAGGGGAGGAACTCCTGATTCGGGAAATGAATGAACTTTTCAGTTTCCTATTCATGTTATGTAATGGTAATGACAGACCTGCCATGTACTTGCATCAATGTTGTGATGATGATTTAAACGGGGTGGGAGGGGGTGGGCTTAACTTGAATTTCTATAAATTCTCTCCTTATCGTAATAACGTCCTCAATAACTCCTATATAGTGCTTGACATTATTTGATACAATATACGGGTAGTGTTGTAGCCTATTAGTCACGCCAGAGACCATATAATAGATCTAATGTATGGTTTCGTGTCACGTTGAAGAACTGGGTTCGATTCCACACATGGGTACAATGTGTGAAGCTGGTGCTGGTGTCCCCATAGTGATATTGCAAAAAATGGTGCAAAACTGAAATGTCCTCACTCCTGACTGATGTTCAGTGATCAATTAGTATAAATATCATCATCATTTTGTTATATTTTATGCCCACTGGAGTCTGAGACGATACTTTAGTCTTAGTGTTCTTTGGCGTTGATGATTTATGTTTCTTCCTTTTGCAGTTACACCACAAAAATCTCCCTCCAACTTCACATTTGCCTCCTACTATGGGAATCACATGGTTCTACAAAGGGCACCGAAACAGGCCATCATCTGGGGTTACTCCCCAAACATCGGGGAGGTCATCAAGGTCAAGGTGGAAGGTCAAGAGACAATCTCAGGAAGGGTTTACAATGACAGCATCTATGGTGTCGGCATCTGGAAGGTGACCTTGCCCCCTATGTCCCAGCCAGGACCTTTTACAATCACAGCTTCATCAGCTACGGAGACAATCACATTGACAGATGTCCTGTTTGGGGATGTGTGGATCTGCTCAGGCCAGTCCAACATGCAGTTTACTGTCAACAGGGTATATTTGTATATGCTCATTAGTTTTGGATAAGAGTATTAGTTTCAGAGATCAGTATCCGTGACCATGATATTCTTGTTCGTAAGAGTAGACCAGTGCATAAACCCTGTCAAAGTATTCAGGTATAAATAATTATCCACTCGTAATATCAGTGTGGAGAGGGTTGTTTTCCATATTACGAATAATGTTTAGACACTTGACATGAATCCAACACTGATACACTGTGATGTCATTATCATTGTGACACATTGTGTCAAGAAGTAGGTCTGCATTGTGCCAACAATGGTATATACATGCATAATCACTAGATGATATACTTAACTTATGTCCAGCCATGTAAAATGGGTTGTATAATTACAACCAGAGAAGATATTAAACAGTGTTCAGTGATGAATCTCAGTTTTTTTCTTTCAGATGTTCAATGCAACTGCTGAAATAGCTGCAGCAACCAACTTCACCAATATCCGACTCTTCAGTGTTGCTCTCAAGTTCAATCCCACTGAAACTCTGGACCTTCTGGCTGTCAATGAAGGATGGTCCCTGCCCAGCAAAAGTAAGTAACATGGTCAGTGCTGCAGAAAACTCAGATTGATTGAATCAAATGACCCAGTACCTTGTCCAAAGGTATGCAGTAGGTCCTATAGTGGTTGGTTATTGATGGTGACGTGGGTAGCCTAGTGGCTGATTGTGTTAATGACGGAAAGTTCAGGCATTGAATATTGATGGTGATGGGGACAGTACATGGGTTGAATATTGATGGTGATGGGGATATCACAGGGGTTGAATACTGATGTGATGGGGATAGCACATGGGTTGAACATTGAAGGTGTCAGGAATAGCACAGGGGTTGAAAAGTGATGTGATGGGGATAGCACATGGGTTGAACATTGAAGGTATCAGGAATAGCACAGGGGTAGAATACTGATGTGAAGGGGATAGCACATGGGTTGAACATTGAAGGTGTCAGGAATAGCACAGGGATAGAATACTGATAAGATTGGGATAGCACATGGGTTGAACATTGAAGGTGTCAGGAATAGCACAGGGGCTGAATATTGAAGGTGTCAGGGATAGCACAGGGGCTGAATATTAACAGTGATGGGGATAACACAGGGGGTGAATACTGATGTGATGGATATAGCACAGGGGTGGAATATTGATGTGGATAGCACATGGGTTGAATATTAACAGTGATAGCACAGGGGTAGAATACTGATGTGATGGGGCTTGCACATGGGTTGAATATTGATGGTGACAGGGATAGCACATGGGTTGAATATTGATGGTGACAGGGATAGCACATGGGTTGAATATTGATGGTGACAGGGTTACTACATGGGTTCAATATTAGCAGTGGTGGGGATAACACAGGGGGTGAATATTAACAGTGATGGGGATAACACAGAGGGTGAATATCAACAGTGATGGGGATAACACAGGGGGTGAATATTAACAGTGATGGGGATAACACAGGGGGTGAATATTAACAGTGATGGGGATAACACGGGGTGAATATTAACAGTGATGGGGATAACAGAGGGGGTGATATATTAACAGTGATGGGGATAACACAGAGGGTGAATATCAACAGTGATGGGGATAACAGGGGGTGATATATTAACAGTGATGGGGATAACACAGGGGGTGAATATCAACAGTGATGGGGATAACACGGGGTGAATATTAACAGTGATGGGGTAACCTAGTGGCTGAGTTATACAGGTAGTTGAAAACAGACTGTGGCTGGGATATCATATGGGTTGAATATAGATGGTGACATTGGTACCCTGGTGGTTGAATGTTGTATAAGATATGGAGCAGTGGTTGTTTAGGACAAGGTTTTAATTTTTCAGTGGACAATTAAACAGAGAAGCAAGTGTTCCATGTCTGACCGTTGTTGATTCTACTTTCAGAGAGTCTTGTTGACCACACTGGATCGGTGTACTTCTCAGCCGTCTGCTGGTTGTATGGCAGGCTCATGTACCAGGAATTTGCATATCCAATAGGACTGATTGACACATCTTATGGTGGTACACCAATCGAGGCTTGGTCTTCAAGAGATGCCTTAGCGCAGTGTGGAATATCTCCCACAGACATTGTGGATTCGTACGTGTACGTAGCACTTATGGATTACGGATGTGAATTGGCCTTGTATAATTATCCAGTTGTAAGAGGACCTACTGGGTGTGATGGTCAAGCTCACTGATTGCTTCTTGATTGCTTGGTATCTCATCACATGGATTGTTATTATCACTGGTTTATTATATTATTATATGAATCACAGGTTTGTCTGGTGACGTGTTGGTTATTTACAGGACATGGCCGTAATGGTGCTGTGACATCTTAATGTATGTACCATATGTCTCTCCTTGAAATCAGAATATTAACTGCTGTGTTTGAAAACAGTTTTGTCAAGTTACATGCATATGAAACCAACTTAAGTCTTCTTCTGTAATCTAACCCTCTACCTTGACTATTTCAAGTTTTTTTTAGTTTATTATTGTTTCTAATCATTGTTTGCATTGTCACTATGGTTTGATTGCCTGCAGAATTCTGCACTTTAAAAAATCAATGCACATAGCCAGCAGAATTTAGATTTTGTTTTGTTATTGGATTGGATAATTTTTGTTTTGTTGTCGTAAACCACTGTCAACAACAAAACACATAAAGTGTATAATAAACAGGAAAATGAAACATGATGTGTTTAGCAACATGTGATGATGGAGTTCCTATGATGTTTCACTTGACTGTGACACATATGACACAGCCTTATCCTCTGCATAATTTGCCATAAGAGTATCGCTATTGGGACTGCTGTGATATATTGTTGTTTCAGTTATCACCACAGATACCATACCGTGATATAGCCAGGGCCACGTTTCACAAATCTCTTGTAAGCCTAAGATCTCGTAACACGTCTGGTAGCATGCATACCTCTTATACTGTAACACAGGAGGTACGAATGTTACGATAGTTATGAGATCTTAGGCTTGTAACAGCTTTGTGAAATTGGGCCCTTGGTCTCCTTTCACAACACACTAAGCTGATTGTAAATAACTAAGGTAACCTTAGTACAATGTTAAAGAATGGGACTCAAGGTTAACTGAAGTAAAGGTTGCTTTGTGGATGGAGCCCCCTGCACAGGGAGCATTGTTTGATGTATTGCAGAGTACATAGGAATAGATGTACAGTCTCACTGACATAGGTTTCAACATCAAATAGATGATTAGTATTCACCAAATTATCATATGAGTTTCTTTTCTATTTGCCCACTGTCTGTGTTTGGCACCACTGTGATGTATGTTGTTGACTTGCTGTTAACAGATATGAGATTGAGAAGACCCTGCCTGGCTATACCAACTCCCACACCCCCACCCAGCTATGGAACTGTATGATCCACCCACTACTCAACATGACAATATATGGAGTCATCTGGTACCAAGGTATGAACAATTAAGCTCAGATTTCATTGAGTCTTAAAAGATGTTCTCTCCCCCTTGACCTACTCATTTCCTGCCCTCACCCTGCTCATCTCCCACCTTTACCCTGCCCATCTCCCACCCTCACCCCACTCGTCTCCCACCCTCATCCCACTCATCTCCCACCCTCACCCCACTCACTCCCACCTTTACCCTGCGCCCATCCCACATCGTCACCCCGTTCTTCTCCCACCCTCACCCCACTCACCTCCCGCCCTCACCCCACTCATCTCACCCCCTCACCCCACTCATCTCACACCCTCACCCCATTCATGTGCCACCCTCACCTGATTCATTTCCCACCCTCACATCATCTCCCACCCTCACCCCACTCATTTCCCACCCTCACATCATCTATCACCTACTGATCTCCAACACTCACCCAACTCATCTCCTACCCTCATCTAAAAAAATCCCGAAACTGATCTCCAACACCCAACTGATCATTTCCCACACATACCAGTCAGTAATCTCCCACCCTCACCTGTTGTATCATCAAAGGAGAGGCCTTACATGTTGTCGTCTCACCATATGCAGGAGAAAACAATGCCATTCCTCACTCCAACACCCACAAGTACAACTGCACCTTCCCTGCTATGATCTCTGACTGGAGACTCAAGTTCAACCAGGGCTCTCTGGGACAGACCGACAAACTTTTCCCTTTTGGATTTGTTCAGGTAGTTCTCCACAAATATAGATGGCTTGTAGTCAGATGTTCTGTTGTTGCCCTTTAAAGCTGAATAATGCCTTGAAATTTTAATACTCACAAATTAATGTCTGAATCTGAATTTGTTCATAACGGCAGCCATGTCAAAAATTGTTCAGTTCAGCTCTGCCTCCGTGGTATATCAGTTAGAGCGTCTGCCCGGACAGCGGAAGGTCGTGGGTTAGATCCCTGATCATGTCATACCAAAAGACTTTAAAATATGGTACTTGTTTGTCCTTGTTGGGCACTTGGCCTTAATGGGTAAAAGAACTGGTTGACTTGGAGTTAGTATGATGTGTCGGAGTAAGGTATTCATGCTTGATTGTGGCATGGTATCTCCATGAGCTAGAACAATAAAACCACCTTAAGTCTGGGCTTGTACAAGCAGCCAAACATACACATGCATGCACATCGTGACATGAACAATATATTCTAAGTTAGACCTCGTTTCACATCACTTCACCTGTCCAACTGTACAAGGTAGTTCCAGGTGATTAATGTGTCTGAAATATGGTGCAACAATAAGTCAATGTAGCATTATTTAAAGCAGATAATTATTACAGTATATATATCTTTGTTTTGTTGGCATTTATAGTTTTGGCTTGATATGACTTATTCTTTAGTCACACAGCTGTATGTTGTAACAGCAAGACAGTGTATATGAATGGCACCCCTTTGTTAACACAAGACAGCAGGAGGCAGTTTGTCCCAGCAACAATGGCATAAAAATATGTTCCAGCTTTATATCTATATTTTGAATTATCGCAACACAGACTTGCACTTTGTGAAATAACCTCAAACTGACTTTATGAATGTAAGCCTCTTACAATGTAGCTTGGACCGAAGGATCCCAAGCCTTCTGTGCAGTCTGGGTATGCTGAGATCCGGTGGCACCAGACAGCTGACTATGGTTATGTTCCAAATCCTAAGATGAAGAAGACATTTATGGCTGTTGCCATGGATCTGGCAGACTTTGGATCTCCATATGGATCGTATGTACACCTTCACTGATGTCACTATGCCCAAGCTAAGTCCAGTATCCACTGCAGAATTGTGTACTTCAATGTTCATTATATATCTCCTGTTAATACAAGTGGGATTCATACAAATAATCCCTGACCATGCTTTTTCTCAAGCATAACATGATCCATTCAGTGTTTCTGGGACATAAATTTGAACAATCTGTTTCACACGGCTGAAAAGCTTGAATGTTTTCTTTACGATAATAGCATAATTTGTTTCCGAGTCTTACAATTTGAACATTAAATCTGGCAGTTACAGAGTCCATATTTTCAAATGCATGTGCCATATTGTTTGAGAGGCACTGAAGAAGTAAAGATGAAGGAGAACCAAGTTCTATGTATAGTCAACTTTTTTATTGCTATGGGTACGACATTTCCATGTGGGTACTAACTTATCAAGCAATTGATAGAAATAGATAAGTTTTCCTACACATGTCATTTTGGTGTTATTTCCCAGAGTCCATATTCGAGACAAGCCTGATGTTGCTAGGAGACTATACTTGAGTGGACTGAGAGTAGCCTATGGTAAGGAGGTACTGGCTGCTGGCCCTCTACCCACCATAGTTGTAGAGAATACAACCCAGCTTATCCTGACATACCAGGAAAAAATCCTGTACCGCAATCTGGAAGGATTTGAGGTGAGTGTGGTCTCACTGTTAACAAGATGCTCGATTGATTATTTCAGTTCCATGGTTTCGTTATGAAGAGTAATAGATCTCTGTAGGCATTCTAAAAACATACATTAGACCTTGATTTTTGGTGGCATGGCATTTATGTGAGATTGAATATTACTAGTAGCAGATATTTCACTAGTATCTTAGTGTCTAGACTGTCAAAATGATGTAATCTTTGCTATAGCAATTGAGCAAGTCTGGCTGAATTTCAAATGGCTGCATTTATATTGTGTAGGACTGGTATTTGTGTATGTAATTGAAAGTGGATTGTTGTGAAGTATAATGTAAGGCTTCATGTGAACTGAGGCACTTTGTTTCATATGGAGAATGAATGTTTCAGGTACTGTGCTCTGTGCCAGGCACACACAACACAATCTGGACCCCCACCCCCATCTTGTCTGCCCTCCCCACTAGCATCACACTGTACTCCCTGGTGTGTGGGGAGGGGCAGACTATCCTGGGGCTCCGATACAGCTGGAGGGAGTCCCCCTGTGCCTTCAAGACCTGCACGGTGTACTCAGCTGACAACCCTCTCCTCCCAGGACCTCCCTTCCTGGTGTACCACAAGATGACCGGAGTGGCTGGGACCGTTCATGTCATAGACTGGAACACACCAACTGCCATTCACTAATAGGGTTTCTGTTCCTGGTGTACCAGATGGCCCACTGCTGGCCTCTTCACACTGGTTCACTCTGACTGGACCTCCCTTCTGAATGGTCCAGAAGACTGCAAGGGTGCATGGACCAATTTATTTCACAAACTGCATGGATCATTCCGTCTGTTAGTCTTTGACATGGCCTCAATGCTTGATTTCCAAGATGTTCAAATATTGGAACAAGAATGTCCTTAGCAACTGACAGGCTTCGCTTCTGTCAAGGGAAATAACTCCAACTGCAAGAGCATGAAAGGCAGTGAACTCAAATTAGGAAATCTGTCAGTGTTTGACAAGCTGACTCCTCAAGTTAAAGTAGGATCAACATCAAATATATAAGCAATATGTTCCTGTGAGTAGTCAGAAATATTCAGACACTCAACATTTGCAGATCAGCTCTAACACAAACATATACTAATATTTGCTAAAAACAATTACTAATTACTCATGTATTTAGTCTTGTTTTAGGGACTGTCCATAATTTGTGGCTGGGGGAGTGATGATGCTTTTATGCACAATATAATATATATGTGAGTGTTACTCCCTTCCCCACTCCCTAAATTTATGTACTAAGTAATTTACTTGTGCCCTGCACATTGTGATGTTCCCATTTCTGATCAAGACATTCTCTTTTGCAACAGTTCAGTTAGTCTGTTGGCAGCACCCATTGTCCTGCCTGTGTTAAAAATACCAATATCCCTAACTTATTTTGTCCAGTATATATTCATGCAAAATGAACTATCCATTGATGGTCTTGTTAATATGATTAAGGATGTGTACAAAGTAGAAAGAATTATTTCTTGTATGAACAATGGTTTGCATAAACTTAAATTCATTGTGTGTGTGCATGTGTGCGCGTGTGCACATGTGTGTGTGTGCACGTGTGTGCGTACGTGCGTATGTATGTGTGTGTACAGTCCCATTTCAGTTGAAAAAAAAAGATATTTTACTATGTGTTAAACATGTTATAGTATCTTCCATTTAGACATAGTTGTTTACTATTATACACACATATACATATACATATACACATACATATACATATACATATACATATACACATACATATACATATACATATACATATACATATACATATACACATACACATACAATTTTCATATGTGCTTCATATAAGGAGATGTAAGCCAGATGTAAGGTGTTTCATCATTAAAGATTCGCTGACAAAACCTAGAGGCAGATATTCTAAATGTCAACTAAACATTGTCCCTCCTGGACTATTGCAGCTTGTCTGTCATACGCATCAGTCCATCTCATCTGGGATATGTTGTATGGTATGGAGAATGGTGTGAAGAAAACGCTGATAAGGACAGAACAGCAATGTTAGACTGCCAAAAAATGCTGTTTCAACATGTGCAACATGTGTTGTAGGATGTCAGCCTCTTGCATTGTGACCTTATCAACAATGATGAGTTGTGTTCTTCCATAAGATGAGGGGCGGTTGGGTAGCCTAATGGTTGAAGTGTTTGCTGATCACGGAGAACACATGGGTTTGATTCCCACATGAGTACAATGTCTGAAGTCCATTTCTGGTATGCCCTGCCTTGATCTAGCCAGTTGTCCAAAGTTTTGAATGCGAAACTTCACACCTGAAGGGATCAGTGAGCAAGACACTGTCAAAAGTGCCTTTAAATTATTTTGTGAGGCCGGTTTACTTGTCAGACTGTGGGTGTTGTTGGCATTAAAGAGGAACATGCTGCTTTCGAACACCCAAGCGTATTTTGAGCCATATTTAGAAATGATGCACGGAAATGCCTGATATCAACTTTTCTTGTTCACATTAGAGAACTTGACACCCCTAACTACCCATTAAAGACCAACACCCATGTTACGACATGCATGTGTCATGCATACCAATAACATGACATCGTATATTTTTACTAATCTTCGTCTTGCCACGTCTTGATTGTGGAGTAGCCTAGTGGTTAATGCGTTTACTTGTCACGCCGAATATCCGGGTTCAATGCCCCACATGTGCACAGTGTGTGAAGTGGATTTCTGGTGTTCCCTGCCGTGATATTGCTGGAATATTGCTAAACGCGATGTAAACTAAGCTCACTCACCATGTCAGGAAAGGTTAATTCAGTTCAATTTTGTACTGTCGTCTTTTAATCAGTTCGGGGAGCTGCTTGTAGTGCCCAAAATGAAGTTATGCCATTTATGATTAATAACTTAATTTATATACCACAATTAATGTACTTGGCACCTTCTCATCACTTGAACATGCGACTGGTGGCTTTGAGATACTGTGTGAAGCAAATGCTTCCGGTGTGCTAGGGTGTGAACGCCTGTTTGGACTAACTTATTTTTTATAAAATGCCCGTGGAGACGGGTGATGGATTATTAATGTTCATTTGAAGACGGACAAGTTGTTTCTCAGAAGATCGAGCAATTTTTATACGTTATATCAGGGAGCCTATGTTATAGAGTATCCCTGGTTATATGCTCACCAAGTAACGGATTCCTTATGACAATAGTCCTTAATTGTAACTGTCAAGAACAAGGTGCAGAAAAAGGCTACTTATCAGGCCGTATTAAGTCAAGAAACGTACGTGTCTTGCCGTACACAGAATAGGGAATACGTATATATACACAACGAAAATCAATATACTTTGAAACATAGACTTCTTTCGATATTTGTTTCATAACACATCACGAGTAGATTAATCACCAACTGGGTAATATTAACCATCGAAATTAAAGAACGTAATAGTTTAATTATTTAGACAATAATATGCCACAGTCGGTTGAGTCATAACTCTGTTAGCTAAAATAGTTTCTTGTCTTTTTAAGACCGAGAGCGCAAATCACTGGTGGCGACTAATTTAAGTTACCAATGAGTCCGGGCTACTTGAGAACAAACATCGTCTGTATAACTGACAGAGTTCATTCAGCTAAAAGATGAATGTTCCAAAAGTACACTGAATAGATGTTTAAACTGCAGAATGAATGATTTTTGGCAATGTATAATAAAAGAAGGTTGAAAATGTTTAAGGAATATGTGTTGGAAAGGTGAAATGAATATTTTTGGGAAATGCGCCACATAGAGTGAGTTCGGCTTTACACTGCTTTTAGCAATAATGTCAGTATTAGCTCGGCGGAGACATCAGAAATCCGCTTCACGCACAGTACCCAAGTAGGGAATCGAACCCTTGTCATCCACGTGACGATCGAGCGAACTACTTAATCGGTGGAAAAATAGGCTTTGAATATTACTGTGAATGTACTGCCAGGATATATAAGTAGCATATATTTAATTATACATTCACACATCATCATAACAAAAACAAACAACAATATCAATCAAAGTATCACAAGCGGGCGCCCACTCACGCCACACATACAGTGACAATGGATATGTGCAAGCTATTGATGAACCGGGCCCGGATCAGATATGAAGGGGAGTAACTCTAGTTTGTTTACCTTTGTAATCGTGGTCGTCACATGATGTGAATGATCTTGAATCAACCGTAGTCGTGGTGCGCTTTACCTATGTGTTAAATTTTATGCATAAATAACATCCCTGTTGTCAGATAAATCACAGACCATTCACAGATCTAGTTGTCGATCACGAGTATTTATATAAATATTTCTCGTTTGAAGCCATAATTAATTTGATCCTACATGGTCTCACCAACGCCGGATCCAGCCAAATGAATTCACACATTACATCCTTTACTTTCAACGTGTCACTTGCAATCCTGTTGCTATGGACAGCCTCCACTACACAAAGTAAACACACTAATCGGATCTTTCAACATGAAGCTTGGAGCAAAGGTAAAAAAAGACCAACACTGACTTTTTAAGTGGCGTGAGCGAGTTTAGTAAAATCAACAATATTCAAGCAGTCTGTAAATAATCGAGTTTGAACCAGACAATCTCGTGGTCAACAGCAGGAGTTATAATGGGAAATAGTTGCCGTAGAAAAATCTAAAGAGACTGCGGTGCCTATAGTGTGGTTGGAAGTCTTACTTAGTCACGCTCTGTATAGTTTATTAGGTTGGTGGTTAGATGATAATCACACTTTCACACATACCTCTACAGTAGTAAGCATATTCGGATCCAGAGGAGGTGTGTAGGGGTGTGCACCCACTTCTTGTCGAGAAATTTTGTTATATGACCAATGAAACTGGAGCGAAAATGAAGTGTTCTTTCCTCCCTCCCCCATTACTCTACTGACTGTGTGTCCCCCCTTTCTCTAAAAGCTGTATCCATCCGTCCCTCATGGGTAGTCTCTAGTAGGTAGCCTTCAAATCAGCATGCTATGTCCATTGGTGTGATTATCATGTTGAACACTTACACCCACAAATACTGTATTTTATCATTGTTTTCAGATGTACATATGGGATTGACTCACACTCACATATTTCATTTAGTATCTTATTTTTAATGGCAGTTTGTACTATTTTAAGGGTATGTATTCCCAGTAAAAGTACTAAAACAGTGTTCTCAGATTAGTACGTGAAATACACTTCAATATCGTTGCAAGTACCCTTGAACAGAGTGCAACATGTTCAGCTCCTATTCAAAGACGTGAATATACTTCTTTGTCCAATTATACTATATACTGGTCTATTTAGCAACCAGAGAGGAATGTAATATAGTAAACAAGTAGGTCTGCGTAACTGTTTCTAGACTCAGAGAATCATCACAGATTAGGTGTTGCTAAATGGTGCGTTATGAAAATGTATACTGTGTCAGTAAAGATGGAGTTAACTTATTGATGACAAGCTTGGCATTCTATCTCTGTTGCACATTTCAGTTGCCTTTGAATTATTCAAGAATTTTTTTATCGTGATTATTTAGACATGGAAAAGCTTCAAGTTTGAGTGGCTTGAATTGTTGTGATATACAACATGATTTTTATGTTTGGGATAAATATGCAATGTTATTTTGACTAGTGTAAGCAAAAATATGTGGTGTTTTTTCATTCCCTGGCGTTTACTTTTCTTGCATGTTGCAACTTTTCTACAGCATATTTTACACAAATACTCAACATCTGTGGAGCTCTGGTTAATTGAATGGCAAGTCACAGTATTTTTCCTGCCTTGGCTGATATAATGTCATATTGTACCCACACAGCACTGAGCTTGTGGACCCGTAAAGATCCAGGTGTGGTGTTTAGCAACCCAGGCTTATCATAAGAGGCAGTTACCATGATCAGCTGGCCAGGCTTACTGACTTAGTTGACATGTCATCGTATCTCAGTTGCATAGACTGATGCTCATGCTATTGATCACTAGATTGTCTGGTAAAGATTTGATTATTTACAGACAGCCGCCATATAGCTGGAGTATTGCTGAGTGTGGCATTAAAGAACAAACCAACCAACCAAAAATCATCTTCGCAAACACAATGATGCATAAGCACATGCTTTGTCATCATTCCACAATCACTGGATTGTCTGGTTCAGTCTTGATTTGTTTACAAACAACGTTCTTCAGCTTTATTACTACTGAAACAAATAAATGGTCATGACTGCCATGTAACTGTAATAAACCAGAGTGTGGTGTTAAATAACAGACCAACCCAACAACTTTTTGCTCCTGATATCAGTACCAGATTTGATTACATACAAGCTGCAGGAAAGCAGCTGAAATAATGTTCATCCAATGTGGCTCTGTATATGAATAAGCATTACTTCAAATCATTTTCTCAGCCAACAAGTCATCATCTGCAGATCCTAGCATCTTCTTCGCCTCCTACTATGGGAATCACATGGTTCTACAAAGGGCACCGAAACAGGCCATCATCTGGGGTTACTCCCCAAACATTGGGGAGGTCATCAAGGTCAAGGTGGAAGGTCAGGAGACAGTCTCAGGGAGGGTTTACAAAGACAGCATCTATGGTGTCGGCATCTGGAAGGTAACCTTGCCCCCTGTGTCCCAGCCAGGACCCTTTACAATCACAGCTTCATCAGCTACAGAGACAATCACCTTGACAGATGTCCTGTTTGGGGATGTGTGGATCTGCTCAGGCCAGTCCAACATGCAGTTTACTGTTGATAAGGTGTGTTGCTTTTGACAAGTTTTTCATTTTTTGTTATTCTTCCTAAATGTCAAATAGGTGCTCTTCATGTTTCCATGTAGAACCAAATTTTCTTGCTTTAGGGACAAAACTATCTGATGTCATGACAGCTAGCAACTAAATCTCATGCTCTTCAATACAGAATCCTAAAATATGTCAGTTCAGAATTCCAAATATTGAAAGTGAAAGACAGCATTGATACACAACATGTAAGCAATTTTATGTTTTGCTACAAGATGGTGCTATAAAACATTATTAACATGTTATTTCATTGCCAGACATCTGAATAATGTCAGCAGTGCATTTGTTTTTCTTCAGATGTTCAATGGCTCTGCTGAAGTGGCCGATGCAGTCAACTATCCCAACATCCGTCTGTTTGATGTCTCCCTTATGTATTATCCTGTAGAAACACTTGACCTACTCTCCGTCAATGAGGGCTGGGTGCTGCCAAACAAGAGTAAGACTTTTGCCCTAATACAATACGTTCATGGATGCATATTGTTACTGCTTAATCTTATGACACCATGTTCAAAGCAGAAACCTGTAAAGATCCAAGTTAGTATTGATCTTCAGTAACCCATGCTTGTTGTGAAAGGTGACTAATGGATTGTCATCATATCCCAATTGCATAGATCAGTGTTCATGCTGTTGATCCCCGGATTGTCTGGTTCAGACCTGAATATGTATAGACTACTGCCATATAGCTGGAATATTGTTGAGTGCATTGTAGAAGTAAATTTGTCCATTCACTCACTCAAAGTAGAAATTCAAGAACATTCATCAGTAACAGGTT
This sequence comes from Haliotis asinina, assembly GCF_037392515.1. NCBI lineage: Eukaryota > Metazoa > Mollusca > Gastropoda > Lepetellida > Haliotidae > Haliotis > Haliotis asinina. Next base: position 33,143,883 of record NC_090285.1, read on the forward strand.
GAACTGAACATATTGTATTGTATAAAAGGTGACTATGCTTGTCGTAAGAGGCAACTAAAAGGATCAGGTGGTCAGATTTTCTGATTTGGTTGACACATGTCATCGGTTCACAATTGCACAGATCGATGCTCATGCTATTGATCGCTAGATTGTCTGGTCCACACATGATTATTTACAGACCGCCGCCATATAGCTAGAATATTGCTGAGTGCGGCGTAAAACTAAACTCACTCACTCACATATTGTATTGGAATAATTGTGTATGTCTGTGTTTATGTTGATGCTGTCATTCATCCATTGTAGTCAAGACTAATCATTTTACATGATGATGAAGTTGTGCAGGACAGATAGACAGGCCCTATTAAGATCTCATCGAAAATCATCAGAGTAAAGAAACATGTTGTCTGTCATCAGGGAGTCTAGCTGATGGTACTGGCGTGTATTTCTCTGCTGTGTGTTGGCTGTATGGCAAATATCTCTACCAAGAACTCGGCTATCCAATTGGATTGGTCGACACATCGTACGGTGGAACACCTGTTGAGGCCTGGTCTTCGAGAGATGCCTTAGCCCAGTGTGGAATTTCCTCTACAGAGGTTGTGGAATCTTACATGTATGTCTGTATTTGCAGAAATACTTCTATTGTAGCTAGGTTGATATTGTACAGGTCAAGGTTGTATAGGATTTTATGTTTATGTAATACTTTAATATTGATATGGAAATCAAAACACATGATCAAATTACTGACAGCCTTGTTTAACATACTCATGCTATTTGTTTTTAATTTTGAAATACTGACATGCCTAGGAAACATGAGTGAAAATGCCAACCAAACTTGATTATTTTGCCATTCATGTGTAGAATTTGTTTTGATATTTCATCATCGTTAATCAACTTGGATCAAAGATATGCCTTTTAAATTTTTAATAGTTAGATCCTTAAGATGCATCTGTTAAAGTGAACAGTTTTGATCATAAGATAAACTGATATACCAGGTATCATATCCTATGTCCAACAGGGACCCTTTTCATTGCTTTGTCTTACTTATGATTTTATAGCAGATAGGTGTCATGAAAATGATACCTGTTCATTGTGTTTGAGAATAACAAAATAATACAGTATTTAAGGAACATCTGCTAAATATTAAGGTTATTGAGAGTTAGATATTAAGGGTATTGAGAGAGTAAGCATGTTTTCTCTTTTGATTCTAGCAATAATATCACCTAAAACATGGAGAACTTAGCTTCATGCTTTGTTCGAATTTAATGAGTCAGCAGGTGAAATGTGGGTCTACCCAACACTGCAGATGATTTTTTAATTTTTTAATGTGTATGTCTTTAAATCATGAAATAGTAAAAGTAACAAATGCACTTTCCTTTCTTTAATATTGGAAAGTGGTTTTGTATGTGTCAATGTTCAGAATTGTGCTTATTATACAACTCAACACAATACAATGCAAAATAGAATACAATCCACCTTTTGATTGTGCATTTGTAGAACGTTTAGCTTGTATTGAGATTCTTGAGAGGCATTTAGAAGTTGGTGAATATATAAGACTCGTAAATGGATGGCAACTGCTTATTTATTGTATAAAGCAACGCATCTGTGCCATGTTTTACCATTTCTTCAGATGATTAATCACTTTAAGAAATGGTAAGAAGTGCCCCAGAAACCCTGTATACGACAAAATGTTATGGATGTCAACTTCTTCTTTATTGTTTTCACAACGTTTCTGGGCTATTCCTTGCCCCTTCATCGGAAACCTTGTTTTATACAATAAATAAGAAGTTGCCTTCCAAATACCTATAATATTGAACTTATATTGTTTGCATAGTAGATTTCTTTGACAGTAAATTTGATTTTCTATAAATGCATATGTCTCATTTCTGTCTGTGACAGTAATGCAAACTGTGGCCTAATCCCAGTCATTCAAACAGATACATGCTTCATGTCCAGTTGTGTTGTTACAATTGTGTACACCCTTGCAGTGATGAGAGTGAGAGGTACACACCTGGTGTCCATAACCAGCTCACCCCTACCCAGCTGTGGAACTGTATGATCCACCCTCTACTCAACATGACCATATATGGAGCTGTCTGGTACCAAGGTACAGGCACTGTATCAGATCAGCTTCACAGATGTCACATTTTTTAGAAGCATTTTAGAATTTGTATATATATAAGTTCAATGGATAATCAACTTCTTTATTGCAATGAGTGCAACATTACAGTGTAGGTACTAGCTCTGTTATCAAGGAAGCTCATGCTCTCGATCACTAGATTGTATGGTCCAGCTGACTGTCAGTTAGCTGGAATATTGCTTCCTGAGTGTGGCATTAAACAACAAACTGACAAAAGAAAATGGAACAAGAATTGTAGTTTGTGAGTAAAGACCAAAACTGTTGTATCAAAGTTTCTACCAGAAAACCTAGTTTGACATAATGGTGTTTGACATTTGTTTGAGGTTGGATGGAATTTAACTGGATAAATGAAAGTCGGCAATGCAAGCTGCAGCTATTATATGAAACCATTACTTTTCCCAGATTTCCATAATGAGGTGTATCTACTTCTGTAGTTCCCTTTGGTTTGGTGGGTATGAATGGTTTCAGCATGTTCATCAGTAATGTTGTAGTGGGTTACACTTTCTTACGGAGGAATCTAAAGAATTCTCTGTTCCTCCCCATACAGGGGAGAACAATGCCATGCCTGGTGCCAACACACACAAGTACAACTGCACCTTCCCTGCTATGATCTCTGACTGGAGACTCAAGTTCAACCAGGGCTCCCTGGGACAGACTGACAAACTCTTCCCTTTTGGATTTGTTCAGGTATCTTTTATCAGCTCTGTGTGATCGACAAGGACTGAGTCAACAACTGGGACCTAAATCTATGTAATATGTGTACAAGTCAAAGGGTGTGCAAAAGCATTAGTTGGTGGAAATGTACAGTGTCCAGGGAAAGGGGAGCTCACTATGGCACACCCTCGCAGATTACCTCAATTGAGTTGACTGTAAACATGTCGTAAATGTGTTCCTGTGAAAGTTTGAGTTGTGCAGCAAACAAACTCATACCAAGCACCTTAATACAAATTTGTGACTTTCATGCCAAAAACCTTTCTTTTAAACACTTCTTCCATGGGTACAGACCCTTGAAGATCTGGGTTAGAGGTGATCTTCAGAAACCCATGCTTCTCGTAAGAGGCAACTATCAGGTGGTCAGACTTGCTGACTTGGTCATCGTATCCCAATTGTGCCTGTACCTAATTGTCATCCCACTTCCACAGCTGGGTCCTATGAATCCCGATCCTCCCACATCTGGCTTCCCAGAGATCCGGTGGCACCAGACTGCTGACTACGGCTACGTTCCAAATCCTAAGATGGAGAAAACATTCATGGCTGTTGCCATGGATCTGGCAGACTTTACTTCCCCTTGGTGGCCGTGAGTATGCCTGCTCATCTTCCTCAATGCCCCCTCGCTCATCTTCTCAGGAATTGTGGGTAAAGCTTAATGTAAATGAAACTGATATTCGTCTTGGACTTATAGCTAATGTGCAGATTATTAGAACAGCCAGTCTTTATCATTCTAGCTCTACTTAAAAAATGTAATTAAATTTGCCATTTTTAGAAACTTAATGATTGTAAGTCTAATATTCCAGCCCTATTCCTTAAGAATCTATTCAGCTAATTCTTCAGGACAACGTTTTTCTCTGACAAACTTTGCATGCTCATTACAGTGTCCATTTTCGAGATAAAACAGATGTGGGCAAGCGCCTGTTTCTTGGAGGTCTGAGGGTGGCATACAGTCGGGATGTGTTGGCAGACGGTCCGCGACCCATGACTATAACTGAAGGGACAAACACTCTCAACCTTACATACAAACAACCTATACTGTACCATAACTGGGATGGGTTTGAGGTAAATTATATATCGTTACATACAAGTCTAAAAGGTCTGGTGATCCAAGGTTACTGGAGTAAACTAAATGTAAATGAATTAGAAATTATAACATGCTTACTAACTTTGTTGAGTGATATATTTTCCAAGATATTACATAATTGATAAACCAAAAATTAGAAATCATATGCTTTTGAAATATTGTTTAACTTGCAAACAGGTGTACCTATATTTTTCTCCAGGTTTTTAGTCATAAGCTGTGCGATACAAACTTGTGAAGAAACTTTGGAAGAAAATAGAGGCACATGGGTGCTTTCATGTCATCTCTTTCTTTTTCCTTCAATATATATAAAACAGACAGTCAGACATACAGAACAGACAATCAGTGCTGAGACATCCATAAATAGTGACTTGGTTCTTATGTCTAAACACAATACAAAGCTGCTGATGAGTTGATGAGTTGAGTGTTTTGGATGTAAAATTGAATCTTGGACAATGCATACAATCCACGGTTTGTTGACAGTTCAGTATGTTCCTTGGGTCCCACACAGCTGCTGTTATATCATGTGATCCTGATAACTATAATTGGTTGAGAAGGTATCCCTTGAGGCACTTGACACAGACTCTCAGTTGGCTAAATTGAGAAACACAACAATCATAACAATATGGCTGTCATCTGCCTCTTTGGACCTACAACTGCCAATTACCCATGAAGGTCGGGGGTAGAATAGGCCTTCAGCAACCCAACCCTTGCAAAAAAAGGCTACTGTGCTTGTTGTAAGAGGCAACTAATGGGATAGGGTGGTCAGGTTTGCTGATTTGGTTGACACATATCATTGGTTCACAGTTGCACAGATCGATGCTCATGCTACTGATCGCTAGATTGTCCGGTCCACACATGATTATTTACAGACCGCCGCCATATAGCTAGAATATTGCTGAGTGCGACGTAAAACTAAACTCACTCAGTTGCCACGTCTTGTGGGTCTTCAGATCGGATGTTGATAAACAGAAAAAGAAGGCTGCTATCTTACTATTATATGTCTTGTTTCTATCATTAGTTATCTTGAGGAGGCAGTAGGGTAGCCTAGTGGTTAGCGCATTTACTTGGTCATGTGTCAGCATGCCTGACGACCTGACACCATCAATCGCATCTTACAACAAGCACGGGGAACTAACTACAGCTCTAACCAGGAGTCTTGTGGACCTAAGGCCTGAAAAACATGTGCGATAATTGCATTTGAAACTGTTCAGGGCACTGGTAAAGTTCTCATATGGCATTTTGTGAAGAAACATGTTTAAAGATGGTGCTGATTACTTTAAACTGTATAATATTTATGGCCCTAATAAACTCTTTCAGGCTTTGTGCAGTGTCAAGTCAAAGGTAAACGGGCCACCACCTCCACAGGTCCCCTACTGGACCGATGCTCCAGTCGTCTCCTCTCTATCAACCATCATTGGTTTGTCTTCCACTGTGTGTGGGAAGGGGCAGACTATCCTGGGACTCCGATATAGCTGGAGGGAGTCCCCCTGTGCCTTCAAGACCTGCACGGTGTACTCAGCTGACAACCCTCTCCTTCCAGGACCTCCCTTCCTGGTGTACCACAAGATGACCGGAGTGGCCGGGACAGTTCATGTCATAGACTGGAACACTCCAACGACCATTCGTAATTAATACATGATAAATATAGTGATGCACAGAGAATACAGCAATGATTCTTTAAATAATTATTTTTTTTACCTAGTAAGAATGTGAGGTTTATGTTGCTACTTGGCAGTACCTCAAAGCAGCAAAAGTGGCTTACTTCAAGTTGAAAAGAGACACATTTTTCTAAGCTTTGAGGGACTGTCATAGAGCATTGATATGCTTTTATTCATGTGAAAACTGAATTAAATAGTCAAAATAGTTTTTGTGCAGGTAAATGTGCCATGTGAGCTATTGCTTTTACATCAAACAATTACAATGAGCAAACATTACATTTCATGTCTACGGGTATAGGACCTGTGAAGATCCAGGTTAGAATTGATCTTCAACAACCTTATCTAAACAGAATCGGATGGTCAGACTCATTGACTTGGTTGACACATGGCATCATATCCAAAGTTGCATAGATAGATGCTTATGCAGTTGATCACTGGAATGTCTAGTTCAGACTCAAATATTTATAGACTGCCGCCATGTTGCTGGAATATTGCTGAGTGCCGCATAAAACTGAACTCACTCACTCTACGGGTAGGGGATTGGGGATCAGAACATCCCCAGTACCCATGTCTTGCTGACTGAAGAGTTGGTGGTTTGTCCTCATGACTCAGTGGCGTGGTGTTGCTCTTGTTATCAACCCTTGGTCCATCTGGCTCAGGCTACAGTACAAACATTGAGCTATAACCAATTGCTGATTGCAGCATAAAACATCCACTTGTCCTCTCTGCTCTGTTCTTTCATAAAATCTCCACTTGCATCTCAGGGCATATTTGTTTATATTTGGTGTATATATTTCTAGCTGTTACAACCAGTCACATACCACATGTGATATCTGAATACTTTGGATTCCTTCATGATGGTGAATGCTGTGAGTTGTTATATCTATTCCTGAAATTTCTCATCTTGCAAGAGACCCATGAAGGTCCCGGGGTAGAATAGGCCTTCAGCAACCCATGCTTGCCATAAAAGGTGACTATGCTTGTTGTAAGAGGCGACTAAGGGGGATCGGGTGGTCAGACTAGCTGACTTGCATGTCATTGGTTCCCCATTGCGCAGATCGATGCTCATGTTGTTGATCACTGGATTGTCTGGTCCAGACTCGATTATTTACAGACCGTCGCCATATAGCTGGAATAGTGCTGAGTGCGACGTAAAACTAAACTCACTCACTCACTCTCATCTTGCAAGAACATTAATGACAATGTGTGAAGTATATCATGAGGTCATGTCGTATACATTGGAATATTTTGTGTGTAAGATGGTGGTGCCAGTGACATGATGACATTTCTTAGTGTTATGAATATCTTCAAGTATTCTTGCTGATAAATTTTGGGTTACAGTATAGGATGATATTTCATGCAAATCTATTTACTGATTGTAATAAACATGATTCTTAGTTTGTATATTCAAAAGTTATTTGTATTTTATCTGTGTATTAGACATGAGTAAAATTTCCAATACTATCTGTTCTTCAAGTCTCTTTGCCTACACTCACTTTGCCACCAAAAATGCACTTGCATAATAAAATATAACTAAGCAGTATAGTTTTTTTTAGTAAGGTACAAATTCTAGTACTTTTGTAGTTGCCTCCCTTTACCCAACACTCTTAGAGTGAAGCACCAAATTGCAAGAACACAAACTCACCGATCCACATTCGGGACACTGGGGTAGCCTGAAGACCCAGGTTGGATTTCCCACGTGGTCACAAAATCTGATGCCCATTTCCTGTCCATCACCATCTTTTGAGAGAACAGACATACAAACTTCCTTTTGAATTACATTGTAGTTACCAGTTGGTTAATAAGCTGAGCTATAATAAATTTGTAATGGTAACAAATAAACCCAGCTTCCTGGTTTGGCATATACGCAAAAAGGTTTACAGCTTGGTTATAAGTAAATAAGTCATAAAACAATATTGAAATTTGAGGTTTATGATTTCAGGGGGATTACTGGTGAAACAAATTACCACTTGTTAACCTTCATACTTCAAATCCAGCCTTATTTTCTACCAGAGATTATAAACCTCCTGAAAATGTCTTAAATAACGAAATGTAGATATATAGGCACCGTTTTAAAGTCAGTGGCTGGTGTTTACTGAACAAAAATAGTTGAGGATATTTGTGGTATGTTTATGAAATTGTATGGTCATTGTACACATTAAGTTGACCCGGTGGTTTGTCTCACTGACTTGGTTGACACATGCTTCCCAGTCGCGTGGATTATTGCTCATGCTGCTGCTATCACTGGATTGACTGGTCCAGACTCGAATATCCATGGACACACACACCCCACACCTCACCCCATCCCCTTTCACTGTTTGTTTACATATTTTACATACTGTTTGTTTGTTACTTTGTTTAGTTTTGAAATGTCAGTCTCATCAAAACAGGAACTTTTAACTTTTACATATATCACTCATGAGAGTAGCCCGTGGGAATAGCTGTTTTCATGAGTTTGACCGATCTTTTCATAAATGAGCTGATCCTTTCTCAGTGAATCTCCCCGACGTGATAATGCTGGAACATTGCTCTAAGATGCGTAAAATCCAACTCACTCACAATAATCTGGTTGATCCGTGCGTTACTTTCCTGGCCACTGTCCACCAGTGACTGTTTATTCTTTGGCTGATCGTAGGCAACGACGAACAAGCACATCAATCTATAGGAACCTCTTTCACACATACAACTGTGCATTTTATCTTTCACCACATCTGACACCTGGGTTTCAAGCACAAGACTGAAAATAATATATACCCGACTAGGAAAATGCACGTGTGCACACGTGTTCAAAACTTGCCAGATGTACTGTAGACGAAGTTTGGTGAGGCACATGTTATTAACCATGTATGAGTTATCTTACGGAAAAGAGCCCAATCGTTGATTTACGTGTCCAAATTTGCCTACCAGGGCTGTAAACGTTAACAGTGTCATCAGTGACAGACCGACTCGTTCATTTTTAAATACATACGATAAACAGAAGTCGAGAGAAGAAATGAAAGTTGGCAGTAACTTGTTGAGAACATTGTTTATGAGTTTATACTGAACACTAAAACCCTCGACCTGCTATAATCCTAAATGACACGCGATACTTTCTCAATTTTACTTGTAAATATGAAAGTAATATACTAATAATGTACTGTGTTATTCATAGTTATGAATGAGCATACCCAGTGTGGTGTATGTAGAGACTGCCACATTATAATTACTATTCAAGGTTATTTTTGGGGCTGCCAGTCAAATCGCCCCAGCGACATAACACCCCAGCAAATTTGGTCAAATCGACTCAAAGGGGTAGTCAAAATGCTCCAATTTACTTAATATGGTTTAATATATGCCATAGATGCATAGTTTTTGTCAACTTCCATATAATACTCTTACCATAATAATATGCAGTAATATTTCTGATAAATTTCCTATTAGTACACTGAAAAGTGTAACAGTAAAATAATAATAGTCATGTATAGAAAACATTGCAATTCCAAATATTTGGTAAAGAATGACAACAATAAATTAAAGGTTTGTGTAGTATGTTTATTGTGAATGCTGTAAATGCATAGTTGTTTGGGTTTTTATTGTGTTTTTGTTTTTTGGGTTTTTTTCGTTGTTGATTTTGTGTTGTATTTTTTTGTCAACAAATGGGATTGTGTAATCTTAACAAGTATGGTAAAATATATATCAAACCTGTGTAGAGGTTTTCTTAGACATACTCTTGTCAAAAAGTGAGGCCGTAAAGGTGTTGATTTCGTCAACAAGTACGGTAAAATACTGATCAAAACAATTTAATTATTAAAGCTTTTGTTAATTACTATTGTCAAAAAGTGAGGCTGTAAATGCATAGGTTTTGTCAGCAAGTGTGGTAAAATGCGTATCAAAACTATCTTGATGTTTTGTTATTTCTCTTGTCAAAACGTGTGGGTAAAGACGTACTATTAAAACATATTCACTAATCACGAATATGTGTTGAATGAAATTTGGCCCGGGTCTCTGTATGGAGAAGTAACTATATAAAATGTTGTTATCCATGCATTTATTCACATTCATATCAATCATTCAGCAATGAGCAATCAGAAATAAAAAAATTCTTAATAACCAGACAAATGGGATATTGCATCACAGTACTGCATAATATCAAAAAAGATGACCTTGCATCAGCCGTTGTTTCAAGTTGGAGAGGCTATGGTTCACTGCAACATATTTTCGTTTCTTGGTGGGGGTCTGGCACCAACAAGGAGCTGCATACACGATGCTCCTACAAAGGATTGTTCTTTATTTTTAAAAATCTATCATCTTTGATATGTTGGGGTGGCACTCTAGGATAACTGACAACTTGTGATGCCACCCTTGTACGTGGTCTGTTGTTCTAGGGCCATCTGTCTCGAAATGATTCCACAATTGGTATGTGAGTGCGCCGAATGTAATGTGTGTTGGAAGTGTGGTTGATTTAAAGGTAAGGAAGGTTACTTGTGTGTTGGGTTTGCTAGTGGTTTGGTGTTTATTGTTTTATAGTTTATGAATTTGGGTTGAGTTGTGATAGTGTTGGCTATGTGTATATACTCTTCGATGTCTGATTGTGTTTCGCGTGTGTCGATGTGTATGACCCCCTGTGATTGTGATTGCCACCTCGGTGTTTTCCATTTTTTGTTTTCCCATGTATTAATGTGTATTTGGGTGTGTTTTTATAGGTGAGTTTGATCTGTGAATGTGACTTTGAACCCTCTGCCGCACGTGTTTATGTATTTGTAGTTTATGTTCTCTTTTTGTAAACAGAGGGCAAATTTGCTGACTGAGTATATTAGGATGAGGATATGTTTGGTGGGTTGGGTTTGGTGTGGGGTGTCTTTGTCACATGGTTTTTTGTTTGTGGCTGGTGATTGTTTGGGAGAGTTGGCGGGAGGGGGGGGGGGTGGGTGGGGGGCGATTGGGGATAGGTTGGGGTGGTGAGTGAAGTATGCTGGTTGTAAGAAGCGACCAAATTGGGCAACCTGTTTGCCATGGGTTGCGGGTTGCGTTCCGTGTCGGTGAAGGACGGTAGTCTGGTGGTTGAGGGCAATGGGGGTCTGAATAGCTAGTGTTCCATTTGCTCAACACACCACTTTGGCCCTTACTTCACCTACACGGGTGATTAGATGACTGGAAGTGGAATTAGCAACTAAGATTGTTAGTGGCTGTATCCTCGCGCGAAGGTGGTTGAAGTACCGTAAAATTATTGTCCTCCTGAGAGCGTACGTAAGTCCCCAAACAGTTGAAGTCAGATTTCCTCTTCCTCTTTTCAGCCGTAGAATGTGTCATTTTAAATATATATATATATATATATATCCCGTATGTGCTCGCCACGATAATTATGGCTGCAATATTGCCGATGTTCATTGTATGCAGTTGGGATGAGATATCACTGATCTCTGTTGACTGAGGGCTTGTGTCTCCGGATTTTAACTGCTTCTGCCAGGTTTTTTTGTGTGTGAATTCCTGGTGTTTTTAGGATGATATCTCTACGTTGTCCCAAGTTATGTTGTGATTGGGACATTTGATTACGTGGTCGGATTTTCGATCTGATTTAGTTGTAGATGATGAGTGTTCTTTGATTCTGATGTTTATGGACCGGGAGGTTTCACCTACATATGCCTCGCCACAATCGCAGCTGATTTTGTAGACGACTCCTTTGGGTAGCTACGAGGGGATGTCAATAAGTTTTGAACCTTGAGCATTTTTCATACCCAGGTGTCACAGCCTACGGTACGACATTGAACCTTGGGGTGTAGCTGATGTGATATATATGTTTTGGTATCCTACTCTCAGAAGTTATTGAACAGCTCACATTGATAGAAAGAGACTCCCTCACGGCAGTGAAAATGAATAAAATTGAGTATAGAGCAGTAATTAAGTTTTTAGTTCTTGAAGGAAACTCGGAGAAGAACATTGAAGAAAGGCTTTCAGCAGTTTATGGGAAGTCTTCCCCTTCATCTGCTACCATCAAACGATGGGTCAATGGATTTATGCATGGTAGAGAGAGTCTTGAAGATGACCCCCGCCCAGGTCGCCCAACAACAAACACTAGTCAGGAAAACATTGACAGAGTGCATAGACTTGTGCTGGAAAATCGTCGAATCACACTCCACGAGTTAGAGGAGACCACAGGCATTTCACATGGATCCATCGAGACAAGTCTTCATGAACATCTCGTCATGTCTAAGGAGTGCGCAAGATGGGTGCCAAGAATGCTTACAGATGAAATGAAGCAAACAAGGGTCACCATAAGCAACTCCATGCTAACCAGATGCAACAAGAATCCAGAAGATTTTCACTTCAGGCTAGTAACCTGTGATGAAACCTGGATCCACCACTATGTGGAGTTCAAAGCCACCAGATCAGTGCAGAAGGTAATGGCAACAGTCTTCTGGGATAGCAAAGACGTCATCCACATAGATTACGTACCAAAAGGAAGAACAATGAATGGGGAATATTACGCTAACTTGTTGAGGCAAGTGCGACAGTCAATCAAGGAGAGGCACCGGGGCAAGATCAGACGTGGTATTCTTCTACATTAAGACAATGCTCCAGTACACACCTCTCGCGTTGCAGCCGCTGCTGTCCAGGAATGCGGGTTCGAAATCTTGCTGCATCCCCCCTACTCTCCAGACCTGGCACCAAGTGATTACCATCTGTTCCCAAATCTCAAGAAACACTTGCGTGGTCGTAGATTTCAGGATGATAATGAGCTTATTGCTGATACTGAGGCTTGGTTTGAGGACCAAAATGGCGCCTTCTACAGAGATGGCATCAGCGACTGGCAGAAAAGATGGAACAAGTGTCTTGACTCACAAGGGGACTATGTTGAAAAATAAATGTGGTTCATACCAATATTTTGTGTTTTTCTATGCAAGGCTCAAAACTTATTGACATCCCCTCGTATGTTGTCGTAGAGGTGTTCCTGCCATTAGTTGCCTTTACGATATTCTTGTCATTCTTTACCAAATAACTGGTATTACAGTGTTGTCTATAAACGAATATTACTTTTGCTTTTATCATTTTAGTAACAGGAAATTTTATCGGAAATGTTTATTACTGCATAATGTTATGTGAGGAAGTTTATATGGGAGTTGGCAAAACACTATGCATTAATGGCAGATATTAAACCATGGTACAATTTGACTAAACCTGGGGCGATATGACCAAATATTTGGGGCATTTTGACCAAATTTGCTGGGGCGTTTAGTCGCTGGGTTGATTTGACTGGCACCCTATTTTTTAACTTCTGTTTTCTTCAGGTCACATTACCTTTTGGGGATTCCTTATTGTATTGCAGCGCTATTGCCAGATGCGGCATGAAAAGGCCATGCACTATAAAATACGAAAGCCTAGTTTTTTTAATTTTCTGTTTTTAAACTGGTAATTACCACTATTGAAACTGGTAATTAAATTTTTGAAACTGGTAATTACCACTTTCGTACTGTATAACACATACAGGTCTACGTTTTTACCCGAAGAACATAGTTTCGGAGCAGGTGCAATCGCAGAAATACTCTCAAAAAGGGAGGCCACTCTAAATCATTCTCGTTACGAGTCACGAGTTACCATTGTTTGGGGGTCGGGTTTCTTTGCGATGCTGAGTGAGTAATCACAGCATGTGACATAAAGATTCGGTGTTTCAAGCACGAAGCAATTTAATCAGTTGTGCGGCCCCATTTAAAGGTAACAAATCTGGATCGTGTGCAAGAGGCGCACTTGCCTACACCTACAGGCCTTTGGTAGGAGACACTGGTCACGACCAGACGACAGTCCGTGACCAGGTGACAGTGGCTTCAACTTGTAGATCTAGTTCAAGTTCGTTTTCCGCAAAGTGCACGGTTGACAGACCATTGACAGGGGTAGACTCAACTTTCGCTTCATCCCATCTTCGTCGTGCATTGCTGAAAATGTCGTCCTTCAGAAATTTCTTAGTGGTTGGAGTCATTGTTGTTACATGTTGGACAGTGTCAGGACAGTATGTGGTGGAGATGGCAAGAGATTTTGAAGAAAACATTATCTCATGTAAGTATCCTTTTTATCGTTTCCTTAAAAATATCGGCAAGACTGTAGAATAGGGTTGTGTCTTTCACTTCATTGATCTCGCATATGACGCCCGCCTTATCTTCTTCCTTTTTGACTTTCCTGTATTAACCAAGTGACACAATTTCACAATGTTTAGATAAATTCAAACACCCCCTTTATACGGGAGACAGTGTTTTCTTAGGCTGAACCAGTTCATAAACGTGGTGGATTCGTTGCCCAGGCTGGTTCATAGACAGATTTCATAGATGCCTATAAATACTTGAAATATTAATTTTGATAATCACATGGATTGTGTATAGGAGAGGCCACGGTGACGTCAGTGTTTTGATCACGTGACGCGCCCGAGTACTTCCGGTAGGCAGAAGTTAAACATAAACACGAGAGAACCACACAAGCTGCATACATTTGATCGTTGACTTGTCATGCGTAACAACTCCTCCCGATCTGGTTTTCTTTTTTCGTTTGGTGTGTTGTATAATGAGACAGGTACACAACCTTTATTTTTCTAAAACATTTGTGGAAAGTATCTAATTGACAATATCCAGATTTCATACTTCACTCTGGTCCAATACTGCAAGTCTTCGTTTTTTAAAGCAAGAATGTAATGCAAAAACTCCCAAGTGTTTGTCTCGCATTTCTTTCAAACAATACAAATTTTAAACAAATAATCCCTCACATACTGTTTCTTTGCTGACATATTGTCAATGACATAATCAGGAAAGGTGAGTAATCTGCCTCACCTGCCAGTCATACATGTTACATAAACACCACCCCAAACCTTCCTTGTCAACTATAACAACACATGCATCTAAATGGCATTGAGTGACCATTTTATCACAGCTTTTCCTTCTTATGAAAACAGATAAAGAAGTAGCATTGATCTAAGCTAAATCTTTAAATGGCATTGAGTTACCATTTTATCACAGCTTTTCCTTCTTATGAAAACAGATAAAGAAGTAGCATTGATCTAAGCTAAATCTTTAAATGGCATTGAGTTACCATGTCATCACATTAATTCCTACTTATAAAAAACACATACAAAAGCAGACTTGATCTAGGCTAATCTCACCATCAGGGTGGTTTCAAAACTTTCCAGACACACTTGTAGTAGGCATCAGCAATATATTCTTTATTCCTAACAATTCAATATGTAAGTTAAACAGTCATCTCACAGACATAATTTTCTCGTAGCAGATATCCAGCAAGCACAGAGGTGTTTTGTCATCGACATTGTGGTACTGTGTCGGAAAAACGTGTCCACTTTCCACATATTCATATGCTTTCAGTTACTTGAAGGGTCTCACAGATTCGAGGGTGAACTGACCTGGGGTGTCTATCAGATAGAAATAAAATGTTAAGTACATAATCCGACCATTGTTTGCCTTTCACGCTACACCGGTTCCCATCGTTATCATCAACCATTGTGGCTTTCTGCCTACCCATGTCTGAGTGAGCGTGGTTGTGACGTCACTTCCGTAAACATATGGACATCGCTATACAGTAATGCACCCATTCTCAATAAACCATTGGATTTGCCACACGCATATTGAAATATATGTAGGTCACACAACTGAAATTAAAAGACATTACTTTATGATAGGAATATGAAGGTTTTCAAGTATACAAGAGAGCAAAAATTTAGCATATAAACTCAATTCCTTTATTCAGAAATCCCCATCAGACTTTATCAGTATTAATCAGCAAATTTGGAACGTGTAATGTATGTGACTAACAACCTATCAATCTTAGAAGAAAGTTCTGTTTAACTCATTAAGCCCGAGAGCTACTTCACTGCTAAACACCTGGAACCCTGTGCTGATTGCCTGGCTGGCCTTGGCGAGACTAATTAGGGCTATTCACGACTGATATCCCTGGCAGGTTTCGGAGATTAAAGGAAACTGTCTCGTCATACAAGCAAGTCCTGATTGTTTAATTGCATTGTAAAGGTATATTGAAAGAAAGCAGGAGTGAATACATGTCATATATGTAACATTTTACGTAATTTTATTACACTTTCTCTTGTAGACTTTTGGTTGCGTGTGTATTTTCTTAACGCATGTTTGTATTCTTTATATGTAAGACATACTTAAACAAATTGTCCCTCTCATATCATTGTGTGAGGTTAGATTGTTCAAAACATCTATGTCAATGGCAGTAAAGAAGAATTTACGCACATGTCTAATAATCTTCTATGAAAGAAGCGTTTTCGCTGATACGTTGCTAGTATATACTGAATATTTTAAAGGTCATATGCAACCAAAAAATCAAACATAATTAAAACACATTTATCACTTATTCATGACATATAATATACATTGCTGCTTTTAAAAAAACAAATAAACACAATTATAAGCGTACAATCACGATTCAAAAGTGCAATATTTTGTACTTGGGCTTACTTCCCCGAAGTCCTCGGGAGACCGAACCCAGTCATTGCGGGTGGATATGCACTCAAGTGTAACGACAACTTCCGATTGGCTGTTTCATTTGCTGATATGCTGAGGGCTCATTGTGTGTACAGAAAGATGATCTGTTTGATGGGCATTTTAGAAGTATAGCTAGTCACAAGAAAGTAAGTCACAAGAAAGTAAGATTCTGTATGGATAACAACTTCTTTTTGTGTACTTGATGCGTCGTTTCAGTATGGATTCATATACTATTGTCAAACAAAATCATATACACTAAAAGAAGTCGTTATCCATGAAGAATGTATATAGAGATATTGGGTTTGGAAAATACATGTTTTCTGAATTTGCGCTTGATCCAATAAAAAATCATTTCAGTAGAGATGATAAACTACTGGAATCTGTCATTTGTCCAAGTACAAAGCAGGACTCAAAACTGACAAGAGTTTGCACCAGTTTCCGTCAGATCCAGTCATCCGAAAAAAATGAATGTAGTATGTTTCAAAACCCACAGACATAAAAACGTGTCATGTGTATCATGTGTGCCTAATTACATAATGTGGCAGACATGGGACTCGGGTGCACGAGTCATAAATCAACTTATTTTCTTTATGTCGTATAGTCAGATAGGTATTAAGTTCAAATTGCACATGGTCAATGATTGAAGCTGTGTATTGCATGTTGTCTTTAGCAGACAGGCAGGCAGACATATAGGTGTGAATAAGCTAGACACTGAGCTTTCTCTGTGACAGAGACTGCTTACCACAATCAACAATTTTTTTATGTAACGAGTAGATTATTTACTTATTTGTGTACACAACCAAGATTAGACTACTGCTCACAACCTCAGACGCTGGGCATGCATACTGTTCCAAGCTCTGTGAACCTATTCACTGCGCATGCGTCACGGGTGCAGCACAGCACAGGTGTTGAAACCAGTTTTCCGCCCAGCGCTGGGGGGAATTTAGTGAAACGTTTGAACTCCGATTTCACAGGCTTTTTTTTCATCGCGTTTTTTCCAACTTTATAGGTTGAATTGGCATTTTTTATGATTTGTGTCGGTAAATGCATACCGAAAGGTACAAGAATCTGCAAAGTTGTGTTTTACGTTGCATGTGACCTTTAAGGTAAGTACTAATAAGCTAATGTGTGACTTACATGGAACAGATTCACAGTTTGTCACTTTGGTTCATCTAGATTTAACGCAGAAAATATAAGTTATCACATGAACATACATGTATGCATATTGTATATTGCTATTTCTTGCACATACATAAGACAAAGGGTAATGGGATGGGCGTCATCAATGTTCCCGAATAGGACGTTTTGTATCTCAACTGTTCAATATAGTGGCTGATTTGTTATCTATGACCAATCGTATCATGAGATACCTGTCTCTGAGGAAATGACAAGTGATGGGGCGTGGGCTAAATTTCTGAAGAGCATGTTCGGTCACTAGACAGCTTGGATACAGATTGTCTATTGGTTTGATCGTTGACCAATCGATATGCTGGATTTCGGTTTTATCAACTCTAGCTATCATGAAAAACTTTGTGTGTCGTGAACATACATAATCGTAAGGATGCCTGAAATGTACACGTAGGACTAACAAGCACTTTGAGTTTATTTTTCTTTAAAGTGCTCAAAGCGCTACAATCCGATTACTAGTATTTTTACCCAGGATAACCCAATCCAGCCATTAAGTAGAGATAGTATTTATTTGCATATACATTTTGCGCACACTACTTGTACATCAAACATAATGGCTTGCTGAACATTTCAATATAATGTGCACATTGTTACGAATAAATATCACAATTCAAGTACATGTATTATAGAATTAAAATAAGTTACACGATACTGATTTATTGTGAGGTATACACTTGCAGTTGAATCGCCCCAAATATTTATGAAGATGAGCATACTTGTATTTGTTTTGAAAGCAAACGAATTTCAGAAGATTGACAATGGACTCCACAAAATGAATGAATGAATGATTTAATTTAGAAGAAGGTTTTGTAACCTTGTCACCGTTATTTCAATCAATGTGCAAACATAGTATCTTAGTATTCACTCCCAATGACGAGTAACAAACACTTACCTCCTGTAACAACATCTCATAATTAATCCCCTTTCTCTCAGACACGTGTTCATTTGCCAGTATAAGCCCCTGACACTGCAAGGAATTGTTATCAAAACACATTAATAGTTCTTCTGATTAACACTGAAAGTAACCTCTCTCGTAAGAAAAGCTAATCTTTGATCATTACTGCTAAATTGATTGAAATAATAGGTACAATACGAATTTAAAATTTAAAACCCCCAATACGCGGCTCTCGCTGAATGGGAGGTGCTTTTTATCACCCCCAATACGCGGCTCTCACTGAATAAGAGGTGCTTTTAATAACCCCCAATATGCGGCTCTCGCTGTGAGAAGCTAATTAATTTGCCACACACACGTGTCTCTCGGCCTTAATGAGTTAATTCATTAGTATCAGTACACAGCAGTCTAAGTAAAGTCTCAGTGTATTTCATTACACTCCACCACCAAGTCTAACAAAACCTAGTAGAAGGTCGCATCAGGTAACCTTTGAGCGACCAGTGACCGCCCAATCAAACCGCGAGACCATTAAATAGATTTAAGCAATCAGACAATGGCTACTATATAGGGATCGGAGGTACTTTCAAAATATTCAGGTCACTGACACAGATCTCTCCACAAACGAAAATCTGCATATAACAAAATTATTTGACCTGCAGTATATACTGGGGTTTCTGTTGACATGGTTACAATTAGCTAATATTTCCACAAGATGACATCCTTGAATATTGTCCAAAACACCATTTTCAGCGACTGTTTACTTGCCGTTGTCATCATGGTTGTACGTACGCTGTGTGTATCACCCGTACGAGAGCGTACGCTAAATCACATTTGGAATCGTTCGGGTATGAACCTTTACGAGATAAAAAGTTCAAAAGGTATGTGCGAATGTGCACTTTTGCAATTTGGTAAGCTATGTTCTGATTGGCCTATCTCAAAGGTTACCTGATGCGACCTCCTATAAGGTTTTGGAGTGTGGTGGAGTGTAACGAAATACACTGAGACTAAGTTTACTTTGACTGCAGTACACAGATGAATGTCCAAGACATGACCAGACATGATGACAGACCCGAAAGGTCACATGCAATGTAAAACACAACTTTGCAGATTCTGGTACCTTTCGGCATGCACTTATTGAAACAAATCAGTGCTGGATGAAAAAATGGTTTCAACGGCTGTGCTGTGCTGTGCCTATAACACATGCACAGTGAACAGGTTCGCTTAACTTGAACAGTATGCATGCCCTGAGTATGAGATCATGAACAGTTGCCCAGCGCCTGAGGTTGTGAGCAGTAGTCTAATCTTGGTTTTGTACACAAACAAGTAAATAATCTACTCGTTATATGAAAAAAACTTGTTGATTGTGGTAAGCAGCCTCTGTCACAGAGAAAGCTCAATGTCTGGTTTATTGACACCTATATGTCTGCCAGTCTGCCTGCTAAACACATGCAATACTCAGCTTCAATCATTGACCACATGGAGTTTGAATTTAACACATGTCAAGCTATACGCCATAAACAAAATAAATTGATTTATGACTCGTGCACCCAAGTCCTGTCACTCCCACATTATGTAATTAAACAGGTGTGATACTTGTTCACATGACAAGTTTTTATGCCTGTAGGTTGCAAACAAACTACATCCATTTTTCTCGGATGTCTGGATCTGACGGAAACTGGTACAAACTCTTGTCAGTTTTGAGTCCTGCTTTGTACTTGGACGAATTACAGTTTTCAGCCACACAGTATTTCACCATCTCTACTGAGATGATTTTTGATTGGATTGAACTGAAATTCAGAGAACATGTATTTACAAAATCCTACATCTTTATGGATAACAACTTCTTGTGTATATGATTTTGTTTGACAACGGTGTATGGATGCTTACTGAAACAATACATCAAGATGTTATCCATAAGGAATCTTAGTTTCTTGTGACTCGCCATACGTCTAAAATGCCCATCAAACAGATCATCTTTCTGTACACACAATGAGCCCTCAGCATATCAGCAATTGAACCAGCCAGTCGGATGTCGTCGTTACACTTAAGTGCACCCCCACCCGCTATGACTTGGTTCGGTCTGCCGAGGGTTTCGTTTCGGGGGAAGTAAGCCCAAGTACAAAATATTGCACTTTTGAATAGCAATTTTATGCTTATAATTCGTTTATTTGTTTCTTTACAAGCAGCAATGTGTATTATATGTCATTAATAAGTGATAATTGTGTTTTAGTTATGTTTTATTTTTTGGTTGCACATACCCTGTACATGTCTCATGTCACATAAGACTCTTGTGTGTAATGAACATACTATAGCACATCATGTTGTAGTTCTGGTTCATCTTGTTGAAGGCATCTGATATTAACATTGCCTGGTTGCAAAGTAGTCATTGGAACATTTTGTAGAAAGCGAGAACATGTCCTTGTAAATGCAACCCTGAGGCGGTACAGTAGATGCGTTTCCAGTTTGTTAATAGGGCAATGGACACGAAATCCAAATGATTAGACTGGCACTTTAAAATCATATCCATATTAATAATTGTTCTTACTCCATAAGTATTGTTTGCATTAATGCATATATGAAGTTTGTGGTGTGTTGCATGAAAAATGGAGACACAGTTATGACATGCTCTGCAAAATCCCCAAGACAATCACATCATGGTAGCTTGATGGAAATGTATAGTCACATATTGTGTTTATCATAATACCATTTTATTTAGAATATTTTTATTGCAGAATTCATTAAAGCAGAGCCAATGACTGTTGTCAGTGCGGCCTGGAGACAGTAACGTACATTACAAAATCAGTAATATCCTTCCCTTATGGTTTCGTTGTTTACGTAAAAAAACTGAATGGATACCAGTTATAGTAGACCCAAGTAGTACTGCATTTAATCCAATCATTAGATTCGAGGACATTGCTGTTACAAGTTATATAACTGGAGACATCAATGCTACAGTTTATTGAGAATGAGTGATAAAGAATTTCTTATACTTTGTTTTTAGTGATACAAAAAATGTTCAATGACATATCAGCTGCTTCTGTGTGTTTCTTGAAGTGTTTTGTTAATTACTTTGTCGGTGACCCACCCATCTTATCCTCCTCCTCCACTGCTACTTGTAGACATGACTCTGTAGTGGAATGTTGATCAATTCTCTCGTTGTGAATGTTAAGTAGGAAGTGGCGAGTTGTTTTGATTTTGAAATACAGTGATTATATTGGAGTGTTTTGTTATTAATGTTAATTACTTTGTCGGTGACCCACCCACCCTACCCTTCTTCATAAAACTGCCACTTGTCGCCTAGTCATCATAACTGAATGTTGATGATGCGTACCTAATATACTTTTTTTTATTTCACAAAAGTCATTTTATTATATTAATGGCACTGAAGTTGTCTCATGGGCAGAAGAATTTGTTTGACCTGGCCCACTTTGAGGCATGCTTTTCTTTTTTCAACATCATACTTACCAAACTTATATTTTTTGTTTGACGAAACTCAAACACATCTTGTTTACTTTAAAGTCATAATATCGAATGTCATCACTAATGCTATTGACCTTTCCCCATTTTACCAGCATCTATGAATCCAATGCTCAATCTGCCACTGGTCTTCTATGGCTACTAATCAGTCTGGTCTACAAATTCACTGTTAGCCCTTTATTATCCTTACAGGAGTGATACCCCTTCACCGCCTCTTCCAGGTTAGCTCACAAATATCACTGTGTTGTTTCTGATATATTTGTAAATATAAGTAAGATGACTATACAGACATATCTTGTACCCAGAGATTTATCTTGTAGCCCTCAGGGAAGCCACCCTATAATCGATATTAAGAACATGTTTCTATTTAGATTACAATATTAAATTTAGAAAGTTGCAGTGAATTAATGCAACGTTCTCCAAACACTGACAACACCGCACGTGACAGTTTTCAATGAACAGAGCAATCGTTTACATTCCATATATGGCAAGTGTTTCTGTTTGGACACTTTTTGCCTCAAACTCAAACTTTCAATTATTGATTTAGGTAAGTCATAAGGGAAAATAAGCATGATAAGGCTTTTATTGCATCAATAGGAAGTTAGTTAGGTTAGTGCATATTTCCCCAATGTGTAAAATATAGGCCAAAATATTGTTGAAAATGTGTGACATTGTGTCTTTAAGAAATGAGGGTCCAAATGACCCATTAAAAGTTGAAGGTTCTCTATCCCAATCCCTGAGGGTCCTAGCCAACCGTAAGATTTGAAAAGAGAGACTTTGATGGCAACCATTTTAAAATTGTTGTAAGATTTATATAAAGGTTTTGACAGTCAGGGCACGTGGCATCAGTGAAACATGGAATGGTCAGTGAGCCTGCAGTGAAAAGTTGCCATAACTTTGTGTAGTAATTCACTTTCAGTTTGAATGGAAAAGGCAAGGGCTACATTCTTTTCAAATTCCCTCAGTATATGTATGCCCTGGCATCGTGCTGTCCCAACCAACCTGACTTCAGTACAGCATGTACAGTGTGACCTCTTTTGGGCATGTTGTCTGACCTCAGGGTGTGAGGCAGTGAGGGTTCTAACTTTCAAACCAAGAGGTCATGTTGGCCACAGTTATCATGCTAACACGTCAGGGAATGAATGATTAAGGATTTAGTCGCTTTTACGAATATTCCAGCAATATTATGGCAGGGATATCATCTTATTTTTCAGCACCCCAAGAACAGCAGAGAACAGCGTCCTCACTTCCAGGCCTTAACAAGTCCTTCGCCTTTGCCTCCTACTTCTCCAGTCACATGGTTCTACAGAAGGCACCCAAGAGAGCCACCATCTGGGGTTATGCCGACAACATTGGTGAGAGAATCATCATCAAAGTCAGCGAGAGAGGGACATACTCAACCAAGGTGTACCTTGACCCGCTCTACAATTATGGCGTGTGGAAACTAAAACTCCCTGCAGAGTCAAGTGCCGGACCCTTCACAATCACAGCCATATCCAGCGAGAAGACTATCACACTGACAGACGTGATGTTTGGAGATGTTTGGGTGTGCTCAGGGCAGTCCAACATGCAGTTTACTATGATCCAGGTGTGTGTGACAGTAAGGGAAAATAAACATGGTAACTGTACATCAGTCCTCATGTACATGTTGATCTCAAATCTCAGCAATGAAAGTTTACAAAGTAGTTCAACATGAAGTCAGCTTTTTACAAAGTAGTTCAACATGAAGTCAGCTTTTTACAAAGTAGTTCAACATGAAGTCAGCTTTTTACAAAGTAGTTCAACATGAAGTCAGCTTTTTACAAAGTAGTTCAACATGAAGTCAGCTTTTTACAAAGTAGTTCAACATGAAGTCAGCTTTTTACAAAGTAGTTCAACATGAAGTCAGCTTTTTACAAAGTAGTTCAACATGAAGTCAGCTTTTTACAAAGTAGTTCAACATGAAGTCAGCATTTAACAGATAAAGTGATCTACTTTATGGATGATTAATGGAAGATGTTTCCTTTGGAGGTCAAAATGTTAAATATAGAGTAAAACCTTGAGTGTCAGTGATATGTATCTCTTTTCTGAAGACATGTTTTCACTCATCAGAAGGGCAGAAGATGTGACGTTCGGTTCCAGTGGATTCAGTGGGTTTCGAACCATCCTTTTTCAAAATGACCTCCAACCATATTGAGCAGATTTTTTTTACCCCCACCTCACCATGTAATTCAGCTGATTTTTCTTTATCCTGAACCCTCTATACAAATGATAGTGGAACACTGGCAATCCCCTGATCCCCTGTGTAAAATCACACCCACCTATGAGTAGTCTTCTTTTATAATTTGACGCCATTTTTGGTCACATGACTGGCCATGCTTGTTATCCTCTCTTCCATTGCCCTACTGAAAGGTTGTGGAGGTACCTGGAGCCCCTACATGGCATATATCGTTTTTTGTTTCAATCCTTAAGCTAAATTTTTGCTGTGTACAGTTTTCAGTCTGCATATGTTATGATTGTGTCTTAAACGTTTTGGTGAAATTACATGTTTTTTACGTTGCTGGCCATGTATTTCATGTGTACTTGTGTTTCATTCAGTGAAGTACTGACTGTCTACGGCTGACCTGCATTTATTATGTCCTTTATGCACTACTGTTTGTTCTTCCAGTTCTTGCTGTAAACTTCATGAGAATTTATTTGAAACAGAATTTAATGGTATTTATCTGCTGTTTATGGACGTGCACAGGACAAGGTGAGAAGGTACTCTCAAGTCATGTCTGGTGATTGCAGTGTTGCACTAGTAACCATGTATTAGCTGCCTGTGTTCGTACTTCCAGTGAATCGTCAAGCGTATCATGGAGGCAGTTCTCTGGTTTAGTGAAGGTGTCATCTAAACCTAAGAAGAGGGTGGTCAAAATAATAACAGAGATCTACTTTGTCACACCTCGTTGAAGCCGCATTCATTCTCCACTTTGAGAACTTACAAGGAGGAAATTGTACTGCCAGCAGAAGTGGACATATTGGATGAACCTCTAATACTACTACCTTAGGTTACAATGATCAGCAAGATATGACAGCAGGTCTACAACTATGACAGCGGGATCAGCACATCACTCTACAGAGGACCCTCTATCTCCACAGACATCTGGTACCAGAGATGCTAACTACAACACCTCTTTGCAGACACTTAGAAGAGCAGAAGAGACCTCATCGTTCTCAAACTGGTCATCAATGCTTCAGCAGTTTCTGCATACTCTGCAGAAATTCGAAATGGGTCTGTTTATGAAGCAATTTACAGAACAGATGATGACCTTGATGGGAGCACCTCTTCACACAGGAGAGAGCTGCCCAGAAGACTGTCGACCAGGGCTGAGGAATGGAAGTCATGCAAGCACTCTCAGATGAAGAGGGTGGTATGTATAAACGCTCATGTTCACGAAGATCATCTCCTTCAGAAGAATCTGGAAGAAGAAGCCTGACAGGCCATTTGCTGAGCTGTAGCAGTCCATGAAGGAGCATCCATGAACCTACAGCACTCCAGCAGGAGATATTCACTGCACGTAAGTCATTCTCCAGGATACTGCAGTTTGAGATACGGATCTTCTTCTCTGTTGCACACAGATGCACATCTTATAAAGTGGACGCTGAGAAGATGGCGCAGCTGGACACTACTGCTAGACATACTTTCTTTGGTTTGGCGCACATGATGTGCTCATCTCAAGATTCAAGACTCCCACTACCGAGGATGATAAGATGATCTTGTCTGCTCTACTTTCTCAAAAGAAGGATCAGCACTTCATCTCCGAGCATCTGGCATCTACATCAACAGGACTAACCTGGAGTGAGAGATTCACCAAGCTGCTACTTAGAGCCCCTTGGTCGGCACATCACTTTTCGATGGAGGGATTGAAGAAGTCACCAGAAATGTTATGAGTCAAGAGAGGTCATGATGATCAAGTTGATCGATACTTTGGCAAATGTTACTCGACAGACATCTCAGCACTACTTGAATGAATCCAAGTTCTCCCTAGTCCAGAAAGCAAGGGAAAACAAATACTTTAGCTCCAGAGGAGGAAAAGGATCTTTTTGTCACTCATCTGGGATCAGCAGGACTACCTTTGAAAGAGGCTGTCCCTTCAGAGGTGCCAGAGGCGGGTAGCACTGAAGATCAGGTTGGGAGAGACTAGAATCTCCCACCCTGTTCCTGTACAACCGTTAACAGTAGTACTGGGAAAATTAAGAAATTCTGTAGGACGACTAAGTCTCACAGATACTGCAGACAGGATACTAGATACAGCTGAAAGCTACACCACTACTGACAAGCGACCCTGTTGTCTTCAGTTACACAGACCGTCAAGTGGAGAAACTAGACGACACTGTAAAATTGAGTCAGTCAAAGAGATGTATCCAAACCATCTCATGCCCTTCTTTTACTCCCCAATCTTCCTAATGCTGAAGAACAATTCCAGGAGAAATTCATCCTCTTTTACAAGATGAGAACATTTAACAAGGATTATCTACTCAAACCTGAAAGATTCAAGATGATCCACCTTCAACAACTCCGACATCTGGTTCGTCAGGCAGATTATCTAGACAGCACAAATCTTCAAGATGCTTACCTAGTAACTACTGCTGATGTTCATGTTTCCAGTGAATCGCCAAGTGGGTCAGCATAAATCTTGAGGATGCTTACCTACACATCCCAATACATTTAGAATCAAGGAAACATCTGTGTTTCCTTTTCAATGGTCATCACATCCAGTGAAATGTCCTACCATTTGGAATATCGTCGATCCCCTGGTTGTTTGCTCGAGTGACCAAACCCATCGTTATTTCCCTGCATCGTCAAGGGCTACACTGTGCCTTTTACTTGGACGATGGGATTCAAGTTCATCAAGGAGCCAGTCCACTCAGACTGCAACTGGATTTCACCATCAGACTACTCGCACAATTAGGATGGCTACAAACTTGGCAAAGTGTTCACGGTGCATTTACCCAAGCTCAGGATATGACCTACAGGGGCAGACTACAGTTACGCTTATTACAGTTGTTCCTGAATGCGGACAGCTTAGATATGAGAGCCCGAAGTCAAAATTTTACGTTTTATCGTGGACTGTTTGTGGAGGAACTTATATGACAGTCCGGCCAACGCTCTCAGCATATCATGGGAATGACTAGACGCTTATGTCGTCTTTGAAAGGCTCAATGCTGTCAACTTACCTGGCCACTCTCAGCACAGTTATCACCATGAAAACAAGCATAAAGCTGACCAAAGTGCCAGAACTACCAGCTCTTCTATGGTCATTCAAGTTACGAGATCAACAAAAGAAATTTAAGGCATCACCTTAGGATCTTAACGTTGTTTTACAACATCTCACCAGTGATGCATGAGCCTTTAGAATGAACATCCTCTGAATTATTAACACAAAAGTGTTTTTTTTTTATTCACTTAGCAACAGCACCTCAGATGTCATAAAAACCTCTCCTCAGACACCCCCTCCAACCTCTGGAATGGAATGGTTTTCCCTCTCCTCAATATGACCATATATGGAGCTATATGGTATCAAGGCAAGTACCGATCATGTGTACAGTGCGATTCCAAAGGCTGGTGAATGGGAACTTGCTGAACATGCTAAGTGCTAAGTTCTGGTATTTGGATGAACATGATTTGACACACGAAATTGTGATATCCTAGCATTATGTACAGTTCATGGTCCAGAGGATAATCAGGACTTATCCTTGTGTCTTGCTACATGTAAGTCTCCTGAATCTGCTACGTGCCATCCATATCAGTGATATCTCTGTCATCAGTCTCGATGCCAAATTCGAGTTTTTAGATTTCATCCTTTAGGGCAATTTCTCAACGCCAATAGTGTTCCTCAATTTCCATCATTTGTCTGCAACAGTCTGACCTTTCCTTCTGGTCAGAAGACGACAATTGTTCTTCGCAATACCTCTGCACAGAGGCCATTTTGAAATCTAAATTCTAGGACCCAATCCAATATTTCAAATTAGCCCAAATTAATTCTGTGGCATTGAAATTGGTGTGAATCGGAGAACAGTATGCCCGTGAGTTTTCAGAATTTCATCGACATGATATATGGGGCCATGCGAACATCATTTAATAAGTGTAAGCTATTCAGCCTTCAACATTGAATGTGTAGAAGGTATATCATGCCTTGGAAGTCACAATTGATTTTATCTTTCTGACTTGCACTTGGAGTTATGTTTATTTGTTTGCTTGGAAGGGGGCATTGTCAATTTTAAATACTGAGTTTTGGGACAGATTAGGAATAAGTTTTTCTTGCAACCACATAGAGAAATTGTTAAAATTAATTTTTTCATGGTAATCACCACTCTTTAGTTTGGCTCTAAGTGTCGAAGAAGCCTTTGGAATGAACCCCTCATATGTACCAGCAGGAACACATTGTTTCTGTACACCCAGTTAGTGTTGGTATTGTCTTGATTACTGTGTGGCAGCGTTGAATATACTGGTGAATCATATTCAGTTTTCCCGTCAGTACGAGTAAGCACTCTCCCTGGGCTTGTGAACTTACCGGTACCCATCATGGGAAGGCATGATATCCTCATTTATTTTGTGCAAGGTACTGACAGATACACCAGTAGCATCACTGGCTTTTTTTCAGTGCACTTTGTGTACACATGAACTGAATGACATTGTAAGCAACCTGACATGTTTGTGAATGAATGATGTGACCCCATTTACCCAGTTTAGAGTGTGATAAGATTAGTTTCAAATACCTGCAGAGTTTAATACTCTTAAAATAGTCCACTTTAAAAGATACTGCTCAAGCAGAAACATGAGGCTTCTGAATCATTGTGTAGAAAATGATTACTGCAAGGATCACAACAGGATTCTACCACAAACGTATCTTTAGTGCACCTTATTCTAGTGTTGGTTGGACAGTATATAGGGAGGCTACTTGTAGCTGAGTGTGATTTTACATCCTCTTTAATGAAGGGAACTTCAAGGGATTTCAAGTGCTCCACCATCACTTGCATAGAGGGAGGAGACAAGGATGACAAGCATGAGTCAGGAAAGTATAAAATATCAATGTTATTCAGAAAATTGCATTCTTTAAATAGTTGTGTTTCATGTTTTATCACTCTATCAGGACTTCACATGTACTGTTGTCTTGATTCAGGGCTTCAATGCAAGTGAGGAACTGGCCGACGCTGACAACTACCCCAACATCCGGTTGTTCACTGTCGCCGATGTCGCAGCTTCCTTCCCCGTGCCTGACCTCCATGGCATCTGGGAACAGTGGGCTGTCGCTAGCAAAAGTTGGTACAAATGATTCTTATTTTCTTCTCTTTATGGCCATTTGTCAGTTAGTCAGTAGATTTAGCTATAGGTGTTCTGAGTGTGTTTAGTTTTATGCATTCTCTTCCCACAGCTGTTACTTGTCACATCTTCCTACGTAACCTCTGTTCTAATACGAGCCTTTCATGGTGCGAATATTCAAGGCTCGTGATTGGAGGCAATCAGATTTAGTAGTGCAATCAGCGACCTTGTTTCAAAAGTAATCGTTCGAAAGATCTCGGTAATTTCCGGATGCATCCTGAAAACTAGAACCTCTTCTCGAGCGCTATACTCAAATGCTTCTTCTAGACAGAACATGTTATTTTTGTTTCTCCACATTGCTTGCATTTGTCAGGTTGAATCTAAGTCAATGTAGCACGTGTTCTGATTGGAAAAAGGGAGATAAATCTGCTGCCATATTTTGCCTCTAGGTGATTTTATGAGAACCACGAAATGTGGCTGTATTAGAACACATGTTCGTAGGAAGATATGACAAGTAACCTCTGTGGGAAGAGAATGAGTTTTATGTTGCTTTCAGCAACATCGCGGCAGGGGACATGAGAAATGGGGTTCACACATTGTACCAGTGTGGGTAATCAGCCTCAGGCCTTCAGCATGACAAGCAAACGCTTTGATAACTAAGCTGCCCCACTGCCTGTTATAGACACATATAGGGCACATGAGATGTATGTTTAGTTGTTCTAGAACTTGTTTCCTATATATCCAGCTGACCAATAGTGCACAATTGTCATATAGGTATACAGTCGTCCCTCGCAATAACGCGCTTCGGTTAAACTGCGGGGTAATCTGTGGCTCCCAAAAGTTCATGTCTCATACACATTGCATAATGAGAGCAGAGCAATGACCTAGTAATATATCTCCGCGTGTTCTCCATATCTAATTGAGGTCGTAAATTAATCCTTTATTGTTAAATAAACATCTACCTCACGTAGCTGTTGCTGGATTATCTGTTGTCTGAGTAAATTAATGAGATCAGCCCTTTGAACTGTCAAAACTAATTTGAACATCAAACATGACGCGTGTTGTCATCGGAGTAACAACATGGCGGATGCGCACTCAGTGTCAACTGGAGTGTAATGCGGACAATAACCGTGCAAAATGTCAACCTAAATTGAACACTTGACTTTCTGCATTGTTAAATGCAGGACTGTGAACCTGTAAAGACATGTAAATATACAAAAGTACACATACTTTGATCAATATTAATATTTTTATCATGCCATCAAATGATAACGTAGTGTTCGTTAAAGTTCATTTCATGTTTTCTCTTCAATCTTGTCACACCGTGGACATTCTCCGCATTTTAAAGCGATTATCCAATCAGTGCCTTTTTTTATGTAAACAAAATGATACAATATCTTTGATTGGCTAAACTGCTCGCATGCCACTGCCTCTCCATGTGTTCGAGAAGGTGAGTTGACATAGGTGTCTAAAAAGAAGGAAGTCACTGCTCACTTCTAACTCACATATATTTTAAATGTGGCACCAGTTTGACAGTGCCAGGTAAAACTACTGACCATATCATACCACATTAGCAGATTTGCATGTTAAAGATCGGTCTTACCGAAAGAAAACACAGAAACGCTTTTGTAAGTTTTATTTTCTCCGTCACATGCTTGTTTCATAACCATTCACAGATGCACATACTGCTCGTTTTGTATATACACACGCACACGTGTACCAAATGCAATGTATATATACGCTGTTGTTGCTGGGTCTTTCACTCGACCTATATTCATGTGAGCAATAACGCGGGTGTCTAATAACGCGGGGGGTGTCCAGGGACCCCGAGACCTGTGTTATTGCAAGGGACGACTGTAGTATAATGATCCCAGAAGTAATATCATAATTTCTTGTGACCGTATTGAGTCAAATCTTCACTGACGTGCTTTAATATATAAACTCCTCTATCTGAAAACAGAATCCGTTGGTGGCAAGCCGTGGAAGTACTTCTCTGCTGTGTGCTGGCTGTTTGGTAAAACCCTGTACAAGAAGCTAGGCTACCCCATCGGCCTGATCGACACGACTTGGGGAGGGACGCCAGTGGAGGCATGGTCATCTACAGATGCTTTGGCCAAGTGTGGACTGGACAAGGAAACATACAAGTTAGTCTTATCGTCTTTCCTTCTTATAATAAGCATGAGTCAGAATGAATATAAAATGTCAATATTAATCAGAAAATTATATATTTTCCTTGGTCAAGGAAGGTTGTGTAGGGATTAGGGCATGTTCAACTGTTGATGTTTTAAAATCTTGCTCAGATAATTAAGAAATACAGCTCGTTCTACCACCATGTATAGTGTAATAAAGGACACTTTTGCCCTGAACTATTATAGTTAAAGCACAAGGACGCTTGCCTCATTTCTACTACCAACGAAAGTTTAGATCAGTACATTCAGAGGAAGCTGACAAGACAAGCGATATTCCACGACTGAATCGTGGGAATGTAAACATTGCCAACGTTACCGTGTCTCTGTAAGATTTTGAGTCGAACTCTGAGATATTTTATCTGTCGGAAAACATAAACGTAATGTTTCCACAGTGATGTTAGCTGTGTGGTGCAACTGCAAACCAAGAAACGGGTTGCGATGAAGCAGTTTTCTGTGGAAGGCTGTATGAGGCGATGGCAGCTGACATCCATTGTGATGTCAGTTACATTATGACATAATGCAAAACTGTTCGATTACAAGGGGGCAGCCTGGAATGGCGCAGTGACGTCAACACATTGTGACATAATGCAAAAAGTGCACATTATCGTCTGATAAAGTATTGTTGCCGCCTTTGATCTTTCGCTGAAGCATCTTAGAATTACTTACTGATCTTATCATTAAAAGAGCTGAGGACCTTCCCTGGCTAAATAGGGAAGTTGATCCTGAAGATCCATTGGGTGGACCAGGCACCCCCACCAACCTCTGGAATGGAATGGTTTTCCCTCTCCTCAATATGACCATATATGGAGCTATATGGTATCAAGGCAAGTACCGGTCACATGTACGATGTGATTTCAAAGGCTGGTGAATGGGAACCTCCTGATTATGCTGAGTGTTGTGTGTGTCTCTGATCCTAGCACCTGACATTTTCCATACGCATCTACATACCTATTTATGAAGTGATTTTTACAGGTTTTGGTTGATCTAACTTTTTGTAAAATGTCCAGATTTTGAGACCATCAGTTGTTTGAATGTGCAGCTTTTATCATTATATTCAGATGATTCAGAAATAAGTATCCCCAAGACTTCCTCTGTATAATCTTAAACATTTTATACTGTCTGTTGAAACTTTTATTTTGGATGCATTCTTGCTAACGCTCACTAAAAATATTTCTTTGTATTTGTTTCCGAAGTGCAACCAATTTGGGAGAACAAACACATACTAAATACAATTCTTCATACCCCCCAGCTATTAAGTGTTTTCGTGACCTTCATTTTCAGATCTTTTTTAATCCATAGAAAAAATCTAACCTACAGGTGAGGCCAATGAGGTTAAAAATGTTCACAAGTACAACTGTACGTTCCCCAGCATGATAGATGACTGGAGACAGAAGTTCCACAACGCATCCGAGGGAGAAACTGATCCTGTGTTTCCTTTTGGCTTTGTTCAGGTACACATGCACTCATATATAATAGAACTAAAGAGTATAAAAGAATATGTTTTTCCAATGCAGTTTTACACAGTAATGTTTTCTTGAAGACTTTGATCTCTAAGTCGCTTGTCAGACATTTGAACCTACACACACTACCAGCATCACAACTGGTCTATCAGGAGAACTGTGTTTTCCATTTTCAACAGTACTTTCTAAGTGTATTAGTGTATAATATATTGGTACACCAATCAATCCAATAATCGTTTTGTTGATCATCTGACAATCAAACTTCAATAATCGATCTCATCGTTTCCTGTCTTTATAAATACAAAGACAATAGGTGTTCATGCAAATAACTGCAAGTAGGCTCGCGATTGCTGCTATAGCACAGGAAGTCAAATCTATCTATAACTTGCAGAGTGAGCGGGCGTTTTCTTCTTGTACAGGTAGTGGCTTGCAGCGTAATAACAGTTTTAGTGTGGATACATATATTATTTAGATCCATGTTTACTTATATCTTTGAGTATGCAAGCATTGATTAAGGTTTCGTAAATGTAATATTTTATGAAAACGTGGTTGTAAACACAGCGAATACTCCTAAAATTATATCAAGTGATTGACTTGTCAGACTGTCAAAAAAATGCCTACTTTCCCACATGGTTTTGCTTCGAGAAAACCTCTTGTGTTTGCAAAAGGCTCAGTTCTCCTTGATTTCACAAACAAGGTTGGAAATGCATAGCTTTATTAATATTTGTCACATCTACTTAAATGAATAGTCATTCTGAATGACAAAGTTCAACATTTGTCTATTTTCACACACAAATTATTGACGTACATATCATTTAGCTATAAAACTAGTGATCTGGTATACAGTCACATGATCTCGTGCCATATGACATATCTTTATTACAAGTGATTGTATAGAAATTGTCTCATCAGCTGCGTGGTGTTGTGTTCATAAATCCATACTTGTAGTCGATCATTTGTCGATAATTGATTGACAGAAGACATCAATAATTGATTATGGTTTTAGAGGTCGATTCCCAACACTAGTATACAATGAGGTAATTACATTATTTGGTTGTAGTTGGCTGCCTACAGACCTGACAGTATTGACCCGGGGTTCCCAGAGATCCGGTGGCACCAGACAGCTGACTACGGCTATGTGCCCAACCCCAGGATGAAGAATGTCTTCATGTCTGTTGCCATGGATCTTCCCGACTTTGCTTCTCCATATGGAAGGTGAGCACAACCAAGGTGGGATTGGTTAGGTGAAGTCAGGTTAAGTTACGTTTGTTTTAGTGCCCCAGGATAGAGGATCACCGTGAACTAATGGCATGACATATAGCCAGTATGTCATCTTTTGAAAATGAAGCATGCAACTGAAATTTTAGGAGTAACCTGCACTGCAATTACAATCATTTGTTACAGCCTGCCGGCTGTATGTCTTTTGCATACTTCTGATCATAATGGCTCAGAGAAACTAACAGGCCTTGACAAAGAACGTTTTCCTTTCAACAGCCATAGACAGTTGTATAAACAATTAAGGTGACTCCTCTGTACCCGAATATGTAACACAGGTATCCTTTTCACAGGTACATGGTACCAAGGATCTTCATGGTGATTGAGTGACCTCTGTAAGGTTGAAATCTATTTATATATTATGGATGCCAGAATGATTATGGGTTTTGGTGACAATATGAACCAGAGGGATCAGGCATTCTACTGGTAGGTTTAAGTGAACTTCAATGAAACCTTCTGTATGAATGTCTGTTTATCAGGCCCTGTATCAATTTATGAAGCTGATTTCTGGTGATATACTGCTGGAATATTGCTAAAAGCATTGCAAAACCATGCTCAGTCAGGCAGTTTTAAAATAGACCCCCAAGTGTTCATATGATACGAGGGTTGGCTGAAAAGTTCTCAGCCTGAGTGTTTTTTCCCCACCAGGTAGAGACAGGTGTTTGCCACCAATGAGGACAATCATTTAGTGAATCATAGACACAAGAACTACAAACGTACTAATAGTTTTATCTCAACTACAGCTCTTTTGGTAAACCTACCCTCTGAAATCATCAGAAATGGACAAAACTGAATACAGGGCAGTCATCAAGTACTTGCAAAAGAAAGGGATGTCCCCAACACAGATACATGCTGACATGGTCTCCACTCTAGGGGATGATGCTCCTTCATTTTCCACAGTAAAGAAGTGGGCTGCAGAATTTAAGCGTGGCAGACAAAGCCTTGATGATGACCCATGCTCAGGAAGGCCTTCAACAGCAACCACTCCAGAAAACATCATGCGAGTGCTCGATATGTTGATGGATGATTGCTAGTGTAGTGGGCATCTCTCATGAGAGGGTTGAGCATATTATCACCAACGAATTAGGAATGACTAAAGTTTCTGCAAGATGGGTGCCAAAGCTCTTGACAGCAGAACAGAAACGTGTCAGGTTCCAGACGTCCCTTGACAATTTGCGTCGTTTTGAAGCAGATCCCGATGATTTTGTGGCACGATTTGTAACCATGGATGAGACCTGGATACATCACTTTCAACCAGAAACAAAACTACAGTCAAAACAGTGGAAGCATCCTGATTCACCAGCTCCGAAGAAAGCCAAGTCTGTTCCT
Organism: Haliotis asinina; assembly: GCF_037392515.1. Lineage (NCBI taxonomy): Eukaryota > Metazoa > Mollusca > Gastropoda > Lepetellida > Haliotidae > Haliotis > Haliotis asinina. Next base: position 33,179,043 of record NC_090285.1, read on the forward strand.
TCAGCTGGAAAGGTGATGGCATCAGTCTTTTGGGATTCCAGGGGTATTCTGCTCATTGATTATCTTGAAAAAGGTCAAACTATCAACGGCAGATACTATGCTGATCTACTGAACCAGTTGCGAGAAGCAATCAAAGCCAAACGACGAGGGATGATCGCTAAAGGTGTCCTCTTCCACCAAGACAATGCGCCTGTTCACAAATCGGTGGTGGCCATGTCAACAATCCGCGATTGTGGCTTTGAACTCATTGACCATCCTCTTTATTCACCTGATTTGGCTCCTTCTGACTTCCACCTGTTCCCCAAAATGAAAAAGGAACTCGCCGGTCGCCATTTTGCAAGTAATGATGACGTCATTTCCGCTGTGACTGATTTTTTTAGGGTAGCTGAAGAAGATTTCTTCCTGACCGGGATTCGGGCCTTGCAGCATCGCTGGCAAAAGTGTGTGAACTTGGAAAGGGACTATGTAGAAAAATAAATTACAAACGTGGACTTTGTAACTTTTTTTCACAATGAGGCTTAGAACTTTTAAGCCAACCCTCGCATGTTTTTATGATGTTGGAGGCAAGATATGTTCAAGCACTTAATTGAGGCTGAGGCTGATGGCCAAAAACAAAGGTGGTGTCTGACATTGAAGGCATCCTGCACTACAGATGTGTTTTCTGAAGTCACTTGCCAGAACCAGAATTATTATAGAGGTTGTTTAGGACACAGGACTTTCAGGTTCCTGATTTAAGTACTGTAAATGTTTCCATGGAGTATCTCTGACATATGTGTCAGTGTGGGTCATCTTTGTTTCAGCATCCACCCCCGAGACAAGCAGGATGTTGTGGCCAGGCTGGCTGTCAGTGGGATGAGTGTTGCTTACAACCAGCAAGAAGAGGTAACCCAGGGACCTTTACCTGCACACATACAAGAAGGCACAACAAACCTCACCCTGATGTACACAGAGAAGATCAAGTACAACAACCTGGTTGGATTTGAGGTAAGTACCTAGCTCTGCCTCAAACAATCACACTATGACTGTTAAAATATGTGAGTTTGGACAGTTGTAACATTGTCATAACATTGTGAAACAGGACCAAGGATATTTGTAATATTATCCAGTTTTAGAGGCCACTAAATGGCATACTTATTTTCTATGAATCAGTGTAATTCTGAGTGCAGTGCTCCCCGCAAAAAGCCAAAGATAAAACACTATCCTGATGAAGTATACTCTCCCAAAAAAGAAAGTGTGCATGGTAAAAAATAACACTAGAAAATTATGTATATATCATTTTATTTCATGGAAATTTCATTAAATCACAGATCAATCAATTTGTGATCAACACGAGAAATTACATTACGCTGCGAGGAATGCTCTTGGTGCCATGGAGAGTCAAAGACAATAGGGGTCAAAAACACAAAAGTCACACACTCAATATGTGGTATAACCTCTGTCTGCATCGACTGCTGCTGTGCATCTACGCCTCATGGAAGCGAACAGGTTAGCATGGAAGTGTTGTGGAATGTTGTTCCATATTCTGATAAGCTGTCTTTGGAGTTCCACACGGGTTGACGGTGCATGGGGAAGCCGGAGTAGCTGACGTTTCATTTCGTCCCATACATGCTCAATGGGTGAGATATATGGCGAATTTACGGGCCACTCAACTGGGAAGAACATCCACTTGTTGTTGCTGCAGATACTGTTGAACAACACAAGCTGCGTGGGGTCGGGCGGTGTCCTGCTGTGGACTGACGCTGGGGCTGTGACGTTGCAGAAATAGGACAACAGCAGGTGCAAGCACTTCATCACGATATCTGGTTGCATTGAGGTTGCCATCAATAATGACCAGCTCAGTTCTGTTACAGGCAGTGATGCCACCCCACACCATTAGAGACCCACCCCCATAACAGTGTCGCTTCACGACACATGCATCTGCATAGCGTTTGTTTCGATGTCTGTATACTCTCAGGTAGCCATCTGATGATGAAAGATGGAAACAACATTCATCTGTGAATAAAACATGTCGTTACCAGTGTAAGGGAAGCCTGAGATGTTGTCTACACCACTGCACACGAACACGACGATGACGTAACGTCAAAATCTGACGAATTGCAGGTCTTCGAGGACGTAAGCTGTATTCTCTCACCCGGTTGATTACTGTATTAGGATGTATCAGTCTCAGGTTAGGTATGTTCCGGGCTGTTGTCGTTGCCTTTGGTGTCGGTTCCGGAGATGGGTGACACAGATATACCGATCTTGTACAGGGGTGGTAATTCGAGATCTTCTGGAGCGGGGTCGGTCTCAAACGTCAGCATGTTATGCATGTCGATGGACTAGCCTGTCTACAGTGTTACAGTGGCAGTTGAAATGCTGTCCAACCTCTCTGTGTGTTCTGTCAGCTCTAATCGAACCCAGGGCAAGGAGATGTTGATTTATTGTCAATCTTGGCATGCCAACGTGAAGCCGTTTTAACAGCAGCGCAAGTGTCAATTTGATGATAGGAAGGCCTTACTTTTGTGTTTAAATATGCAACGTTTCTCTCTACTGTATGAATATGCAGATACTATACGTGTAAAACATGCCTTTTCACAAGCGTGCAGCACTTCATTTGACGTTAATGCAATTTTAACGGGGAAAGCCGTTTTCTAGTTGAATATAACTTATTCATGAACAGGTTAACACTGTTTACACTTACTTGTTTAGGGGCTTGATCAATTTCTTCAATGCACACTTTCTTTTTTGGGCAAGTATAGTTTTGCAAGTAAAGAAACTATTTTGTCTAACTATCATAACCTGTGAATATGGATAATGCCCCATAGAATATATTTAGAAAGTAAGTGCATGTCATGTGCAAAGTTAATTAACACCTAACTCCACTACATATTTTTTTGTTAATTATCCACTGTCATGCGTTTAACTCAAAGCAGGGGATATAGTATAAGGCTCCTTTGATGCATACATAGGAATTGGATTTGTTGACCATGACCTTGGTTTTGTGACCTTGACCTTCATTTCAAGGTCACAAGATATCACAAGGACTGTTCACTGGATTTCCTTCATATTCAACACCAAACTTTATCTAGGAAAGGTGCAGGGCCCAGTTGATTTGGATGACCTTCATTTCATTTCACGGTCATGGTGACACTTTGAAGATTTTAGCATGTTAAGCAGTATGTGTAGGTTTTCAGCAAGATATCTTAAGGACTGTTCATTGAACTTCATATTTGACATCAAGCTTCATCTAGGGAAGGCACAGGACCCTGTCAATTTTGTTGACCTTCACTTAAATTTCAAAGTCATGATGACACATTGATGATTTCAGCATGTTAAGCTGTATGTGAAGATTGTCAGGAAGATATCTTAGGAACAGTTCATTGGATTTTCCTCCCTGAATGTTTTTCAAAAAGCAATTTATTACTATTTTTGCATATTTCGTACACTATGACATTCATGTCAAGGTCAATCCCATCTGAAAATATTTGTATGTTTGAACAACTACAGAACTCAAGATATCAAGAGAGGTTTACTGGTCATGTTTTTGTTGGCATTTAACTTATCTTAAAGTACAACCTTCTCTTTCATTCCTTTTGAAGTTTGATAAGATAATTTGCAGTGGAGGATTTGTCACCTTAGTGACAATGCTTGATTTCATAGATGCAAACAAAATTGCTAACACTCCCTGGTACCCCCTACCTCCCCAGACCAAAGTGGTTTTGACACCAACCCTACTCCTAAAATCTTAAAATCATTCTCAACACCACTAGCCAGAAATTTTGAGTAGTCCCTAAGAAGCAAAAGTAAAGTCAGCTTGATCTGGGACACACAGGATGGCTCCTGGTGTTCTGTTTGTACTGTGTGTATGATGCTTGATGTTACTTTCTGTTCTTATTAATTTCAGGTTCTGTGCACTGTAAACCACTCCAGCATTACATTCTGGACCCCCACCCCCATCTTGTCTGCCCTCCCCTCTAGCATCACACTGTACTCCCTGGTGTGTGGGGAGGGGCAGACTATCCTGGGGCTCCGATACAGCTGGAGGGAGTCCCCCTGTGCCTTCAAGACCTGCACGGTGTACTCAGCTGACAACCCTCTCCTCCCTGGACCTCCCTTCCTGGTGTACCACAAGATGACCGGAGTGGCCGGGACAGTTCATGTCATAGACTGGAACACTCCAACGACCATTCGCAATTAAAGAATTATGAAGACAGACAAACAGATAGACGCACAAATTTGGTGAATTGCACAGTGGGTGATATGTAGTTTACAGTGTACTGTGGGTATCTTGTATAAAGGTGTAAATGTACCTTGGGTATCTTGTATAATGTATTTTGTGTCATGAATAAATAGGGCATACGCATATGCAGTGAATCTTTATAAGTGAGAGTACGGAATTGGAGTATAAGATGTGTATATAGAAAAAAAAAGATGAATATTTTTGCTATATTTCTTATTTTAGTTTGTGTACTGGTATTAACATTTCACTTGAGCTTATAATGCACAATGGTTCAAGCTAGCGAAACCCTGTTTTCTGTTGTCAGTTCTTTTTTATGTTTGCTCCTCTCTTCAAGATGTCCAAATATGTTGAGTGTTTTGTTGTTTGGTTGGCTTGTTGTTGAATGCTGCACTCTGCAATATTACAGCTGTGTGAAGACGGTCTGTCAATAAACAAATCTGGAATAGACAATCTGGTGATCAACAGCATGTGTATTGATCTACAAAAGGCAGTTTGATATCCCAGTCATTCATCTTGCAGAATGGCTAGGTTTGTTTCCCAGTAGATATATGGGGTGTTAGTCACATTTTTGATGTGATGTTTTCTTGAATGTTGTCTACAACTAATATATAATCTCAGGTTTTTTGTAAGGATTTTCACATTCCAGAAAAATATTTTCTTATTGATGTTTACATATTATTACATATTGTTTAAAAATATGTGTGTGTTCCTTTAAATGGTACTGACAGCTGGATGCATTTTGTCTTATTGTTGTGTACTATTGTGCAGAACTTTGTCTCATTTGTGACATATTACAGACATGGGTGTCACTCAAATTTCTCTGATCACAACAAAGACAACATTTTAGTCATGATGCCCACCACACTTCTTTTTTTGTTGTATCCTACCTCATTACTAGGCATAAAGAACAGCTTGTTTGCATAGTGAGACTAACATACACCTAATACAGGTTGCAAGGACTTCACCAAGTTGCACCCCCAAGACAGATTTTTGTAGCAAAGCAGAATTGAAAACTAGCTGTTTTCAGATACCATTTTACATTTAGAGTTGTTTTCATTTACTTTAGAGTTCATTTTTCAAAAGTCTTTTCTGTGGGTTTAACTGCTCTTTTGGGAGCAGAAATTTGATATTAAAAAAAACCAAACAAAACAAGACAACCCCGAAATATTGAGCACAAATTGAAATTCTTTTGACATGTTTTACCCCTTGCAACATTGTGCGTGTTACGTTTGTTGTGTGTTGGTTGTACACATGTGAATATAGGTTATCTGGTAATAGACACTAGTGCCTTTAGTTGAATTTTCTCCATGTGATCACACACCAACACAGTGCTTTCCCTGTTACAGGTGTCTGTTGAGGGTGTTTTAGTGATGTGTATGATGGAAACTATTACACTGTTACCCTTACAATAGTTGTGAAATTATATATTTTACTCTTTGTTGTACTCTGTTCTCTTGAACGTAATGTTTATCAAAAAATGTGAACTTTAACATAGCCAGACAATAAAAGATGTAAGATTAATGTCTCAAAAGTTATGTGTGTGTGTGTTATTCGAACATTGTGAAATCATCAGCGCCACTTACTGGAAAATCATGATGAAATCAGTACCGGTAATGGTCCAGACGACAAAGAGTTCCATAAAAATTCTGTATTTGTAATTTATTAATTACCTCATGAGCAAGAACCAAGTATACATGACACCATTCTTTTCTCTATACTTTCCCCCATATCGCTTGACTATTACTAAAAGCTAGTAACTCCCTCCCTCTATATTTTCAATTTGGTGGACAGGTTGTGAATTGGTTCATTGCATCTGATTGTTCCGCAAGGGCATGGATCTGTGCTCAAGTGTCCCACCTCTGGTCAACAAACCAGGACCTCCTTGCAACCTCTATTATGGTTAACTGTAACTCCCATGCTTTAACACATCACTGAGGATACATTAATGACTATGATCAGGGTCCCGTTTCACAAAGCTCTCGCAAGCCTAAGATCTCGTAACTATTCTCGTAGCATCCGTATCTCATGTTACAGTGTAGGAGGCATAATGGCTACAAGAAAACTTACAAGATCTTTGGCTTACGAGACTTTTGTGAAACCAGGATGTAAAACCACATCATTAGCCTCGACACATCAACAGCATGGAGAATGCAACATCGATTTAATGTCAGAAATATTGCTATTTGCGGTAGTGGACAAAAACATTATCGAATCGATATCGTAAAGTACATTTCTCACCCGATTCAGCATTGGAAAAAGGGTGAACACCATACCTTTTTGATAATCAAGGAAAGGATAGTAACGAAAGGTGTCTGCATCCGATTAGCAGTGGCCATGACCTTTTCAATAACTCGAGGGCAGCTAATCTTAGTGTTTATGCAAGATATGGGAGTAGTTTTCCCTTGCACATAATGCTGTTGCAGTAAAATCTGCCATGCCCAAATACAATGTATGTTATGATGTGACAGCGCAGATCTCCACATATATTTCTTTTCGTTCATAGTTGTGTCAATGACTTTGTCATGGTTTATCATTACAATAATCTACAGTTGGATAACATACAAAATTATGTTTCTTTCTGACGAGAGACAAGAGTTTTAATCTATGCATTTTAAATGTAACACAAGTATTCTTCAAACAGAAAAATACACTTGCTGAGGCATGTGAAATTTGCGGATGAAAGAAAAATAATTATCAACAAAATAGCGTAAAGTAGTTAACATACTGTGGATAAGTATTTAACAACACATACAACACACACGGAATAATATCGTTTTCATATTTCAATGTCATGCATTTTCCACAACGCTCCCACAGTCATATCACCCTTTCATGTCTTTACAAATGGGATATATTTGGGATTTTACTCCAAATAACACCGGCCAGATGCCAAACTCAGATTCACCGACAGCCACTGACAAATCATGGTACATTTAGGTGTTGTATCATCAGGAAATTTGTTTATAATTTATGTTACCTTTTAATTTTCATGATTATTAGGTCAATAACTCAAAACCCAATGATATTAATGTATTTGTATTTCAATATTTTCATAAAACGTCATACTTCTGTGGTTGCAGTATCACATTCTTAGTTCATAAATGATGTTAGAATGTAGAAAAATTAGAGAATAACCCACGAGGTACGAGTTATCATACATGTTATCTTCCACGTTATCATTACAAAGATTCGTGTGTTTTTTTGTTTCTTTGTTTGCTTGCTTTGTTTCCTTGAAAATTCTGCAAGATCCAATTAGGGAAGGTTTGTCAGTTGTGTGCAGTAACCAGTTTCAAGTTTTATTTGCGCAGCATGCTATGCTCACTTGCAGACAACTGTAGACAGGAGTCAAGTTTAAGAAATTTCTACCTCCAACGTTGAAGGGTTCCATCTTAGTTAAGACTGCGATCTTAAATCCATGCTGTCTTAAGATTGTTTTTCTTCAAGTGGATTAGGGCAATTATATGGTGATTGTAAAGCTGATTGTAGGGTCTAATATTGATTGTAAATAAGATTGCTCTGTGCAAGTGGGCACAGGGCTTCCTACTGACCAAATGTCAAACCTCCATCTGAATCACACATCAGTCTGGTACTATCTCCAGGAACTTACTTATTGTGTAGTCAAACCTCCTGGCTAGATACCACTTCAGACTATGGATCCTGTTCAGATCTCAGAACTTTAAGAGAGGGAAACCTCAAAAAAAGCCTCTTCCACTTTGAGCAGAAACTGCAGCATGACTGAAATACATACTGGTTAAAGCAGATTCAAACTTAGGTCACTCACCACTCGCTCCCAATTTCCCAAACTGACTATTGGAATAAACACGAAATACCAGAACACCAATCTCTGCCAAAATGAAATTTATTTATTTACTCCAAAAATATGTTTTCATAAAAATAAATACATTTTGAATGCTAATATTATGCAGCAACAGTGTCATTTATTTTAAACAATTTCATCATTAAAAATCAAAAGTGGCCTCCACCACCCCATACAGCCACGCCTTCTCCACCAAAATATAGAACTAGAAGTAAGAATGACCATGGTAGTTACAACATGCAGTCTGAACATTGTTGTCATACTTACCATGAGGATTACACATGCTCTGTTTGCCTTAACATGGTGACATTCAAACAAAGTATCACATTAAAACAAGAAAAAAGACCTAATTTTCTAAATAAACACCAGAGATTTATTATGACTGAATGCTTCTCGCAATGAAGCCAGTTCAAAGACAGATCATTATCTATTATCAGCAAAAAAAAGACATTTTTCATGAAAGGTGACCTTCACCTCTTCAAAAAGGCAAAAACATATTGTGCCATGCTAGCACTACCTGGCAAAAATTGCATCTATCATTGCAGAAGCTTCATGTCAAATGCAACTATTTTCCAAAAGCATTTTGGCATGTACCACTGTTTCCAAATTTGCAGGTACATTTGCAAAAGCCTTGTGGCAACTGCTGGTTTATCCACTTCATACCACCTGTCATCAACAATTCGGCTCTATACTGACTGGAGCCCTCCAGCAACAAGTAGTGACAATATCCTTGCCCTGTAGCTGGCACCGACCATCTGTTATTGTGTCCACACTCATCCACTTCATTCCACCTTGCACCAACAATAGTATTGTGGTTTATCCAGAATGGTGCCCTTCAGCATCGTGTATTGACTCCTGGTCCATGCACTTCATACCCCTTTTGCAACAACAGCAGCTTTTGAGGGTCATCCAGACTGGTGCCCTTCAGCATCATGTCCTGGCCATGTAGTTGGCACCCACCATCTTGGATTGTGTCCTGGTCCATACACTTCATTCCCCCTTGCAACAACAGCAGGTATTGGGGGTCATCCAGACTGGTGCCGTTCAGGAACAAGTATGGCCATGTAGTGGCCATGTGGCTGGCACCCATCATATTCAAATTGTGTCCACACCCTTCCACTTTATTTCTACCTGTGAAGGTCCCAGGGTAGAACAGGTCTTCAGCAACCCATTCTTGCCACAAAGGCGAATATGCTGGTCGTAAGAGGCGACTAACGGGATTGGGTGGTCAGACTCGCTGACTAGGTTGACACATGTCATCGGTTCCCAATTGCACAGATTGATGCTCATGTAGTTGATCACTGGATTGTCTGGTCTAGACTCGATTATTTACAGACCGCCGCCATATAGCTTGCATGTGGCGTAAAACTAAACTCACTCACTCCACTTTATTTCACCAACAATAGTATTGGGGGTTACCCTGACTGGAGCCTTTCAGCATCATGCACTGCCATGTCCTGGCCATGTGACTGGCACCCACCACCTTTTACTGCGTCCACATCATTCCACTTCATTCCACCTTGCACCAACTATAGCACAGTGGCGTATCCAGACTGGTGCCCAGCAAATACTGTCATGTAGTGGCCATGTGGCTGGCACCCACTATCTTGGATTGTGTTCATACTCTTCCACTTCATCCCACCTTGCACCAACAATAGTATTGTAGTTTATCCAGACTGCATCATGTTCTGCCATGGCCTGGCCATGTAGTTGGCACCTACCATCTTGGATTGTGTCCTGGTCCATCTACTTCATTCCCCCTTGCAACAACAGCAGCTTTCGCTGGTCATCCAGACTGGTGCCTTTCAGCAGCGGCCATGTCCTGGCCATGTCGCTGGCACCCGCAATATTGGGGTTTGTGTCCACACCCTTCCACTGTCTTTCACCTTGCACCAAAAAAATGGGATTGGGTTCCATTCACACTGGAGCCTTTCAACAAGTATTGACAGGTCCTGCTCATGCAGCTGGCACACACCATCTGTTATTGTGTCCATCTACTTCATTTTACTTTACAACAATAACAGCTGCTTCTCAGGTACACCCAGATTGGTGCCCTTCAGCAAACAAGTATCGCCATGTCCTGGCCATGTGGTTTGAGCCCACCATCTATTATTGTGTCCACACCCCTCCACTTCATTTTACTTTGTACCAACAGTAGTATAGTGGTTTATCCAGATTTGTGCCCTTCATCATATCCTGGCCATGTGGTCTGAGCCCGCCATTCAATTTGTAAGATAAACAAAGCATAGTAACTGCAATGGACAGAATATTTAAATTCTAGTTGCGCATCATTAAGTTTGAGGGAAGCAGCATGCAGAATTGTCGAAATCTGACTTCTACTTCTAAAGAGTTTGAAGAATAGCGAGAATTATTCAAGTTTTTGTATGCCTATGTCGTTTGAAAGAGAAGTAACTGTGAACAGTAGAAAATGTGAAGACATTGGCATATCTCTCTATGACAGTGATATTAAATTATCCTGTTCATTGTAACTGATGCCATCAACTTGTATAATCCTGTTCTCAGACATCATAAAGAAACATGCTCTTGAGAATACACAGATGGTGAAGGTGATGAAAATGAGTGAGATAAAATGCTCAAAACCTCACTTTTCACCTGGGCAGCATTCTCTTCCCACAGAGGTTACATGTCATATCTTCCTAAGTAACCTCTGTTCTAATACGACCCTTTCATGGTGCGAATATTCAAGACTCGTGATTGGAGGCAATCAGATTTAGTAGTGCAATCAGCGACCTTGTTTCAAAAGTGATCGTTCGTAAGATCTCGGTAATTTCCAGATGCATCGTGAAAACTAGAACCTCTTCCCAAGCGCGATACTCAAATGTTTCTTCTAGACAGAACTCAGTCATGTCATTTTTGTTTCTCCACATTGCTTGCATTTGTCAAGTTGAATCTAGGCCAATGTAACACATGTTCTGATTGGACAGAAAAAAGGGCAGTAAATCTGCTGCCATATTTTGCCGCTAGGGGATTTTATGAGAACCGCGAAATATGGCCGTATTAGAACAGAGGTTCGTAGGAAGATATGACAAGTAACCTCTGTGGGAAGAGAATACCTGGGCAGTAGTTGCAATTATTTGCCAAACATAAACATAAGAATGCAAAGAAACACTGCTCAGGATCATTTGATACTATACATGCATAAATTTGTAATTAAAGCAAAGTAAGTCAGTTTGAGTCCAATTTTTGGTGTGGTGCCATTCTTGATGAGTTGAGAAGGCACAGTAATGAAGAAAGAGTCTGTTTTAACAGAAAACCTGAAATATCCTCAAATATGATTGTTGAATGAAATGTATTTGAAAGAGCAGATGACTCTTTGGGAGTTCCTGAAAAGAATAGAACAGTGAAAGGGTCAGTAAGACAGGCAACAGCCAGATCCCTGTTCTGGGACAGAAAAATGGAACTGACATGGAATTCATGTAACATCCATTTAGGTTACTACACCTGGAACATAGTTTGGTCTAATGTGAAAACAATTATTTGAGTTGATGTCAGGGTTCATAGCAAGAAAGTCCCTGCAAAGTTCCAGAAAAGTTCACTATTACCCATGGAATAAATAATGCAAGAAATCTAGATGTAGAAGTCCAAAAGTACCCTGAAATATGGAAACTGACCATATTATAGAAATGACAAAACAGCATTTAGAAATGTTGAAACAGTTGGTCAATGGTCTTCATTCCCGACATGCCAATCCAAATGCATAAAAAGGTAATTCTCAAACGAAAATACCCTGTTTGTAGTCTTCTGTAGTTTCGTAATGATTAAGTCATAAAATTATATACAGACTGATGTATTAAAAAAAACGTTTTATTCATTGTGATGTCTGTAGACAGGATTTAAAGCTGAAAGGAATAGGCTATGAGGATGGATTCACAGAAATCTTCATCAACAGATGTCTCGCTGATTACTTCTGACAGGCTGTATTTACTGCTCATAGAAATGGGTCTGAAGATGGTGGAATCTAAATCCCGGGCTAATGAGGTCTGGCTGATTGTTGATTGATTAGGAAGACTGCATTCAGAAAGACGCCCAGAGATGGAATCATCAAGTTGTGTATCCACGGAGGTTTCACTAATTGATGCTTGACTGAGGCTGCATTCACTGTAAATGGAAACAGATATGTTTGTGGAATCATCAAGTCTTCTCTTCAGTGATGTCTGGCTGATTGATACTTGATTATCTAGACTGGATTGGGAAAGAAGCCCTGAGGTGGATTCATCAAGATGTGTATCCAGGGAAGTTTGACTGAGTGTTGCTTGATCAAGACTGCATTCACTGAAAATTGAAACGGGCATGTCCATGTATTCGTCAAGCCTTCTCTTCTGTGACATTTGGCTGATTGTTCTTTGACTGAAGCTGGAATCACTGCAAATTGGCAGAGGCCTGAAAATACATCCATCATGGTTGCTGTCCAATGAGGTCTGACTCAGTGTTCCTAGATCTTGGCTGGAATCACTACAAACTTGCAGAGGCCTGAAAATGCATCCTTCAAGATCGCTGTCCAGTGAGGTCTGACTCGGTGTTCCTTGATCAAAGCTGGAATCACTACAAATAGGCAGAGGCCCAAAAATACATCCATCAAGGTTGATGTCCAATGAGGTCTGACTCAGTGTTCCTAGATCTTGGCTGGAATCACTACAAACTTGCAGAGGCCTGAAAATGCATCCATCAAGATCGCTGTCCAGTGAGGTCTGACTCGGTGTTCCTTGATCAAAGCTGGAATCACTACAAATAGGCAGAGGCCTAAAAATACATCCATCAAGGTTGATGTCCAATGAGGTCTGACTCAGTGTTCCTAGATCTTGGCTGGAATCACTACAAACTTGCAGAGGCCAGAAAATGCATCCATCAAGATCGCTGTCCAGTGAGGTCTGACTCGGTGTTCCTTGATCAAAGCTGGAATCACTACAAATAGGCAGAGGCCTAAAAATACATCCATCAAGGTTGCTGTCCAGTGAGGTCTGGGTGAGTGATTCTTGAACAAGGTGGCATTCACTGGAAATGGAAAGAGGCATGTTCATAGATTCATCAGGTATTCTCTTCGGAGAGGTCTGGCTGACTGTTGCTGGATGTAGGCTGCATTCAGTGCTGTGGAAAATAAGCCTGCAAGTGGAATCATAGAAGTGTCCACCAACCAAGGTCTGGCTGTGACGTGATTCACTGCAGACACTCACAGACATGAAATGAGGTGATGAGCATGAAGATGTAAACTCTCCACTGACTAAGGTTTGGCATAAACCTGGCATGGTGCTGGGAGGGAGAGATACATCACTTGTGCCAGCAAACATACTTGCACTGGTACCTGCTGGATGGGATATACCACTTGGGCTGAAGAACATTCCTGCAACTGTGCTACCATGGAGGGACATATCACTTAGGTCTGCAAATGTACTAGTACCTGCTGGATGAGATATAATTTCACTTTGGCTGAGGACCACACTTGCACTGGTGTCACCTGGGAGGGGCATATCTCTGGGGTGGGGCAATATAGGTCTGCTCACTACAAAACCCAAGGAAGTATAATTATTAGTGCCAGCAGAGTGAGGATATTCTGAAGAAAAAACACCAACAGTAGGACTCATAATACCATCATCCTGAATATACATATCTTCGCTTGAGATACAAGGTGGGAATGATAGAGGTTGTTCATAATGTTCAAGGACGCTAGTGCGGAAGACTGAGGATCTGGGGGTGGGACGTGTTGGGCTTGTGTTGCTAAGACTGGAGGGGAGGACAGCAAAAGTGTCAGGGCAGGAGGGACTGTCCAGATTCACCCAACTCTCACTGGGACACAGCATCTTGTGCTTCTGAAGTATCAATTATGGATATACTTAGATTTTTTTTTCACAAAATGGGAGATATACTGGTATTGATAGACTTGTACAAGCATTGCTGCATTTGTTTATTTGAATACTTTACATTGCATCTTTATAGGGGGTCATTGCTAGTGACAAATGGTCTTGGGCAACTTCATGATTTTAGTAACTTTGGATCGAACATATACCCCTGTAGTGTACATTTATTTAACATGGTGAATACCCATGTTTAGGTTTGGAACTTGATTTGGATTTCTGAGCCAGAGGTAATGTGTGTTGTTAAGGTCATAATACCTGTACAGTTGATCTTTACACCACTGATCAAAGTGAAACACAGGATATACTGTAGAATCCAGATAATACTCCAAGCTGGTCAGGAACCTGTCATCAATGTATATATGAAATTAATCTTCATAACTTCTCCATTTTATATCAGAGTTAACAGAGTGGGGATTATTTTACATTAAACTCAGATATATGTTTTCTAGTCATCATTAAATATATTATGGTGTTGCTATCTACCAACTGTTAACAGTGATAGGCCACAAAGAAATGCCTGGAATCCTAAAGTGAACGTTACCTTGCCTTGAACACTTTTTATTTATATTCAATACATTCTTTAATTGGCTGTATGTAATACATTATGTAATTAATAACAGAGAGGTGACCAGTGATCACCCTTAAATCCAACCAGTATTTCCACTAGTTTAGGTGCAATTATTCCCCTAAATCATTTAGTGTGGGTTTGTGTTATGGAATACTGACATGGAACATCAGCAGAGATAAGCAGAGCAAATCTACAGGAATTATGGTACAGTTACAGAATACCGGATACCTTGTGTCATGTCACCCTAAACCTACTGCAACCCTAAATCTTTCCCTAACCCTGAACCAAACTCTAACCCCAACACAAACCCTAAACCTTACCCTAACTCTAATCTTAACTAAACGTAAACTTGTTTGCTTTCAAAAATGGCAGAAGGTATCCGGTATTCTGTAATTTTGCCAGAATTATTTCTGTATGGTCTTAGTTTCAATTATTAGTGCTTTGTAATCATTCTCAATTCCTCAAACTACACAAATCTGCAGTGGCTTGAAAATATCGTAATATGGTTTACATTCTGCACCAAATCATTTGTCTGTTTGCTCAAAAATGTCACTTTCAAGTTTTTAAAAACAGTTTTATTAATTTCCAGTAGACGTTTTCATTTGCTGAAATCACGACCATTTTAGCCCTCACGCCACCACTTTCAGTCGAACTTGTAATGTATAGATCTACCTTGCTTGGCAATGCTTGCAATGCTTAATTCGTCTCGATCTTCGAATGTTGGATAGCTTTTATCGTTGAGTTGAGACGTTCATAATATTACATCATAAATACATGATCAGAATTTAGGTCAGTTATGGACGTCAAAACAGTCTGGGTGGTTCTAGTATGAACGGATATACTCATAATTTTTGTGGAACAATCGGGAACGTTAAAGTGTATACAACTAAACACTACACACAAGGGAAAACAATTCAAAATAGGCCTCAAATAGTTAGGTTTTTACTGGTTGTCAAGGATGTCCTGTTTTGTTTACTGTGCGAGAAAGACAAATTTGAAAGCCTTGCGCAAATAAACAAACTGTTTATGCACACAATAACATCTACAAACCTAACTGCAGTGGTTAGAAGACACTTGAACCCAAAATGGTCGATGAAATCTGTTGAAAACACAACTTTGACAGCAGCGATACGCTCTTGTAAACAAGAATCGTATAAGAGCCGGGGGTTAACTCGGCAACCGTTGCCCTAGCAACACCTGAAATATTTTTGCTTTTGTGAAGACTTTTAGTATTTGCAATATGGATATGTGATTTTAGCATTAGGAAAAACACAATAAATGTAAAACCGTACACTGAAGATAAAATATATCTGGAAGATCCCAACGCTGCGTCAACTTTATAACGTGTAGAGACGGAGCCTAGTTTAATCGCCATTTCACGAACTTTGTAAATTGTTAAAATGATCAGAAAAAAGCGGTCCTCCCTTGGGAATTTTTATAGATTAGATGCTCTCATATGCATCTTCCTGCTTTCCGGGGGTAAAACGGGCACTTTTGTATTAACAATTATTTTTTTCCCGGTACCTTTCGCCATTGTTTTTCAAGTTTTTAAAAAGGTTTCTTTGTTCCAAATTGAAGCTGGTACATACTGTTCTGAACTAACCTTTGTATTACTTAATTCAGTTGACACGTTAAGGCGACACACAAATTATATTTTATATGCTGTAATCTTCAGAATGTTAAACCAGACATGTATGAACATTTGTACAGTGGCCTGGTGGTTAACACATTAGACTTGCGATCCAAAGTGCTAGCTGTTCTAATCCAGAGCTGAGACCAGAGTAATGACAAAATCTTGCCAAATTTAATCAATAAATATACTCTTAAAAACTGTTTATACAGTTTATACACTTAAGGTTCAGTAATACAGGGCAGTCACGAAGAAAATGAACATGAAAATGAATGAAAGTCACAAATGTGTTCCAAGGTCAAGGTCGCAGGAAAGTCAGTGTCTTGTGCGGCCACCATTAGCATCAATGGTTGCTTAGCATCGGCGTCTCATAGACTGGATCTGATTCCGGGTGGAGTGCCTGGGAATGAGTTGGTAATCTCCCATGAAGACCACAAACAGAGCAGGCCATTGAATGTCGAAACTGATTTTTGACTCCATTGTACACTTTCAACTCTAAATGTATTTCCTCCAATCTGTCTTCCTAGGCAGACAGTGCATGGACTCGGCATTAAATGTGTGCTTCTAAATATGTGCAGCATTGCTAGACAGTTAGACATTTAGTGCTCATTTTTGTACATGATTTTGTTGTCAATGTTTGTTTGTACATTGTGTATTCGGTGTTTTGTATGTTATTCGTTATTTCACCTATCATGTCTTTTGGAGTCGTGTGGATTGATGCAATCTTTTTTCTCATTAAGTCTTTTGTTTGTTAATTACCATGAGGTATTGCACAATATACCTTCAGTTTAATGGGTTCCGGGTAGTCGATGTCCTTGTACTGGATTCCTTGTAATCATACGTAATTAGGAGTATCATTTAGGTACCGAACATCTGTCAGACAGGTTGTCCGCAATCTTTGAGGTTGGTTGCGGTGGGGTAAATGACACTTAAACGAGTGTTACAAAAAACTTTGATGTACAAAAGGTAATGTGTAGAAATATTTTGGGGGTCATGATTCGGGGATTTGACAATACAAAGGATATAGGCATGGCCATTCTTCGGACCAAAATCTTTCTGATATTTTCGTTTATCAAAGACAGTGACATACAATGAATAAAAATATGTGCCTACGCGTGAAGAAAACTCAACGCGAAACACTTGTAGCTTTTCACGACACGTACGTCATGGCGATCAGATTCATTATATATGTTTTCTTCAAAAGTTTGTTTTAAACACTTGCCTGTCTGGGCGACCGTCCTAGTAGTAATTGTAGAAGACAGTTTACATCATTCATACTTAAGACACAGATTATGACTACTCGAGAGTAGTTTTACGCCGCTTTTAGCATTATTCAAGCAATATGACAATGGGGAACAACAAATATAAGCCTCACACATCGTATCCATATGGCAGATCGAATCAGGGTGATCTGGGGTGTGAGCGAACGCTTTCCCACAACCTTCACAGATGTTAAATGAAAAATGAATATGTCCGGCCGTGAAAAGCAAGATTTAGCCTGAATATCAAACGGAAATATTGTAATACTTTACCGGAAGTTGGTCGCCGTCGGCTAGTACACTGCCCCTAAGAGTGACCACATGGGACTTGCTGTGTCTGGGAACTACCTTCTGAAGGAATGAATGGTGGGCAAGCACTTAGGTATGCCATCTCTATGACAGCATCATGCAGGGCATGCATGAAGGGGCCCTATCCACCTAAGCACCTAAATTTACTAGTCTAGTGCAGTCAGCATTGGGCCTACTGGGGATGTTGAGAAAAACTTGGGGGAGGAGGTGCACAGAGTGTACCAACCCTGCAACGACTGTACCGCCGGACCCAACCACCGAATCTACTCTACATGTAGTACCATTGGTGGGGAGCTACGCGGAAGGCGGAGACTCTGAGGAGCGACCATTAGACAAAACTCATCCCATCGGTCTCTAGGAAAAGCTGTGTACTGAAGTCTGTGTAGAAGCGAGTGTGGAGGGACGCAACACCAAAACCAAAGAGTGGCAGGAATACTGCGTGTGAAAGAATATGAGTCATGGAATCACACTTCTCGCGTATGCAGTTTTGTTTAATAACAGTAAGTGATGTAGTACATGAACACAAAATAACGATAAAGTAATAAGTGATCTTGCTCTTGCCCAGAAAAAGTAGTCACTGGCAAAAAGGAGAAATAGCCTGACTGATCAGCCAAAGTTTGAATTGAAGTTTGACCTCATGTGACTAAAACGACCATATGTGACTCCAGAGAACAATAAAACCCTAAATACAGGCCAAGCCTGTGACTGCCAACGTGACAATACCCATGAACTTATACACAATAAAGAAGCTACCCTATCTAAACTTTCCCACGAAACAGAATATTTGTGCAAGTGCTGAAGTTAACACAAGTATGTAAGGAAATACATGTTACATACTTGGGTTTTTGTAATTAAATATTTAGGTTTAAGTTGTTAACTTAAATCTGATTAAAATCGCTATGAGGTTTAAGACAACAGTATTATATCTGTATGTAACTAATCAACTTTAATCTTTAAAATTGGGCATGTATTTCACATCTCTGGGAATATGTTCGTATGACTTTTTAAGTAATTCACATATTTTTCAGGGAATTCATTCAAAATTCCACTAGGGGTATTCCAGTAAGGTTACACGAATATTCAGTCTGAGAAGTATTTTAAAGTTATTTTTGAGTTTCTGCTTTATGATTTAATGTAGCGTTTTATAAATAAATTCAATTTGCATGCCTTATGAAACAAATCTCATTTGTGATCATTAAAAAATTTTCAGAAATAAAATTGGATATAAAAGGTGAACATCTGCACACTAATAATTGCGCCAGAATATGTCTTTAACATATATATTTTTCTCATTCATAGTTGTATCCAGGAGGGTTTAATTGATTCCTTAAAATAAACAAGCAAAATTAATTCGCAATACAGGGTGTTTCGTGATACAAAGAACAACTGGTATTGAACAGGAATAGAGCTATCGTTCCTGTTTGCAGTAGTTCTGATGTCCCAACGCCAGCATCAAATCTATTCATACAGGAGCTTTTCGAGTCTTGTCCCGGAATAACACGTGAGGTCACGAATGTGGTTAGTTTACCGTTTGATGAAGGGGGATAACTCTAAAACGTTTTAAACGTGTTGTTGGCCTCACTTGCCCCATAACTTTCACTATGACACGGAAGGAAAATAGGAGAATATATAGTGTCTTGTTTAAATTGGCTGTTCTGTCAGCTGTCAGTGCTGATGTTTCCTGGGTGACTTGTGATAGCTGAAATGGAAGGTCAGATATTGCACTTTGTTGCTATTTTGTCCCCTCAAACTGCACATGGTGTTGCCTTCCATGATGTGACCCCAAGTTCAAGGCTGTTTAGCGTGTTTCGGCTCGAAACTTCCGGTGACCATTGTTGACATTGAAGACAAAATCTCGCTGGTCAACCCAGGGTGACGTTTTGCTGATTAAGTGACAAGAGCCAGGTTGGTCAGCATTGCAGCAGAACAACCAATGAACGATATTCATTATGGTGGAATGGCATGTCAGTAATGTCACTGTAGATAGCAAAGAAGGAAAATAATTGTGGTCTGAGGCCTGTTGTGGGTGTGTGTTTGACAACACCCTGGCGGCGAATATGGGCGGTATTCCAACGCCATCTTCACTTCTGTCAACTTCCATCAAGCCATGTGTAAAAATCGTAACATAACAGTTACAGGGTAAGTGTTTTAATTATTTTTGTTAGTCGCTCAAAGCCGCACCCAGCAATATTCCAGCTATATAGTGTATGGCGGTGGTGGCAAAATCACTGTATAATATAGTATATTTGATGTAACCTTACCCTGTCCAAAAGTAAACTGCTTTCAAAGTTGGTGGAAGGTGTCTAGTACAAATGTAGTCCGTAGTCTAACTGAAAATACTATTGTATTGATTGTTCCAAACCTCACAGGTTGAAAAGGTGGTGGAGGACTAGCTAGACAGACAGGTGCACCTTTTAAAGGGATTTGTTAATTCGATCAACCATGCAACTAAATCATTTATGAAATATGGAAAGAGTTATGAAATATGGAAAGAGGTGCCTCACTTTCAGAGTCAAGCACCTAATATCCAGCGCACAAAGTCTGCTGTCTAACCCACTCAGAGACCGCTGACCCGTGAAGGCCTCGGGTACAACAGGCCTTCAGCAATCCATGCTTACCTTGAAAGCCAACTATGCACATGCTTGTCATAAGAGGCGACTAACAGGAACAGCTTGGTGACTTGGTTGACGCGTCATCCATTCCCAACTGCGCAGATCAGTGCTCATGCTGTTGATCACTGGATTGTATAGTCCAGACTTGATTATTTACAGACCACTGCCATATAGCTGGAATATTGCTGTGTGCGGCGTAAAACTAAATTCATTCACTCAGACACCACTGCTTCCACCAAAAATATATACAATTCCAGTGAATAATCATGTTTGTTCATCAGCTCCATGAATGCCAAAAACTCAGACCTTTCTCTTTTAAATAGTACATGTAGTGCAGGACTAACTTGATCCACAGTCCAGTATTGGCAAGGAACTATTTAGTAACAAAGTGAGATGTACTGGCAGTATGGGTCAGATGTTGGAAAACATTCAGTAGGTATTTGAAGGTCTCACCAATGGTCTTCAAATGGTCAAAATCAAATCTGACAGTCAAACTGTAAACAAGTTTCAGCAGGAATATGAAACCAAATGGCATCATTGAGAAAGTTATATGATACAGAATAGATATCTCCACTTGTTGCCTGGAAGAAATTAAGTAGGCTTAGGATCTTGACTAGAAGGCTGTTGACAAATTTCCCCTTGCACACTTCGTATTATTTTCTTATTGTAGAATATTTATATAGTACACATATCCATGCAAATTTTGCTTTGCTTGCTTGGTATTTGTTTCGCTCTATCATTGGATGTCTGTCTCAGCATCACATTGTATTATCAGTCTCAACTGCCTGGGGAGTATACAACTCTTGCTGCCACTAGGTGCACCAAGTTTATTGTGGCTCTCTCATCCTACCGAGGTAACCAGTTCATAGCTGGGTGGACTGGGACACATAGTCACAGTACTTTGTCCAAGTTCACTGCATGTTGTTGTCTGCAAGTAGGTGTGTGCACATATTCATGTGGCCACCGTCTGGTAATATACCAACAGATTTGTTGGTTCTTTTAAGTGCACAGGGTTGTGTACTGCACACTAGGGGTTGTGACAACACGGAAAGAGTCTGCACACAAAGTCGACTACAAGGTTTTTAACCCCGGTCACAGGTGGGCTCGATTCTGACACCTCAACCTCACTGGATCTCTAGTCTGGCGCTGTAGCCAGCTTGCCCACCGCACCTCCCAAACACATGGTGGCCTACAGATTCAGACATATGTGTTTCAGACTTCTTTAGCTCCATTCAGCATTTCACACTTCCAAGAAAGTATATCAGCAATGCTGGGATTTAAAGGATGCAATTCCTGTGTCCTACACACAAAAATTGACAATTGATGCAGTGATATTTATTAGCACATCCACTGGGATGTAGAAAAAGTCAAGATACGTTTTGTAAAAATTTTGATCAAGTAACAATTTTGATCACTGAGGCTGCTACTAGCCAGATATCATTTGCAATTGAAATACAGTGACAATGTGATGATCATGCTACACAATACAATAACAGTAACTGAATTAAAACAATAACACAACATAGTATCATCACAATCATGGGACCACCAGTTAAGAGTGTGAGTCCTAAGGACACTCAAATACAGGTCGCAAGATTATATAAAATCCGTGGCAAATCTTCAAGGTCTGGAAGGTGTGGAGTTCAAGATAGATGATGATTATTCAATAGGTTCCTGATAGCTTAAGTTGGAGAATGGCCACTGGACTAGTGAGGGTGGGGATAACCTCGATATAGCAGCCATATAACACATTTCAAATCAATATTTTTTGTTAAGTAAAGATTTTGCAAAGTGAAAAGTTCCCTATAATAATGTCATCCTTTATACAGCAGAATGCATTTCCTGACATCCTTCTGCCTGTTTATGGTATTTGTTTTGACATCATGGACATTTGATAATGATTTATTGTAGTCCTAGACTGTTTTTCTCAGGTTGTGTTCTAATGTAATATGCAAGGATGACTGACTAGTTTCTGAGGTTCAAATCAAGAACTCATTATGAATTATTGACTGATGTTCAGATTATATGATGTCTTTTTTGTTAGTTTTGTATAATGAATTGAGTCTGTTTTGGTGTTGAAGCTTAGAAGTGCCTTAATAATTTACTGGACAGAAATAGTTAGGGATATTTGTAAATTTCAAAATAATGAATAATGATGTATTTATTCATTAAAATACTGATGAAATATCAGTCATAAATATACCAATATTCCAAAATTATTTTGTCCAGAGTTCATTGACCCTGTAGTCTGATCATGGTGTTCACTGAGGTACTCCAGAAAACAGAACTGTCAGATAAGCACTTTGAATCTTAGTAGCTAGAATTAGCTGATGAAAAGTCTCTCTTTATGGGTAAGTTGTTACCGACTGGATATGTCTTTGCTCCAAAGTTTATTTGTGGAAGGTTTGTATTTGAACTACATTTCCTGTTTTGATTGCCTGGGTTCTTGCAAGGTTCTTGGTTCTTTATTATAGTGGCAGCCACTCAAGTTATGATGCAGGTTAGCAAACCTGTATATACAAAGCATTTGCTGAGGAACTTGTCAGGGATCCAGCTAATTGTTTAACATGAGGAGTGCTCTTTATGATATTAGAGTACTGGGAAAGTTAGAGTACTGATTGGAATTGTTTTGTTTCATATATGCACCACAATGTTGCTACTCGAAGACTGTACACCATTGCTGTGGTGTCTATCTGCTACGTTTCCTGCTTTTTTCCTACTGTATGGTGCATATTTTTTATCCGTACACATGCTGATACAGTCCTTATGTAAAGCCCTGCTAGTACAATGATGTCACATTCCTTTCTTAGAGTCATGAGTACAATGTCATGATGTAATTAAGCCATCTAAAACAGGTAAGCGTATGCTTTGAGTTGTATATGCTTTGCATCCCTTTGCTAAGACTTCACGTCTTGATTCAGGGCTTCAATGCAAGTGAGGAAATGACTGACGTGGAGCCAGCTGCTTCCCCATCATCCGGTTGTTGACCTTTGCCGATGTTGCAGCTTTTCCTCATCCCCAATCTTCATGGCATCTGGGAGCAGTGGTCTGTCGCTTGCAAATGATTGTTCAGATGATAATTATTTTGTGTTACTTATGTGTTCAGGAAACCTGTGACTGTTTGGTCTCCTCCTGTGATGACCTTATTATGTGTTCAGGAAACCCGTGACTGTGGGTTTTCCTCCTGTGATACCCTCATTATGTGCCTGGGTTTGTCAGCATCGTGCGTGTTCTTCCCACAGGTTTCACCAAAATATCTCACATCTAAGAACAGTGTTTGCATTAAGTTGAACACAGAAACCTGCGTTTTCCATGAACAAAATTAATAACATGCAAAAAATATTTTGTGTGCATGTTTGGATGCATAGATTCTAATCTACTTTATTTTAAAAACTACCTTAAAACAGCAACATATGAAAAAACCAAGAAATTTCATGCACGTAAGGTCTTCACTACATATTTATGATTTTATTTCTGCACACATTCTTACAAAACCTACCACAAACACTGATCACTGTGAACTGTACTCCCACTGAGATGTACATATGTGATGTAACTGAAATAACAGTGTTCAAAATGACATTTTGCCAAACTCACTAAATGTTTCAAAATGCACTTTACTCAGGTAATCTTTGGCAACAGTTCACAGTATAAAACGAGAAAGTATCAACTGTCCCTATACATATATTAGAGGCTATTACTGTAGCAGAAATAACACCCTTTTCTCCCTTACTTCAGTGTGGTGATGTATATACCACACTATATATATATCTAGTCCTTCTATTTAAGGATCATAGGTATCAGTTTGTAGAACGCCTTGGAAGTACTTCTCTAATGTTTGGTAAAACACTGCACAAGAAACTGGGCTAATCCATCAACCTGCAGATGGAAATGACCTGACCTGGACTCACTTGCATAAAGCAATCGTAGTGCTACAGTGTTTGTAATTCCCATTCTCCAACATAGGTTTAAGATAGTCATAGCGCTAGGATGGCCTTGTGCAAGTGGGCCCTGCACATGACAACTGGTGGACGCTTGGTCAGGTTCTCAATTTGTTGTTAGTGTATCGTTATTCTCTGATGGATCATGTCACAGGTTTCTCTCATCCGGACACTGGACTGTGATTTCACTCCTATAGGAAATGGATCCAGGTGATTTTTTTCAACTTTATAGAACCTGTTCTGTTATTTGGCCAATTGTATCTATTTAACCCATCTGATTCTCTGTCTAACTCAGTGGTGTTAGTCATGCCAGTGTCTACCAGCCATTGTAAGGCTCAAATATCCACTTAAGGTTCTGTCAGAGTGTGAAGGCAAACTACAGCAGCTCATTCATTTGAAGGGAAGCTTAACAATACTCTTATATGTTGACATACACTCTGCAGGTTGACTGAAACACTAGTAAAATCAGAGTTGAAATCAATCAATCTATCACTCACTCGCTGACTATTGCAATAAACACAAGACAAATCAGTGCGTAAAATGAAGTTTATTAAAGTCCAAAAATATGTATTCCTAAACATAAATGCTTTTTTAATGTTAATATTATGCTGCAACAGTCGTCATTTATTTGAAAAGACCAAACAATTTCATCATTAAATACTAAAAGTGGCCTCCACCACCCCTTACAGCCACGCCTTCTCCACCAAAACATATCAGTAGAAGTAAGAATAACCATGGTATTTAGAGCAGTTCACACAGACAACATCCAGTCTGAACACTGTCATCTACTGTCATGTAGATTACACATTCTACCTCTAGAAGATCACATTTCAAACAAACTAATACATTAACACCAAGATAGAGATTAGTGTAGATAGTGTAGAACTTTACAGGCCATATCAGGTGATCTTGTTACAGGGGCATCTCTGAATGTTTTTACACGACACGCAGGTGCGTGACCATTGAGCTGTTATAAAATAGAGAGATTTGTGAAGTGATCTAACAACAAATTCATGTAATTGATTTCAGAATTAATCCTTTTTAACTAGGTTTAAGAGCAATGAAAATAGAGCGTGATTGAGCCGTGTTAATCCAGGTTAGCCAAGCGGTGACACGTGATTGAGCAATGACACCTGTATTGTTTTTGTGTTGTTGACTTACCTGAATAGAGTGTGTGATATATCTATATTATCACATGTTTTTATTCTCGCGTCATGAAGCCTGACGCGAAGTTCGCGAAAATTAAATTGTCGCGAAAATTTGGCTGTTTACAGTATTACTAACCAGATAGAAGAATGGTGTTGTCCCATGAGGTCTAAAATTATTGAGTTAGGTAGGTTCATTTCATTAGGTTATGTGGGACTTCATGAATGTTTTTATGGGATTACGGTGGATTATTGCTGGACTGGTCCATTACTGACCACAGAAGGGGTGAATCATAAGAAACATCAAAAAGCAAATATGATTGTGAAATATTAATTTTAACAGTGATATATCACATCTGTATAACTGGTTGTGGTTTTACTGGATAAGGGTGGATCAACTCCAGGAATCATAACAACATGTTATCATGTATTATGTTATCAAAACAAAATCTGTATCATTTAGCATATTATCACAGGTGACAAAGTGATATTGTTTATGTTTATTGTTATTCACTGTTCCCAAACACCAAGTAAGTGGGATACAGAGTCTGTGTACTCCAGAACAGTGCTAGTGCCAGTGAGTAGCTTAGTCTTGGCACGCAACAAGCCCTGGTCAACTGCTACAGTGATGCGTCCTTGCTGGTTCACATGGGTGACTTCCCTGTTGTGCCAGTCTTACTTCGGTCCTGGGCTGCTCATGCTTGATCAGCTGACAAAGTCAAATATGTTTGGGTGACACTTGGATAATGACGTACCCTACACTTTTGTTGTTGTTACATAGATTTACTCCTTCTCCTTGGGCACTATTGGCAATTGCATCTACCCACACATGCTCAACTTCCTCAAGTGGAACAAGAGGAAGAGCCTTGGCACGGGCTGCTAGCAAATGGAAGTCAGGGTCTTATTTGTTCAAGGAAGTAAGTCCAAAAGTCTGAATTCTTCTCCAAACAGCTTGCGCATAGTGGAAGAAACACCCATGAATCTTCACTCCCCTGAACACAGTAGTAACAGCACTAGCAGGAGCCTTCTCAAAGTCAATCTGGAAGAAGTCAGGATTCAGACGGAAGTTATGATGACTAGCTATATCCTGGATAAGCTGGAAGGCCCTAGTGTATGTAGCTTTGGTCTTGTTTGGCAGAAGGCACAAGACAAGAGGGTGTATCAGTCCATGAACTTGGATAATGTAGATCTGTAGGAAGAGTTTTGGTGATGTGTAGAATGTTCCATCACCATATATGACATCGGCTTCACAGACGTGTTCCAAGTTCATCCTTGTAGCAAAGATGAGAATTTGCTTCTTGGACCCATCATCTGTGACAAGGAAATCTTCTCCTGCATCAGTAGCCTTCCGCTCTCCATCCACCGGGATAGCCTGTCTTGTCTTGGGTAGATTGGGATGAGTCTTCTGCCTCTCTCATTACATAGCCGTCTTGACAGAATTAAGGACTGGAATATGCTGGAATCCATCCAAAGGGAAGTCATCAGGAATTTGTCTTCGTGCAGGAACTCCATCATGATAAATTGTTGAAATAGGGGTGGTCACAATTCTTGCCTGGTCCAGGAGTGTTCTTTTGAAGTTGTCTATGTTGAAGATGTTGGGTGGTGCTTCATGGTTGTGACCTGTTCCAATCTTCTGCAGGTGATCATGCATCTTGTGTGTGAATGGATCCTTTACAACATGACACTGTACATGTCCAGTAGCAGATGCCATATACCTGTCGGTTGACTTTAAACTTATGTCCTGAACAGTATGCAAGTCTCATTATTAAACTAATCCTAGGCGAGTGACCCTTGTCCACTGATCAGTGGCCTCTCCCACTCTTGTTTCACTCCCAAATTACTTCATTAATAAACTGTAATTAGGTCTTGTGGGATTTACTAGGTGTGAATTTTAGGCCTCACATACTGCAATCAGAAGAATATTTTTACAAAAGGTTACCTTCACCTCTGCTATAAGCCTAGAAAAATATATCCACACAAAATCGTCTAGATGTGATTCTTAAAGAAAATATCAATATGAAATGTCGACTTTGCAATGAATTTACAGGGACTGTCCTACACCTTGTCAGAGGATGCCCTTCCTTAGCGCAAACAGCATTTTTTAACATGATGTGGCTTGTTTGTTTCTATTGTCGTCATCACCAGGCCTGTGGCTTTGACTCCAAGGTCCATCCATGGTACAGTCCTGAACATGTTCCAGGGTGTCATGGAAAATGATGCTTTTAAAGTTCTGTGGAATAGGCCCATATGCAAGCTCCGAGGAATTCTTGCCAGCAAACCTGACCTTGTCCTTTTTGATACGCCAATGAATTCATATCACTGAATTTCCTCACTGTCCCTTTTGACAGCAATGTGATTTGCAAGATTCAGGAAAAGCATGGACCTTGCCTTTGAAATGTCTTGCTTGCATCCCAAGTACACTGTCATCCACTGTTCTCAGTGCCCATGGTTTATTACCAGAGCTGAAATCTTGGCACAGATGAGGAGAGTGCCTGGGTTGTCCACTGGGAGCACAGCCCTTCTGACGCTGGGTAATGCAGAAAGCTGCAGTACTGGGGAGTCTACATATTCTGTGGAAGGTTCTTGGTGGGTTTGACTTCCTGGGAAGTTAAAAATTGCTGTCTGAGTTACGTGTAGAGGGGCAATCCCTGTTGGAGTAATGCGGCATAGATTCATTGTGTATTCGGACTGATTGATTAAATCTAATTAATCTTCCTCAGGTGAATGCAGTATGTACTGCTTGACTGGCGGCTTGGTGTTTCCAGAGGCACTTTATGGTATGGGTAACGGCTTGGGTTGTAGATGCCGGTTTGGCCTGTGAGGTAGTGGGGCCGATCTTTTTCCAATACTCTGACGCATCAAGGTCAGATCCATGGGTGCGACAGATATGTGCCATGCTGTAGTCCTTGCAACTGTAATTTTTGGCGAAGATCATACAGGCATGTCTAGCATTGGTGTGTTTATGCATATGCCTTGTGAGAGCCACCTTCCTGGAAAATTTTGTCGGACATAGAGCTCAAGTGTATTTGGTAGTTTCCTTGATGGACGATTCTGAATGTCAGCTGTTTGTGACGTCACCTTGTGACATCAGGCTTTGATGTGTATATCGTGGACTACTTTACTTTTTCTGTAAAAACTGATAATGACATTTTTTCATGACACATGTGCAACTATGCTTAAGTGCAGAGCATGTTTGATTGTCTGGCGATTTAATTTTTAAAGTCCTCAGCTGTAAAAATGCCACATTTGAGAAATGCCACATTTGAGAAATGAGTTCATGACCATGTCCATTGAGATTTCATCTCATGATTCCTTGACCCATCTTACCACCTCATGAAGTGGAGCTCTCCGCACAGTGTTGGATTCAGTGAGTGAAGTTGTGTTCGCCATCCACCATCCTTCTGACCACTTTTTCTGAATGTTCATTTTTAACAAACATCCCCATAGTGTTTGGTTTAGTTCAGGGGTGTTTGGCATACATCATCCATTCTAAACACTTTTTGCGAACATTTGGTTTGAAATGCTTGTTCAATGACACATAGCTGTAGCTGTAGAAGCGATGTTCATCAACCAGGTGTAATGGCCTGTTGTGTCTTCCTTTCCACCAAGTGACTTGCATCCTCCAATACCACCTGGTCTCACAGACCACACACCATCAATCCATCTGTTCACCAAAGTCTCATCCATCCATCACTTGAGTATCACTCTGTTCGAAAACAATCATGAGCTTCAGTTTTGTTCCATCTGAAATACGTGCAAGCACTACAGTGAAATGTTGTTTTTCATTTCCCCTTGTTTTCACCAATATGATCTTAGCTCCCTTAACATTTACAGCATTTCATCCATATTCCCAATTTGTGATAGCTTGTAGCTGATTGCTTTTTGTTCCTTGATCACAAGTGCATAGAATAAATCCGCTTTCTTGTTCACTTGATCTGGAATTCTTCTCTCCCTTACGGCCAGATTCCTCCTGTCCTTGGAACATGAATACCAATGAGCAATGACGAGGGCAAGCTTCATTCTTCCTTCTTTGCCTTGTACATGGTTAGGGCTCAGTGACGAATTATATATAGATTAAGCTAAGTTTTTTCCAATATCCAACAGACAAGGATGTCTTTAATCTTAAGAAACATTTATATACTGCAATATAAGGTAGCAGATACTAAGTGTCAACTGAGGCAACTGCTGCTTACCAGCATAGGCAGCATATGTGGAAACTACCACTGCCTGGTGTTGCAACAGCATTGTGGAAGTGACCACTCAATTGCAAAAACTGCAGCTACCATTACAAAAACCACTCCCTTGCCAAATGGCAAATAATATCGCAACAGCACTGTGGCATGCTGCCACAGCCGTGTCAGAATTACATTTACTCTTGCAAATGGTTTTTCAGCCACCACCGTCAGGGTTAAATTGTGGCTATGGTTGCAAAACCTTGAACAGCTACTACTGACGGGGGCATGGTGTTTTTAGGCCAATATGTACATGGCAATTGGTTGCATCTTGGCTCCATCCAGACTGGGGCTCTACAGCAAAAAGTATGTGGCCATGTCCAGGCCATATAGCTGCACTGACTACATAGTATTGTGTCTGTGTTCTTCCACTTCATTCCACTTTGTGCCAATAATAAAATCTTGGATCCATCCATACTGACGACCTTCAGCAACAAGTATGTGGTTATGCCCTGACCATGTGGATGGAGCCCATCATCATGGATTGTGACTGTGCATCCTTCCACTTCATTCCTCTCTGCACCAAGAACAACATGTTGTTACTGATTAGTGATTACAGACACAAATCAGCCAAGCAGGAGTGCAAGTAAAGGAGACAGATTCACAAAACTTAACCTGAGACTGGGCAGTGGTTTTTGCAGTGTAAAAAAGAAAGGAAAAAAAATTTCACTGCAAAGAAAATGTTCTCAAGATCACTTGATAGTATTACACAAAATGCATTATGCTTTTCAACTATCAATGCTGCCTTCCTATACAACAGAAACAAGACAGAAAACATATATGGTCAGCGTAGTTAATCAGTAGATCAGTAATCTGGTGCTAAATTGCTTCATCGGTAAATGCCAGCTTCTTAAACTGCCTTAGTTTCACCAGTCTTCACTCTTGTCATTTGGTGTTCCCTTGCCAACCCTCCCTTGAATGATAAATAAGTACAAAAGGTTTCACCAGTACTGAACGAAGTAATGCCGGAGTTAAAATCAATCCTTATTTTGATCCTTCACCAGTTAACACATAATTAGTGGTTGAAACAAAGCAAGTCAGTGTGAGTCAATGTTCCTGCAAAGTTCACTATTACTCTGGGAATAAGTAATGCAAGAAATCGGGATGTAGAAATCTGAAAGAGCCCTGAAATGTGGAAACCAACCATATTTTAGAAATGTCAGAACAGCATTTAGTTTTGTTGAAATCGTTGGTCAGCAGACTTATTTCCCAACATGCCAATACAAATACACATAATCCTACAAAAAGAATAAAATTCTCTACAAACAGATGTATTTCAAAAACTTCTATTCATTCTGCCTGATACATGTTGACAGGATTTACAGCTGAAAGGAATAGGCTATGAGGATGGATTCACAGAAATCTTCACCAACAGATGTCTCGCTGATTACTTCTGACAGGCTGTATATACTGCTCATAGAAATGGGTCTGAAGATGGTTGAATCTAAATCCCCAGCTAATGAGGTCTGGCTGATTGTTGATTGATAAGTAAGACTGCATTCAGAAAGAGACCCAGAGATGGATTCGTCAAGTTGTGTATCCAGGGATGTCTGGCTGATTGATGCTTGACTAGGTAGACTGGTTTGGGAGAGAGGCCCAGAGATTGATCCATCAAGATGTGTATCCAGGGAGGTTTGACTGATAGATGCTTGATTGAGGCTACATTCACTGAAAATGGAAACAGACATGTTCGTGGAATCATCAAGTCTTCTCTTCAGTGTGGTCTGGCTGATTGTTGCTTGATCACGACTGCATTCACTGTAAATGAAAACAGGCATATTCATGGATCCATTAAGATGAGTATCCAGGGAGGTCTGACTCATTGTTGGTTGATCGAGGCTGCATTCAGAAAGAGGCCCAGGGGTGTACTGATCTTGACTGCAATCACTGGAAATGGAAACAGGCATGTTCATGGAATCATCACATCTTCTCTTAAGTGAGGTTTGGCTTAGTGTTCCTAGATCTAGGCTGCAGTCACTGCCAATCGGCAAAGGCCTGAAAATGTATCCATCAAGATCACTATGCAACGAGGTCTGGCTGAGTGATCTTTGATCTAGGCTGGAATCACTACAAACTGGCAGAGGCCTGAAAACACATTCAGCAAGATCTCCATCCAATGAGGTCTGACTGAGTGTTCCTGGATGTAGGCTGGAATCACTACAAACTGGCAGAGGCCAGAAAATACATCCATGAAGATCGCTTTCCAATGAGGTCTGACTCAGTGTTCCTGGATCAAGGCTGGAATCAGTACAAATTGGCAGAGGCCTAAAAATACATCCATGAAGATCGCTGTCCAATGAGGTGTGACTGGGTGTTCCTGGATCTAGGCTGGAATCACTACAAATTGGCAGAGGCCTGAAAACACATTCAGCAAGATCTCCATCCAATGAGATCTGAGTGAGTGTTCCTGGATGTAGGCTGGAATCACTACAAACTTGCAGAGGCCTAAAAATACATCCATGAAGATGGCTTTCCAGTGAGGTCTGACTGTGTGTTCCTGGATGTAGGCTGGAATCACTACAAATCAGCAGATCGCTGTCCAACGAGGTCTGGCTGAGTGATCCTTGATCTAGGCTGCATTCACTGTAAACAGAAACAGGCATGTTCATAGATTCATGAGGTATTCTCTTCAATGAAGTCTGGCTGACAGTCGCTGTATGTATGCTGCATTCAGTGCTGTGGGAAATAAGCCTGCACGTGGAATCATACAAATGTCCACCAACTGAGGTCTGGCTGAGTCTTGATTCACTGCAGACAGTAAGAGGAGAGAATGAAGATACAATCTCTCTGCTAACTGAGGTTAAACCTGCCCCGGTGCTGCGTGGGAGAGACATATCTCTTGGACTGTGCAATACATCTGTAAATGTATTCCCTGGCAAGGGCAGGACACCTGGGTGGGGCAATATAGGTCTGCTCACTACAAAACCCAAAGACGTATAATTATTAGTGTGAGTAGAGTGAGGATATCCCGAACAAAAGAAACCAACAGTAGGACTGGTAATACCATCATCCTGACTATACAGATCCTCACTTGAGATACAAGGTGGGAATGATAGAGGTTGTTCATACTGTTCAAGGGTGCTAGTGCGGAAGACTGAGGATCGCGGGGTGGGATGTGTTGGGCTTGTGCTGCTAAGACTGGAGGGGAGGGGAGTAAGAGTGTCAGGGCACGAGGGATCATCCAGATTCATCCAACTCTCACTGGCACACAGCATCTTGTGCTTCTGAAGTATCAATTACGGATATATTTTGATTTTTTCACAAAATGGGAGATATACTGGCATTGGTAGACTTGTACAAGCATTGCTACAGTTGTTTAAATGGATACCTTGCATCTTTATACAGGGACATTGCAAGTGACAAATGGTCTTGGCAACATGTTTTTGGCAACTTTGGATCGAAGTTATTCTGTATGTCTTGAGTGAAAGACAATCAGTCAGTAACCCTGCCTTGATGAATGTAAAAGTTAGTGTACTTGTATTGGACATGGGGAATGCTCATGTTTAGGGTTGGAACTTGGTTTGGAATTCTGAGCCAGAGATAATGTGTGTTGTTAAGGTCATAATACCTGTACAGTTGATCTTTACACCACTGATCAAAGTGAAACACAGGATATACTGTAGAATCCAGGTAATACTCCAAGCTGGTCAGGAACCTGTCAACAATGTATATATGAAATTAATTTCCATGACATGTTAATGTCTCTTCAGTATTTAAAGATTAGATTTAATTTCCTAAACATAGATGTTTTGTAAATATTGACCATATTTTCATGTTTCAGTGTAAAAAGTTAGAAAATGGAAAGAAGGTATGGTCAATAAAAACACATGTACTCCAAATGAGAGAAATATCCTTTTGAAACTACTATAACTTTCAAAATTAAATAATCTTTTTTCCTCAATTCCATCACCCCCAGATGAAATGATAGATAAATTTAGTTAAATGTGTTTCAAATTTGTATGGAAAGACAAACTAGATAAAATTTTAAAGAGATGTATTAGCTATGTCACCTGAATATGGGGGAATTTGTGTCCCACTCATTATTTATACACATAAAATATTATGGATATAGAGATTATACGTATTACAGCAGCTGCAAATGAAAAGCATTAGTTGAATACTGGTTACCTAACTACAAATGACTTTGGTTAGCTGGTCCTGTGTATGTAGAAAATTACATAAAACCTTACATATGAAATCCTTTTTCAAGAGATGTAATCTCTACAGGAGCATCATATTTACAATAACAATATAAGACATTAAACTGAAATGAGATGTTAAAGCAATGTATTTGGTTTAGTTATATGTTTAACATAGATAACCAGACAATTTTCGTAAAACAATTGGTACAATACAGGCATACATTTTGTTCTGATTTAATGAATCGTATACAACGAATTCTGTAGTTATGAAGAACCAAAAGAAATGTATCAAGTCCAAACAAATATCTTATGATATCACAGTATCAAATCTTCCATAATAGCCTGCTTAAAGAGAACACAAATCATTCTTCCAAAACACTACCTATTTCTCACTTATCATTCAATATATCCAAACTTAGTCTAAGTGTTAAAGCTTCCAAAACTTTACCTTTCCTCATGCTCTAGCCCCCAATTAAAATAGAACATTTGCCCAAAAATGGGAAATAGCCTTTGAAACAGTATCATAACACAATGTTACAAAACGTATATATGATGACAAATCGATGTACAATAAGTAATAATTTAAATTGGTTACATTTTAAGTAATTATACAATATTATACCTACAAACATTTTCTTAAATAAAATCAGTCTAAAAGACACTCCTATATGTTCATTCTAATGAAAAGAATTAGAAACAATTGTCCATCTATTCTGTAACTGTTGTTGGGAGATTTAGAGAGACTGACCAGATGGCTGATGACTGTAACTAAAGGCAACATTGATCTTACATCAGCAAACATCACACTTGGAATTAAAGGAGGAAATAATAATTCTTTAAATGCAATATATCTTCTTGTGAAACAAGTGAAATATGAACAGAAAGTAGAACAAGATCCAAATTTCAAACATATAGGAAGGGACATGTCAAAATACTGTGGGGCTACCAAGTATATTGCTTACTCTACATGCAGTACCAGTGAGTTCTTTACCTTCTTGTCATATAGCTACAGTCTACTTACTGAAAAAATTATGGCAGATAAACAAATTGTAAACTTTGATTTCTTAAATCAATATTACCACCATTGGATATACAATGATAAGATGTTCAAAACATATTGCAAAGATTTATGCATTGCATGAATGGGGATTTGTGGATGTATGTTGATGTGAATGTATTCTCTCTATATATATTCTGTGGAAATAAAGATGGTAAACAACAAACATTTTCTGACTTATATTTTCCAGAATATTAGCAGTGGTACGATCTTATGTCCCTTAGATCAATACAGTTTCACTTGAATTAAAACGTTTTTTATTCATTACATTTATTGTCACTTAATATGTAAATAAATGCAGAGAGGATAGCCCTAAAATCAATGTACCCGATATTTTCAGTCTGCTGTCTGCATGTATTCCCCGAGGTTTACCCAATCTGGTCATATGTTCAATGATTAGTGCCTAGTGAGAAATCTTTTTAAATTCCTCAAAACGCCCCCAATTTTCCACTGGAACCGGAAAATATTGAAGTGTGATTCACTGTCTGCACCATAAACATTTGCCTACTTGCTGGAAAATATCACTAGACAACATTTTATGGTTATTCAGAGGGCGTTTTTAAACTTACAAAAATCACTGGCATTTTAGCCCACGCGTCACCTTTCCAGTAGATCTTTGTGTATAACTTGCATACACATTCTTACAAATACAGAAAGTAAATTTAATTCGTCTTTAGCTACGGGCTTGGGTCAGCCTTCGTCGTAATAGACCTACAGTGGGACACCATGAGAACATTGAAGACAGTTTATGCGTCAAAGCAGCCATAGTGGCTCTATTTTGGACTGAAATACTCCTAACCTTTGTGGAAACAAGCTGGAAAGTTATAGAATGTATATTTCAGCAATAATCTAAAGAGATTAGACTTCAAAACAGACCTTAACATATTAAATACATGTATTTACCGCTGGTTGTCAAGAGTGGCCCGTTTTGTTTACTGTGCCAAGAATGGCAAATCTGAAAGCATTTCGTAAGTAAACAAACTGTTTATGTACAAAATACCATCTACAAACCTATCTTCAGTAGCACGAAGGTGCTCGAAGTCAAAATGGTAGATAGAATCTGTTGAAAAAACAACTTTGATAGCAACGATACGTTTCTGTAAACAAGAATCGTAAGAGCCGGGTGTTGAACTCAGCAACCGTTGCCCTAGCAACACCGTACACATTATAGTTTCTTTCAGTGAAAGATTTTTAGTATGTACACAATGGAAATGTTGGCATTTGGGACGGTCAGTTCGGCAGAATATTATGAAAAGTAAATGAAAAAATAAACCATATCTTGTACTAGCCGGATTCCAACGATGCGTCAACTTTTGTAACATGTAGAGACGGAGCCTAGTTGAATGGCCTCATTCGAGAGGCAGAATTTGTAGAATTCGCGGATGATGACAAAACTTGTAATTTGTAATTTTTTAGGTGGATTTTTTTTATTGTTTTTCAGTGCATAACAGAGTAAGAAGTGTCATTAATATTATACACTGCGCACTTTTGTTCTTGGTATGTTTGAATTTGCTAATGATATTTTGCTAAGGGAATATCATAGAAATTGTTATGGCGGTAATTATTCTCATATACCGGTTTTTCTTTTCGTTTTTCGTGTTTCAGTTTTGTCATCCTCAATATCTCCAGGGTATACGTTCCGAAAAATCTGCACTCCAGGTGCGAACCTTAAAAAAAAAAATAAATATATGCAAGACCTAGCTCTTTCAGAGATCCTCTGCATGGAAGTGCTGTGTGAAAAGGGCCGTAGGACAAGAGGTTAAAATTGAAAAGGTCAAAAGGGCCAAAGTAAAGTCAAACGAGGCATAGGCTATTCAAAAGTGCCATCGGTGAAAAAGAACATACAAACTAGATTTTATATGTGTCATTATGTTAATATTTATTGTTATTTATTTATATGTATATCCATATGTAAATAGTAACAAACGTAATAATCTATATTTTGATCATCATACCCTCGACAGTTGACACGTGATTAAATATTTGTAAGTGGTTCAAATGTTCACAATTCACACACCATGGACATTCCAGTGCAATCCTTCCACTGGCGAAGTGAGCCATAGATTCGTGAGCACGTGGTCAGGAGTGCAGCAGGACTCATTTCCTCATCCTCAATACACAAGTATGGTTACTAGTATGAATTGGCGTTTGAAATGTTCGCCCCATATAACATTCTGAGTCATGAGACAAATCACAA
Organism: Haliotis asinina; assembly: GCF_037392515.1. NCBI lineage: Eukaryota > Metazoa > Mollusca > Gastropoda > Lepetellida > Haliotidae > Haliotis > Haliotis asinina. Next base: position 33,216,044 of record NC_090285.1, read on the forward strand.
CTAATTAGATTACTGACTAGTGTAATCGACCCCCATGACTCTGCTTAACCTCTTGTAACCATTACGCAAACAGTTGCATGGTTGACTATATATACTCACAACATAAACACTTAACCACTTATTACTGACTACCTGTAATCATTGCACAAACAGCTGTAAGGTATACATTAAAACAAACAAGACAAGGTGTTCGATAGTGACACAAATAACACATAACACTTTTGCGAAATCATACGTATATGAAATAATCATGATCATCATAATGGTTGGCTGGCTGTATGCCATCGCCCCCTACACCTCAAGTTCCAAATGCCCAACAGTTTCAAAGTTATCAGCAGATATAACTGCGTTATACTTCTGTCACGTGCACTTTTGGTGTACAAAGTAATTCTTGTGTAGTAAATCTGACGCAGATAAAATATTACAATACGCGATTCTTGCTTGATTCACAACCACAGTTACATACTTCACAAATCCGTTCTTTTGAATTTGTATAACTATCTGTTTTTAAGTTTTATTAATGTAGGCAATGTCGAAACCTGTTTAATTCGACGAAACCGTATTAAAACCGTTTTGTTCACACTTAAAAAATCTATATGCAACATATTTTTCTTAGTTTAGAATGCAAATGAGGTTCAACGTGAAACATGCACTTCTGTTTGGTACGCGTAACTGCCACAAGCTCTTATGCAACGTTTCTGTATTTGAATTTTGTAGGAATACATGTGAAGTAGATTTCGTTCATTGCAAGCAATATCATTTGAAGAAGACATCTTAACTTGGACAAATGACTTGCAGGACAACGCGAATGTACCAGTGTCTTTATTCAATGCTAACTTTTGAGGGCATGTTAGTAAACGAAGAACATGTTTTCAAACAATTTAAGTTCAGTCGTCGAAATACACTAGACCAGCAGGGGAGGCAACTTCAAAACACATTCGTGTCACGAGATGAAAATAGCCTGTGTTAAAAATCTTAATGGTGATATTCAGACTTGAAGAGCACTTGTGACTTTGCCATCGTACCAGGCACGAAGGAACTGATCTGCTCTGTCAGCTGTCTTAATAGTGAAACAATCTGTTTGTGTTCCGCAAAGTAAACCCGTATGTGGCGTGGTAACCGAAGATTGACAGTTTGGTAATAGTAGCTGCTTGAGCGTAAATAGGCTGACACTGGGTTCGAAGCTCACAATGGCGTTCGTTAAAAACCTGTTTCTGGGATGCATTTTTGTTAGCGCATCATGGCCTGCCTCTGGACACTATATAGAACAGATGTCAAAAAATATGGGAGAAATCGTGTGTAAGTTATTTTTTTATTATTATTATTATCCGTGCATCCAGTTATGTATGTATGTATGTATGTATGTATGTATGTATGTATGTATGTATGTATGTATGTATGTATGTATGTATGTATGTATGTATCTTTACAGAATTAATTAAAGTTCTCCTTATGAATTCTCAGAATGTATTGGTACGTGAACAGATTTTGCCAACAGCATCAGAATGCATTCATGAATGTTTTTACCAGTTATGAAATGGTAACTTATTCATGTAAAGAAAAATATCTTGTATCCAGTTATATATATATATATGTATGTATGTATGTATGTATGTATGTATGTATGTATGTATGTATGTATGTATGTATGTATGTATGTATGTATGTATGTATGTATGTATGTATGTATGTATGTATCTTTACAGAATTAATTAAAGTTCTCCTTATGAATTCTCAGAATGTATTGGTACGTGAACAGATTTTGCCAACAGCATCAGAATGCATTCATGAATGTTTTTACCAGTTATGAAATGGTAACTTATTCATGTAAAGAAAAATATCTTGTATCCAAGCACAATTTTTTAGAAGAAGGAAGTTCCCTGGTGTTACATACTTGACTCTCTCTTCTGTTCTGGTTGATAAAGATCAACAAAGCAGACCACAGTGAGATGTTTTGTTGACCCAGATTGCACAATGTGAAGAATATTTCTTCAGTTGTCACCAATCCAGGCTTTTCTTCAGTAGTGTAGTGCTGAAAGATTAACTGTGCTTAATATGACAAAAGTTAAGGAAGGTATCATTTTCTGAAAATACAACCTTTGTGGTGAGACATAATATTTTCTTTCAGAGTCAGATATGTTTGTGTGTATGTAGCAGGGCGTGGAGTCATCCCACAGATGACCTCCTTACCTTGTCAGCTTGCTGACGGGGTTGACCTCTTTGGTCATGTGGACAAGGCGTCTGACTTCGGATCAGAAGGTCTGTCGTTCGAATCCCAGCACGGGACTCGGAAATTTTGTGCCCGCTACATGTAAAATACCAGTCCAGTAGGTTCTATCCCAAAATGTCCACAGCACAAAGCATCCACATCTCAATACTACGACACACTGTTAAAACAACAATTTTGATCCTCATATCCCCTCCTTAGGTAATAGGATAACCCAGGATGTGCACTGAACTGAAACATCAGATAACGATCCTGATCACCTGATTGTTTTTCATGTGATGCTATTCACCTAATTTGACATAAACTTGGTAATAAAACTATCGCGTTTCAAACCTTGACATATTGAAGAAGTTTCAAAATTGGAATTTGTTTTTAAAAAAAAGAAATTTGAAGGAACAAAACTCGCTCTCCCTGTGAATGTTGACGGGTGCTGATATATGCCGATAAGAGTACGTAGATGTCACCGCTGGGTTTAACTTATGATAGTTGAGATTTCGAATTGTAGTTTGCTATTTTCGCTATGTTTGTTTTCTTGGGGGAAAAACGAAAAGATGAAAGTGAAAATTGACAGTTATATTTTGTGAGTATCATCTGCATGGTATCTGTCGAGTCCATTAAACAGAGATGGAAGTTTGGGTTAATTCAGACTTAAGTGATGGAATGTTTGCATCTACGGTATGTTCAGACAAATTAAAATCTGCACTTTTTCTGGACTGAATTGTCAAGTCATAGATTCACAACACAGCATGGATGATTTTCATTCAATTCTCATCATTTATGAAATTTCATGTGAACACACTAATGGTCACGTGACATACCCTGACGTGTTTGGACCTCGCCTTCCGAGCGATTCATATTTTTTTAACGTCTACAATGTAAACTATTGGGGTTTTTTTTGATGTGTCAATGTGTGAAATGCTATGGAAGTACAAGTAAAACTGTCTGTGCAAGTGCTACAGCCAGGTATTGGCGATAATTGGTATGCAGCGATAACTGGTCACTAGCCAGTAGTTCTAAATGCATAATACATACATACAATATGTAAGACCCTGTCAACGAAGGACAGTAAAAGGACAAGATTATCACAAAATTGTTTAAAACTAGCTAGCAAATATCTTTAAAAGTAGAAAACTACTTTTGGACAATACAGTACATTGGAAATGTTCAAGTATCAGGTCTTATGAGAGATGTACCAGAGAGATGATTTTTTGTGGAATTCTACTGGACACACCTATCTCCAAGAAGATGCCAACAACATCAGATTCATGAACAACATAAGAAAGAGGGTGTGAGAAGACATTGCACAGATGCTTGCTTTGTATGATGATGAAGTGGAAGTTTTCATTACGGTCAAGCTATATGGAGGAAAACACAACAGCTGGGTCAGTCTGTGACATACAAGGCAGATGTTGATATGAGAAAATGGGTGAGAACAGCTTGTGGTTTTGCCTCGCTTCATGCTGATGCTGTCCAAGATACCTGACTAGAGATGATGGATGCTACCCTAGATGTTCCCTGAGAGGAGAGTTTAATGACTATTTAACCACATCATAGATTGACGATGATCCACTATGGAACCATTATGTTAGTGTTCTAGATAGACCGTTATTTTAATGTATTTTGTTTAATAACCAAAAGTGCAAAATGTACAAGCTTTTATTAGTGATTGTTTGTATTCATTACTGATTAGATGGCTACACCATTACATACAGAGGTAACCAGTAAGTTATAATGTGTGCAGTCAACCAGAATTGTTATTGTAATAAGCTGTGGATGGTTTGGGATGTTGACGTTTTGGGAGGATACCTCCAGTGTAAAGCTTTGAAGGGAGTCAGACTTGTTTTGAGGGGCCTCCAGTTACATGTTAGCATTATCTTCAAATTTTAGTTCAAGTTCTCTCATAACTACAAAATATTTACAGATTACATTCTTATAACTATATATGAGACGGTGATGTGAAAATTTCATTCTGTAAAAACTGAATATGATCAGTTACATCCATTCTAGATCACTTACTTTGCAATCTGTGTCACTTGTGATGGTAATGAATCTCACCCTTCATTCCATTTGTCTGTCTGTCTGTCTGTCTGTCTGTCTGTCTGTCTGTCTGTCTGTCTGTCTGTCTGTCATTGATTTGAAAAACAAGATTCTAATGTGTTGATTATATCAGTATTATTGTGTTTTTCATTGCAGCCAGGTGTTTAATACAATATTATGCAATAATTACTCAATTACAAAAAGTTTAAAATGGCCACCTTAGTTGGAGCGTAAACCAACCTCAGAAACCATTTGTCTATATTTTCAAAGAATGTTCAAAGATCTTTCTTGATACTAGGCAATAATTTCCCTTTTTAATGTTGGGTTTAAGTGGTAATTAGTTGTCTTGTGATCTCTTATGTCAACCTGTTGGGCTAAAGGAACTTTTTGCATGGATTGCAAAGGAAATGACAGGTAGAACCTTTTGAACATTTATGAGTTACAAATTTCAGCATCGCTAGAACAGCAGAGAAGAGCATCCTCACTTCCAGGCCTTACCAAGTCTTTTAGCTTTGCCTCCTACTTCGCCAGTCACATGGTTCTACAGAAGGCACCCAAGAGAGCCACCATCTGGGGTTATGCTGCCAACATTGGTGAGAGAATCATCATCAAAGTCAGCGAGAGAGGGATTTACACAACCAAAGTGTACCTTGACCTGCTCTACAACTATGGCGTGTGGAAACTAAAACTCCCTGCAGAGTCAAGTGCCGGGCCCTTCACGATCACAGCCATATCCAGCGAGAAGACAATCACACTGACAGACGTGATGTTTGGAGATGTTTGGGTGTGCTCTGGGCAGTCCAACATGCAGTTTACTATGATCCAGGTATGTGTTGGAAAAAGATGACAATCAAATATTTTACTCAGATTTGTTACTTCTGTTATAGTCTGTCAAATACAGAGCTCCAGATAATTTTTCATGCAGTGTTGGGTGTTTACTCCATGTCTGTTTATGAATGAGTAGTGGCATATAGTATACATTACACTGCTGTTTTGATTCAGGGATTCAATGCAAGTGAGGAAATCGCTGATGCTGGCAACTACCCTGACATCCGGTTGTTCACCGTTGGTGATCTTATTTCACCACACCCTATCCCTGACCTCCAAGACATCTGGCAACAGTGGGCTGTTGCTGACAAGTGTTTGTACAGATATTAATTTTTCATTCTGCCAACTAGTCACGTGACGAGAAGTCACATGAAATAGCAATGCGCATTCACCAGTCAGAGCACATGCGAATCACCAAAGCGGCTGGACGTGTTGATCACTCTCCCATTGGAGAGCAAGGTTGAGCACTGAGTTGATGATCAACCTGTATGAGCATGTATGAGATCCGCCCACTTGCACTCTCCATTATGAGTGAAGGGGCCCCAGGTTATGGTATTTCGGACTTGCGACACCGACCGTGAGAGTCTTATGAGTAAGGCATGTGCAGCTACACACGAAATCAATTTCATCATCATGCACTGCATGTGCATGTGAGCCGACATCTGTTGTCCCTTTCACAAACCAAATGGGTTTACTGATTGCCGTGCAATGCCTACTTCTTGTAAATGTATTCTCTGTGTTGGTCCAACTTATCTTTGTTTGCCAAGCTCATTTCAGAGTTATTGGTTCAAATTATCACTTACAGTATGTGGTGCTGACAATAATTCAGTACATGACGCTGACATTCCTGGGGGTTAAAAATCCAATCGTCTGATACCCGGGACAAATTAGTTTTCATTTCAGGCAATAAAATAATAGTATCTTACTTGTTGTGGGCTACTGGATAATTTCCACCTACGGTTTCAAACTGCAATTAAACTTCGATTTAATTTCATATCTGTTCCAAATGTAGCTATTAAATGTTGCAATGATAATGAAGTAGGGATGTCTTTCTTTACTTTTTATCACTTTTTGATAAATAGTCCTGTAAATATTAACATCGAACACCATGTTGATTTATTATTTAATAATAACATTATCATGGTTCTGTCAAAGAGTCAGGGCAAGTGGAAAATAAGTCAGGACAAGTCACTTTCTTGAAGTTGCTCTGTGGCCTGGTGAGAATTGTTTAAAGAGATTTTTAACCCCTGATTCCTGTACCTGTTACCGAAGTTCGATGAACTATATGTCTTATAAACACGGCCATCACGCTGTCTAGGGCACCAGGCCAGTGATCAGTGGGATCAAGCCCTCTTGTGACTGGGTTAAGAAATTTGCAGTCAACTTTGTGTGCAGATTCTTTCAGTGTTGTTTCAGTATGGTGTACAACCCTGTGCACTTAAAACAATCCACTAATCTGTTCGTAAATTACCACATCATGGCCACATGAATACAATGTACTTGCAAACGCCTAGCTGTAGGTACAGCAACGTGCAGTAAAACTTTGACAAAGTACTGTGACCATGTGTCCCAGTCCGCCCACCTGTGAATGGGAAACTTGTAAGGATGGGAAAGACAGCTCAGTGTGTCTAGTGGCTGGAAGAGTTGTGTAGTTCCCAGGGAGTTGAGATTGATAATATGGTGTTCTGTTGTTATGTCATCGAATGATCGAGGGAGAATACAGTGCCATGAGCATGTACTAGACTTGTGGATATGTGCACTATATAAACATCCTTTACTCCATATGTGCTAAAACTTTATTTGAACAGCATCCGTTGGTGGAAAGCCTTGGAGGTACTTCTCTGCTGTGTGCTGGCTGTTTGGTAAAACCCTGTACAAGAAGCTAGGCTACCCCATCGGCCTGATCGACACAACTTGGGGAGGGACCCCAGTGGAGGCATGGTCATCTACAGATGCTTTGGCCATGTGTGGACTGGACAAGGAAACAGATGAGTATGTAATACTGGCCATGTCGTGTAGATTTTGTATCAAACAAGCTGGCAGCAAAGGAAAGCGCCTGCCTGATGTTGGATAATGTTGACTGTAAACATAGCCATGAAGATCTGGATTGAAATGGTCCCGCTGGCTATTGCTTGTCAGTGTATCCCAGTTGTGTAGATTGATTCTCACAATGTGGATCTCTTTGTTTTTGGTCAAGACTAAAGTGTTTACAAACCACAGTCATGTAGCTGTGTGTGGTGTTAGACATCAAAGGTTGAATGTTTTAACCTTTTTCATCCTCATGAAACAGAGACATTTTGACAGCGAGTGAGTGAGTTTAGTTTTACGACATTTTGACAGCAGTGTCATGTATTTGATCATGTGTGAGACATACACACGGATTGTGATCACCTTGTGTTTGGCCCCCATGGATCAGTACATTACAGCCTACTTAAGTATATCTGACTGGTTATTTATTAGTTAATATGAAGAGACCCATGAAGTTGCATGTTAGAATTTGCCTTCAGTATCCCATGCTTGTTGTAACATGAGACTAACAGCATTGGGTGGTCAGGCTTCCTGACTTGGTTGACATGTCATCTGTTCCCAATTGCGTAGATCAGTCTTCATGCTGTTGATTACTAGATTGTGTAGGCCTCTACCATATAGCTGGAATATTGTTGAGTGCAGCATTAAACAGTCAATCAATTAGATGGAAGTGTCTGTCTTGTTTGTTCATGTGTTCCTTCTCAAGAACTATCTATATTTGGCACACATATTCGAGTGTTCAGTGTTTCAGCATCAGCCATTTTGACTTAGTCAGTGGTCTGGACATGGCAGTTACAACAGCAATGTTTAAGAGCTGCAAACATGACAGCTGGTGCTGTTCACAACATGAGCTATCATTTTTATTTGCATTTTTCATGCATCAAAAACATGCAGATGGTTATTTACATAGTTCCTTAACTTAGGACATCACAGCTATAATATTGGAGCTGTGTAAAAGCCATTTCTTCTCAATCTGATGTTTTCTATGTATTTATTTTCAGAGTAAAGGATTTCAGTGACCATCAGCTAGGGTTTGATCCAGTAACAGGCTTTGGGGGACCCAGCGCCTCCTCTGTTCTCTGGAATGGAATGGTCTTCCCTCTCCTCAATATGACCATATATGGAGCTATATGGTATCAAGGTAAATGGTGCTATGCAACAATTTAGGTCTCAGAAGATTTCTACGAAAGCAAGTTAGAATGCCAAGTACAATAAGCATAGATAAGGTAGTCACGACTAACTGACAGTACGTTCTCGGAACAAAGACAAGGTTTATCAGGGTATTTGAATATTATTAACAAGATTAAGATCAGATTCATATGTGTTTTTCAGAATATGCAGGTGAACCATTAAGGCATGCTTCACATTCTTTATCACAAATATCCCTTGCAGTAATGCAAGACCATGGATTCTGTTGAACTGAACATCGTTCCAAAGTGTTCATGTGATTACACCTTCTGTTTTTGCTTGACGATACAGCAATGACCTAATCATCAGTCTTTTACAATTTGTGTCCCCCTTATAACTGGGTTGTCAATTGATCCTTGATTGTTAAACAAACATCGACTTAATATTTTTCAGCATTATCTGTTATTTGAGTGAATTAATAAGATGAGCGCTTTGAACTTTCAATGCTAGTTTGAACGTCAAACATGCCACATGTTGTCATTAGAACAACAGCATGTCATATGCATGCAGCAGTGGAATCCAGACAGTAACAGGAAAAAAATCAGAAACACATCAAGAATTTAGACAGTCTGAAACAAAGCACTTTGTAACAGTTTAAATTAAACTGTAATCACATTCTAATTAGGACAAATCCGTGCTGAAATCATCAAATCAGCATGCACTAATATCGCACTAATATCACACTAATATCGCACTAATATGCTATTGTTGTTTTCAAACACATGGAATTTTCTTAGGTCTCTGTAATGCAAGTGCTAAACATGATAGAAAAATATGAAAACACAGAAAACCTTATACGACTTTTTCAAGGATGCTTATTTGATGTACGGGGAATGTAAGGTGCACGCCTAATTTAAAAGTATTCATATAATCATAACTTAGGAAGTGTTTATTTTCTGTCTTAAACATGTTTCTATAAACTGGACTATCACCCAGTCTACGTTCTGTTAGCAATAATGTAGGTGTCTGAAAACACATCATGATATCCTGATGATGCTGTTCATTGCATCAGTCACTGGATTTTGTGATCCAGAGCTGATTATTCTCAGGTTGGCATCGGTAACAGGAATATTGTCACCCAGTGGCACTTCTTTGCTAACCTGCCTATATCAAATATGATCCTTGTAATCTCTCTGTAGGTGAATCAAATGAAGGTAAGAACATCCACAAGTACAACTGTACATTCCCCAGCATGATAGATGACTGGAGACAGAAGTTCCACAACGCATCCGATGGAGAAACTGATCCTGTGTTTCCTTTTGGCTTTGTTCAGGTACACATGCACTCATATAATAGAACTAAAGAGTGTAAAAGAATATGTTATTCCAATGCAATTTTACACAGTAATGTTGTCTGGAAGACTTTGATCCCTAAGTTGCTTGTTAGACTTTTGAACCTACACACACTGCCCAGCATCACAACTGGACTATCAGGAGAACTGTGTTTTCCATTGTCAACAATACTTTCTAAGTGTATTAGTGTATAAGATATTGGTACACCAATCAATCCAATAATCGTTTTGTTGATCGCCTGACAGTCAAACTTCAATAATTGATTGAAAAAAAAATTCAATCGATATCATCGTTTTCTATCTTCATAAACACAAAGATGATAGGTGTTTATGCAAATAACTGCAAGTAGGCTCGGGATTTTGGACATAGCACAGGAAGTCAAATGTATTTATAAGTTGCTGAGTGAGCGGGTGTTTTCGTCTTGTGCAGGTAGTGGCTTGCAGCGTAATAACAGTTTTAGTGTTGATACATGTATTATTTAGATCCATGTTTACTTATATCTTTGAGTATGCAAGCATTGATTAAGGTTTCGTAAATGTAATATCTTATGAAAACATGGTTGTAAACACAGCGAATACTCCTAAAATTATATCAAGTGATTGAAAATGCTTACTTTCCCACATGGTTTTGCTTCAAGAAAACCTCTTGTGTTTGCAAAAGGCTCAATTCTCCTTGATTTCACAAACAAGGTTTGAAATGCACAGCTTTATTAATATTTGTCACATCTACTTAAATGGATAGTCATTCTGAATGACAAAGTTCAACGTTTGTCTATTTTCACACACAAATTATTGACGTACATATCATTTAGCTATAAAAATAGTGATCTGGTATACAGTCACATGATCTTGGCCATATGACATATCTTTATTTCAAGTGATTGTATAGAAATTGTCTCATCAGCTGCATGGTGTTGTGTTCATAAATCCATACTTGTAGTCGATCATTTGTCGATAATTGATTGACAGAAGACATCAATAATTGATTATGGCTTTAGAGGTCAATTCCCAACACTAGTATACAATGAGGTAATTACATTATTTGGTTGTAGTTGGCTGCCTACAGACCTGACAGTATTGACCCGGGGTTCCCAGAGATCAGGTGGCACCAGACAGCTGACTACGGCTATGTGCCCAACCCCAGAATGAAGAATGTCTTCATGTCTGTTGCCATGGATCTTCCCGACTTTGCTTCTCCATATGGAAGGTGAGCACAACCAAGGTGGGACTGGGGAGGTGAAGTCAGAGTAAGTTACGTTTGTTTTAGTTCCCCAGGATAGAGGATCACAGTGAACTAATGGCATGGCACATATTCAGTGTGTCATCTTCTGAAAATGAAGCATGCAACTGAAATTTTAGGAGTAACCTGCACTGCAATTACAATCATTTGTTACAGCCTGCCGGCTGTATGTCTTTTGCATACTTCTGATCATAATGGCTCAGAGAAACTAACAGGCCTTGACAAAGAACGTTTTCCTTTCAACAGCCATAGACAGTTGTATAAACAAATAAGGTGACTCCTCTATACCCTAATATGTAACAAAGGTATCCTTTTCACAGGTACATGGTACCAAGGATCTTCATGGTGATTGAGTGACCTCTGTAAGGTTGAAATCTATTTATAAATTATGGATGCCAGAATGATCTATGATTTGATGGTTATGGGTTTTGGTGACAATATGAACCAGATTGATCAGGCATTCTACTGGTAGGTTTAAGTGAACTTCAATGAAACCTTCTGTATGAATGTCAGTTTATCAGGCCCTGTATCAATTTATGAAGCTGATTTCTGGTGATATACTGCTGGAATATTGCTAAAAGCATTGCAAAACCATGCTCAGTCAGGCAGTTTTAAAATAGACCCCCAAGTGTTCATATGATATGTTATTAAGATGGTGGAGGCAAGATATGTTCAAGCACTTAATTGAGGCTGAGGCTGATGGCCATAAACAAAGGTGGTGTTTGACATAGAAGGCATCCTGCACTACAGATGTGTTTTCTGAAGTCACTTGCCAGAACCAGAATTATTATAGAGGTTTTGGACACAGGACTTTCAGGTTCCTGATTTAAGTACAGTAAATGTTTCCATGGAGTATCTCTGACATATGTGTCAGTGTGGGTCATCTTTGTTTCAGCATCCACCCCCGAGACAAGCAGGATGTTGTGGCCAGGCTGGCCATCAGTGGGATGAGTGTTGCTTACAACCAGCAAGAAGAGGTAACCCAGGGACCTTTACCTGCACACATACAAGAAGGCCCAACAAATCTCACCCTGATGTACACAGAGAAGATCAAGTACAACAACCTGGTTGGATTTGAGGTAAGTCCCTAGATCAGTTGGTCATTTTCATAATAGTTACTTGTCCATACACAGCTACCACATAGCAATGCTACGAGAATAGTAACGAAATGAAGCTGTGGTAAACTGAGATAAATGTAATCTGGGAATGTCACCCAATTATTCATTTCAGTAGGGAATTTTTTGTTGTACATTGGCAATGTCTGGATGATTTCCAAAGTTCTTAACTTAGAAATGTTTTTCTTCTGCCTTTTCTGTGGCATGTCACTTTGATTAATGCTAATGAATAAGGCTGGAAATGATCCAAGTTTGATAATGTAGTTTATCAGCTGTTAAATCAGCTGACATTTGCAGTAGTTCTATGTAGGACCTGAATTCCAGCACAAGGTCTATCGACCTATTGGCCCTGATGGACTCAAAATTGTGATTTAGTGATCAAGCTTTGTGACATGCCTCATATGCCTTGGGTGCCATAGGTGACAACAACCTGCCCCGTGATGACGTAGGGTGAGCTATGGCCATTTTTTAATATCTTAGTACAGCTCAGCACATCTTGTGTGATTATCTATCAAGCACTATTTTGCCATGTGCACAGACATATTTACCGCAAGCCATGCATGGGTATTGCTGACTCATGTGTTAAACTTGCACAACTGTTCAAACTCATTTAATTAAGCTGCTTTTGGTATGTGTGAGTGAAGTATTCACATTTGTTTTTCCTGAAGCATACCTGATGTGCATGAGATGTTCAACCATCGTTAACTGGAGGTTAAGGTGCATGTTGAAGCTTGTCTCACATGACTATGTACATATTTTCAGGTTCTCTGCACTGTAAACGACTCCAGCATTACATTCTGGACCCCCACCCCCATCTTGTCTGCCCTCCCCACCAGCATCACACTGTACTCCCTGGTTTGTGGGGAGGGGCAGACTATCCTGGGGCTCCGATACAGCTGGAGGGAGTCCCCCTGTGCCTTAAAGACCTGCACAGTGTACTCAGCTGACAACCCTCTCCTCCCTGGACCTCCATTCCTGGTGTACCACAAGATGACCGGAGTGGCTGGGTCAGTTCATGTCATAGACTGGAACACTCCAACGACCATTCACTAAAACGGTCTCGCTTCCTGGTGTACCAGTTGACCCACTGTTGGCAGTTCATACAGGTTCACTCTGGACATCCCATCCAGATGACTGTTCATGTTATAGAGTGGAACACACAGACTGCCATTCGTAGTTGAAACATTTAATTATGATAATATTTGATTTGGATTGTGCATTCCTTCCAACTTTTGCTGCTCAGTGACGCTTAAAAGTTTCTGATCGATATTTAAAGAGACAGATAGGTTTAAACCATATTTTACACTGACTATGTCTAGTTGTAGGTGTACCTCTGTCAAGCAGTGCAGTGTTTGAAATATCCATTGCCAGCCTGATTTCAGGACCTAAAGACTTGGGATGCTGCAGGCCTAGAAGCTAGGAGCCGTGGGAACCACTCTGCCTGTATAAATTTCAAACTATTGGCGCAATGCAAAATGTAGATGCCACTGGTGTTTGGGCAAGTGCTTTATAAACCTAATTCTGATCACTGCCTTTAATGGTCATTATCCTTTCTACTTGCACCAATACCCGGTAAGAGGTTTTACTCCCAATGTAAAACCTGGGAATAGGTTTAACTAGATTTAAGTAAAACCTATTCCCAGGTTTTACTAGGAGTAAACCCTCGTCCCGAAAGTACCGGTTTGGAGCGATCAGCCACCGAAATCTGCATTCACAGGAAAGGAAAAACAAAAACTCTGACAACAGTGTTTTAATTGAAATTGAACGTCATTGTAACACTTCCGTGAGCGACAGTTTGTGTTGTACCGGAATCTCCCTCTGAAGTAGGAACCGACACTGTCGCAGACGTCTGAGTTTTCTTTGGAGCTGAACATGAGAGAACATCTGACGCCATTGCTTGTTGTTGATCACTGGTTCTCTTGTAAACCCTCACTGCCTCGCTTTTGTGACCTACAATAAAAGAATTCATCTTGATAAGTCATTTCAAATTGTACATAACCGTTTGAAAAGCAATTTATATGATATTGTAATCGCTTTGCTTGGGGCCATCATTGGGATTCGAACCCGGATCTTGGCATGTTAACCATAACACATGTTGACATCACAAGTTCTAGCATTTAAAATCGCCAAATTGCAATTTGGCCCAGTCACTTCAAGTTTCATTCGTGTTTTGCAGATATTCATTGAGTTACATACCAGTTTGTTCACAAATCTGTTGCTCGCTTATGTTTGCCTCGTAGAGACGGGTAGCAGCAGTGCATCTGAGCGAGTGGTTCGTTTTCCTTCCTTCAATTCCGGCTTCAGCACATATTCTCTTCACCGTTGTCTGGATTGTGTTGTGGCCCATGGGCGACTCTAGGTACCATTTTCCATCCTTAGGTTTCTTCATCGGGGTGAAGTAAAACGCATTTGCTCGAGTTGAAGATGGTAGGCTGGAAAGTTAAATTGTGTTGACATAGAATCAATTAAGTATGAAATGTTTGCATTTGTCATTTATATGCCCCTAAACCAATGCGTGCAATCATCATCAGGGAGTAAAATTATAAGACAATTTACATGCAGTATGGGTCAAGTCACCCGCATGATGTGATTAAATGAGTGGTATATCTAAAGAATGTATAACATGTATCAGAAATGTATCAGAAAACATCTAATACATACCAAAGTGACTTGTACTTCATGAAAAGGCGCACATAACATCGTTCCGGGTTCTTGGTATTTTCATACGCTCGCACCTTTTTCTTCTGCAGTTTCCTGTCTTTCACTCCCCCGGCATTTGTCTTAGAGACGTCTTCCACATACTGCAGGTACCTGCGGCCGTTCTGGTCTGTATGTGGGCCTGTAATCTGAGGTTGTTGGTGTAGTCTTAAACTCCGATGTTCCTTTCCACCTCTCAAGGCGAAGTTAAGTCCTGGAAAATAAAATTCCGTACACAATTATATAATGTTTATCTATTTTGGTCTTAACACGGGATTCAAAATATCCATCCAAACTTTGTTTGGTTTGGTTTGCCTCAAAGTGAAGTCGGGCATTTTGTTCCAGTTAATCACATTTATTTTCGATGTGAAGGTTTGATTGTAAATGCCAAAATTGCTAATATCCGACTTTTCGACAGGGAAATCAAATGCAAAATGCAACTCACCAGTTAAGTAGAGGACTGTGTCCAGGAGTTTTTGCGGCGTGCCTTCTCCAAGAGCCCCCTTCTCCCACAGAGTGTTCTCCTCGTCTCGAGTTATCACCTCTGTAGGTTTTCTCACGTCTGCTCCAAGACCAGCTGTGGACCTCTCACGCATGCATGCGTCCAGTGCCTGTCTGCTGTCCTGGAACTCTTCGCCTTCCATCAGATTGTAAGGAGATTTGTTAGCTTTCAAGTGTGACGCTATTGCCGTGAATAGCCCATACACAGTAACAGCTGGGTAGCAAGTCCCGTCCACTTTCCTCGCCTCGAATAGGAAATACTTTAGGGCTGTATTTATATCTTTAGCAGTCATATCCAGCAAGTCTTCAGTCAAGACGGACGACGACAGCGCGATGTTTGCATCCATTGACCTCGTCCGACGCTCTTCTTGCCATCGCCTGAATACTCCTTTCGCCCAATCATTTTTGTACCTTGTCGTTCTTGGAACACATCGAGATAATTTCCTTTCAATATCTTCCTCAGTCAAAGGTGCCGCGAAACGGAACAGAAAATCATCATCATCATCAGCAGCAGCAGCATTGTCATCATCTTTCTTAAACTGCGACTGTGTTAAAAACATTTCGTCTTCGCTCTGGTTTGCCATGGTTAGCAATGAGCGGATTCAAGTAACCACGTGGTATATAACTGACTCACTCACAAAAAACACGTGCACTGCGTGAAAATCCCGTGCGTTTTCTAACTTGTGCATTAGAGTTGCGACATTGCTGTCATTCCGAATGTTCGCGGTATAGTGAGGTCCTAATTCCTTATAACGCAATATTTAAAATGACGGTTTATAAGCAAGAGAAAAAACTTCTCCTCAGTTTTGGTAGAGAATGTAAACCTTCGGGGGTCGGGAAATCCCTCGGGGCTACGCCCCTCGGGATTTCCCTACCCCTCAGGTTTACATTCTCTACCAAAACTTCGGAGGCGTTTTTTCTCCTATACTTAGATATCCATATTGATCAAGAGGCCTGATAAGATTCTCAATGATGTCTTAGTGTATGTTATCAGAAGAAATTTGTACACATGTCCTACCCCATTCTCTTCCCACAGAGGTTACTCCTGTCATATCTTCCTACTTAACCTCTGTTCTAATACGGCCCTTTCATGGTGCGAGTGTTCAAGACTCGCGATTGGAGGCGTTCAGATTTACTTGTGCAGTCAGAGACGTTGTTTCAAGAGTGATCATTCGCAAGATCTCAGTAATTTCCGAATGCATCTGGAAAACTTGCCACTACCAGTTTTGGTTTCTACAAACACATCATTGCGATTGATTCCTGCACTCTCTATTGCCAGTTTCTGATTTTCAGTTAAACATGAAATACCGCATCTTTCCTTCGCACGTTAATGAACCAACTCCATGGGGGCCGCCATATTGGAGCTAAGTCTATTTAATGCGTCTTCTGATTGGATAGTAACAAGGGAGATGAATCCTGTTGTGATTTTTTGCCGCAAGGGGATTTCTCGATGACCGGGAAATATGGCCGACCGGGAAATATATTAGAACAGAGGTTACATAGGAAGATATGACAGGAGTAACCTCTGTGGGAAGAGAATGGTCCTACCCAAATAAAAGTCTCTTTCTAGTTTTCTGCTGATAACATCCCATACAGTTTTTCAGACATTGGTTTTACTAGCTGTATGTGATCCTCAATAGTCTCCAGGGTATATACATTTTGATAAATCTACACTAGGATGCATCCATGAATCGAGGTATTTCCTCCCTTTGCTTTGTTTCCAATAACGTTTATAAACTAGGAAGTTGAGCGTACCAATCACAATGCTTTTATCATAACTCACTTCTGCTTCTTTTATCAAACCAGTTTAACCTTGACAACACTATTTTGACAGGGATACTCTGCAAGAAGTAGAAGGTTTTCTTGCCTGTCTGTTTTTGAAGGTTTAGACCTGTCACTTTGTCGGTATGATTTGTTCACTAAGTCTGAGTCACACAGCAAGCAAACCTTCGTGACTCTGGCTACCATCATTGTTGACAATGGCAAGCTCAATTGTAAGGGATTATCTGATTGGCTACTGTGAGAAGGTGGATCCAGTAAAGGGAGGTGATACACTTATAGGAGCGCAGATGAATCCAGGGTACTATTGGAGATTGATTGAAGTGTATATATTTGAGATTATCAAGGATGTATGTATGCATGTTATTGTGAAATTGTGGTGTGAGGACTAATATATTTCTTCAATGCTTCACTATCTTGAAGTACATCTGTTTTTGTATGTTTTTGCTTTGTCAACAACTTTTTTATGAAGTGCATTTCTGAACCTCCAAATTATGTTGTGTGTCTTTTTAGTAAGGTGAAATGATTTTAATATGATTGATAGCATTTCTAACACCTGACCGCTGTTCTCATCCGATTTTTGAACACTGTCATCAGGGCAGCCATATTAAAATTGTTATTATGATGTTATTTGTGTATTTTATTGAAATAATTCTACTGTTTTGTTGTAGTAAATGAAGCTTCTTCCATTTTATTGCATATTCTTTATGTATTTTTACATTCTTACAAAGAATTTAATCAACTTTTCCTACAAACCCTAGGAACATCTCTTTCGAATATCCTTACCTGTTTTATAAGGAATCTGTGTATACTGTCATTGTTACTATGGATACGGTAAACAGCAATGCATGGTTGTTGTTACATGGGTTATTTTGTGTATGTATCAAGGTTGGATGTTAACAATTATGAAGTATTTTGGAATAACATTGATGACTGTAAATGTCTATGAGTAATCTCATTGTATTCATCCATTTGGGGTGTTATCAATTTTATGAAGTATATTAGTATAATATTTGGGTATGTTTTTTTCTTGGTCATATTGTAAATTCATCCAGGTTGGATGTTTACTGGGTTATAAAGTATTTTTGTAAATATTGGTGTTTGTAATGTTTCAGTATGTGCAGCTTGGATGTGTGTATTTGTAACAGTACCTTCTTGTTCTAATGTTTGTAATGTGGTTGGATAGCCGAGTGGTTGAAACTTCACTTGTCACATATGGACACAATGTGTGAAGCCTATTTCTTGTGTCCCTTACTGTGATATTGCTGGTCTATTGCTAAGAGTGGGGCTGTTGGGTAGCCGTGCAGTTAAAGTATTCAGTTGTCGTGCCTAAGAGCTGGGTTCGAATCTCCACATGGGTACAGTGTGTGAAAGCCCATTTCTGGTGACCCTTGCTGTGATATTGCTGGATGATTGCTGAATGGGGACCTGTTGGGTAGCCATGTGGTTAAAGCATTCAGTTGTTGTGCCTAAGAGCTGGGTTCTAATACCCACTTTGGTACAGTGTGTGAAGCCCATTTCTGGTGTCCCTTTCAGTGATGTTGCTAGAATATTGTTAAAAGTAGCAAAAAAAACCCATGCTCACTCACTATTGCTAACAAGTGGCAAAAACTAACTGCTCTGGCTCTAATGTGCATGATGTTGCTATTGTCATGACTGCTCCCCACATCTTATCATCCAGGCTTGCCATCCTTGTATACATGAGTGAGCAGGGATAGGCACTATGTGTGGGTAGGAGAGGGATGACCGGGTTTCGTTCGAACTCATCAGACCCCACATTGCGGCCTACAGGAGAAACAAAACCCCGAAGGACCATCTAGTACGAGCCTCACTAGAATACGACCCGTGAAGGTCTACCCCGGGTAGAACAGGCCTTCAGCAGCCTATGTTTGCAGTAAAAGGCGACTCAGCTTGACTAACGGGATCGGGTGGTCAGACTCGCTGACTTGGTTGACACATGCCATTGGTTCCCAATTGCGCAAATCGATGCTCATATTGTCGATCACTGGATTGTCTGGTCCAGACTCGATTATTTACAGACCGCCGCCATATAGCGGGATTATAGTGCGGCGTAAACCTAAACTCACTCACTCACTAGAATACCCTAATATTACGCCACTGATCAGCGGTCGGGTAGTCGCATTCATCGACGACCCGTGTGATAAACACAGTTTCAAAATCTGCATCGTATTAAATCGGTCGGACACTTTCCACAGTACAGCGTCTGGTGTCAAATACCGTAAACGACAATACAGATGCACCAACTCAAATGTGGTTTTTTTGCTCACTTGCCGAAAGTGCAAAAAACAATATGTAGGGGAAATCAAAAGATGCTTCAAGTCAAAACGAGGCTGAATGAACACTTTGCCGACATCACTCACAACTGAGACAAACCAGTTGCAATTCATTTCAATTCAGAAAAGCATGGCAAATCAGATCTCGCCCATGAAATCATCGCACACTCCAGAGAAGACCCAGTTAGCACCACCCAAAGGAGGAGATCCCTCGAACTTAGGTGGATATTTAGACTCCACACGTTCGCCCTGCAAGGCCTCAACGACAAAATAATTGGCTAAGGTATCCCCCTAGTCTTCCTTACCTTCCAGGCAGCTTACATGAGTTTTGTGAATGACTGCCTTTCGATTTGTTCCTGTCCACTACACAGTGAAGAAAACACATCTTGCCGTGGTGGCAACTTCACAACTGAGTCGCTACTTTTTACTATATCATGGTCTGTTGGTTTGGGGTTTTTAAATCTAGACTGAACCATTTGTATTTCATGGGTTTTCCACGTTTCAACATAACTAGAATGCTGTTCAGAGTAGAAATCACCAACCATCAGTATAGGCAAGGGAATTAACTCATCGGAGAGTGAGACTTCTTTACTCGGTTAACTCCCTTGCTACAAGCATTCACCCCCCCCCCCCCCCCAACCCCTCAGTTGTGAACTGGAATTATCTCTCCCACACGTGACACCAATGTTTTGCATTTATTTGCCGTTGAACGCCACATACAACTTTATTAGGAGCATAGCAATCCATTTCGTTTTGTGCACGTCCGATAGGTTACAAACCTTCATATTTATATAGTACTGAGGGCTTACCCAGCATTGATAGCATCAATCACGTCTACACCCGGGCTTTTTTATATTATAGTAACAACACTCCTGATTATTTCAGCAAAAGGTCCACAATCTGTAAGTAATGGAGCCTGGACCAGGCATCCAGTTGCAGACAAAGCTGTTGGGTTATCAATCATGTCCCTAAATCAGATCTCACCATCAAATGAAGTCTCGGAGAATGGGAACATAGATTTGGATCATTTATGACCAGCAATGGCGTTCCTTCAATCCTGTTTTTTCACAGGTGAATATAGATTTGATATAACAGCCACTTGGGCTCACACTGCTCCCCAAACCTGATTTTGGGGTACACTCTGATCAGTTGTATGGGACAGGTCTTTCAACGTTGTTCATTGACTGATTCATCTCAAGGACATTTTTTGTAAACATGATAAAAAAGCACACATTGGGAGAAAGATTTGGTAATTTATTATAAAATCAACGATATTCAAGACATTACAAACAACTCCGCAGAAATGTAAACATTGATTATTTCACATTAAAACGCAACCTTTACTGTTATCACACATATTTGTTCGTTGGCTGTGTGCTAAAGCACAGTTTCCGCTTTGTCCGGCACAAGGGTTTTTGATAACTGGCTGTGCACCCATACCTTAAGATGTATCCCAATAAAAGATTTGCCGATGATAACTTCACAGACGTGTGTATTGTGTTTATCCGGGTTCGTAAACATTATATGTTCATTCGTTTACAACAGAGTGATGGATATGTTCTCGGGAAGGGAATCACTGACCGTCTTCCAATCGTAGTACCTTCCTGGTGCAGTAGAAAAACATTATGGTTGATTGAATACCTTAAAGTCTAATCCTCATCGGATCTTTGCCCAGCTAATATCCCACCATTCATCCACAAGGAGAGAACACCGTTCCAGACCCACATAAGTTACGGGTATAGATGCGTAAGGTTAATCCTGGACCTATGAACTTACATATCCAAGGACACCCAAATATACTGTCCCTACTATCCCACCAAATATATACCATTAATTGATATACGCCAGTACGTTTGTCGAGTATACTAATATATACAATGTACATCAATAGACACAAATGAATTTCAGTTATCTTTATGAAATAAATTATAGATTTTTGATAAATTTGTATTTAAGCCTTTTATGCCTTTGCAACAATGTTGTTCTGATTTTTGGACTTGTCTGGCATTGCCGTTAGACACAAAAAAGCAGGACATAACCTTTTGGAATGAACACCGGGATGGTATATTTTTAGCAAAAAGCTAACATTTTGTGTCTATTCTCATCAGGTCCATACAGCTATATAAAATAGACTCATTTGCAAATATGAGGTACAGCATTTTGGGTATTAAGTATACAACGTATAACAATAGCATTCTGGAATAACATATAATAACAAAATGGCAGACATTTATACTCCATGCTAAGGCCAAACTCACTTTGACAGAATATTCTGTTGGCGTGTATTTGTAATGATTTTAAGCACCCTTTATAAATCTCACAGGGATCAGTTTTGTTGTGAACACCCGTCTTTTGGCTGAAGGATGAAAGTTTAGATGACTGTGGCCATTTGACATGTTTGATGGTAGACACAACAATAATTTGACCGTCATTTGTTACGAAATTAAGTGCGATTCTGAAGTTGAAAAAGCAAAACATCCGAATTTAAGTGACGTAGAAGTAAAAGTGATATGATCTTGGTTGAATTATTTACAACGGGGAAATGATATTCAAACACTAAATGAACCAAAGATGCCTATAGACATATCACCGCGGCATAACGGAGAAAATGTCCCTTGTGCATAACCACATGATGCACTGATGTAATGATGTTTATCGCAAACTCTGTGACGATCAGCACACTCTCTTGCTCTTCTGTGCGGGACACTTCCAGGCACCACTGTCGTAGCAGATGCACGTGTAACGGACACAGTCCTCTGTGTACGCGAACAGTCGGCTGAAGAACGTCCTGTTGCCGACAGTACAACCTAAA
This sequence comes from Haliotis asinina, assembly GCF_037392515.1. NCBI lineage: Eukaryota > Metazoa > Mollusca > Gastropoda > Lepetellida > Haliotidae > Haliotis > Haliotis asinina. Next base: position 33,238,081 of record NC_090285.1, read on the forward strand.
ACAACACGAGTGCGTAAGCGAGTGAGTTTGGTTCTGCTGACTCAACATTGCCTGTCTTAATTTCAGTTATATGAAGGCTTTTCAGCAGTATATTTGAGGGAATATAAGAATGATGCATATCTTTGACATTTATCACTTTGGTAAAACCAGGCATGGTGCTGAAAAACCTCGAAGCCCCCATACCAACTACATCAGGTTCCCGACACGTCTAAGGGAAACAACTCTGCATAGCGAATGGAGGCAAGGCACATGCTTCGCGAATAAAAACACTTACATGAAGCTGACACCAATGAATATGTCAGACGTTTAGACTCTGCAGCCTTAATAATTTTGAAAGTAGTTCCGATATGTACGGTGTTGCTCTTAGAAAGTGTTTTTCGTTAATCCCAACACTCACACAATACATAAAACTCAGTAGATAATGGGAAAGATTTACAAGGCGATTTAATGAAGATTATTATTTGTCATAAACTTATGTAACAGCGTCAGGTATTTTGTAGGAGTTCTAAGACAGCTATCATCTATTACGTCATCTCTGTTGTTTAACACCGCAATATAATGAATACATTTCGATGGCCTGCAAATAGCTGAGTCGGAACCATCGGGGCCGGCCACGAAATCAACCAAATGACCAAGTCTGGGCCCCTTTTCACAATGCTGTCGTAGAGCTAAGACAGTCTATGATACACCATAGGAGGCACGATAGTCGCTACGGTAGCTTTCTGAAACGGGACCCTGACAGATTCATTTGGTCGCCACTTACGTCCAGAACAAGTTGGTGGGGATATTTTTTAAGTCCCCATTGGACACAGGATATATGTATTTCCTCCTCTTTTTCTATTAACGCAATGCCTATATAGCACTACTTTACGAAAACCTGATGTGGTTTCGTTTCGGAATCTGTCAGAGAAAGGTCCCAAAACATTGACATTATCCATATGGACACGTCCTTTCTTCTAAACATTTTTTCTTTTTTTTGGACCTTTTCATGTGCCCATGGCGGGTGCAGCCGAATCTGTGTCTTACCTTTCAGTTTGTAATGTGGACTCGGTGTTTTTCCTTCTCCTTCACAGATGTTGAGAGACCGGTCCTCGGGGCAGGTCCAGCTTCCATCACAGTTACACTCGCAGAGGAACTCGGAACAGCCTCGTCTCATGTTGAAGTTGCTCTTCGATCTGATCACTTTGCCTTCTATCATGCAAGGTTTGCATTTGGAGGACACTGATCCCGAGTGCTTGCACATGTCTGTAGTACGATTTGCTGGGCAACTCCATTCCCCATTGCAGCCACAGAAGCAGTTGAACTCCCAGCACCCCTCCCTATAACGGAACGGACTTCCCCCGGGATATGTTTCATTCTTTACTTCACATTGTTTGCATCCGTCGATTCTGTAATCAGGGGAGCGGCAGAGGTTGATGGTGTCCTGTGCTGGACATTCCCATGTACCATTGCAGAAGCACTGGCACTTGTACTGCGTGCATCCTTCTCGGAATTTAAACTCATTTTCTGGGATGTAAGATTTGCCCTTGACAACACAGCTCTGACAGGAGGTCTGCTTGTAAGAAATGCCGTTCCTTGTGTTAGAGTATCTGGTCTTGGGTCCCTGGCCTACTGGAACATTGGTGGTGAAAACGTTTCCCCAGCTTTGGGGAAGCCTGGTTGTGTACCTCTGCCTTCGGGCTGCTTCTTCACGTTCTCTTGTTTCCTCCTCTCTGTCCTCCTGACATACATTCACAGAATTTGCAGGTGGACAAACCCAGGTACCATCACAGTTGCATGTGCATTTGTACTGCACGCAGCCTTCCTTCAACAAGAACTCAGAGTGAGGTGGATAGTCTGTCCCTCTAACGTCACAAAGCTGACAAGAAGCAGTCCTCTGTCTCAGTTCCCCTCGAGGCCTGTCACAAATGTTTCTCGGCTTCTGTACTGGACAATACCACTTTCCCGAGCATGTGCATGTGCAGGTGTATTCTGAGCAGTCTTGAACCAGTTGGAAGGTACTGTCACCGGGATATGTACTGCCCTTGAGAGAGCACCCCTTACAAGTCCCGGCATCGTCTCCCTGGGGTTTTCTACTCGGTTCGGTTGAATTGCAGCCAGTGGAGAATTCCCCTGAACATGTCCAGGATCCACTGCACTCACAGCTACAATTAAATTGAACGCAGTCCTTTGTGATTTGGAAAGTGGAGCCTCCTCTGTGATTCTGTCCTTCAACCGAACAATTATTGCAACCTGGTCTAGGGTTCACAGCTACCTGCCCTACATGTCTTGTACGTTTACCAGGAGCATATGGCGCCTTGACTTGGAACACTGCGGATCCATATGCCATTCTGCCAGCGCCTCCTTGGTTGCCGTAGGTTCTAGCAGTCTGTACAGTTCTGGAGCCGCCTGTGGCATCAGATGTTCTTACATTGTATGTGGGTACACCACCATGAAGACTACCAGCAGTGTCTGGACGTGGTCCTGTTAAACTGTATTGGGCATGTGAATACTGACCACTGGCACCACCAAGAGAAGCACCCATTCCTGGATTCCTTTGTCCCTGTAATGCAGGATCGATAATCTGTTGATAAAAGTTCCTTTGTGCTGGATAGGGTATAGCCCCAATGGGTGTAAACTGACCTCCACCAGGAACCATAAAGTGTCTGAGGACGTACTGCTGACCTCTATGAGTGACGATCTGACCAGGAGATATAGGTCCACCCAATGGGATGCTTCCTCTCAAAACGTAGGGCCTTCCTCCTTGTGGAAACATCGGTCCTCCTGGAATGTGAAACTGGGTTCCATGAGTCCGGATATGTTGTCCAGATCGGTCAATTTGACCGACTTGTCCAACGCTGCCAGTTTGTCCACCTCTAAACTGCTTTCTTCTTGTTACTGTGTACTGCTCGCCCCCTTGATTAAATACCTGAGTCCCACTTCCAAACATTTCACCGAGGTTTCCAGTGCTTGTGAATGTGCCATCCCTCAGAGACCGTGAAGCCTGTTTATTCCGACAGATGTCTACTCTGTTTTCATCGGGACAAATATATGACCCATTGCAGTAACAATTGCACTCCTTCTGCATACAGCCATTTCTGATAACGAAGCCCATGTTACCTGGATAGACGTAACCATCGATTTCACAGTTACCACAGCTCGCTGGGCGTTCTCCAATAGTACAAGCGGTATCTTGCGTGACGTGACAGCCATAGGAGCCATCACATCTACATTTACACTTGTATCGGACACAACCTCGCCTCATATCAAAGTTACTGTCTACAGTGTAGCTTTGCCCATCCACTTCACACCGCTTACACCCAACTGTTGGTTCCCTAGATCCTGGGCAGAAGTTTGATGCCTTGTTGGCAGGACATTCCCAACGCCCATCACAGGCACATTTACACTTATACGAGATGCAGCCTCTGCGGAGACGGAAGTCAGTGTCACCTGGATATGTTCTGCCTTGCACAATACATCTCTGACAGCTGCTTTGCCCAATGCTTGAACCTCCTTGGGCTGCTGATTTACCAGCGCATACATCAATGGCACCATCTCTGTTACAGCCCCATCTCCCATTACAATTGCACTGACATGGGTAGACGTAACAACCCCTCTTCAGTTTGAACTTGGAGTTCGCATCATAGTCAGCGCCCTCTACCATACACTTCTGACAGTTATCTAAGTTTTGTCTAGGTCGGACAGGCCTCTGTCGTGGTCTGGATGGAGCTGGAGTTGTGCAGACGTTAACAGCAGTTTCTTCATCACACTCAACCGTGCCACTACACGAGCATCTACAGTCCTTAACAACACAGCCAACTGTTTGACGAAAGTTGGTTTTCCCTCTATATACTTTCCCATCTGACAATTGGCAACTTCTGCATCCCCCAGGAATCTCACCACGGCAGACATTTCTTGCAGCTGCTCCCGGACAATTCCAGCTTCCATCACAGTTGCAGTGGCAGCTGTAGTGAATACAGTCCCTCCTCATCTGAAAGTCAGATTCCCCTCTGTAGAATTCTGTTTCCGACAGTTTGCAGCTTTTGCATCCACCGGGAACTTCTCCTCTGCAAACATCCCTAGCTTTCTCCCCTGGACAGCTCCAGCTTCCGTCACAATTGCAATTGCATTTGTAGTGAATGCACCCCTTTCTCATGTCAAAGTCTGAATCTCCTGGGTAGAATTCTTCATCAGACACCTGGCAGCTCTTGCAACCCCCTGGTCTTTCCCCCCTGCAGATGTTCCTTGCTAGCACTCCAGGGCAGTCCCAGCTTCCATCACACTTACACGAACATTCGTAGCTGATGCACTTCTTCCTTAACTGGAAAGTGGAATTGCCAGGATAAGAATTAGTCTCTGATACTTGACACTGACTGCATTTGTCAGGCTGCTCAGTCGGCTTACAGATATTCTTCACTCTATCTCCAGAGCAGTTCCATGATCCGTTACAATGACAGAAGCAGGTGTACTCAAGGCATCCTTTTTCGTGGTTGAAGTAAGTGTTGCCTTCGAAAAATTCGCCTCGTATTTCACACTCTCCACATCCCTTCTGACAGATGTCTCTTGTTCTGTCAGGTGGACAGGACCAGGATCCATTGCAGCTGCAGTCACAGTTATACTCAAAACATCCTTCCTCATACTTAAACCTGGAGTTGCCTGGATGGAAGCTCCCATACACTTCACACTCACCGCAACTGCCCTCTCCCACTTTCTTGACGCAAGTGTTCTCAGTCCTGTTGGCGGAACATTCCCAACTCCCGTCGCAGAAGCACTTACAGTTTTTCTGGAGGATGCAGCCATCTTGAAGATCAAAGTAGTTGTTGCCCTTGACGATCTTTCCCTTGGCGTCACAAGTCTTGCAGGTTGATTCAAGCCGCCTCCTCTCCTTGTCCTCATCCTGGTCACAGACGTTGATGGTGTAGTGAGCTGGGCAGTCGTGGGTGCCGTCGCAGTGACAGATACATCGGTACTTCTGGCAGTTCTCCGTGTACTCAAACCTCGAATGACCTCGGAACGTCTGGTTCCCAACCTGACAATCAGTGCAACCTGAAAACCCAAAAGAAACCATTTCAACGTCTGGAGTGAGTGAGTGAGGTTAGTTTTAAGCCGGTTTTTACAATATTTCAGCAATATCACGGCGGGGGACACCAGAACTCTGCTTGACTTATTGTGCCCACGTGGGGAATCCTTGGCATGATGAGCGAAGGTTTTAAGCACTAGACTGCCCCATCGCCCATCAACGTCTAGAGTGAAATGCAGTAAGTGCATGACGATGTCTATTGATGATCTCACGAGAAAAAGTAATAGCTCATGAACCGGTGTCATCTAAATGATGTCTTTGGTGACAAGGTATTGGTGCAGGCGGTGTTATTTCCACCAACAATGCTGAGCAACAGACATGGAAGCAACATGAACGTATGTATGTTATAACCGTGTGCCTTTCGTGTATAGAGTGAATCATCTCTCAGCGAATTTCAAACAAAAGAATGAAAGGTGAAGGAAGCATTTGAATCTTTTCCCTGTATTTACTTGGGGGAATCAAATAAACAAATAGGAATTCCAAAGAAGCCAAAAGAAAACTTGTAATGTTTCAATCTGCAGTAATACTGAGACACACTTGTGCAGTGAGAACCATATGTTCAGTCTGTGAGGCGCACTTCACTGCATACGCCGTTAAGACTTTAAACTGCGACCTACTCTCAATGTTACATCAATGCCTCAAACCCAGTTCTATATGCTAACGGAAAAAGTAACTGTGCATAACATAAAACTGCATAAAGTAAAAGGTATTAGAAAATAGATTGTCCTAAGTAAACATGTAGCAAAGCACGTATCACGTGCGGCAAGTGCACATTGTTTACAGTAAAATCACATTGTACATGCTTTCTGACGCCTGAAATTTACACACATGATATTGAAACCTGAAGAATGGTTAACAGTTCTCGGTGACATTCAACCAGTCTACCAATGGTCCAGTCTAGTTCGTCAGTTCGCCCTGCATCGGATATTGGGGGTCTATCTTAAGCTGAACACACTGATATTACTATCATTGATTCAAGACATATATGTCACACAAGTGCTTACGTAAATATCGGTTATCAAAATAGTCGAGATCCTGTGTATGAATGCATGTGAAAGCACAGAGACAATAGAGAGATACGGGAATTATGTTTTGATCTTTGGAAAAAAATAAAACAAAGTGGCCATGTCATGTTACATTCAAATTTGTTCTGCTTTAACAATAAAGCGAAATGTAACAGCGTCTGGTACATGTCGAACCTATGGAGCTCGATCGACTTAAGCAGGAAGTCTTGTATGACCCTAAACTTAAAAACAGAGGCAATGGTTGGGTTGGAGAGGGATACTCTGAGGCGAACCGCATGTCAGGACTCCTGTTCTGGGCTAGGGCTGTATCAGTATCAGTACATGATTTTGATTTGATTTGTTTATTTCTTACTTAGTAAAAGTACCTTTGGTTAATTTGCAGATAGAATTAAGGTGTTTTGTCCAAGCACGTGACTCGGAAACTTTATGGCCGCAACAGCCGTGACTGCTACTATTTAAGCCAATTGGAACACTCGGAAGGAATTTCAGTAATGCCCACTTCACCAAACACAGTTTTTGTGCAATGAAAAGAAATGATTGCATCCTTGCATCACACATTGCAGCATGCTAGCATTGTTAGCCTATTTCCATAATTACCTAACTGATAACATTGATGTAAAGACAACAGAATTTGACATAGAGTGCGAACCAGTAAACTATTTGCACAGTGACAAGCCTGAGAAAGATCATTTGTGTTTTCTTTTTGAGTATGTTTGGAAGGCCTTTTCATTTTGGAACTTCCTGTACAGCAGTGTCGAACGAGTAACCTTAAACATGACTGTAAAAGAATGCCATAGGTGGAGTACGTCTGTATGTGAGAGAGAGGCAAGATGGGCAACTCCGCTCCTAGCAATACTCCAGCAACATCACCGAGGGGGCTGTAAGCACATAAGGGGATTCGAACTCGTGTCTCCGGCGTGACAAGCGAACGCTTGGCAGTACCATTAGGGTACCCCACCAATTATATCGAATCGATCAAATTTTAGTGCTTATCCAAAAGCTAAACACGAGAAACACTTGACGGTTCGGGTTAGAATTCAGCAACCAAAGCCTTTCACAAAAAGTGACAAACGGAAACAAGTGATCGGGCTTGTCCATTTATTTGATGCAGTTCTATCTCAATCACGTAGACTGATACTCATGACATCAATCACTATATTTTGTGTTTCAGTCTCAGTTAAAGACTTAGAAACTTTCTTCCTATATCAGAAGCATATCTACTGTACTTCAGAGAATTGGCGGCGCAAGAGGTATTCAGTAGTTAGAAAGTTCGGTCGTCACGCCCATTTTCGATTCCCGACAACACATGACGATCAAAGGAAGAAAGGGTACAAATGATTCAATCAGAACAGGGAAATGTAATTGTATCGACATTAATTCACTGATGTGCAAAATTTAGAAATGCGATCTTCATGTCCACCATAAATATTCTTGAAAGCTTTGTTCAGTCCTCCGGGTTTGCAGCTTCAAGTAAGTGACGTACGGCCTTCCTAGAAATCCTCTCAAAATACGTTCGATTAAACCTCAAACTGAACTGCAGACACTGGGGCGGGAGCTTACTCTAGTAAAGTAATCTGTCACTCAGAATCTTTATACATGGATCTAAGTAAGAAACAGATAAAGTGATCTCACTGGGGATGAGACATATTAAAAGTTATTGATCATAACCAGATCATATATATCTTATATCATATAAGTTACAGTTTTGGTCAAATTACCTTGTTTTAACTTCGCCAGTCCGAGCGAATTAGACCAGCTAAATGGACACAACCGGAACCAGTGGGGATGCTTATTTGTGGCATAATGTCTTGCCCCTCCCCCCTCCCCCCCAAAAAGTTTTACATGGATATAATATGCGAAGAAGTCAAGAATTTGACTTTGTCCTTACTGTTCTAGCTAACGTGAGTATGTTCCTATTTTTCATTATTTACTCTCAGGTAATTGATAATATCTACTCACGACTTCTGATTAAACTATCCCGTCGTGCACTAGATGATCTCGCGGCAGGCGTTGGCCTTGTCCTTTGAGTGACGTTCGTTTGACGGTCTGGTTCACGTGACACCCGTCGCATCTCGAGTTCTCTCTGTCTCTGGGCTCTTTCTTCCTCAATCCTCTCTTGTCGCTGACAAGACAATAAAGGAAACTACATTTAACCTAAACTATTGCCGGAACGTATTAGAATGTGTGGTCTATTAGCCCAAGAGTGAGTGAGTGAGTTTAGTTTTACGCCGCACACAGCAGTGTTGCAGCTATATGGCAGCGATCTGTATATAATCGACGCTGGACCAGGCAATCCAGTGATCAACAGTATGAGCAACGATCTGCTCAACTGGTAACCGATGACGTGTCAACCAAGTCAGCGAGCCTGGCCACCCGATCCCGTAAGTCGTTTTAGCCCAAGAACGTATATGTGGAGTAAACACTTTAGTTCACTAACATGGTTTATTGCTCACGTTATCAAACATTCATTGGTTGGCCTCAGGTGTTAATATTTACATCCCGCCTTGATAAAGGAGTATTGCTAATACTTAAGCCAGTCTCATCATTTACATAAGAAGTCACTGGAGTTTAATGAAGTACGATGTTTATCTGTGTAATGCTGTATGCCATTTAGTACGAAGTTTGCATACAAAACTCAATCAAGCAGCGATGCGTGGTACTGTACATTAACACTGACCGGGCGGTAAATGCGACTGTTGCTTATTGATTCTGACATACTCGTAACGCGACATGTTATCACATCCTTACCCTAGCTTCCTCTCTCCTTCTCTCCTCTTCCACGCGCATTCTTTCTTTCTTCTCTCTTTCCATTCTCAGTTCTTCCTCCCGCCTGCGCTCTTCTACAAGCCTCCTCCTCTCTTCCTCGGCTTGTCTTCGCTGCTCTTCCTCTACCTGTCTTCGCTGCTCTTCCTCTACCTGTCTTCGCTGCTCTTCCTCTACCTGTCTTCGCTGCTCTTCCTCTACCTGTCTTCGCTGCTCTTCCTCTACCTGTCTTCGCTGCTCTTCCTCTACCTGTCTTCGCTGCTCTTCCTCTACCTGTCTTCGCTGCTCTTCCTCTACCTGTCTCCTTCTCTCTTCCTCAGTTTGCCTGTTGCCTTGCCCACCTTGTCTCATCCTGTCTTCCTCAGCTTGTCGCCTCTCTTCCTCAGCCTTTCTTCTTCTCTCTTCCTCCACCTGCCGTCTGGCCTCTGCTAGTGTGCCACCGGTCCCTACACTGTAGCCCCCTCCAGTTCTCCTGGCTGCTTCAAGCTGGCTGTTGCGATGCTGAATTCTCTGCTCGTCTGTGTACTCCAACTTAAACAACATAGACTGTCCATCACTCTTCTTCACCAGCTGTGACCCAGGACGGGAACCTCTTCGTTCAACCGTGATTCCAGAGCCGTAGGATTTCCCGGTGGAGCCTGCTTGCCCTTGTGCACCAGTTCTGCCAGGCGGATTTCTGGTACCTCCTTGAACCTGACCTCCGTAACTGTAGGATTTGCCCATAGTACCACCTTGCGTTTGACCCCCATAGCTATACGATTGACTTCTGAAACGACCCTGACCCGATGGCATACCCAAAGAACCATCCTGACCCCCATTGCTGTATTTCATGGATTCAGAAGAGCTGTAGGATTGACTTCTGAAAGCTCCTTGACCTTCACCGCTGTCTGATTTACGGCCCATGGAACTGCCATCAACTTGGCCTTCCAAGGCGGAACTGGATTGCTTAGAAGAGCTGTAGGACTGGCTGCTGGAACTACTTCCGCTGCTGTATGATGAGCTGTAGGATTGACTGGACTTCTTCATCCCCTGGGACTGGAACTGCATGCCAGAGCGTGACTCCTGACCCATACCAGACCCAGCACCCTGAGTCCCTAAGTAACTAGACTGACCCTCACTGACGCCCTGGGTGTGGTAAGTGGCACTACCTGAAACAGCACCGGTGACGCATTCAATGAATTTGATATGTTCATTTTCTTAACATAGTTAATACATATGCATGCGCATGCGCAGACCCTTGTGAATCTTCTTACTAAAGTGTTTTCTCTCATGTCACTAAAATATACTGCCATGGTACCATGACGTAGGTCTGTGGGGTACCTCGGATTTGCCGTCCAATGTGTTAACGGCGTCCACAGCCGTCGTGTGATTTAAATGTTACTTAAAGAGGTCAAAACATTGCAGCTAATCCAAGTTGACTTTACTTGTTTCTGTTGTTGTCTTGTACACTAACAATGAACCTACCTCTACTGTGGTCGACGATACAGGCAACAGCCAAAGCAGCGAGAAGCTGAAAGATAACACAACAGTGAAAGACTGGATATGTCGGAAAATATTGTGACGTCACCAAACTGTTCTTTCATTCTACTCCTAGTAGCATTGACGCGTGATGCTTAGGACACAAAAGCATTCCAGAAACAACAACAACTACATCAACAACAACAACAACAGCAAATCTGTTTCTTTTACACAAAATATATAAAATTAACAAATCCATTATGCTGAATAGTATTCCTAAGTACATCATTTTTCTTGCAATTGTGGTGGTCATTGTGCAGAAGTAGTTACATAATGCTGACGTCGTTGGGTCTCATACAATTGAGTGAGTCAACTTTTACGCCGCGTTTCACAATTATCCAGCAAAATGACGGCGGGGGCCAGGATAAATGGTCATCACACATAATACCCATGTGGGGAATCGAGCCCAGGTCTTCGGCGTGACGAGCAACTGCTGTAACCATTGGGCTACACCCACCTCCCCGACAGAGTAACTGACTATTATAAACCCCGACGCATGTCTGTTTTGGTGCTGAGGAATTAAGTGTTCCTTGAACATTCTGTTATCCAGGTTTATCCGAGAAAGTGGACGAGGGACACTTCACGTATGAAGAGAATGCCTGTCTGAACGGGACCCATCAGTTAAATGTTATGGGGTGAGAATGTCATATATGTCATAATTAGAATGAATTACCACAGAGAACGTGGGCTTTCGAGTTTTAATTTTCTCATTATGGGTTAGTAAATGAACGAAGTTTATTCTTGAAACATATAAAAAACACATTTTGGCTAAAAATGACAGGAAACCAATAGAAATATCTGGGGTTCGCTGGACGAGCAAGATGGCCGGTTGAAAAGGAACTGTGTCACAAAACAGTGGCAGACGAATCATTGTCCTATAAAAATCTTATAAAAGTCTTTTACTTAACGAGAACGTAAAACGTTTGAAATAATGATTTATTAACTTCCATATATCCTAAATAGGTACTCATGATTACCTTTCAGCATTTTCGCCATTCAGTATTTAGAATAACAATGATTTTAAGATGCTCATGCTGTTGATCTCAAGTGTTCATGTACAGATATCATGTATAGATATCATGTACAGATATACAGCGGACCCTACACTGGAGTTGTATAACTTTGTTCATACCACACATACTCAATGTTACACCCAGGTTATCACACTGGCTATTTCCGCTGACAATGAGTAGCCTCCTGTCATTGTTCACTTCCGGATAGGGGCACTTGCTGCGGAGAGATCGAGGTCACCAAACTCTGAAAACTTCCATACGAGGCCCAAATGTCCGTTATACTGCATATACGTAAGGCACGTGTGCAAGGTACGACATGATAGGGAACAATTAATGCATCACGCTGTATTCACGTGCTTTCTCAGGAGCTTTCTCATATTACCCTATAATGAAGATACAACCATGAAACACATTTTCTTTAAACAAGTCCATTACATTATTACCACAAACTTCAAAGCTTCGATTCGACCAACCGAAACCAAACGCCGTGAAATATTCTCATGAGATTTGATAGATAGAACTGGGATTATATTTGCTACGCCAGTGACCTAAAACCTTGTCAAATGCAAGACATAAATATTGTCAATAAATAAGTAAGTGGTCACATATTTCGTCAGTCGCAAGCACCTAAGAACTGAAGACAGATTCCTCTGATTTGATTAATGCATCACGTTTCTATTCACGTTCAACATATCCTAAGTTACTATATCTGAATAGCATTTGTACATATATTCTGTTCATGTAGACAATAATCAGTGCTGAAATGATTAAATTAAATTGACATGATCCATTCTATAGACATGCATTAAGATATTTCTGCTAATTAAAACAACTTTTAACACTGAACAGTAGCAATTATTAAAGGTATTGTATGTAAATGTTAAAGGAGATATCCCCCATCACGACCACTATGCCAGCATCCCCGGCGGTTCTACTCGCCTTCAGCATATGGTCAACATACACAACACATAACAACCATATGTCCAACCTTTGCTCGGAAGTGGCAACATTGTATCTCGTTTTGCGCTTGTTTATTTTTGTTTGAGGTAAAATAAATAGTCTATTGCTCGAGATTAGCTAATGATTCAAAACATAGGTGTTTCATCGACACGCCTAAAATGGAAACCACCAAACACAATATCTAAGTAGTGTACATTTTGGAGCCTATGGAATCCTTGAACAGTGTGTTTGTGTGGACTGTAGATTCTAAGGGTAAGGAATGTGTTGGATAGTTCCAAATGCTTACATACTGAGCTCATTCTAACAATAAAGATCTGGAGCTGTAATTCCTTGGGGTACGTATTCCATGCCTGAAAGTAATTAGTAACGTATTTTGGGATCGATGTGACACGAAGTCGAGCGTAAATAGTACTGAACAGACAGTAGGAAATAGTACTTATGGGGAAGATTCGTGTCATGCAGATGGGTGTGTGTGGTCGTATGTCGATGTAGGGTCGTGGCTGACATTACTCGCTGTTTTTGTTCTGTACTCTATAAGCAGTGTTTCCATTTTTGCGAGAAGACAAAGACCTTATAGATTTAGAGTGCGTGCGAGCGAGCACGATTGAGTGAATTTAGTTTTATGCCGCTTTTAGCAATATTCCAGGCATATTACGGTGAGACACCAGGAGTGTTCTTCACACATTGTAACCATGTGTCGACTCGAACCCGACTCTTAACCACCAAGCTTACAGATTTAAGTAAGTAAATGTGTGTGTAACAGGGGTCTTGTTAACACTGGCTAACGCTCATTCCACTAGACATATGCATAGTTTCTAAAAATATATAACTTTGAAAGTTTCTGAAAATATATGAATTACTACATTTAAACTGAAAAGGATCCGAAGATGGGAGATTCAGAAACTGGGGAAACTCCAGACTTAGTTCAGCTAGGTTTATTTCTCGCAAGTGCGTGGAGAAAGTTATGATTGTGAGATAGTGCTACTTGAATCTACCCCGACGATTTCTGAGGTTAAACAAGTTGATGCTACCCAACCTGCTCCCCAGTCAATGCTATCTCCATCAACCAACATGTTATCATACATGAAGGAATATACGCAGGGTGAGATACACTTCAAGACGTAATGATTAGAGCTTCTCACAATGCAGTAGGAGTAGAACCCAGGACTCAACACCCTACACCCAACCTACTCACCCTCACTCCCCACCCACTCTCTGACTGTACCTAGTCTTTGCTACCCCTGCTACCTTATAAGCCATTCATGTTGTTACATGGCTCTCCATGATGTCACTAAAACAGTGAACACATTTCCACATCTATCACATTTTACGCTCTGACACAGCTACTGGTAAGTGTGCGCTAACTCCACCTCGCCTACCCCGTCTGGAAACTATCTCCCGTTACGTTAACGGTGCAACACACATTCATGTGGGACCTATACCCCCGAGTTAGGATGGTCGTCGTTCAGAAAACACCACAGCTGGAATGGTCGTGCACAGAATGCCAAGCATGCGGATGTTGACAAGTAAAACTGTTTTCAAGTAGCTCCATGACCACACTTCCAGACGACGCTTTTGGCCCGTACATTATCAAACGCAGAGGTACAACACGTTAGGAATAGAAATCAATATTTACATGTTGTTAATGTACTCATGCGAGAACAATTATGCTTTTAATTATAAAAAAGAACGCATATATTCCTTCGATTTCAAGCTTGAGCCTTAACTGTCAACCTACGAATACCCTTTCAGGTTACAGTTTCTTGAAGACTCGCTATCGAATGGCGACATTTGTTTGACTTTGTTCGTGTGATTAACCTCAAAGCGAATGTTTTGTCACGAAACCTGTTGGAGGTGATCACAGGCTTGACTTAAAACGTAACGTGATAGTCCTCATGTCAGAAGCAAGATCTGACAGTTGCTAACACTTCGTGGTGTGACAATTGGCTCTACCGTGGCCATCCGTTGCAGCAGACCTAACGTTTGCGTCAGGGCGTCGAGGTTGACTATGGGGCAATACCACATTCAGATGAACAACACGTTAGGAATAGAAACCAATATTTGCATATTGTTAATGTTACGAGTACAATTATGTTTGTTATTTAAAAAGTACGTATATGTTCCTCCTATTTCAAGCTTGAGCCTTAACTGTCAACACTGGAACCTACTTTCAGGGTAGAGTTTCATGAAAGACTCACTATCGAATGGCGATGTGTTATTTGACTTTGTTCGTACGATTATCCTCAAAGCGACTATTTTGTCACGAAATATGAGGTAATCTCAAGGTTGACTTAAAACGTAACGTGACAGTCATGTCAGAAGCAAGACAGTTGCTAACACTTCGTGGTGTGACAATTGGCTCTACCGTGGCCATCCGTTGCAGCAGACCTAACTTTTGCGTCAGTTTTTGCTCTTTTTTTCCATAAGAATCCAAACGTAGCAGACTAGGTTGCTGTCTATTTCCAAGAACCATTCCATAATGAACAATACAGATACACATACACTACAGACATGTAGGTCAGTGCAGGCTTGCAGTTGCTCCTCCTGGCAAACATAGGATCTAGTTTCGAAACTCAGAGTTGTCTCGAAACTGAACCCTGTTTTGTTACCTAGAAACATGATCAGGACAAATATCAGATTCCAACTCAGTTCGCACACCCAAATGACTCAACTCTGCACAACGGTTCATGGCTCTTGAGATTTCGGTCATCATGGTAAATACGTGTGTGTGGTTTACGGTGCTAGGAATACCATCCCTCATCCCATCCTCATTCCTTCAAGACATATTCGAGTTTGGTACGTTTAAATGATATCCCACACCAGCATGAAGGGATATATCAACCACACCAGTGTTAGAACACTGACGGGTCGGAGGGGTATCTTAGTGGTCAAAGCGTTAGATCGTCACGCCGGAGACCTGAGTTCGATTCCCCGCATGGATACAATGCCTGTAGCCCAATTCTTGTATTCCTCGACGTAATATTGCTGGGATATTGCTAAAACAGGCCTAAAACCAAACACACTCACTCGTTGTATCACTGACAAATTACATCCTGTAATACAAAGGGCTCCAGATGTCTCCTTAACTTTCATCTACAGAGAGCTGAATGTTCACCCCTCATATCGCTCTTGGGCTAGTAATTTAACTAGCTTTTTATATACGACTAATGTGAAAAAACTACACGCATCCTACGCTGTAGCTGTTAGAGTGTAAAAAAACACACGGCCACTCAGTTCTAAAGATTCTTCGTCTACGCCCACAAACCAAAAATTATTGCAAGCACTAAATCTACAAAATCTCCCACCAAACAGTACACTGTTTAGGATAATGGGATCATGAGGTTTGAAACATGATTGCTTCCACCTTTCAACCAGCTTCGTTGTAGGTTTCCCCAATAGAGACATAGTAACTATTCAAGTATCCTCAATTAACTCATGCACCTAGCCGCTCTTCCGAACAAGTTACAAGAATCCTATCGAAATATTTTCATAGTATCAATATTTTTTTACTCCTTACTACGTAGAAAATATCCTATATTTCGTGCGATATGCGGTAGTTCTCAACAATGCCCTTAATCGCCGATATGTAAGTACGTTCTCAAGCTAGGCAGCGCTGTAATTAAGCGATGTTGTTAGTTTCCTCAGCAAGATATCGACCCGTGAGATTCGTGTTAGAATTGATCTTCAGTATCCCATGCTTGTCGTAAGAGGTGGCGAAAGGAATCAGGTGGTCAGGCACGCTGGCTAGGTTTACACATGTCATCGTATCCCAGTTCCGTAGATCGATGCTCATGCTGTTGATCACTAGATCGTCTGGTCCAGACTCGATTTCTCTCAGACCGCCGTTAAATATTGTTGAGTGCGGCGCAATGCAAAACACACTCACTCATCAAGATCTGAAGTGTTCATCAACTTTTCGAGAATTATTTTTACTTGTTTGATCCATTTTTCAATTTGGCAACACAAACGACTGTTTTGACGGGTAGACGTACCCATAGCAACGAGACCTCGGACGCTGGATAACTGATAATACATATAAATGGGTTCTCCGTAAATGTACGACTACAAGACTGGAAAAAATTCCGCCACAGGGTTAACGTTGTGTGCACTGAAATAAAAACAAATGCTAATAGACAGTGGTATTGCAGTAACTGGTGACACCTGCTACCGTCAAGCCATGGTGTGGACAGTCCAGTCCAGTTCATGTTACCCCTGTCCACTGGAGGTATCGAGAGAATACTTCCACAAAGCATATTACTCAAAGACTTTACGTTTCGATATTTTTAACCATTACTCCTCGCACACTCAATGGCAGGCTACACGTAGTGTACATAAACAACGATTACGTGCCAACTACGGAAACAAAGAATCTGAAACGTTGCTAAAACAAGTCTCACGTGCCCTTCTGTCAAAATGACAAAAGAAATAAACGAAATAGTTGATATTTCAGCTTGTCAGCACTCATAATAACAGTCAGTTGTTATGTTTCTGAGACCCGCGTGGCACGCGTTCTGTTCTACTCGGCGAATGGCTCTCCTGACGCCCGACACCTGTAGCTATGATCTATTAGCAGTGAGAAAAAAACACACCCTTTATTTCTGCCCTTGAACGTAATTTGTTTGGCTTGAGAACAGCGAAGGTAGTACACGAAGAAACTGATATGATAAATGAAGTTAGCACATTCTGACTTTGTTGCAGATATTTTCTCTGACTTTGTTGAACGTTCGTGGGAATCCTAGATTTCAGGGTTATCATTACATATACATTCACGTCAGTTATGTAACGCGAGTCATGAGATGTTAATCAGAATTTGGGTGTATGAGGTCCATGGAAAACGACATAAAACTGCATCAAGAAGTCCTTGTGGCCTTTAAATATACAGTATAGATATTTCAGTTGATGATTGTTGATTCTAAGTAAATATTTACAGATGAAATATAAGCTACCATACAAAGTTTTAGTTAAAAACAGCACACAAAGTTGTAAATAAAAACAAACAAATAATTCTATTATGCCACTTAATAAAATATGCATTCAAAGGTCTAATCCATTAATTAATTCTAGAAGTAATTGTTTACACCGTATGGTTATAGTTTCAGATTCTTCTATAATTATATTACATTTTATTATTTTATCGTGCCAAAATAAATTATTTCAAATTTCGAAAAATCGGCACTTCACTTTTATTCGTTTTTCTACAGATTAAAAGATTAAAATTCATATTTTTGAGATCAGGTTATGGATATAAATGCGCAAAAATGTAACAAATGTCCAGCCCACCATCCCCGCACATGGTTTATCAACATAAATAAATAAAAAGACTGCTTTACCTGCCGGAGAACATTCTTCTGTCCAGCCATGATTTGGACAGTCCAGTTCCAATGTGTCACCACTGTCCACTGCAGAGACGGACTGTGGACGACAGATGATGTCTAATGTAAGTTGGCTATCTCGCGGTTTCCGAACCACGATCCCAACTTCTGTCTGACGGTTTGGCGATAGCCCGCAGACTTCCGAAGATACTTCTGATAGTTCCGGAACCACTCGGAAACCGTGGCCCAAATGTCTCACGCACCGCTTAATGCGAACGGCTGGGGCTTGTGGAGCGTGCTGCAATATTTACACAGATACATCGAGGTCTTTCTCCAAACTGCTGCGATGTATCACGGTATATAAAATACTGAAGATGTTGCGCGTGTGCTTACTTGTGTCGGGGGGAATAACTAAGCGGTCACTTGTTTCTGTGTGGAATTGCACTTATTCCCGTAATGGAACACACACACAGAACTATATACTATACCTTTGTCCATTCACTGCCCTGCACAATAATTGGCATTTGCCACATAGTGAACGTGTGCAAGTTTCAGGAATGAAACCAATGATTTCTTTTTAAAAAAAACCCTGAAGATTTGGACACGCAAATCCATCCAATGATAAATATAAACTGCTATAAACTAAAAAGTTGAATCTCGATCTCATGTACCGTTAATAGACCTAAATGTTTTCTCCACAACCAACCAACCAACCAAACAAAATGCGATAACCTTTCACAGGATGTTTGTGAGGATTCGGTTACATCAGTCACAATATTTATCGGCGGTAATCAGCAATCGGCTGGGGCAAGTGGGCCAAGACAACCACTATGGGAGCTGCACCCAGTTCCCCTGAGTAGCTGTAGTGCCAGGTATATAGTCAGCCTGATCGTAACCCCACAGCTTGCACTTCCTCGGAAGCTGTTTTATAGCTCTCCTAGACTTGGGGTTGTTCTTGTATCATGACATTTAACACTGGAACAAATACATACGTAGTTTCCTAAGAGGAGTATGAATGGCTTGTAGACTTACGCCCCCTCTGAATATATACACAAGCTACATTAAAATATTTTAAATACAAGACGGTTATGAAAATCATCAGAATGGTAACATTCAGGCGTAATTCTTTAGAATGGAAAACATCTTTTGCGACGCTTTTTAGCAATATTCCAGTAATTGGGCTTCACACATTGTACCCATGTGGGTAATAGAACCCGTTCCTTCGGCGTGACGAGGGCACGCTTTAACCACTCGGCCACTCTAGCGTTCCTAGGTCTATACCATTTCTGCAGCTTACATAGTTGTATTGGGTCGGTGTGATTCGGACAGTTGACCGACCAAGAATGTAACAGCATGTCCGTTACAGCGGCTACTGAATAACAAAGTCGAGACCAGCCCTGCAAGTAACTGATATAATATGCAACATATTAATCGGAGTCAATGAAACCTCAACCTCGCCGAAGAGCCAGACCCTTGTTGATAAAACTACTGTCCCTGACTCCACATTAGATGTATTTTAATGTGGACATGTAAACTGTTTTTACTCCTGAAATCTACCCTGAAAATAATCGGATAGGCTTGTGTTTCAGATTTTCGATTTTCAGACTCGAGGAGGGCAGATAAGCCCGCAGAATACCATGCGTCTCCTGGGAACCATGTGGTCAAAATGTCTGACCTGGCTGATACTTTCAGCTTTCCCAGACGCAGTAGTTTAATTAATGCGATTAATATGGGTCCTCGTGTTTCGAAACATTCACCACCGTCATAAATATGTCATGGTTGCAACCAAATGTTTGAACCCAGATCTTAAGATATCATGGATCTTTCACAACAAAGGGGCGGTAGAGTAACGGAGTTGTTAAATCGTTCGCTAATCACTGTCGACCAGGGTTCGATTCCTCACATGGGTACAATGTTTGAAGCCCATTTCTGGTGTCCAACGCCGTCGTATTGCTGGAATGTTGCTCGTCGCTAACATCGAAGAGAGTAAGGTTTTACGCCACTTTTAACGACGCCCTGTCAAGAAGTGGGGGCGAAACAAAGGATTGATTTATACGTTTAAAGCCAGGGTACGGTGACATTCCGTTAGCACCAGTGGTTATCATGGGGCCATTCTGACTCAGAGTACCTACGTGGGTTCAAAGAAGCAGGATGTGGCTTCCTTAACTGTAGTCCCTTGTCGCGAAGACAAAAAATATTGTTCATGTGCACAGGGAAAGGCGGATCTTAAAAACGTTGTTTTGCAAGTTGTATCCGGAGTTGAGTGCGGGGAATGAAAATGTGTCTCAACGTAGGCGACAGTTGCGTCCCCGTGTCACCAAGGAATCACGACCAGCTGCACCAGGGCTCGCTTTGCATTCCGACATTCCGTTCTGTTGACGTAGCGCGTCAACTGCTAGACGTGATCATGACGTGATTTGTTCCGCTGTGTCCCAATACGTGCATTCAGGGCATGCATTGTCCTATCAGATGTTCCCTGTGAGAATATACAGGTGAAGTAACATCACACGACATGTCGACCTGACTGTCTCAGTGCATGGATGGGTATTGCAATGCAAATGATTATACAACTCATACAAACTTTGCATTGAGAAGAATAAAGTATATGTTGACCTTTCGCTGGATCTAATTATAA
Organism: Haliotis asinina; assembly: GCF_037392515.1. Lineage (NCBI taxonomy): Eukaryota > Metazoa > Mollusca > Gastropoda > Lepetellida > Haliotidae > Haliotis > Haliotis asinina. Next base: position 33,258,366 of record NC_090285.1, read on the forward strand.
AACTGTCTGCCAGGGAATATTTTCTAGTTTTCTGACATCATTTTGGAAGAGAAAACATGTGCTTCGAAGAGTCAGTTAGGGGGAAACTGCTTTTGCTGTTAAACGTAATCTCTGCAAACGGGCGTCAGATGTTCACGGTGTTTGGATATACTCATAAAACAATTATTCCCAAATAGATCTATCTATTAATCCATGCTGTGAGAAGTGTTTAACAAATGTTAACAGAAATAGATGGCGGGATTATATTATTCAATCACAAAATAATCTGAAAATGTCGATATTCAAACTTAGACGGGAAGTATAGATCGGAATCCGGAAGCAGAAAGGACATATTCATTATCAAACTAGGATAACACTGAAGTTACTACCACTAATCCTTTAACATAATTTATCTTGGTTCCAACGTGCCCTGAGTGTGCGTCTGAATGTTAAATTCTTCTTCTTCTCGTATCAGCTGATTTGGAGCTTCTTTTGCTGAGCGCAGACGAGTTGCCTCGTCAGGAAGGTTGGCAGTTCTTCCTGAATGTCTTCAGCACCTTAAGGCGCATACACATCTAACACTAATTCAGCATAAAGACCAGATGTTTTTAATGATGGGAAAGGAAGACTGCGAACATCATTTCTAACTAACACGGTGTGGCAGCAGTAATAGGTTTCTGATTGTGTGGTTGCTTTCGGCATTGTCTAACACGTCTAAACACTGGGTGACACCATGACTCATAACGCTAGAGATCTGTGCCTAGTCTTACAAACCAGAGGTGCCTCCTCTACTTCAGCATGTCCCTACCACAGTCGTCGTTCACATTGTGCAACGGATGCCAAAGCTGCAGGTGTGCAGGTACCACACCGGTTAGCAGCTGTTCCACCGTAGGATAATCGTAACTCCCCTACTTTAACACTGATGTACAACAGCCGTAGCAACGATCGGGCAAAATTACAGAATACCGGACACATTCGGCCGTCTTTGAGTTGAAAGCAAACGTGTTTACATTAGGTAAGGGTTAGTGAAAGGTTTAGGGTTAGGGCTTAGTTTTACACCCTAACCCTAACCATGACCTAAACCCTGGTTAGGGTGACGTGACACTAGCTTGGTATTCTGTAACTGTATCCTACGATCGCTTTGTGGAACGAGCCCAAGGAATGTAGTTTGTAATCGAGAGAGTGATCTGTGCTTTGTGCCGTTTTGAAACAATATCGCTTCTACAAGTGTGTGTCATCTCGACTTTTGGAGAAAATCTCTTGTTTCATTTCATCTTGGCAAATCTGGGATTTGAACCCACGTTCACGGGTTCCTGTCACGGGTTCCTGTCACGGATTCATGTCACGGGTTCCTGTCACGGGTTCATGTCACGGGTTCATGTCACGGGTTCCTCTATGCTTGCAAGGGTAAGTGAGTTTAGCTTTAGGCCGCTTTTAGCTCTGTTCCAGCATCTTCGCGGTAGGGACACCAGAAATGGGCTCCACACACTGTACATGTGGGTAATCGAGGCCAGGTCTTCGGGGTGACGAGTGAACGCTTTTACTACTATGATACCTACCCCACCACTCCGTCAGACATGGGAAATTAGTTGCCAAACATGAATAAGTCCTGAAGGGGTGAGGATGGGATACGGTATACGAGAAACCTGATCCTGTGTTTGCCAAGGGGAGCAACTGCCAGTCTGCATAGATGTCTGCATGTATGCGTCTGGGTACTGTTCATAATGAAGTGGTTCCTGAATAAAAGTAACTGACATCAACGTCTTCATCTGTGCTTTGATTCTCATGGGAAAAACGAGGAGAGCAAAAACTGACGCAAAAGTTAGGTCTGATGCACTCGATGGCTACGGTAGAGGCAATTGTCAAAGCACGAAGTATTAGCAACTGTCAGATCTTGCTTCTGACATGAAGACTATCACGTTACGTTTTAAGTCAAGCTTGAGATTACCACAAACAGATTTCGTGACGAAATAGTCGCTTTGAGGTTAATAGCACGAACAAAGTCAAACAAACCATTGCCATTAGATAGTGAGTCTTTCAAGAAACTCTACCCTGAAAGTAGGTTCCGGTGTTGACAGTTAAGGCTGTAGCTTGAAATAGGAGGGACGTATACTTTTCATAATAAGAAACAAAATTGTACTAGTACGCGAACCATAACAATATACAAACATTGGTTTCTATTCCTGACGTGTTGTTCATCTGCGTGTGGTATTACCCCAAAGCCAGTCTCGACGTCCTGAAGTGTGTGGACTTCACAGGCTTCACAAGTTCCTGTCACTATTTTCCCCATGTATGCAAGAGTGAGTTTAGTTTTACGCCGCTTTTAGCTCTATTCTTGCACATTCACGGCGGGGAAAACCAGAAATGGGCTTCACACAATGCACCCATGTGGGAAATCGAACCCGGGTTTTCGGCGTGATGAACGAACGCTTCAACTACTAGACTACTCAGATATGTAACAGGTGATAAGCCATTACTTTTATACTTAAACATACAGCGTGAAGAGCTTAGACTCTCTAACGTATACTCGGAGCAATCTCACACCAGTGATGTTGCTCTGAGAATTATTCTCTGTCGTACGCGAGGAGAAACACTAACTCACAGGAGGAGAACCGCAAAAGAAAATGTATACCGACTGCCAACTATTTAGTTTGTGAAATTCCTTCGCAACATGAGTTTAGCATGAATGAAGCCTACCTTTGAAACATTCAAGCTTTAAGTAATTCCTAGAGAGACCTATAAAGACCATATCGGCCATATGACAGATGTCAGAGTTATTTGCGGCACTAAGCCTATCAAATGTAATAATTTAATAAATTAAAATGTCTGTTCGCTTGAAGGAATCCTCACGCCCAAACGTGTTAGATTTACTGCTTAGCGAAAGGTTCTTATAGTTAGAGTTGGTCGCAAGTTGACGGTCAGACTTGGTGACTTGGTTGAGACATATCATCATATTCCAGTTACGTAGTACGAGGTTCATGGTGTTGATCACTGGATTGTCTGGTCCAAACTATTTACAGACCGCAGCCATTTAACTGAAATATTGCTGATTGAAGTGAATCCCTTGGAAGTACTACCAAACAATGACGGTCAACTGCTAGACATCCTGAAGTTGTCTTTCGTCCAGTTCCATAATTTTAAGTCGAGAACTTTGTGTAAGTATAGCATAGTCCGGCATGAAACCACAAGTTTGAAACATCTTGGATTAAGCTCGGGAATGCTGCTTTCTCGTTTCCGACTCCCTGTTAGGCAGGTTCCATTTTTGTTTAACGAGTTTAACCTAACTCGTATTCATTCCCATGGACCATAAGAACCTAATTTCATAATTAAACGAATATCTTATTTACTGGTCTTTTACCGATAGATCAACTCATCTTCAGTAAAATTTTGATACCAAGTTATTAACGACAACTACGTCTCGCCTAAGATTCGCCTAGTGTTATTCGGAGAAGAAAAAAATCTGGCAAGTCTACAGCTGACTCGTGTAAAACGTACTACACAGAGAACATGATACACCTCCGCTTTTCTCTGCCTCATCCATGGGATGTTATGCGTCACTCTCACTCAAGTGTTTAGGTATCTTCAGCGCGTGTCAGGCTTGCAGCTGCAGGTCTACACCCGTGTGAATACACACAAGGGATGCAGTGTTTCCCATCCAAGAGCGATTATAACTGCTATTACTGTTCTACAAATTAGCATGAATCGGTAGTCAGTTTCCATGCCAACACGCTCACTGGTTTAGTATCAAAAGAAACCTACATTTTTTAGACACGCGTGGCAGTAATTTACGACAACATTCTGTCTGCATTCGCACATGAACAAATATCACAAGACCTGTACTTGCCAACACTGTCACACACTCTCATAACATAACACCTCTGTCACAAGATAATTTGCATATGACGTGTCCGCACCGTTCTCTCGAGCTCGTTTGGCGTGAGTGATGTTTTCCGCCGCGTTAGCAATATCCCAGCAATATAAAAGCGGGGGACACTAGAAATGGACTTCAGACATTGTACCCATGTGGAGAATTATTGATGACGAGCGAAAGGTTTAACCACCAGACTGCTCTACCATATATATTTAAATGGAAAATGGTCAGCTATGAATTCCATATGATTTGATAGATGTTTCATGAAAATTGGATAATTCTTTGAAAGTTATGACGAAAATAGCAGAAAATAAATAAACAACAACCATGCCAAATTTCATGCTTGTAACACAAAGTACACCACTCAGTGAAATAACTGCACATGTCCGCTTGGCTATACCGCGCCAATATTTTGTTTGCAGTGAGACGTACTTTCACGTGAATTTCACTTTAAACAAAAAAGTAAATCGAATAAAGTGAAATTAAGATTGCGAATCCTCATAACTGTACCCATTCAATACAGCATTAACAACGATCACAGTTTCAGATCGCTTTTTTTGTTTGTATTACAAGCGGTTATGCACACTAAATGAAACACCCAGAGCAAGTATGTCTGGTCTTAGTTAACGCTAATAGCGTCCGGCACGTGCTCTTGTTCCCCTGTTCCAGCTACTGCGCGCGCTTACCCCCTTGTAATACAAACCAATAATAACGGTTTGAATCTATGGTCGTTTGTTAAACAACTTTTATCCCATGTTGAATAAAATTCTGAGACTTCAATTTTCATTTGGTATGAGTAAATTATGAGGATTCGCAGCCTTAATTTCTCTATATTTGGTTTACTTTTTTGTTTAAAATGAAATTCACCGGTACGTTTTCACTGCAAACAGGCTGTATTAAAAAAACGCAGTGTATTTTGAAAACATATCAGTCCGGCCAAGTGGAGTCCTTTCAGGGTGCTTCATTGACCGTTTAGTATTTGTCTGATCCTAAACCATCAAAGAAGAAGCTTCCCACCTCAGTCCTAAAGTTCTTCAAGCTCGTTAGCGATTATGAGAACTACTGTCATACCCAATGCGTTCCCGAACCAACGTTTAACAGAAAATGACATCTCTTACAATCCGGGTATCCCCCACTTTGTTAAAGACTACAGGATTTAATGCAACGTTTGGACACTCGTGTAAGTAATACAACATCTGATGGCATCTTGGATATCCAAGACATTTTGAAATCAGTAAATAAGATATCTTTGGCACAGATTTACATTTTACATTAGTTGATGACCTACGCCACACCCTCCCAGAAAAGGGGCGCTGGGGTAGACTAGTGGTTAAAGCGTTCGCTCGTCACGCCGAAGGTCCAGGGTCGATTTCACACTTGGGTACAAACCAATTTCTGGTTTTCCCTCGCTCTGATGTTGCTGGCATATTGCTAAAAGCGGCGTAAAACTAAATTCACTCACTTTCAGAAACGTTGTCTGCCCGTGTGACCTACATATCGTGATTTATGTCCAGAGAATGTATGTACATCTTTGATTGTACAAGGTTGTTTTGTACTCAGGAATGTCAAAGCTGTATGGCGGCGGTCTGTAAATAATCGAGTCTGGATCAGACTATCCAGTGATGAACAGCATGAGATACTAGTGGGATACGATAACATTTGTCAACCATGTCAACTATGTGAGCTTGTCTGACCACAGAACTCCACAGCCGCATCTCACGATAAGCGTGGGTTGGTAAAGACCCATGTAACACGGAACACCAGAGGCTGAACCTGGGGAGTAGACTAAGATCTCTAGTTTTACGTTCAACGACGGAGTCTGTATCCCTTCAACACGTACTTCGTCTAATGGATCCAACACAAATTGCACCAGCCATTAGCTTTTTCATTTTGTGCTAAGATCTGAAACAAGCAAATTATCCAGTGACGAAACACACGGCATGTGTTGTTGTTGAATCGTCAGCGTAGTTCTCTAACTCGGCATTTATCAACAACCCAAACAATTTGGCAGCTGATCAAAACGTTTGGTATTTTTCTGCTTCCCAGAGGGTGTTTCTTTATTTACAACGAAGCAGAATCAGCAGTGTAATGTACCAGTAACTTCGCCCAAGCTAGGGTCCTAGGTTATATTGTCTGACGGAGTCGGCATTTCTTTCCATTTTGACATTTCCATGCGACGGTTGTGTCTTTCTCAGGATATAGTGAATTAGAACCTCTGACTGGGTGAATGTCATGTTTCCAGTGAGGTACTCTATCATCCAGTATACGTCGTCTTGGATTCCATTTATGAGCTCCATAACATCTTATACACTAGATAACGTTAACCCCGTGAATGTAAATAATAGTGAGTTACGTTTTACGCCGCACTCCGCAATATTCCAGTTGTATGGCGCTGGTCTCGAAATAATCAAGTCTGGACTGGAAATCCAGTGATTAACAGCATGAACATGGTGGGAACCTATGACATGTGTCATTAAGTTAGCGAGCCTGACCACCCGATCCCGTTAGTCGACTCTCACAACATGTATGGGTTAATGAAGATCAATTCTAACCTTTCTAGCTTCACGAGAAAATGCTCAATAGACGTAACGCACGTACCATTGTTTTCCAACGTACCTAAATAACTTGAGTGAACATTTTCACAAATGCATTTCTTACGGCAGGCTAGGAAGCTAGTCATGTATTCCGTGCACTGTACATGTGAGTCATAATTATCAGTGTGGGGATCTGATGTTCGATGACACGGCCTGTCTGTATTCGTTTAAGTTTTTCCCCTGATTAAATGTTGAAAATCTAGCTTTCTTGCATATATACGGAACAGCAGAAGAAACGCAAGTTACGAAAAAACGATAGGTATCTCGTAAAAGTGAGCGTTCATGTGTTCATCTTAATTAAAAACTTCACAAAAGGCCGTTGCGTTACTTTGCTATTCAGTGTATTTTCATGCGTGATTGATGTAACACACAGCACTAAATTCTGGCTATACCATATCGGCCTGTAAGTAACTGACAGAGGCAATCGAATGATCGATACTGTGAGCAGCGACCCACGCAGACGGGTTACGATGACACGTAGTGAAACAAGTCACCCAGCCGGACAACTCCACCCATTTAGTCCCCTCCTCCAGCCAGGGAAGATAATGAATTGACGTTTGACTGGACGAGTGACTGATTCATCGTTTGGTTCAATTTGCAACACCGTTATTAATTATATGAAGCAAAGAGAAAGCCAATGAGTTCACACGAAGGTAGTATACATGTAAGCAATGTGAGAACACTTTCCAAATCAGGAGTTTGTATAGTGAGGCGCTTCTCTCTCAATCAAATATACATGAAGCAAAATCATGTCTTTTGTATAATTATTATCTTCAGCATTCTAAACAAAGTGCCCTGACGGACATATTTGTTTAAAAGAAACGTCGTTTGTTCAAACTTCGGATTTGTTTATTCATTTTTTAGATTCAGATGAACTCCAATTCTAACATAATGGGTTGACATATAACGCCTTGCTGGTAATAGATGAACCCCTGTTCTTATACACATAGCGGCAAACTGATAGACACGCCGCTGCCTTCACTAAACGTTTACCGTAGAACGGTAGTCTCCCATTGACACAGCTGTCCTTAGTTTGAAATATTAATTCACTCCTAAACTGTTTATGGGGTTGTTGCGTCAGGAGAAACTGCCCATTGAGAAAAGGGGACTAAAACGTGCCATATCAGCAGGTGATTGACTGATGTCATCTAAGGGAACGGGAGTGGAAGCTGACAACACCAGTCACCGGATTACCTGGTCCAGATGTAATTAATTCTTGCCCGACATCATGTATGGTACAATGCTGAATGCAATAGTATTAGTCTTGTGTCATATCTACTCATGATACCAAATATGACATATTCATGTGCCTATATATATACATGTATACATGAACAGTGAAAAAATATAAATACTACCTCTTGAATATTTTCTGGACAACATCAATCATAACATGGCGATATCGTTTACAAATATATTTTCCAAATTACTCCAACAGTGTTGATTTTTTCTGAATATGTAAATACAGTGGCAAACAATATACCTTATACATCGTACTCATCACAGTTCATCTTTCTTGTCCCGATCTTGAATAACCTCTATTACTATTTTCCCTGTATTTTTATTTTCCTCCATCATTTTGTGGGCATCTCCGATCTTCTCCAGTGGGAATGTTGTGAATATAATCGGCTTCACCTTGCCCGAGATGAAATGTGGAAGCACCTCTTGCATAAAGCTTCCAACGAGCTGGGACTTGTACTGAAAAAAACAACAACATGAATACGAGTAAAAGAAATCGGTTGGTCTAACAGATCGGTGCCAATATGCATGGATAACGGCTCATACAATCATGAGCTGATGAAGAATGGATCATCTTTGTATTTGTATTCAAGAATTAAAGCTTCTTTCTATTTAGAAAGTTATCTTTCTCATATAAAATCTAAAGAGGCATGAGTAGTATTACCTATTAATAAGAATATCGATAGACGTGATGGTATTTCGAGACAGTATCGTTGTTGTAAGCTATGTAAATCTAATAACGTCGAAAATGAATTTTATAATTGTCCAATATATAATGATCTACGTAAAACACATTTCCCAAATATTCCTCTGTACACCAATAAAGAAATGTTTGTTAGTATCTTACAGAACAGCAGTTTAAACAAGATAATATCCATTTCAAAATTTATAAACGAAGCTCTTGTATTTCGTAATTCCTCACTGCGAAATTGTCACCTTTATATTACTTAATGCAACTATATGAAAATGTCACTTAATGTTATATCTCGGTACATGTGCCTAAGGCCTCTCTACTGACTAAAACTGTTTGATTGACTGATACGAGAGTAGGAAGGTTGGCGGGGAGAGGAGTATCAGTGTTTGACTGTGCCAGGTGAGGACCGTCGGCGTTTTACTGTCAAAAGAGGGAATCATCAATGAAGACGATTGTCGGTGTTTTACTGTCAAAAGAGAGAATTATGAGCGAAGACAGCTGTCGGTGTTTGACTGTCAGTGAAAACCGTTAGAGTCAGTGTAAAGGACTGTCAAAGAAGAAGAGTGTTTGACCACCACTGAAGACGATTATAGTGTTTGACTGTCGGGTAGAGGACAAAGAAGATGACTTTTGTGTCTGCCTTTCAATTTCCTACCTCAAGAGATCGAGCACGGAGAGTTGTCCCTGTAACAGACACTCGCTTACGCAACAGTTTTGCGAACACATCCCCGCTGATCGTGCCACCCCCTGTAAACAAAAAATGCATTCTATAACTACTGCAGAATGTAGAATGTGCTTTAACAAACGTCTGTCACTTGGGAATTTGTCCTGCTTTTTTCATGAGCCAGTTTAGCATATTGATAGAGGCTGTATTCTTGTACACAGATATTTGGAGGGACTAATTTTTGAAACGAAGAAACATATGCAAATACCTTAATTGTTAATTATTTTTATCATTTAGTATTTTTTTGTTTATTGTTTGACGCGGCACTCAGAAGTGCCCCGACTATATGACAGCTGCTGGTAAATAATCGAGTCGGGATCAGACAATACAATCATCGGCATCATGATTATCCACCTCTCAAAGCAGTTGCAATACGATGATCCATCAAATCACCAACGCTGGCCACCTTCTCGAACACATGAACACATAATTGCCAACACACACTGTGTAACGATACATTACGATAAAATTTGCAACGTTCGTTGTGTGGAAAGTTATTGGAGGAAAAACGGATTTGTTCAAAGGGACGTAATTCATATTAGTTGGGTGATCAATGTATGAGTTCAAATGATCTGTCCGTTATTTGATGTCATTAATGTATCACGACTTCCTTTCATTTACGAACTTTGGTTGGACAGAATTGTGTTACGACCATGACTCAGTGTCGCCTCCTCCAGATAGACATGCCCTGTATTAGAACGCATGTTACTGCCTTGCCTTCTTGATGCCCCAGCGTTTACTCAGCATTCCTCAGCCCGTACCCATCAACCCTTACCCATCAACCCATACAGCACCCATCGTCCATCCACGGCTATAGCGTTCATGTTCTGTTCGTAGTAGGACCCGCCCACGCAGTCCAGGATGACGTCAACTCCCTTGCCTGTCAACAAAGAAAATGTGCTAAAATGAAAACTGTAAATACTACTAACATGTATCATGTCATTGCACAGAGGGATATGAGTCAGCGCGCTAGAAGGGCTACTAGTCTGAAACGTTACATGTTTGAGCATTTCCCATGACCCTTTGACTTAAATTCTCGATAAGAAAACCGCTTGGCAAATAGTCCAAACCGTTTGTTGCATCTAGAACTTTCTGACTGAAGTCTCCCTCCTTGTAGTTGAACCCCTTTGAGGCCCCAAGGGATACGGCAGTCGCGATCTTGGCTTCTGATCCTGCTGTCACAATGGACTTGGCACCAGCCAGGGATACCAGCTGTACGGCAGCGGTTCCCACCCCACTGGCTCCTCCGTGAATCAGCACTGTCTCCCCTGTCTGGACCTTGCCTGTTGGAGAAACAAGCGTAATTGGAAGTCATGCGTGGAGAAGGTACAGCATTAAGAGCTCCCCTAAAGGGTAATGCTTTATTATTCTACAATCGCAACTCTCTCAAGAGGGTGTAAGATAGGTCAGGTTATATCAAGGATAGGTTGTCATTATTCAGGCCATGAAATTGACCAGAATCAAACTGGGAAGTTTGCATGTACAGATGTGGTTTCAAATCAGTATTTATTACCGAAAAAGTGAAAGATGAGTCGTGTTGTAAAACACACTTGCTCCTTCATGAGAACGCATTACTAACAAGTGGAAGATGTGGCCTTCTGTCGGAGATTCTGAGATATGTACATATCATAATCTTACCCACAAAGTGCAGCAACTGGTATGCAGTCAGCCAAACCTCAGGGATCGCTGCGGCCTGGATGTAGTCCATCCCTTCCGGTATTGGCATGAGGAGCTGCTCGGGAGTGGCCACGTACTCAGAGTTACCTCCCCCTGAACACAGGATTTGTACAGAGGATTGTCATAGTCTGTTGGATATTGATTTTGACAACTGACTAGAGCATGGCATTCATTTAACAATCACGATCTTGGTCCTTGGTTACCCGATACCATCTAACCAGGTGGTACTTTCTCTGTGTCAGTACAGGAGTGCTGTCGGAACTTTGAGACGACACTGCCCCGAAATAATTGATTAAGAACGTATTCAACGATGAAAATGCTATTTCCTGATATTCAAGATATATGTGTGATCATAATCTAGAACGGATTGCTTCGACGATATAACGGATGTTTCATTACCTGACAAAAGGGACATAACTCTATCGCCGATCTTCCACTTCTCAGAACATCCTGGTCCGAGAGAATCCACGACCCCTGCGGCCTCTAGACCCAAAATGTCACTCTCGCCTGGAGGGGGTGGGTATAGACCCTTCCTCTGAAGAATCGTGCATGTGAAAAGCATTCTTAAATTGAAACAATACCTGAAGGAGATGTCAGTTTAGTTTACTTCTCCAAAACTGAACGGCTGTGGGAATGTACCCAAACATGGGTTGACCGATATGTTCAGGGCTTTACATGGATACTTGTCAAATCTTGCCGTTATGGACATAACGTGTTACCAGGAACGACCACGAATCTGGCATACAACTCCTCTAACATTGCTCGCGAAAGCTTATGGATGAGAGAGGATGGGTATGGTAAATCAATAAGTGTTTCGTTTGAAGGACCAGGTTTTCATTGTGAATCTCTAAACTTCAGTTAAGCCGTGTTCATCACCTATTCATAATGCATGTGCATCAGTTACCTAAACATTCGAGAACAGAGTCCGGGCGTAGGTCACGTGACTTTGCAAGACCTGAGTACTTTCGTACTTCCGAGCATGTCATGAGAAATAATACTCGTCACACGCTGTCTGACTAAAACACTCTGGCAGTAGCGCTTTGAGAGACTATAATGGGATTTAGACAATTCCAGAGACACTGAATATTAAGATTTGCCACAAAGTGAGATACCTACCGTGACAGTCACTCACCTGCAATGTATCGGCTCTGTTGATGGCGGAGGTATGCACCTTGATAAGAGCCTGTCTTTCCCCGAGAGCAGGTCTGGCTACCTCGCCAACGTACAGATTCTCGGGACCACCCTTTTCAAACTGAGCTGCTCTCATCATCTACAACAGCAGGTGATTACATCAAGTTATTCTAGATCCCTTGCTATGGCTACACTTGGTTCAAACTATCAATGGTCCCCTATCGTTTGAATCCCCTAAACTGGCTACTGTTGGTGTTCTTAGTCTTAGGAATATTGCGCACATGATATCAAAATGCCAGTGCTCTTGGTTTATGCTGATTTATTCATAAACAGTTAATGAGTTTTAGAGGTTTAACATAACAAAATTTCGACCAGCACGTCCTCTTGAAGGTGAAGTTACAGACATTTATCTTCATCGTGGTAGTGTATAAACGAACGCGTTCTAACAACCACAAGAAATAAGAGATGGATATCATGATCAATCAACTAAAGGACTTGAGTCCAAGGCGGTAGAGCGTACCTAATCTTACACAGCAAACCCACTACAACATTGCTTAACCATCACGTATTCAGCACATCGCTTTGCCTAACCACACATCACGTATTCAGCACATCACTTTCCCTAACCAGCCATCAGTAGATATAAATTTCATTCTACAGCACAGACAATAGAAACTATGTCAAAACAATGCTAAAACAATGCGGTAATTAGCTAAAACAATAGCCCATGACCCACATCCCTCATCCCTCATCCCTCATTTCGTGCTCCAATTAGCAAAGACAATGAAACCAGTGACCGTAAATCCCTCATCCCTCATTTATCCCTCATCCCTCATCCCTCATCCCTCATTTGTCCCACATTTCATCCCAAAAATAGCTACACGTGACAGTCATTATCTAAACATATCAATTTCATTAAGCCTAGTGATACATAATATCACCATGGTGAAAAGAAGTTAATGACGTTTAAGGAGAAATTATCAATGGATGTTTCACGTCTATTCAAATAAGTTGTTTATACAGAACAGTCACGACAGGGTGGCATGACCGGTTGATACCCAGTGCACGGTGTACTCTGTAATATAGAACAACCATGAAAGGTGTCATGTGACTGGTTATCTTGGCGACGTCTCGACAGTGTCTTTATGATCTAGCGTTTTTTAATCAAGTCACATACAAACCCTAACCCATCGCGATCCCATTTCATGCGTTGTAATGAAACTTAATCAGCAGCAAGAGAAACGCTGTGTCATGCCCATGCACCACTTTTTCCGCCATTGCCCATTGTGTAAAAAAGTGCTGACAAGTAGGTTTGATTTGTAGGTCAAGATGGTTTGATCTGTAGGTCAAGATGAGTTTGCTTTAAATTACTGTTTATTTAACTGAGATGTGCAAGACCCTCCCTGCTATGTTTTCAAATTCAGTAGAATTAGTGATGAAAAGAAATTGTTAGCAGCAGACAGCTCGTTTTCCACATTTAAGAGTCTGCTAATTCGTTTACGTCTTAAAACGCACCACCGCTCGCAACAGCTTTAGTTGGAATATTTCACGTAATGCCTGTTCGCGTTTCATTTAATGCTCAAAGAACAGAGTACGAACTTAAAATTATAAAGAGTACTAACGCTTCTGATTCAATTACTTTGTAACACTTTACCGAATCAAAAATGTCTGTTATGTGATGTGTATCCTCAGTGTTTCCACTCTTAATGAAATTCGTTATGATAATCATGCTGTAACAAGTGATAGATCGTTAGATAGAATCGTTAGAACGTACCTCGACTTTACACAAACGTGAGAGTGAATTCACTAGCAAAGTGGGAGAGATTTTGATGCAAACATTACATGTTAAACCATGTGATTAGTGTTCTGTTGAAAAGTTGCAGAACCTAACGCGCAGGTACTTTGTAACTTTGATCATCATCTATGTTACCACAATCACGTATTAACTATCATGTGATTACTTTATCTGATTGATAAGTGGTTTATAATTCTGTTCGTGCGATCGCCTTGATTAAAGACGGTATTCACAAAATGATACATGTTGATAGGTGTACTGATAATGACCTTGTATCCTATTGTAGGCGACTACGAATTTTATGAGAACCAGAAATTCACAAAAAGTGTTCTTACCTACATCATAGTGTTGGATAAATTATTACTAAGATGTGAGAAGTACAAGTTTTAAAATACGTTATTATCACTGCGCTGTTAGTATCATGATGGGTGGTAGATATTCTGCGAGGCAATCTAAATGGACACATGAATGGCGGTGCTTGCACAATGTTTCTCACCAACGGGAACACGTGCTTACCCGCTCACTGAGTTTGTTTAGTTAGTCTTGAATATATGCGTGAGGCGAGTTCATTCTAGTAAGCATATCGTCTTGAATGAAAAGCGGTGAAGGTAGACGACGGGTGATAGGTTAGGTTACACCTGTAGCTATGGCCTGACTTTAATCATATTGTTCGCTCGACAACCGGGTTCATTCCGGTTAAAGCGGCAAGCTGGTGATAGTGATCTGAAACGTTCCTCTGGCTTCGTTAGTTATGAATGAATTTACTCATATGTTCACCAAAACCAGCTTCTCACAATGCGGTGTCTAATAAATTTATATAGATTACTGTCTTGAGTAAGTCACATTTTTTGTCTTAAACAGTTCATATAATTGTGTGTGTAAAGTCTAATTATAGCAAGAAGGGTTTTTTTTCAAATTATTTGCAAATCCGATTTAGAACACACTGATATACAGTGCGACGTCACTACCACTCGTCCAATCACGCCCCTTCTCATGTAATGATGTAGTACTCCTACCGTAAAGTTACTTAACATTAATTCTGTTAAAAACCGTTACACACATGAGTTCTTCTTACAAATTTTATTATTTCAGAAGTGGTACGAGTCTGCACAACCACGTTGTCGCTGATTGTGCTGAATGTATGATTGTGCTGAGTGTATTCGCAATCGATGTGGCTGTCTTGATCCGTACCATCTGAGATGATAATATCCCTTGTAGTCTGTCTCACAGCCCCCCGAACCATATTATTTCCCAAACACCATAGCCCTAGCTGCAGCGCTCAAGCCCTATAATCTCTGGTCTCCCTGATGCTCCTTTTGAATTTGAATGTGTTTGTGTGTTACTATCAAAATGATATGTATTCAGAAACTAAGCGTTAGTCTACATTTCCTGTTGCTGTCAGAAGGTATCAAGGGATCCTCTTGATGCAGTGACACAGTGTCAGGCACGGGTCCCCTACGCTTTCCCCACAACACCAGCAAACAACGTCCTTGTAATAAGACACGTACCACACTGAACGCGGGGTGAGGTTTGGTCGTCAGGAATGAAAAGGAATTATTAATTTAATAAAACGAATAATTACTTTGAAAAGTCTTGTTCTTATTCTTTGTTGGACTTTCACCCATAGTCTAGCAGTGTCGACTTCTCACTCTGTGTGCGCGCATGTGGTTCGATGGCTTGTGTGTGTGTGTGTGTGTCTGTGTGTGTGTGTGTGTGTGTGTGTGTGTGTGTGCGCGCGCGTGAGTGTCCATGTGAATCCGCGCATATACAAGAATATCAGTCAAGACAACATCATGAGTGATGGTGAGCAGTATATATGAGCGACACACCCCTCTATCATTTCCAAAACACGTTGTATCAACGTCCCTGCATGTACCGAGCAACCACGTTGTACTGTTGAAAAACAGAAGCGAAGTAATCGTGACACTTTTTCAAAACGTGGCGACCCCAGTCGCATCCCTCTTCCGATACAAGACATGAGAAATAGCAAGCAACATAGCGCACTTACACGGTATAAAAAGGATAAGGTTATGCACGACCGGAAACACACTTCAACAGTCCGTCAAAGACTAGAGACAGTCAAGACTCGACTTCTTCAAGCGAACGTACAAGCAACAGAGAAGTGAGTAACAATCAGAATACTTAGTCTTTGGCCTTTTTTGTGCATCATTTTTTAAAACATTGTTCGAAACGTTTTATCATAACTTTAATTATTTCAGATAAACAAAGAAGTTGGCGCAGAAAAAAACATGCAATAGTGAATCGTATTCAAATTTTATAGTAGGTGAATAACAACAAATAACAAAATGTCTGAGCAAACTACATGTCCTGTCTTCCAATGTGAAATTTGCAGACATTGTTTCAAACAGAAATGTCATTTGTTAAGACATCAGAGACATTGTGAACGAGTGGGCATATTGTTTACCTGCAACCATTGCCATCGATCGTTTAATCGGGAAGACAATTTAAAACGTCATGTCAAAAGTTGTTCCGAAAATGTTTATTGTCGTCAATGTCCACATTGCTTTGAAAGGTTTAACAGCAAATTCGGTTATCAACGACATTCATGTAACTGTAAAACATCTGCTCCTGATGAACATATTTGTCAAACGTATCATCAATCTTTCCCAACCTCTAAAGCATTAAGAATGCACACACATAAAACTGACCATGACATGTCGGGTGGTGGCAGAGGTAAACGTAGACAAAGGGCTAAAACGGCTACGCTATTTGTCCCTCCTCCTCCCCCACCTAACGCCCCTCCCGCCACCAATATCGCCTCACGTCCATGTTCAAGCCACTCCCTACAGGGAGATGTTAGAGACTATGACTTTGACGGACGGAATAGCACGGACCCACTGAATTTCATGATTAGTGAACAAAGTCAGGTTATTGATACAATTGAGGATGAAATTCGTGAGAAAAAAGCCGTAAAATGGGGGTTGTGTCTCCATATTAGAATGGCCAAACCTAGTCGGGAAGATGAGAGCACAAGTTACCATGAGGCTTATTTCAGAAGTGTCATGACTATAGCTACAGAGGGTAGTGACTTAAATGAACAGTATCTTGAAGCCGTACACAAGATGCTTCAGACGCTGGATGATTATGAGGGGGTTCATTCTGGTTTGAATATCTCCGCCGTCGTACTTTTGAAACTCACTGTGGTAAAGTTTGAACCTTTCAAAGGTGGTAGTTATATTCCACTACCACAAACTCTTGTCAAGAAATCCAAAAGTATTATCAACATAAAAAATGGCGATAATCTTTGTTTTGCTTACAGCATTTTAGCAAAACTGTTTCCGGCTTCTCATAACAAAGAACGCGAGGGAAATTATCGTCCTTATTTAAACCGTTTGAATTTAGAAGGATTCACCTTTCCCATGACTTTAAAACAAATTCCTCGATTTGAAGAAGCCAATGAGTTGAGTATCAACGTGTATGGGTTTGAAGATAATACTTTGTATCCCATGTACATCAGTAATAGGCTGGATGCAGATGAAAACAGGAAGATTGATTTGTTGTTGCTTTCACAAGAAAGTGAGTCGGATGATTTTGAAGGCATCCTAGGGTTAGAAGAACATGAACGCATGGACGTAGACGTTAAACCAAATACACATTACTGTCTCATTACCAGTTTAAGTGGGTTAGTCAGAAACAAGCAACGTAATAACCGCACTCAGTTCATCTGTCGCAAATGTCTTTGGTGTTATACATCACAACAATGTCTGGATAAGCATAAAGACTACTGTTATGACAAAGCACAAAGAGTCATTATGCCTAGTCCAGAGGATGCGGTGTATCAGTTTAGATTACGTTCTCAAAGCAAAACAGAACGAGCCACGTTTGTTATCGTGGCTGATTTTGAGTCCTTGCTCATTCCAGAAAGCAGCCCGGGTAGTTCACGACTGAATAAACATGTACCTTGTGCTTATGCTTACAAAGTGGTGTGCACGGAGGAACGGTATTCGAAACCTGTACAAACATATGTAGGAGAACAGGCAGCTGAGCATTTTATTGAAAGTATTTTAAGGGAATATGACAGCATCCAGACATTGTTGGATTCTATCAAACCCATGCAGCTCACTGTCCAAGATAAGATAACCATCGCCAATGCTACTCATTGTGGTTTGTGTAGTGAACTGTTAGGTACTGATCGAGTGTTAGACCACGATCACCTGACAGGACGTTTTCGACAAGTTTTGCATAATCGATGTAACCTGAATTTTCAGTTACGCAAGAAAGTGGTTGTCATGCTTCATAACTCTGAACGTTATGATTCTCACTTGATACTGGAAGTAGCACAACACTTTGGTGACAGAGACATTACAGTCATCCCTCACAACTCAGAACAGTTTCTATCGTTTACAGTGGATAACAATTTGGTCTTTTTGGATAGTTACAAATTTCTGCAAAGTTCCTTAGATGCACTGACACAAAACCAACTGAACAAAGGCGTGGATTCATTTGTCTATTTGAAAGAACACTTCCCCCATCATGGAAACATGTTAACAAGGAAACTTCCCTTTCCTTATGAATACATGGATGACTGGGGAAAACTGAATGAGACTTGTTTACCTTCTCAAGCATCCTTCTTCAGTTCTTTGTCTGATGAAAATATTAGTCAGGAAGACTATACATTTGTTCATGAATTATGGAAGGAGTTTGACTGTGAAACCATGAGCGACTTTGTCCGGTTGTATGTGAGTGTTGATGTGCTGCTATTAACCGACATCATACAGACCTTCAGAACAGGGTGTTTGACTGACTATGGTCTTGACATTTGTCATTATTACTCCATGCCAGGTTTTTGTCTGGATGCTGCTATGAAAATCACAGATGCCAAACTTGATCTGTTCACTGATGTCGACACTTACAATTTCATTGAAAATTCCATTCGTGGTGGGGTGTCTATGATTAGTAAGAAATATGCAGTTGCTAACAATTATCACCTATCGGGTTTTGATCCACTGAAAGACACCTCCTTTCTTCTCTACTTTGATGTTAACTCTCTGTATGCAACAGTCATGCTACAACCGCTCCCCATTGGAAACTATCGCTTCATCAGTTCTGAAGAGTATGACACCATTGACTGGACAACTGTCGATACAGAAGGAGATACAGGTTACATCCTTGAAGTCGATTTGTTGTATCCCAAACACTTACACAAAGCTCATGCTGCTTTTCCCATGGCTCCTACACATGATGACATTCCCTATGATGAGTTTTCACCTGCTCACCAGAAACTGTTAACTCATTTCAACCCACTCAAAAAATCGTTGCGTAAAGGTTCAAAGAAATCATCCGGTAAAAAACTGTTCACTACTCTAAAAGATCGTTCCCACTACGTGGTTCACTTCAAAACGTTACAGCTGTACCTGAGACATGGATTGATATGTACAAAAATACACAGAGTGTTAAAATTTAGACAAGGAGCATGGTTGAAACCTTACATCGATCTTAATTTGAGTAACCGCAAAAATGCCAAGGATGACTGTGATAAAGATCGTTATAAACTCATGAACAACTGTGTGTTTGGACGGTTCTGCATGAATAAACGAAAGCATAAAACAGTTCAGTTGGTAACACAGAGATCTAAACTTCGAAAATGTGCAGCGAAAAGTAACTTCAAACAGGTCAAAATTTTTTCAGAAGACGTGACTGCAGTAGAGTTGGAGAAATTATCTGTACATTTAGATCAACCCATTGCTGTTGGCTTCACCATCTTGGATTTAGCCAAATATGAAATTTACACTTTCTATTATGATGTCATGCAAATGCAGTATGGGCCAGAAAGACTTGACCTTTTGATGACGGACACGGACAGTTTGTTTATGCATGTACATGCACCTTCACATGAACCCCTTTTGAATCCTTATGTGTTCATGAAATACAATCAACATTTGTTTGACACTTCCAACTATGCACCTGATGATCCAAAAGGGTTATACTCGGATGAAAATCGCAAGGTAACTGGTAAAATGAAGGATGAAGCAGGCGGGAGCATCATATTAGAGTTTGTGGGACTAAAAAGCAAAATGTACTCTTTTCTGATGCAAAAATCTAAAAACGTCATCGAAAAAAAGACAGCTAAAGGCATTAAGAAATCTGTCATCAAGAAATTTCTCAGACATGATATGTATAAACAATCATTATTTGAACAGAAGAGGTTCAGTTGTTCCTTTCACTTGATTCGATCATACAATAACACTTTGTACACTGAGAGACAAAACAAAGTGGCATTGACACCAGTTGACGACAAGAGGTATCTGTTAGATGATGCTGTTCACAGCGTTCCATATGGATATTCACCAATCTAAAAAAAATTGTATACATTCACTATGTATGTGAAGACATCTTTCCACAAGAAAACAGTGCTCAACAGGTATGTGCTTCCTTTACGCATTTGCCATGTATGGAGTCCTTTACTCATTCACCATATATTGCTTCCTTTACTCATTCATTATATATAATTTATCTAATTATATATATATTGCTCCTTTTATCTAACTATTTATCTAATCATTAATTTATTTTCAGCGTCAAAATGAATGTTCAGACATATATGTACAGACTGATCGGTGCCAATGGTGAAACGCTGCGTGAAGGACAAACCTTAAGAAGAACACGAATGGCTGCTTATCAAGCAGCACAGAGGGTTCTGCAGCGGGTCATGGAACAGGGTGTGATCCCTGCTAACACTGTATATCCTGTGGAAGTGCGTGAAATTAACACCACAAGGCGGTCTCTTGAGCGTGCACGTGACTTGAGACACCATCGTCAAATGTTCGAGTCTATTCTCAAAACGCTCTACCTGAATGAACTCAAGACAAAATTCACCAAATTGTGTGAAGACGATTGCTATGGATGTGAAACTGGTCATCCGTTTCAAATCAATCACCAGTGTGTGATGCTGAATAGTGATGAAAAGGTGGAGCGCTATTTTGAAGAAGCTCTGAGTGGAATATCTCATCAAAACATGTTAGAAAGTGCACGTCATCAACGTACACAACTCAGACTAGACTTCCATGATAGATACACCGACTGGTATGACAACATTAACAGTTTGAACGCTGGTTTGCTTTCCAACACAGGAAAAGAGAAACTGCTGATGCTGACCAAACTCAACATGCATTTACGATAAACAACAAGACCAACTAGTCATTTAGTAATCCATTTTTTTATTTCCTTGTACATAATATGTATAGAAGAATGGATGTACATTAAAATGGTTCGATTGTTTTCCTTACGTTTGTCACACCAGGCACACCATGAGACGCTTTGCGTTTTATATATAAAGTATTTACAGTCTTCTTCTTTTTGTCTTTATTTTGCCTGCTTTTCATGAGATGTTTAGGAATGTGTAAATGTCTCAAAAGTTTATAAAACTCTCTATATCCCACTGGTCGGTGACTCTCAGCACCTGCTTTCATGATGAGAAAGCGGAGCAAGTCCACTATATTTGAACCATGTAATACCTCACCATTAGGTAACACAAGTCTTAGATCTCCTGTTAGTCCTATTTGACCATTCAGAATATTTTCTTTCACAAATATCCACAAGCTCATTAACTTCCCAATGGTCTTTGTAGACGAAACCCCTCGAATGATCTGCTCGGGGACACGAAGCATAAAGTCCATGTTATGTTCCATGACAGATGCAACTGTTTCATCACTAGAACCCTTATTATGATTCATCATCTTCAGATCTTGTCTCGTCAGAGGATTCTGATTCAGTATCTGATTCGCTGTCTGAGGAAGAATCTGTTCTTCTTGATTGTTCATCAACCTCTGGTAGGTCTCTCTTGTCAGAAGAACCATAGGCTTGCTCATTGTGAATCGATGAGAGGTATACTTGAAAGGATTTTATGCAAATGGGTAGAACCGAATGATGTGTCAGAATCAGCTCACGTTTCTCGCGACTACTAACTGTCTTGCTGGCTAAAGATCGAATGCACTTCTTGTAGCGTGAGAGACGCATTTTATCACTGTGTGGTAAGGGTATGATTCCTCTCAAAATGTTAAATATAAGAGTAATCACTGACATAAGCTGTTCACGTGAGGCATGTATTAACAAAGCCTTTCTTTGCCTGACACTAGCTTGTTCCAACATCATAAGAAAAGCTGAATGTTTTTGGAGCAGACCACTCATGTTGATGCTGTATGGTAGCTGTTCCACTCTCAAATGAAGACACACATCTTTGGTTAGTGTTATTTATCTAGAAACCCAAAATCGCATCTTCTTTGTTGTCATCTTCTTTGCACTGACTACAATCATGAGGAGGATCTCTTTGCCAACTTTCCAACAAATCTTCACCCTTAACAGACACAGTGGTGCTGTGTTTTGAGTCTTCGTAATCTTGTAAAGACATAGCCTTTCGAAAAATATTATTAGCAACCACTCGCTCGTTTTCACTACAGAAACATTCGTAGTCTACCCTTCCATCTATCCATATGTCTTCATCTAATATGTTGGGACACAGTCTGTTATTCCACAAGAAGTCTTTAATGACTTCAGTCCATGAGTCATAGTGATGTTCTGTTTGTAAAGCAGCGTAATCGTCTCCCCACACTGACACTGTAAACAACATTCGAGAAGCTGTTTCTTTCAATGTTGCATCATCCTTTCTGTGTTTTTCGATAATGTTGATCAGACAATTCCTTTCTTTCACTGCATACATTCTGAGGGAGGGCTGACTGTACTATGGCTGAAGTGACGTGAATTGGTTGTTATATGGAAGGTTGTCAGTTTGAAAAACTACGGTGATTAATATTTATTCAAAGTTGCTCACGTCTAACCTTTCTTGGTATCCATGGGTTCAGACACCATGTGTATATAGTTACAGTGAGGAGACAGTCTGAAGTGTTCAGTCATGGGATCATCATCGGGTATCCATTGATGTACACGAAGCCTACATTTGAAGCAGTAGACTTTATCAGACTGTCCTGTGTAAATAAATCCTGCTTCAGCCATGGGTTTTGGCGACTGTTTCATTTGAACAGGCCAGTTGTTGAACGACTTCAATCTGTCACTAAACTTATAGCCATACTCCTCAGTGTAACGCTCTGTTTCAACACAGTCTGCGAGCACATCATTGAACCGTCCGCACACATCCATGGTTCTGTTCAACTTCAGCGGTGAGTGTGAAATGATGAAAACACTTGTAGAGAGACGAATATATCATTTCAGTCCTACTTCTGGGACTGTTGTAAGTAGACTGTACATACTTCATCATCAGGAAATATGTTTGTGCGTAAACGTCCATAGCGTTCATCAGCATGGGGTGAAGCATCCAAAACAAGATACCCATATTGTTTTCTCCCAACTGCATCTTGGAAGGATTCCATAAAATATTTAATTTGACCTGGAAATATTTGCGATGCCAAAATTCTGTATTCATGTGCTGAACGCGGGTTAGACAACAGAACAAAGTAATGGGTGTTTAGAGACATGGTTCTGTTACATTCGCCTTTAGGAAAGGCTGACTGTTGAATGTTAATGACAGTAATTCCCAGATGATGAGATAGTGTGGTATAAAGATGTAAAAACAGAGGGTTCTTACAAATGTCTTGCATGAAGTCATCTACTACCAGTACACACCGTTTATCGGATTCCGAAGAATATGATTTTAACTCCTCTTCTGTAGGTAGTGCATCTTTAAATCGAATGTTGGGAATCGTCTTCTCAAGTTCGCTGTAGGCATCCTGCCACACGGCATAGCAATACACAATCAGGTTGGGTGGTGGATCGAACATGCAGCTAGCTTGTTTTAAGAGCTGTGCAACCCAAAAGGTTTTCCCACTTGAAGATCCTCCCACAACCGATATTGTAGTAGGAGTTTGAAATGGTAACACACATTCTCCCATGATGTATTCAGATCGCTCTTTAGCACAGAACTGCAATACTAGGCTTGATACCGTGGTATTTATACACAACACAAACCTAATCTCATCTACACTAATTTTATTGATATTTTTTTTTCATACATAGATATAACATCAGTTACAATCTAGACAAGAAGCAGAGCAGTATTTGAAATAATTACAAACATATTCAGATACAAAGGCGTCATTCCACATGAAGTTGTGTACATCAAACTGATGAAGTATATGGTTTAGACTCAGGCATGCTTTAAATTTACATAATACATAGTACAAACAATAGAACCCACACACATTTGAATTCACAGATTGTAACCGGTGATTACTGCGTAAGTAAGAACCAGCATAAGTCTTTAAATAGCGATCAAATGTAACATCAACAGGATCTGCTAAACTATCGAAGAATTCTGCTGTATTGTTTTTAAAGTACATAGCAACCCAGTGGCGACCACTGTTCTGACTGGACTCAGTATTCACAATAAATCCTACACCTTGTCTTTGCATGAAAGGTGCGATTATAGGAAGCGTATCTCTGGCATACACCCCCAAGACGTGAGTCTGTAAGGTTGAATCACACTGAAGGGCGCACATCAACTGTGAAGCTTTCATCTCTGTGTTTACTTGATG
The DNA here is from genome assembly GCF_037392515.1 of Haliotis asinina. Taxonomy (NCBI): domain Eukaryota; kingdom Metazoa; phylum Mollusca; class Gastropoda; order Lepetellida; family Haliotidae; genus Haliotis; species Haliotis asinina. The sequence goes on from NC_090285.1 coordinate 33,282,575, forward strand.
AAGACGTTTCGCGCTTGATCGATTTCGATGATGGAGTTTCTTTCACTGAGAATGATGCAGCTCAGCGTTTTGGTTAGTGCAGCTTTGAACTCGATTTCCAACCGCACATTTCCAGTCTTCACCAGATTGAGGTACTCGGATTCTCCACACAACTCTTCCAGTTCAAAGACAAACAGTGCATTTCCTAACAAAAATTCTCCCCTGGATATGAAATTTCCTCGATTTTCTCTCCAAAACCCCATGCCATCAAACATGTTTACGTAGCTGTTCACATCATCAGCTCGAGTTGGACGCCCAGGTACACTGACACCATTCACATAGAGACTGACAGTTTTGAGCATGCTGGATTGAAAGTTGAAAGGATTCTTGTCATATGACCCATTCAGACTCTTGCTTTCCACAAAGGCGATGATGTAACGATTAGCAATGGGGTTGGACACATTATCAATGGTATGCGTCAGTTGAGAAACAGGGATGCTGTTGACCTTGACCTCAGACTTGGTGAAAGGGTAGAGTGCATTGGAGTTATTTTCGAACAGGGTGTTGTGAGCTAGAATCAGCGCCGGGTTGACTTTGAGTTTGCATACTTGAAGATAAGCATCGAGTAGCTCAATGGTATACTCTTGGTTGGCTTTACCGCTCATCAAACAGAAAGTAGGTGATGATCTGTACAATTTCAAAGTCAAATCTACTCCATTGATTAAATGTCTTTTCATGCTAAACACATCTTCATACAAAGGTCCAGACATGGTCAGTTCATTGCTCTTCTTGATGTAGGTACCACGTGCAATCAAACCGTAATTGGTTCCAGTGACACAATCAGTTGTTTCAATGGCATCATTATCTTCACCCTCATCTTTGTAAAACAGCTGCGATGTCATTTGAGAGCTTTTCGCATCAGCTCCATAGTTTAGCAAGGTCTTCATCATGCTCTTGTAAGCATAATGATTGTTGGTCGAAGACACCAACTGGTTCTGCATATACACTGAAATTTGAGAAAACAGTGCCTGCAAAAGCAAATTGACAGGTGCCACGTGTTCGTCTGCATCCAATACCGATCCATCCGCATGGGTGACTTTGAGTTTTACATGCAGTTTTGTTCGCTTCAAATCAATGTAATCACTACCCGAATTGGATATGTGAAATTCCAGTGGAGAAGAGTCATTAATTTGACTGAGTGGGTGTACATCTACAAAATAGTGTTGCTGGATACTGGTCTGATATGGAGGTAAGGTAAATAGGTTGAGCGAATCCGGTACCAACTCTTCAAAAGTTTTGCTATTCAATAAAGACATGATGCTCAACTGAAGATGTCGTTTTCTTTCACAGGAGTACACTTGAGCACTTTAGCTGTCTTGGAGGCGATGTTACGTGTCTGACGTATCTTCTTGGTTGTGGCAATCTGTTCACCTGCAGCTCTTTTTAAAGACCTATGACGCTTTTCTTTAGCATCCGCTCTCTCCACAACACTTTGTTGTTCTGAAGTCATCTGCAGTTCGATTTTAGGTTCTTCCGGTTGAGAAACAGATCGGTGAGATGGAATAACTTTAGGGGGAGCTTTTCCATTCACAACACGAGAAGTACTTGTCATGTGTTTCTTGAAGTAATTCTGCCATTTGCTATAATCTGGGATATACAGAGGGAGGGAATCCATGTTCAGTCAGCAAAGGGATAACGTCTCAAGTGAAGTGTTGCATAAGTCTGCTCTTTCAAGAATGACAGTGGTGTTCCACTGCTCGCTTTTATACAGATTTCAATGTCAGGTGACTCTTTGACCATCACATGGATATTGTATTCATTAGCAAAGGAAAAGTTGGGTCCATTCCTCAGATCAATGCGTCTTAACAGTGGTAACTGGGTATTACCCACCAGTGAACTATCGCACAGGTTACACAGTATATCTACATAAGGATCGTTCACATGAGTGAGGTCTATCTTTCCAAAGTTTAACTCGGATAAAGACACGACCCAAAATCCATCAAACAGCAGTCTTTGATTGAGCTTAATGCGAAAATGATAAGGGCTGTTATCCTTGAAATAAGAATTTTTTGTGTCAGAACTCTTGAGAAACACATATTTCTCCATCATAGGTTTTTCAGTTGACTTTCTACCACATATGAATCAAAAGAACTAGGCCAACCTAACCAACGAACCAAAACATACGTTTTTCCTCTCATGCGTTTCTTCTTTAAGATCTTTTCCACTTGCCACTCAATATCGTCTCCTTTGTTAACCTTTTGCAGTTCGGCAGTGTAAAAACTCCCTTTAATAAGTTCACCATGAAAATCTTTAATTCTGTACAGAGGTATGTCTTGTTTCTTGAAACGTTCTGTTACTTTGAAAAGTTCTTCCGTCCACTTCAGATCAAGTTCTTTGCTGAACGGTTTCCTCAGGTATGGGATGCGAACAAGATCACCAACTTTATATCTGTATTTCTTTATCACTTGACCTTTTTTTTCCTTTGACTTCAACAAGGGTTTGACATACAAGTGTTGCCAAACTTTCAATTCATTGCTTTTATTGACTTGAGCAGGTGATAGAAGGGGTAAAGACGAATGTGGGGTGTTATTGTAGTTGTACACCAAATCAGGTAGAACACTGAGATAATGCTTGGTGTTCTTACGTGTCATGTAACGTGTGATCAACGACTTCAGTGTTCTGTTGAAGCGTTCCACATAATTACTTTTAATGTTTTCGTTGCGTGCAATAGTAATGGTAATATTTTGTTTTTCCAAAAAAGATTTGAACACTCCCTTAAACTCACTACCACCATCTACGCGTACTTTTCTTGGTTTTCTTTCTTGAAGTATTTTTTTAAAGGCTTTCAACACGGACTCTGGCCTTTTATTTTCCAAAGGAAGGACAAAAGTAAACCTACTCAGTATGTCAATCACGACAAGCAAATACCGGATACCCTCATTTTCTTTGCTGTAGCGTGAAAGATCAGCAAGGTCCACATCCCACATTTCGTCCATGGAATTCACTCTGACTTTCATCCTTTTAAATCTATGCTTGACTGGTTTGTGTAAACTGTAAGGATCTTGGTTGTTGACAAACCATTTCACCTTCCTGAGCTTAACATCAGGTTGAGGTGTTGTCTTCAATACCCGTCGGAGTTTGGACGGACCATAGTAGGCTCCTGGATTGTGAGGGTCATAATAATACTTTTCTAATGCTTTTTCGTGCCTCTCTAACAATACCCTGTTCATCTTTTGTGAACTCACACACGTACTGAATGAAACCAGTTGTAACAGGCAATATATAACATGAAGGTACGAATAGGAAGGAACATATGCTTTAATTAATAGAATTCATTCATGTATACATTCACAATTATTGAAAGCGATTTTCTAACAACAGCATCTTAACCACACGTTGCTTCAGATCATGAAGCCACTCTGATGTTTTAAAATGAGTGTCCCGAAAGTCTTTGCAGCGGTATGAAACTATGTTCACGTAATTCAGAGATGTGTCATCACTAAATACTTCCAACCATTTATCAATCACGTGTTCATCATTTATTTCACTCATGGCCGTCATGAAAAGACCATCAACGTGATCCTGTTCTAGCATGTGCTTACACGTGTGCTCCAGTTCTCCCTCAGGTTCAAACATACATCCAAAACACAAATCACAGGATAACCGTCTAAGAATCTTAGCCAGTTCCAAAGTGTAACACAAAGTGAGAAGATTTTCCGCATGCTTTATGTGATTTCCACTATCAACTTCGTCGACACACAAGAACAGTTTTCTTGTCTTCTTGATGATGATTCTTTTCGTTGACCTAGAATCATCTTGAAACTTTCTCTTAGCATCCTTGACACATTCACTGCGATCTTGAAACCATTCGTTACATTGCATGACAACTGTTTCGTGCAAGGTGTGTGATGATTGTAGAACTTGCTTCCAGGAATAGAAAGCTGCTTTACCATTCAGTTGACTGTAAACAAGAATTTAACACTTTTCACTCTCAACAACTTTGTCCATAAGCTCTTGTCTGACCTCCATCAAAGCTTTCCCCAACCAGTTTTGTCCCTTCCAGTTAGATGGATTTAATAGCTTGGGACCGTGAAGAGAGAGTCCAACACCCCATCGTCTATCATATGGACTGGCTTCAGCTAATATTTTTGTGGAGGTGTTCATTAATGCATGTCGAAGAGTGGAGGACTGAGTAAACTTAGCCAGGGTAACTTTCTTCACAACATGGTAACTCACAACATCCCATTTGTGTTGAATAAAGTTTTTCACACATCTTCCTAATCTCTTCTGCATAACAGCAGAAGAGGCTCTTAAAATGTGTTCAGCTGTAACCACATCGCCAAACGTCATTGCCTTCATGTACATATAATACTGCTCAGCACAGTTGAAGATTTTACCATCAACTTCAATCCTAACAGGATAGTACTGGCTAAATGGTGAAGATTTTGTATAAAAGAATACGAACCGATCTGTAACTCTTGTTCCCATGATGTCTGTTCAGCAAAGACACACCTTGTCTGTTGCTTGGACTCAGTTGGAATAACATTGCTGTAAGCAGTGATGGATGCGAGCATGCGCACATCTATTGGTGAATTCAAACTATGTCATTGGACAACACACAATAATCACCATCGCTCATTGGTAGATTTATAGACGTAGTGGAACGTGTGTTTTTTAAAAAAAGAATGTGAAAGGGATGACTAATCATGACATGGCACTATTCAAAGGTTTAAGTTTCATCATCCAGTCATGCTACCCCTGGCTTGTTGATTCTATATATAGAGTACACCGTGCACTGGGTATCAACCGGTCATGCCACCCTGTCGTGACTGTTCTGTATAAACAACTTATTTGAATAGACGTGAAACATCCATTGATAATTTCTCCTTAAACGTCATTAACTTCTTTTCACCATGGTGATATTATGTATCACTAGGCTTAATGAAATTGATATGTTTAGATAATGACTGTCACGTGTAGCTATTTTTGGGATGAAATGTGGGACAAATGAGGGATGAGGGATGAGGGATGAGGGATAAATGAGGGATGAGGGATTTACGGTCACTGGTTTCATTGTCTTTGCTAATTGGAGCACGAAATGAGGGATGAGGGATGAGGGATGTGGGTCATGGGCTATTGTTTTAGCTAATTACCGCATTGTTTTAGCATTGTTTTGACATAGTTTCTATTGTCTGTGCTGTAGAATGAAATTTATATCTACTGCCATCATGTATTCAGCACATCACTTTGCCTAACGACCCATCACGTTTTCAGCACGTCACCTTGCCTCACAACCCATCAAGTATTCAGCACGTCACCTTGCCTTACCAACCATCACGTATTCAGCATTCAACCTTGGCTAATCACCCATCACGTATTCAGCATTCCACCTTGCCTAGCCACCCGATAAACCCCGACGCCTTTTACGACAAGCAAGGATTCCTGGGGGACCAATATTGTAACTGCAATTCGCGGTTGGTTGTAGTAATGACCCTGGCTTTGTAGCCTAAACACTAAAAACGTATTCTGTAGTCATCAACACATCGGTCTTACCTGTTTCGCCATGTGGGCTAATAGTGTCCTATACCGTATCATTGTAGTAAATCACGGACTGATCAGTTACTTCTGTACACTTTACACATCAGCTAGCAAGTGGGCGATGCCGTACAAACAAGGATAGGAATAAAGTGAAAGTAGCATCCTTTACATGGAAACTTTTGAATACTGAAGGGGACAGAGTTCCTGAACAGTTTCCGCGTTACCTCTGATCAACATTCGTGGTATTTATGGCGAGAAACAGGAACTTCAAGTAAATGAGTGACGCATTAATATGTAGCCAAACATATCCGCATCCTATATATGCTCGTTAACTGAGAATGAAGTACAATATTTATGTGCTATAGAGACCCGGTGTTGTAGCTCTATTGCGAAGGCCGGTAGATATTCAGGTCTGGAAAACAGGTAGTGGTTGACAGCATGAGCACCGGCAAATGGGGAATGCCTACACATTGCAGCATCCGAGCCGGTAGCTTGCTGTAATATTACACTGGAACTGAGCCATAGAGATCAATATGTGTAACTTTTCAACCAAGATGTGAAACTGACAGTCATATCTAGTCAAGCTATTGATATCATATGCAATGTTTCAACACGCTAGGACACTGTGGACGACGACTCGACGAACACATCCGAACCAATTAGTTGCCTACTAGACGTAATATAACAAGTGTGGTGTGTGACGAAACTAGTTTATTGGTCGATGTAGATGCCGAGCATTCGGTGGCCACATTGATGATTTAAATTAACATTACCGATTACCGTTTTTAACTTAACATGTAGAAAAAACAACAAAAAACCCCAACCCCTCTCACCCTACTCCACTCCCCCCACCCCAACACTACCAACACCCCCAAAATTATAATTAAGATTATATATGATCAAATACGCACACATGTACACTGGAAATATATAATGATATAATTTGCGACCTTAGCCGTACCTGCGTGCGTTTGCATATTCTCATACAGAACACCTGTTCCCAGTCACACGTTCACATGCGATCGAATACGGCAAACTTTGACCCCGTTTTAACTCTGGCAAATAGTGAATACTAACCTTGTCAGTTGCAGAGCTCACAGCGTGTGCGGAGAGCAACACACATAGAATATATCTCTGGACCAGCACGTGAACTTCCACCATACGACTGACCACTGTAAGGAGACGATCTGTATGTATGTCAAGTAAAGGTGTTCTGTGGAGTCATGCTAGTTGAAGCACAACGTGGTGAGATTGCCTCTGGAAGGGAGATAATCCTTCCTCGACTTATCGTCGAGAACTGTCGGTACAGTAAATATTTCTAATCGAAACACTGCATTCAAAGTCGAGCCCAGTGTGTGAGTGTGTGTGTGCGCGCATTTCGAATCGAAACAATGAATTCATAGTCGAACCCAGTGTGTGAGTGTGTGTGTGTTGTGTGCGTGTGCGTGTGCGTGTGCGTGTGCGTGCGTGTGCGTGCGCGTGCGTGCGCGTGCGCGTGCGTGTGTGTGTGTGTGTGTGTGTGCATCCTGAAAGGTTATTACAAGACAAATGAAATTCGTAAAAACGGGTAAAATTGAACAGTGCACTCTCCAAGCACCCCTGCTGTATCCGCCCCTGCATTTTCTATTTTCAGATACTGTTGATGAGTTTAAACACTTTAATTGTTATTTATTTGTATCATTGTAAATGAAAATATACGCTTCGTTTTGAGCGGGCTCATCGAAGGAAACAGTTAGAACTGGTCTTTAGTAACCCGGCTCATGCTTGAGTAAGAGGCGACTAACGGGATCGGGTAGTCAAGTTCGCTGATTTGGTTGACACGTCATCGTATCCCAATGTGCGTAGCATGGTGCTCATGCTGTTGGTCACTGGATTGTCTGGTGCAGGCGCGATTATTTATCGTCGCCACACACCTGGAATACTGCTGAGTACGGTGTATACTGGACAAACATGACATGCAATGTGAATTTCTGTGCCCTAATGGGAATGACTCAAGACCGCCTTGGACCAACATCACACTGATCGCATAATGAATATACTAATACACATTTTCGACACCACCAACAACTCTGGTTACAGTGAATTCCAATAATATTATTCCTTGTTTCTTACGAAAATGGTATTTGCAAATAAATTTTAATTGGAAACTTTAATAACACCGAATTTCTATATTTTATGTCGATGTTTAGGCAGCATTCCTTAACTAAAAACACCAAGACTGTACCTGTTTGATGAGGTCGTAAAATGATTCACAATTCATCTGGCTCACTGGTTACACCAGTTTTGTATCTTGTGCTTAATCGGTGTAATTCTGTAACGCAAAACGACATTGATATAATACCAGTTTCGTACCAGACCGATAAGGTTTTCTAGCAACAGACTTGTTCTGCGACAAGTACTGCCTTCTCTCTTTATAATGCAACTTGGGGCAAAAGGGTTTGACGGAATACAGCTTGCAAAAATACTCGTCGACGTTTTCGCATATGGTTTGTTATGGTGTAACACAAGGGATTACAATTTACCTCACAATAGTTTATTTTCAACACGTAAGAGTGTTTTCGACAGTGTAAAGGAGCAAAGGCCCTCCTCAGCCAGCTCACATTGTATCAACACCCACAGTTGGTATAAACATAATTTATTATAAAATAGCTCTTTTGATAAACTTGCAATACTTTTCTTTTATTAATACCTCACCGGTACACATATCACATAAATACACTGCACAAGAACTGGTTACACAAAAACAACAAATCAGATGATATATGTGCATTGTACGTGCTTATGAACCTTGAGCGTGCCGATGTATTTCATTGTGTACACAAGTTGGTCTAGACAAAATTATCAAATCATTTACTCTTAAAGATGTATTGATGCAAGGACTCTTTGATGTTCTTACTAGCATTGTAGGTAGCTGGAGACATTCCACCGGACACAGTTTGGAGGTTTGATTACCAGTCTAGGCCATTTTTTAAGTGCGGCCAGTGTTGCTGGTTTGTAAAAAAGTACGTATCTTAACAACTTACATCATAAACATCAGCTGAATGAGTCATGTGTGACATATCATATTGTCTCTATCCCTATATCTGGCCTATTATGCTGTATATTGCATCATGTCCAAACATATCTTAATGTATGTTGCATTACATCTAATGTATCATGTTCTATAAATAATAACGCATTACAGCCAGCATATTTTATATATTGGAAATACATCTGACATATATTGTTAATATCGCCCCCTGTAATATGCCATGTTGTATATTGCAAAAAACCCTAAACATCCGATAAATTATACTGCTTCGTTATACAGCAGTACACCCAACACACCACGTGCACTTAGTATCACATCTGACATATCATGTTGTATATAGCACATCCGACACAGTATAATATAGTCAGGTCCAACCAACCGTGTTATACATCGTGTATTATCTGACAGATATTACATATAGGTCTTATCAAACATATGTTACATATAGTATCACAGCTGATATATCATGCAGAGTCTAAGATCAAATTGAATGCGTGTTGTATATTTCACCAACATTCAACTTATTGTGTTTTATATTTCATCATATAGCCGCCCTATAATATATTTCCCAGTGATACATCAGTTCAGTTATTATACATTGGTTAACTAATTAATCAATATGTAACTAGAACAATGATATTTATACACAACCTGGTATAAGTCATTTACCTTTAAACATCCATCAGTGTAATGTTCATGTTCTTAATTACTACACATTGTGACTAAGTGCTGTTTAAGCTAGCTCTTTATTGTTGAAACATGTTTAAGTTTAGAAGTTTAGCAAACCACTAAATGCTCTGTTAATTGTGTCGCACGTTTTATGACCACTGTGGAATAGGTCTTATGGCCAAAACAAACATAATGTACGTAAACAGGACTGTACATTAGTCCTCATAACATCACACCTGGACGAAACCAAACGGGAATGTGTCGCTGGTTTCTCCCAAAGAAGCCTTGTGAAACTTCTGTCGCCAGTCGTTGATCAATGCAGGGAACTGAGATGAATATAGATCTGCACGATCACGGTTTCCTTCACCTGGAATGGCAATGTCAGGAAACATCATCATCATACAGTAAAAATAGATAGATCGAAGATGAAGAGTTACTAGAATAATACATTAGTCATGAAATCTGTTAACGTTATGGGCCCACTCGCACAAAGCGATCTTAGAATTATGATGATTGTAATTCCCATTCTCCAACACAGGCTTAAGACAGTCGTAGCGCTAAGATCGCTTTGTGCAAGTGGGCCCATCTGTATGATGTAGGCGGTTACTGTACACCAAGTAAACTTTATCAAACAGGGTAAAAGGGTATTGAAAGTATAATTACGATAAACAACAGTACATGGTATATCCGCATACTATTATCATTTTCAGAAAGGATATATTCAGCTATTGGGTGGATACCTTGCGAATTGGTACCATATAGCTCCATATATGGTGATGTCTAGGAGAGGATTGATCATTGAGTTCCACAGAACAGTGGCCGCACGTGGACCTCTGTGAAACATGTTGACACTATTTAGTTTGTCACGTAAAGGAATTTCAAATAATTTCGAGACACATGCAAATTAATCATAAAATTTAAACATTTAAGACTCAAAGACAAGAGATGATTATAAAGGGATGTAATGCTTACCGTTTTGTATGATTGTGACATGCTGATAGAGCATCAGGAGACGACCAGGCTTCGATGGGCGTCCCTCCCCAGTCGGATTCGATCAGACCAATAGGGTACTTTCTGTCAGGGTAGAAATACTCACCGGCACACAGCAGAAAAAGTGCTAATACCTGCTAAAGAAAATATTTAATACCTTGTCGTATATCTAGTAAATATGTAACGACTAAATATTCTCACCTTCCGACGACTAACATTAGAGTACTTATCTACTTAAATATAAAAGGCATTTAGGTCGTATCACAGTCCAATCTTGACTAGTAAGGATTTCTGGATACCTTTAGTTGGATACCTCTCTGAAGAGGACATCCTTGATAGTCACTGACCCCTCGCTCGAAGAAGCGGACACAGTAAAAGGGCCTTTGGACGTCATTGCGGGCAGCTTGACCTTCCACGTCCCATGTCCTGTAACATCTTTGGTGACAGTTCCTGTGCCCGATCCGTGACCTATGGTGTCAACTGTGACAGTGTCCCCTATTTTGTTGGCATGTCCCCAGATGACGGCCCGTTGAGGACCTCTCCTTAGAACCATATGGTCCTGTTAGTAGGAGGCAAACTGTAGGGCGCCACTGGACCCTACAAACATAACGTACTAGTAATCTTTACCTTTCCACCATTTTATCACTTTCTAACGTGGGCTTGGTGTTGATGGGGTGGAGGGAGTGCCTGTGATATACTGATATGTAAAAGAAATAATATTAATTTTGGAAATGACGTTTAAGTACCAATGGACTATTTCATTTTAAAGATACACCGGATGTCAAGTTTGAGGTATACACGAAAAGTATTGTTCGAGACTGTGGTTTTGTTTGTGGAAAGGGAAGAGCTCGCACAAACACAACATTGAAATAGAGACGCATGCATGCAGACATAAATTGCTGACTTGAATGGCTATCACACAATTGTCTTCTGAGCACAACAAGCTATCAACGAAGACAAGCCTCTAGACGTCTTGACCCTGGTCAAAGTGCTCGAGCCATTGCTAATGACTTCAATTGCAGTGTGCGAAAATAAAGCGTCCCAGACAGCGATATAACGCCACCGACAGCCCTTATGACCGTACAACGTAGTGGTCGACCCCGTGTAACAACACGTCGCCAGGATTGTCATATCGACAATCAACACCTCTCGTTAACCCAGCCATAGCTACTGCCATATTACGACGTTTCTTTTACCTTTCAGTACATTATTCAGAATGCAGAGCTGACCGCCAGAAACCTATGAATAATACATTTTTCGAATCCAGGTTGGCTCGGATCATATTTTTAGGTTGGTTAGCACCACACTTAATTGTGCACACGATGTAATATAGTGTGCATACGATTCACCCAGTGTACCCGGGGAATCATCTCGGACGCTTTAACCATTGCGCACGGGATGATTCATTCAAGACACGATACATGACATGAAAGTCCACACTGCAGATACCACATAATTCACATCTGCGGACACGTATTGCGGACGTAGGGGATGTCGGGTCGGATATAATGCGTATGCATTTTCATCTCAGTTTTACCTACCTCTGGATTAAATCTCTCTTGACCAAAACCCCAAAGGCACAGGATAACCATCTTTGAACAGCATTTGAAAAGGTTACTGGCATATCTCAGATTATTTCGGAGGAAGACCTGTGCTGACATCCTGGATGTATAGGACTTCATATAGAACCAGTTACAGTGGTCAGGACAGAACCATAGCTATTACTGATATAGAAGACAAAGACGAGTAACTCTGATAGCAATGCCTTTCCCAATACAACGAGACAATACCGTTAATGATTTTGTCAACTTGCAATCATTTCCAATTTCGTCAGATGAAAGATGCACATTTCCAAGATCATACCTTGAAGAGTTTGAATATCACATGACATCTGCTTACGTTCAGGATGTGGAGAAATCAGAACTGACTGAAACATTTGTCCAGTATGTCATATAATCTCTTCAAACCGATTCATCTAAAACTGTATATTCTGTCTTCGCAGAATGTCCAAGCAACACTCAATTCTTTGATCATGCTGACCTGTTCCAGAGAAGTTGCAGAGAAGTGCAGAAGACGATCACGCGTAGTTACTCTCAGGGATTTCTGTGAAACGGCAACTGTTCGATTTTCAGTCCCCAGGTCACCAGGCATATATACAGAAAATCCATTAACATCTATGATAACATTTAATTACTGCCCGACAATAATCTTTGGGTCACTGTTGCTTTTGGCAGCTTCCAACCAAATGATTTTGAGGGAAAATCCATCCAGATGTTAGTTTGTAATTAGATTCAAAATGCCACTGCAACCGTTTGTTGAATATGTACGTCTCCGGAGCCTCCCTCTACTACGATGTATCTCCACACCCTGAGGACCCACCAGCCTTTGTTACATTCGCACAGTTGACTGTTTGACAACTAGTCCTGAAGGGTGCATTTTGAGTGCATCAAGCGATAGCCATGCACCTGTCCAGACAGGCTCCCAATAAACTCTTACAAAAAATCAATAAAAAAAAGAAAAAAAGGAACGCATAGGCGAGAACATTGTTGCAAACATGTTGACAATGTATATTTTCAGACTTGTAGGACTCGTCCACAGATAGACTATGCTGCCTGAAATTTTAAACCAGTTTAGAAGAAGGTAATGTCTAAACAACCAAGTGGGTATTTTAAGATAACGGAGACTTTGAGCGCGATGGTGACGACGTAGCATTACCCCGACGTCGGGTTTCCTGGCTCACAGACCAACGTCTTTCAATCTGTTCCAAACAGTTTAACCGGATATCCTCTGAAGTCCAGGCACCGTGGCTGCCGTTCTCTCACCCGTGGCAGTACGATCATGTAACTGTAGTACCCGGATGTACCGATCTTGGGCTGCAGTGGTAACTCGAGGTCAGGATGCACGGGGACGGTCATTTGTTATACCTGTTTCGTTGCAACGAGTTCTTTTGCTTTGTGGCAATGCCTTCCTAATCCTTGTAAGAAATCTCTTCAAAATCAAAATATTCAGATGAAATCGATGTTTTACTTGTGCAGCTGTGTGAAAGCAAGTTATCAACACTTTTGTTATATATTTTGACGATTCTTTCAAGACAATACGTTATTCATAGATTTCTTTAAAAATACAAATCGCCTGTGCGTTTCTTTATTGGGATAAAATACATCCAGGATGCTGAAATATTCTCTGTTATGTCAGTAACCCCTTCAAATACTGTTCAGAGACGATTATCCTGTGCCTTTGGGCTTTTGCTCAAAAGAGATTTAATATCCTCGTACGTAAAACAGAGATGAAAATACAGATGTGTATCCTCCCAATATCCTCCATGTCCCCAATACGTGTCCGCAGATTGCATTGCAGTGTGGACTTTGGTGTCCTTTATCGTGTCTTGAATGAGTCATGTGTAAACCTTGGACAGATCAACTCATAAGCAGCATTGCAACCTGACATATTTCTGCGTAGTATGTCTGAAAGATGTTTCAATGCATATCCACTTTAACAAAACCGATGTGTATACGAATTATGTCACATGCTGGTATACTGAGTCAAAAAAAGAAACTTCACAGTCTTGCTTCAGTGCACTATAAAAGGACAAGAGATGGTGAGATGATTAAATTGTTATTATTTTATTGCTGAGATCTGTGTGATGTGCTTGGGGATTCTGCACCATTGCTCTTGCAAGGCAGCGCCAAGTTCCTGCAAATTCTGAGGTTGGTTCTTAAGACCACGATGCCTTCTCCCAAGTAAATCCCAGACGTGCTGTGTTAGATTAAGGTCAGGGGATCTTGGTGGCCAGTCCCTGGCGTTGATTCCAGCGTTTTGAAAGAAATTTCGTGTCAACATCGCGGTATGCGGTCGAGCATTATCATGCTGGAACTGTAGACCAGGGCCATGAGAGGCCATGAAAGGAACAAGTTCAGTGGTGAGCACCTGGTCGCGGTAAGCAGCAGCTGTGAGGTTTCCACGGATGACCTGAAGTCGGGAACGGTTGGATCCCACAGAAAGAACCCCACACCGTGCAACTTCCGCCTCGGAATCTGCCGACTTCCTGTACACAACATTGGGCATACCGTTCACGACGTCGTCACCAGACTCTGTGCCTGCCGTCCGCGAATGTGAGAGTAAACCTGGATTCATCGCTAAAGACGACTGGATTCCAGTCTCTCTGGGTCCATCGGAGGTGACGTTGGGCCCACAGCAGAAGTTGACGTTGATGAAAAGGTGTCAGTATTGGCCCACGATATGGACGTTGAGAATGGCAACCGATTTCGAATGGTCTGTGAGGACAGTCGCCCTCTAAACACCTCATCCCTGGTTCGTGTAGCCTGCAGAAATCTGTAACGTAGGTGACGTGGGACGATTTGACAGTCTTCTGTTCGTTAGGTCACACGTGGACTACCACGACCATGTTGCCAGTTTGTTGTAGACGACCTCCCAAGTCATACCCAGTTCGACGGCTGCATCCCATTGCTCTTGCGACGTCAATAACTGATCTTCCCGCTTGCAACATGCCAACGGCGCGTTTACGATGCGCATTTGCCAATCGTACAATTAAAGTACAATTAGAACTGTGGTTTAAAAAGTGTTTTTTTTCAATTCTTGAGGTCAATGCAAACGCGTACAAATGAAGAAAACTTCGATGCGAAGATCACGTGATAGACTGCACGTGCAAAAACCTGATCTGGCACTAACGTCATTTGAACGACGAATGGATTGGTTTGAGTGGGTTTTGCTAACATTTTTCTAGAGTGGAAAGATAAGGATCCATTTCGGATACATGTACATAGATGTATTATGAGAGAAAAAATATTCATTATTTCCAAAAATCACATTTTGTGAAGTTTCTTTTTTTGACTCAGTATATTTAAATGTCCTACTCCGTTGCTCTAGACCAATTACCCACAATCTGTTACAGCTGTTTAGTTTACCTTTCAGCTGCTTGAGACGCAAAATATTATTCACTAACCAACATTAAATTTGAAACTGTTATTGCAGGAGCTGTTATTGGTTTGCAAAAACCCCTCAAACAAAGTGCAATGTTAACAAAAAACCCAAATTAGTACCGTACCTGCCACGAACACGGCTACAATAAGTAAGTGAATCATCTCCGGATTGTACTACAATGTTATTTGAGCTGGTTACAGTGAATACAGCCTGAATGTCAACTTGTGTTGCACGACGTCGCCCCTGTAAAGAAGCAACCGTGGAATGTTCATTGATAGCATATCTCAATGTGTGAAATCAACGTCTGTTCGTTAAAATGTAATGTTTGTTGTCATTTAAGTCCAACAGTCCTCCAAAAGTTCTTTAAATGGCATTCAGAGCATGTATGTATGTTAGTATGGTTTTATGTCGCTTTCAGTACTTTCACGGCGGGGGACACTGGAAATGGGTTTGAGCCATTGAAGTGGGTGTGTGAGTGTTACGCCACACTAAGTAATATTCAAGCTATGTAGCTGGGGCCTGTAATAATTTGAACCAGACAAACCAGTGATCAACAGCATGAGCATCGATCTACGCAACTGGGAACCGATGGTGTTAACCAAGTCAGAGAGCCTGACCACCCGATCCCGTTAATCGCCTCTTACGACAAGCATAGTCGCCTTTTGTGGCAAGCATGGGATGTTGAAGGCCTAGTCAACTCCGGATCTTCATGGGTTTCATACACTATAACCATGTGGGGAAATAAACCCAAGTCTTCAGTGTGATGAGCGAACGTTTTAACCATTAGGCTATACCACACCGTCCTAATGTCATATAGAAGTGATACACATAAGGAGGAAAGTTTTGCAGATGTCAATTTCTATAGTTTGAGCCAGAAATGGAACCTGGACCAGACAATCCAGGGATTAGCATTATGAGCATCCGTCTATGCAATTGTAAGTCAGCGAGTCTGAACACCCGATCCCGCTTGTCGCCACTTACGACAAGCATGGGTTTCTGAAGATGGAATTCTAACCCGGATCAGTTCTAACCAGGGTGACAATCCGATTGGTAGCGTGATTCGTTTCGTTGATATTCAAGTGCTTTTGTTTTTGATTCAGGTTACTAGTAAACCGCTACCAAATTTCAACTTTAGTGTTATATATGTGTAAACCATGTTGTAGTTACCATTTGAATGTGTGGAATTTCGGTCTCACAGCGTGGAGTATGTTCCTCCTACATAGAAGTTGGGGGCATATGATTAATGCTAAAATAAATATTGTAAAATGTATTCCATAATATCATGAAATGAATAAATGATAGAACTGTTTCATTGAGTTACTAAATAACATTTTTTTGCCAACAACTCAGCGAACATATGTGGTATGTGGTGTGTCGGTATGAGGTACTAGTATGTGGTGTGTTGTATGGGGTATGTGTTTCGGTATTGCCTCTTCTTATTCCACTCCTGTTTTGTCCGCCATATAGCTGGAACACTGCTGAGTGCGATGTAAAACTAAACTCATACTAAACTCACATCTATTTTGTCGAATCTCGCATAATAAATTTGTATTTATTCTCATTATGAAGTTGGGAAACGCGAAGGAACCTTCACAGTACAGAAGTAGCGCCTCACGAGACTTGCACGTGAGATAGTGAGTGAATATAACACAATCCAGAACACTGGTTAAGGACTGAGAACATACGTTCCATGCGTATTAATGTGTAAACCTCGCCTCATCAGAGTTCGTGAACAGTGCATGAGGAGGACGGGTTAAAAAGCAACTTTAGAGAAGTGGCCAAAAGACCAAAGAAGAGACGTATACAGTAGAAATGGAAGCTGGAGAAATCAGACGTTGCCCCGGATATTCAAGACTGAGCTCAAGTTAGACCTATAATCACCCTGGACACAAATACGACAAGGGCCTCGCCGGTGAAAAGAGTGATGTGAAGTGCAGACTAGAATTAGAAATGGAGGGCAAGAGTTCCAATGATCCAATCAGCTTGGATGGATTCGGGACTTCTTAATTATAATGTGCTGACCCTTCGTAACTACAAAGTAAAACTAGAATAATATTGACTATATAGACCTTTGTTATGATGAGTATCGTCAGTTTCAAAATGTCCATACCTGTTGACAGAAGAAAACAGTCATTAGGACAAATAAGTAATGACATCCCGCCACTCTAAAAGAGACTGTAAATACACAAATATTCAGTGTTAAAGGAATACTATATGATGTATCTGCCACAGGTATATGCACGTACTACACAGATACAAGGACAATAAACACCTCCTTCTTCACAACACAATACACTAGTGGTGTGGCGATTCATCGATACGCGTCGATCAATCGATCCATGGGCCTGTACAGTGAATCGATACAAAGTTTTACATCGTTACATATCCCGATATCATACTTCATATAGACAACGATACATCGATATTGAACTTTGCATATTGCCGAATCAAGATATACCGTTTTCAATATCAGCATAACTTTCGTTCTATTATGCGGCTGCAGTGACAGCATTCAGCACCATACAGGTATTAACGATGTATTGGTCTGTTTACTGTTTATAACACTATTGTGTTTTATTTGTTTGTAAATCACGGTGAAGCATGTCGAATATTCCATCACAAGAGATAAAGATTTCAAATCATGAACTATGAAGGATCGTTTTAGTAACAAAAGTTCACGTTTAATTTTTCCATTTAAAAAAAAGTAAATTTGATAACAGACTTGTAGATAGATAAATATTGTAAGGATTGGAAGTTTAAATTGATAACTAAGATTGTTAGTGGCTGTATCCTCGAGGGGGGTTAAAGTACTACAAAGATATTGCCCCCTGAGAGGGAACGTAAGTCAACAAACATTCATAGTAAATACAAACTGACCCAAAAAAGAAACGCATAGCTGAAATCTCATTTTTAAAGTAGATTTTTTCGGAAAATATGGAATGGAATGACAATTAATGTAAATATTAAGTGTTTTTATAGTCAATACAACCAAAACAGACAAACAAACACAACCTCTGGTGATTATTCGCCACACCACAGCACCTTGAAAACGCTTTGTATAATCTGCACGTGGGAAAATCTGAAAGCATTATGCACGTGCAAATGCAGGATCTCAATCTTGATTATGATGGCTATAAAAGGGGACAGGTCCTGTTGCGATTCATTCTTCGAATTTCTTTCTATGCGACGCGAAAAATGCCAAGGTTAAATGAAGAAAACAGAAATAGAGCCATTGGACGTCTGGAAGCTGGGGAAAGTCAGTCATCAGTTGCCAGACGTCTGAATGTGAGGCAGAGCACGATTTCCCGTCTCTGGCAACGATACACGCAACACAACTCGACCAGAGACCGTCCAAGGAGTGGGAGACCAAGGGTGACAACTCCAGCACAAGACCGCTACATCCGGGTGCTTCATCTGCGTAATCGGGCCGTCACTGCTACGTATACCGCTGATCACGTTCCTGTCCTGCGTAGAGTCTCTCCACAAACCATCAGGAATCGCCTAAGAGAGCATGGAATTCGACCTATGCGACCTCATGCAGGACCTGTTCTGCATCCCCATCACCGTCGTGCACGTCTTCAGTGGTGCAGGAACGTTCGGGCATGGAACCTCTTGAATTGGAGGAGGATCTGGTTCAGCGATGAGTCACGTTTTCTGCTGTACAGACATGATGGAAGGATGCGTGTTTACAGACGTCGAAATGAGAGATATGCTCGACAGTGCGTTCGTGAGGTCAACAGACACGGTGGTGGAGGTGTAATGATGTGGGGAGGCATATCTATGAACGGCAGGACACAGTTGGTGCATGTGCAAGGGAATCTCAATGCTGTACGCTACCGGGATGAAATTCTGAACCGTCATGTTGTTCCTACAATTGACGCTAGAAGGGAAATTTTCCAGCACGACAATGCAAGACCGCACACAGCACGCATTACCACGGGTTTCCTTGCCAACAACAACATTACAGTTCTTCCATGGCCCTCAAAATCGCCGGATTTGAACCCAATTGAACATTTATGGGACCAATTGGGTAAACGGTTACGACGTCGACAGCCGCAGCCACAGACACGTCTACAGTTGGTGAATGCGTTGCGACATGAGTGGAGAAGAATCCCACAAAGGTGGATACGACGTCTTATACAGTCAATGCCCAGGCGATGCAGAGCAGTGATTGATGCCCGTGGTGGTCACACCAGATACTGACTTTCTCACTATGCCATGGAAAATAGAGACGCTTAATACCACTGTGAATGATTGTATATGTCTTGACACACATTTGTTAATACCCGTGTGAATTATCATTGCTCAAGTTCCATTACTTTTTGTGCAATTTAAGTTAATAAATCATCTCTCATAACATTGGATTTTCACCTATGCGTTTCTTTTTTGGGCCAGTGTATATGGCTAGATGTACCTAAATCGCTAACGACCGAAAGAGTAGTGTAAATCCAGCTGGGGTCCATGAAGGTAGCAAATGTAATGTAAGTCCCCATGGTCCCTAGTATGGTGATCTACCTTCAGTTGCTGGCAATCTATAGTCCATTTTTATATTGTGTTGTCCTCTATAGTTAAACCGTTTTAGATTTAATTACTAGTCTTATACGGATATCTGCGATATAATATTATATTAGTGGTTTTACTGTTCTTCGTGAACAGGGTTTTAGTTTCTGATATTCATTCATTCTGCAATGTCATTATTACTTGTTCTCGTCACGATA
Source organism: Haliotis asinina (assembly GCF_037392515.1). NCBI lineage: Eukaryota > Metazoa > Mollusca > Gastropoda > Lepetellida > Haliotidae > Haliotis > Haliotis asinina. The sequence continues at coordinate 33,302,441 of NC_090285.1, forward strand.
TGGCTGCTATCTTGCCGATGTGACGATAAATATTAACTCACTCACTTATTTGTTTGTACTCGTTTTATAAAAAAGTGCCTGATACGACTCTTTTCAAATTAAAAGTTTATTTCATTTAAACATTGTTTTTGTTTTTATCTGAAGGTGTTTACAGTGACACGGTGTTTTACAGTTGGTGTTAGAAGTAAAGGTTTCACTATCGGGATGCGTATTCGTATCGCCACCCTTATAACCAGATTCGTATCTTATCGCAGCTTTAGTGCACAATATTTTGGCAATACATCCTCATCACTAACCGTTTAGTATCGCAGGCTGTATGCCAATACCAGCATTACAATATAGTCACTACCCCATATCCGTCCACACTTGGGCACCGTTATCACCTGAATAGCTTCGGACGCAAATAGAAAGTTATCCAATCATCTTGCCCGTCCATTAAACAGGTTGTGTATTCCGGTTTTCGTTTCAGCCTTGTGTTTAGTCAAAAGTAGCTACCATCAGTCAGTTAAATCTACAACACAATCCCTGGCACCGTAAGCTTTGCTGCACACAACATTCAGAAATACTTTTTCTTGCATCACCGGTTAAGATGTTTGTCGGGTTGAACAGCCTTCCTCTTACCTTTCTAAATAATTCACGTGATGAACTCCGTTCCAACTGGCTACATGGACATGAGCTAAATTTAGGTCGAAGAGTTCATCTGCTATATAGACGCTGATATGTGTATAGTCATGCGAATCCAGTGTTTGCAGCTGGCGAGACTCGGTGTAACTACAAGTACCTAAGACATGAAGAATTGTTGGGGGATGACAGAGCGTCTTTTTAACAATCGCGGTAGCTGAAACATGAATGTGAAATGCACAAATGATAAACACAGTGTGCGTGTGTGTGTGTGTGTGTGTGTGTGTGTGTGTGTGTGTGTGTGTGCGTGCGCGCGCGCGTGCGTGTATGTATTGAATTTTGAAAACGCGTTACTAATATAATACGACACGTATGAACAAAGACAAACAACAAAGCATCCAAACTACATTCAAGTGTTTTATTCACCAACAATATCACTGCCTATTTTCCAGTATACATAATTTACTAACATCTCTTATGTATGGCAGGTTATGAACAGTTAATTACATAACGAGAATAAATCAGAAATGAAAAATGGTATCTGTATATACTGTCGTAAAGGTAAGCATTGCGGCACACATAAATATATGCAAATGTTTTATACTTTAAAAGCAAAATGAGCCCAAGGTTAACGCATTATATAATTAATTAGACGAACGATACGATTCCTTTTTGAAAGAAATAAAATTAAGCGCCATGGGTATTATAATATATGCTGGAAAAAATGACGGAATACAAGAAGCATGCGCATATGTGAGAGAGTGAGTGAGTGAGTGAGTGAACTGCTCATATTCTGGGTATATCGTTGTTCCTTACATCACGAAGCGATGCAGGTATTCGATGTTTTGCACCTGTGACACCGGGCTGACATACGTAGAAACCTAATCGCATCTAACCGGGATTCGACCCACGACCACATGTGTCTGGAATACTAAAGGCAGTGTTTGATCTCAAACACAATTGTAAGTTTGTAGAATTACAAGGTTTCAATTTTCACCGGGACGACCTTCACAAGCAGTGGCATATGACAGTACGGAATCCCATTTCTGCAGAACCGAAATTTCGTTTTTGTTTCCGAATATCAAAAGATACGAAATGACTGGTGTATTAATTTTATATTGTATGTGCATGCTTCAATGCTCAAAATGAAAAACGAGAGAAGAAAGGAATTATTACAGAAACGACTGTTGCGGGTATATCTGTGTTTAGTTTGTGAGAGTTAGAACTATCCTCATGGAGTCCACAATGATACAGTGTCAAGACACCTCTATAGTACACTATTTACAATGTTTGTAACAGAGTTAGCCCTTCACAGCTAATCATAAACACAACGCACTCCTCTCATCACCACACCTCGATAACAGTGCCAGACATTTCAACAAACCATTGCTTTCCATCAAGGAAATTGTCATTTAAGGCAACAATCAATAATTATTCATAATTAAATACGAACCTGTAACACAATCAACAATCCTTTAAATTAACAAGAATTATTCTCTACATCATATAATGTTTTTTTCCGGTAACAGAACATATAATTGAGATTATAAATAAGAAAGAGTTGGATGGGGATTTGTTGCAGGGGTGGTTGGATGTGGTTACTGAGTGTGCTTTGGTGGATGTGGTGGGTGTAGGGTTTTGGAAGTAGGGTGTGGATTGCTGAGTGTTAGTAAAAGCGTGTAGGGTGTATAGAGTAGGGTGTGACTCGTGGGGTGTAGGGTTTTGGGTGGTGGTTTCCAGGTTGCAGGGTGTATGTTGAAACGTGGGGGAAGTGGGTGGTAGGGTTTTGGTTGAGGGGCTTTCGGTGGGTTGGAATGTTCTATGGAAGGAAGAAAACTGTGGGTTGTAAACCAACAGGAAAAAATGATATAAACCTACATTTTCACTGCCAAGTGTACCACTTACGTGTTATATCCTTTGAGCGAAACATATCATTTGACTACAGATGATTAATGTTTATGTTAATTTCACTAATGATAACAAATGTTTAAATCAAAGCATGAGAAGGGCCAGTTTAGAAAGTATGTGATACCAAGCGGTTGTCTAACATGTTTTAGAAAAAAAACTGCATGAGTCGAAAGAGAGAAAGAAATAATTACATGAAATCCTATACTATCAACTGTTGTTCAAGTGACCGTTGTATTTGATGTCATTAAAGTCATCTGGTCGTATAACTTTCATAACGATTTCTAAAGGTTTTAAATCTTTTTAAAGGAAGGAAGGCAAAAAAGGAAGGAATTTCGACTTCTAAATTCTTACAGAGCTCAAACATATGCAATACAACAAACATTAAGGTTAAGAAAATATTCTTCAGCATATAAACATCCACATTAAACATTAACAGTAATCTACAATAATTGGGTTTCTTTTGTTATTTTGAGTAGTATACATTCCCAAAAATGTTGGCAGGTTACATAGAACATCCTTTATGAAACACTCATAGAGTGAAATAAATACATGTCAAAGTACATACACCTTGGAATAATATATCTGACTAAAACTCCGCGGTACGTTCTTAATAGTGTCGGTATTGCAAAAACAATGTTATGAAAGTCAAAAACATGAAGCGGTCGTAAAATTGTACTTTCGTCAGCACAAAGTGGCTGGCGCCCGGGCTCAATGTGAGGCATGCTTGTGTCCGTTGGCTCCTCTTTTTGTGAAATATATTTTGACGCCAGTGAATCAAATGAAGCGGACATGAAATGTTACGACGTGTTAGCGCAGTCACTGTGGAAAACATAACACAGGGTGAAGAACAGGACATCATCGACAATGAATGAGTGACTGAGTGAGTGAGTGTGGTTTTACGCCGCTTTTAGCAACATTCTAGCAATGTCACGGCATGGGCCTACTTGCACAAAGCGATCTAAGCGCTACAACTATCTTAAGCCTGTGTTGGAGAATGGAATTACAATCATTATAGCTCTAAGATCGCTTTGTGCAGGTGGGCCCAGAGATCGGCTTCACAAATCTTGGGGTTAGACTGTATTATCTGTATTTGTAGTCGATAGACGAGTTTTCCCCCTATATCTTTATCCTTGAATCTACGCAATGAATATATACCAGATTTGAGGATAAAGATATTTAGAATGGCACTTCTAGTTTGCAAGAGATGTAAGTAAGGAAAATATATGCTAATTAATTACCAGCTGAACATGTACAGACATGTGTGCTGTGTATAGTAGGTACTCGTGTCTGGAATGTTTGCAGATAAACTTGTCAGCACTAGTTCACATTTACAAAACATCAGTATGCTCGTTACGTTTCCCTTCACAAGGTCTTTTGTAACGGAAACATGTTTACTTAGCAAAAACGTAAGGAAACACATGAGCTTAACCGAATATATACTGAGTAGCAAAAGAAAACCAATTTTCGAAAACATGAAATCTCATTAAAGTTAGTGTTCATATTTATCTTTTCTTTCTAAAAAGGCAGAGTTGCGTTTCTTTTGCTGTGCAGTATACCTGCAAGGAGAAAGCACAGTATCAAAACAAAATATATGTACGGTGTAAATTTGTACACAAAATATGGCACATTAAGGTGAAAAAGCATTTCCACAATTGTATTAAAATTGACATATATGTACATGTATACGTAATGCACAGGTATATCTTTGAATACATGTTCAGGTGCCTAATACCTTTCTCTGATTGCCAAACCAGTTCTTGGTCGTGTAGAACTAAAGCTCTGGGCCTAGATTTCCGAAGCGCTCTTAGCGCTAAGATACTCTCGTAAGTGCCATACATTAACATGAACTTACGACTATCTTAGCTCTAAGAGAGCTTCGAAAATCTAGGCCCTGGTCCTCATTGGCCAATCGCATTACTACTAGCACCAGTCAGAAACAGCGTGACATCTCAGCGTCTGGTGAACTTGAACCTGATTGGTCGAGTCGGGGAGACGAAAGTGAAGTATTCGACTTCCAGGTCCTCGTGATCGGGCTCCAACTCAACTTTGAATTTCTGAATCAACTGCAACAAAGATAAAATATGGTACAAGATCTCTTAGTCGTTTCACGAAATGACTGAAAACTTTAGTCAGTTCACGAAATGACTGCTTTCACAATCTGACTGGAACCCAAACCATTCGGGTAGTGCACTACCGGTTGTTTTATCTGGCTTCGGGTTTCGGGTCGATCAGTACAACGAAGGTGTGTGCGTGTCAGTGTGTGCCAGTGTGAATGTGTGTGTATTTGTAATTGGGAGTTTTAGTGAGGGAGTGAGAGTGTGCCAAGACATCACTGCGTACGTGCGGACGCCCTGTGTGCAGTGCGTGATGATGTACATCACCTCCCAACGCGAAATGTCTGCGGCAGGATAGGACCCGTGTAACCCGTGCATGTTGTAAAGACATGGTCGTCGCTGTGATGTACATTGTGACATATCACAAAGTGTGTTATCTTAACCCGATTGTGCTGTTTACACCAACCACTCGCTCGTCTGTTCTCTGGGGCAATGGGGAAGCTAGTCTAGTGTTTGAAGCGTCCGCACGTCACGCTTAAGACCCCGGTTCGATTCCCCACATGGGTACAATGTGTGAAGCCCATTCCTAGTGTCCCCCGCCGTGGTAAAGCAGACATATTGCTAAAAAAGGCGCAAAGCCATACTCAGCCACTGTTCTTTGCAAACAGCATGTCACCCTGATCGAAAAGTGCTAGTACGACTTCATAAACCTATACAATCATCGTTAGGTATGTCACACATATTTTACATGAAGGCGGTGATATATTATAATCCTTATGATTGAAGAGAGAAATGCTAAATGCATTCCTGTTTTATGCACATAAGACACTTATGATGCACTCTCATGTTGCACCGACTGACGTCTATGAATTGTGAAAATGCAACACCTAATCTTTAAAACACACTTTTAGAAAGTTGTTTATGTGTGAAGTTATCACTTTGACTGTATACACTCAAAGGTTTGCTAAGGATCAAGTTTTGAGGATTTTAAAATCCATCCCCTTATACCAATATGCAACCCCTCACTACTCGTAGTACTTTATATTGGTCACAGGCGTGCGGTCATTGGCATGCTGTGGACGAGTGCTCAAGAAGCTGTGATGCGGTTGAGTGATACGGAGCCTGTTTCTCGTCCCGTTATACATGCCTCTAATGTAATCTGCAAGGAATGGACGCAAAGCACAATGTCAGGATCCGATACCCATTAAAATGAAGGTAAACAACATAGCGGTTAGACGGAAAGATTTCAGCAAGTTGCAAGCACTTCACTTTAGAAATGTCCTGGGGAAAGCATGTTTTCTTTTTTGCATCTCTATTAGGATCATGCATCCTAGTCTAATCCCTGGTAATTGTGTTGTTAACGCCATATAGTCCTTCTATATTTGAACTGATGGGCACGATGTCTTTGCAGTGGTGATCTCAAAACGTTAGAATGGTATATACAAACGAGAAAAGGAATCTGGGGTGACAGACGAATTATTTTATCAGAAATATATATTCTACACACATAAGCCTACAGATGATGCGATGAAGCGTAAAATGGGACGACCTTGTTCAGCAACATCTCTGCCTTGTTCAGCAATATCACCTACATGTATTGTACCTGGTATTTCAAAATACCATGTTCGAGTATTCGTATCATATGATCCGATCTCTCATGTATAGTTATGTTGTGGTTGAGTAGCATCACGGCAAAATGAGATCGCGAGACGATGACCTCTGGCAACTACAGTACATGTGTACCAGTGCATCGGGAGGATCAGTAGCCTGACTGACCTACATGGGGCAGTTATCTACGTCAGTGTCAATAAGCTGATCCAGCTGCACGTCAGTGTAGGTCTTCGTTTCAGGGGCATATACACTGGCATTTGTGGTCACGCTATGCGCTCTCCGAGAACAAAGTATGCATGGCATATATCAGACTGGCTGGTGATGGTACTCCGACAATGTTGTATGCTCATGAAATATGAGCTTACAATGCACTGATTTAATTTGTGTCGGTATTATTCTGGTAACGGCTTACTCGTTAGGCCAGAAGGGAGTGAGCGAATATTGTTTAAGGCCGTAAGGAGTGAATGGGTGAGTAACTTTCTTTTTACGCAGCCGCGTTTAGCAATATTCCAGCAAAATCATTGCTGGGGACACCAGAAATGGGTTTCACAGGTTGTGCGCATTGAACCCGAGTCTTCGGCGTGACGAGCGAACGCTTTAACCACCAGGCTACCTACCCTAAGGCCGTATTGAGCAGTATTTCATCCATGTAGTTTGCAAACCGAAATAATCAGCTCACTGGTGAAAACGTAAGCAGATTGTCTAATAATTATATGAGGGAGTTTTAACATTAAAACGAATTTTGTTAAAAGAATACATGGAGTCCCTGGCCCAGTGAACCAGTTTCAAAGGCATATAAACTGAAGCGTCTGTAAAAAGAAATACCCGTCGTTTTCGCGTTGAGTAAATTTGAAGTTTTCAGAACTTTTTCTCTTTGTCCTTCATAAGACACATTCATTGATTTTATCCAAGAAGAGTTAAACTTGCTTTCAAGCTTCTGGCCATCGGGACAGATTCTACTGGTAAAGCAAAGTATATATTTCTATAATGAAACCACCGAGCGACATACGGCAGATGCATGTAAATTGCATCTGACACACTATTCCATCATGAAAAGTGTTTTCAGTAACCCATGGAAACTGATGTGATCAGGTAGAGAGACTCGCTGTTTGGTTGACACTTGTCGACGTATCCCAGTTACATACAATGTTCTGTAACATCCAGAGTTCATTATGTGAACGATGATATGTGTTTCAGTCAATGGTATTCCCTTAATGTCAAGGAATATATCCTTGATCACGACGATTGATGTGTATGTCAAATGTGACTGGCATACCTTTTCATGCTTGATTCAACAGGTGATCAAACTTTGATCAAACGGGGTAACAGCATGTCATGAAATGGTTCAGCAACCATTTTCATAAAGGCATGTCATCTCTGTACTGCAGTACTACTAGGTAAAAAAGTCGTTCTTTTGCTGATGCAAAATGTTAGGATGTCTCCACCACATGTGTTAATTTTAATACATAAAGTATACAGATAACTCAGCATTAAACATAAATGTGCTTTGGTAGAAAACCTCTCTTATCGTTACCACCGATTTTATGTAATTGTAAGTATTGCCTGTCTATTGCCTTAATGGAACTCGTCAAGCCAGAGATGTCTGTTCCAATATGGCTTCATCACTGCTACCGGGGAGGACATTCTTGTGTTACACTACTATGACAACCAGTAAGTAGGTTTCGTTTACGCCGCTCCCAGCACATTCGAGCATATATAATGAACACGAGTCATGGACTTCTCACATTATACCTTTGAGGGGAATCGAACCAGGAAGTTCGACTTGACTGGCCAAGGCCCAACCGCCAAAAGCAGCGGAAATATTAACAGGAGTACTATGTGTAGCGTATCACATCACGCTGACTAGTGCTTTATACCACACTGACTAGTGCTTTATACCACACAGACGAGTGCTTTACACCATTTATATCATTGAATGGAGACACCAGCGTTAAGAGGCAACACTTTAACCACTAATTCAGCTAACACATATATTACTATTCATATATTACGTCATTTTCTGACGTGAAGAAACAACGCAAATTTACATTGAGGAAACGTTTTGCTTTGGATTCCTCTTAAAATATCAGATGTCAGCGTCACCCCACAGTGTTGTGAACACGTAAAGTCCACAGAATAACATACATAAAAGCGAAAGCATACTTGTCAGCTGAGAAACCACCTCTCTTAATAACTGCTCTTGTTAACCTGGCATACATACGAACTCGACTAGAGTACCCCAGTGCCTGTGACCTTTTAACTGTACATAAGAATAGATGTACTGATTTAAACGCGACTGAGTGAATGACCGCTCCGCCAGAAAACATACTAACCTCAACGTTTGATAAAAGGTTACACATGGATGCATGTATTCTGATCAGTTGGGAGAACTGTAGGTTTCCAGTTAACAACCTTTTGTTGTGTAGAATTTGTAATCCTATTTCCAACACTATAGACAGAAATGGATAATGTCATATGTGAAAATATACACGACCTTGAAGCGAGGAGAGAAACATAACACTCTATCCCTGCCTATTCTAATCAGTTTGGGTTTCTCAAATCAATAGTCGTTTGTAGAAGTTTACTGTGCCAAGTAATAATGCTGACTTGTGAAATTTATATCTATGTTTACCATTGCCTAAAGGATAAAGGGTGATTGTCCTTCGTAAGTCGATTGTTACTCCCATGATTAGCACATACCTTACTGACCTCACTACAGATGTAGAGGTAGTTACAGAGTTTAACCTTGTACGATCACAAGAATCAACCCACACGGTTTGTGATCATGCGTTAAAAGCAGTATATATAGGTTATCATACTCGTGTGTTTTCGGGTGGTTAATTTCCTACATCAGTAGTAAACATTGTATTTAGCGAGCCTTGGCTATACGTAATATTAACCATCGTAAAAAAACACAAGTATGGTAACCTATTTATCATACAATGTCATTCTCACTTTACAGTTTAAAAAAATACGATTTCATTTGCCATAGATTATGAACCTAAACTCTGTGTGATGTGCCCTCATATCTATGACGTCGCAAACATATACATGTGCGTAGTAATACGTGACGTCACAAGCTCAGAAAATTTCAATTATTGACGTTTTGAACAACAAATACGCTTAATGTTCGCGTGAGATTGTGCACGTGCATTAACATGCCGTCCTCACGCTAACACTGACAGTCGGTCGGGAAACTGTTGTTGGTATCTTCGTAAGCCAATGGATATCTATCTTCGCTTTGTAATCTGCTCCATCTATCATATCGAGGCACGAATTTTCATGGATCAAAGCACTGACAGTACCGTAACCACGGCCGTCAATCCGGGCACGATCACCGGCCCTTGACGCCATCTTTATTTACACTCAGAAAGTAGTCCCTAAAATTTTCATATGACCTCTCAAATTTGCATCGATACCCGTATATGACACCGACGGATACAGCAAAATATCCGTTGGCTTTATCCTGCCGAGAACACTATCAACTGTATGTCAAAATGAAATAACAGGTCATATTTCATGGCCGACTGGCTCTCCGCCACAACCGTTTGCAGTGAAGGATATAGGGCATAACGTTATTTGAAGTTACCCATTGCCGATACATTGTTGCACTTGTGTACATGTACATCATATCTCCACCGGGGCACGTACTAACAACGAAATATAAAATGCATACATTCTAGTATGGCAGCCACTAATTAGGCAGGAAATCCGTTCTGTCTTAAACATGGCATTTAATCCAGGGTGCCATTTTGACCCGGGACGTTATGAAGAGGGAGCACTGTATGTATCATGTAATTTCGGAAAGTTCCTATTTGACTTTTTGATAGTTTTCATTAGGTACAAATGTAAACCACGTCTATGTTGTACTGAAATGGGACGTCCATTCTATGAGTTTAAACTTATCTATAACGACGATGTGAGAATGCCAATGGGAATGGGTGTAGCAAACAAAATATGAAATAAGCAGACGGTTTGAATAAGATAATCCACCTATTTCAATTTAATTTCAGCGAAGATGCAATCGATATGTAAGAAGGATTATCAGTGTACAAGAACATGGTGAAATGTTGGGATGATTGCTAGAATACAGACTGTATACAATAACATGTTGAAATGTATAAAGGAGTTGTGTGTGTGACATGGCATATTATATGTAATATATACAGTATTTTGTATTCTGTTCAATAACATCTTGAAATGTGTAAAGGAGTTGTGTGTGTGATATCGTATATTATATGTAATATATACAGTATTTTTTTTATTATGTTCAGTAACATGTTGAAATGTATAAAGGAGTTGTGTGTGTGATATGGTATATTATATGTAATATATACAGTATTTTTTTTATTATGTTCAATAACATCTTGAAATGTATAAAGGCGTTGTGTGTGTGATATTTTAAATTATATGTAATATATACAGTATTTTTTTTATTATGTTCAATAACATATTGAAATGTATAAAGGAGTTGTGTGTGTGATATGGTATATTATATGTAATATATACAGTATTTTTTTTATTATGTTCAGTAACATGTTGAAATGTATAAAGGAGTTGTGTGTGTGATATGGTATATTATATGTAATATATACAGTATTTTTTTTATTATGTTCAATAACATCTTGAAATGTATAAAGGCGTTGAGTGTGTGATATTTTAAATTATATGTAATATATACAGTATTTTTTTTATTATGTTCAATAACATATTGAAATGTATAAAGGAGTTGTGTGTGTGATATGGTATATTATATGTAATATATACAGTATTTTTTTATTATGTTCAATAACATGTTGAAATGTATAAAGGAGTTGTGTGTGTGATATTGTATATTATATGTAATATATACAGTATTTTTTATTATGTTCAATAACATGTTGAAATGTATAAAGGAGTTGTGTGTGTGTGATATTCTATAGTATCCGTATCATATACAGTATTTTATTATTATTATATACATTGTCAATAACATGATGAAATGTATAAAGGAGTGATGTGTCTGTGTCATCTTATATATTACATATATTATATACAATATTTCATTATTATATACAATAACATGGTGAAATAAATGAATTGAATGATGTATGCAAGAACATGATGAAATGTATTAAGCAGAAATGTGTCTGTTAGAATAGAAGAAACTCAGTATACAGTATATACAGAAAATCCGAAAACAAAACAAACCGGATTAACTGATTTCCAAATGAGATGATGTATTATATTAAGGTGCAAACTGACACAGCTAGATACAGGAATCAGTTAGGTTCTGTTTACAGCGGAGACACAAATGACTAAGAAAAATTAACGGGATAAATAAATCCTAAAAACCACAGTTAGACGTGAAGAAGATGACATTACATTACTAAGCAGGTGAAATATGTGAAGCAATACATTATACTATTATGACTAATAAAGACATTAATGAAGCCGTAAACGTAATGGAGACGCATCATGGCATTTACGACAACATATGATACATCGTACCGTACGCACAGAGGCGTTATGTGGACTGTTCTTGCTGGTTGATGGTGTCCTTTTCCTTGGCGCTCTCAACAGCGACCATTTGTCATGTCCTTATAATCAGTGTTTGGACATCCGTGTTCATATTTTACAATGTTCGTATATACCTACATATTTTGTAGTTGATCCTGACCAACGGGGTACAACCAAATTATGAGAGGAATTTGCATATAATCTTCGAAATATTGTATGAAACATCCGGATATTGAACAATTTCACAGACGAATAAGGAAATTTACACGCCGTTATTAAAAGTCAGAACTGCTGGAAAGTCAATCATGATATATACTGAACAACAAAATAAACGAAATTGTGGGATGTTTTTGCTATTTAGTATACCATCCAGATATTAACGTAACCTAACTTTGCCTATTGATCTATCTTGTTTTCTTTTCATGAGCACCAGCTGACGTCATCTGATATTGTCCTCGATACCGTTTCGTTGTGACGTCATACATTAAGGTATATACATCCAAATGCTGTTTGGACCTCAGAAGGTTTCTATTATCCTTTTCCTCCTTTCGAGAAGCACGTAGCTGTAAAATTGCAATACCACTGAACGTGGCGTCCATTTAACCTCACATAAACTACGTTTAGAAACTTTACTCCCAGAATCAACATAAGTGACATCGATGGGGACTTCACGGTGGCAATCCCATAAGGATTAAATGAACGTTCAGACATCCGAAATCCAAGCCGGTAACGACTTGCACAACCCGCGATCTTCTATGCTATTTGGAGCCGTAAAGGTATCGAATTATATAGGTTAATCGTTTCCTTTGTGCGTTGTGTAATGGATAGGGAATTCAAGACACATTATAATTAATATTCCCAAGCTGTATGTTTTCATAAGAATCAGATTTTTATCTTGGCTAAGCGAATTTTTAGTGTTCGGGTAGTATGTCAGTTATGGCCTAGGTGAGCTGTCACTCGTGGTTCAGTGTTCGGGTAGTATGCCAGTTATGGCATGGGTGTGCTGTCACTCGTGGTTCAGTGTTCGGGTAGTATGTCAGTTATGGCATGGGTGTGCTGTCCCTCGTGGTTCAGTGTTCGGGTAGTATGTCAGTTATGACATAGGTGTGCTGTCCCTCGTGGTTCAGTGTTCGGGTAGTATGTCAGTTATGACATAGGTGTGCTGTCCCTCGTGGTTCAGTGTTCGGGTAGTATGTCAGTTATGACATAGGTGTGCTGTCACTCGTGGTTCAGTGTTCGGGTAGTATGTCAGTTATGGCATGGGTGTGCTGTCCCTCGTGGTTCAGTGTTCGGGTAGTATGTCAGTTATGACATAGGTGTGCTGTCACTCGTGGTTCAGTGTTCGGGTAGTATGTCAGTTATGACATAGGTGTGCTGTCCCTCGTGGTTCAGTGTTCGGGTAGTATGTCAGTTATGACATAGGTGTGCTGTCACTCGTGGTTCAGTGTTCGGGTAGTATGTCAGTTATGGCATGGGTGTGCTGTCACTCGTGGTTCAGTGTTCGGGTAGTATGTCAGTTATGACATAGGTGTGCTGTCCCTCGTGGTTCAGTGTTCGGGTAGTATGTCAGTTATGACATAGGTGTGCTGTCCCTCGTGGTTCAGTGTTGGGGTAGTATGCCAGTTTTGGCATGGGTGTGCTGTCACTCGTGGTTCAGTGTTCGGGTAGTATGCCAGTTATGGCCTAGGTGAGCTGTCACTCGTGGTTCAGTGTTCGGGTAGTATGTCAGTTATGACATAGGTGTGCTGTCCCTCGTGGTTCAGTGTTCGGGTAGTATGTCAGTTATGACATAGGTGTGCTGTCCCTCGTGGTTCAGTGTTCGGGTAGTATGTCAGTTATGACATAGGTGTGCTGTCACTCGTGGTTCAGTGTTCGGGTAGTATGTCAGTTATGGCATGGGTGTGCTGTCACTCGTGGTTCAGTGTTCGGGTAGTATGTCAGTTATGACATAGGTGTGCTGTCCCTCGTGGTTCAGTGTTCGGGTAGTATGTCAGTTATGACATAGGTGTGCTGTGACTCGTGGTTCAGTGTTCGGGTAGTATGTCAGTTATGACATAGGTGTGCTGTCCCTCGTGGTTCAGTGTTCGGGTAGTATGTCAGTTATGGCATGGGTGTGCTGTCACTCGTGGTTCAGTGTTCGGGTAGTATGTCAGTTATGACATAGGTGTGCTGTCCCTCGTGGTTCAGTGTTCGGGTAGTATGTCAGTTATGACATAGGTGTGCTGTCACTCGTGGTTCAGTGTTCGGGTAGTATGTCAGTTATGACATAGGTGTGCTGTCCCTCGTGGTTCAGTGTTCGGGTAGTATGTCAGTTATGACATAGGTGTGCTGTCACTCGTGGTTCAGTGTTCGGGTAGTATGTCAGTTATGACATAGGTGTGCTGTCCCTCGTGGTTCAGTGTTCGGGTAGTATGTCAGTTATGACATAGGTGTGCTGTGACTCGTGGTTCAGTGTTCGGGTAGTATGTCAGTTATGGCCTAGGTGTGCTGTGACTCGTGGTTCAGTGTTCGGGTAGTATGTCAGTTATGGCCTAGGTGTGCTGTGACTCGTGGTTAAGAGATGCTTTTCAGCCTATACACATACATTCGGAGTGATTCCGATTTGTGGAAACATTATTTTACGTTATATCGCAGTGTCCATGCTGAATTTGTCTGGATGAAATATGTATAAAGGATTTGTTGGTATGTGTCGCTTCTCTATAAAACATGAATGTCATGTGTGTTCTGTCTCGCCGCATTATACCAAACATTAAAAATGGCACTTGATGTCACCGCGCCTGGCACACGACATTTGAAAGAAGGATTAGTCAGTCACGGCTGGTGCCTGTACACTGTGCCTGATCGGCGTCTTCATATTAGCCTCAGGCATGCTGTCTCTATGGGCTACCACTATAAAAGTCCAAATTAGTAAATTACACACACAAGCTTGCATTTTGTTCGATATATGAGTGGAATTATGTTGAAAGCTATGTAAAGACTCCATCTATAACTCACTAGATATGGTTGTAACCCGTGAAATACACATCGAAAATGGTGTGGTTCAGCCAACGATGGCCATGACTGAATGATCGTGTGACTGTGGCTCTCCCGGCAATGCGCTGTTAGCTAAATATTATTTATCTAGAATCTAGAAATCCACTTGAATTCCAGATCATGCAAACTAGCTGCCTTTCGTAGGTACTCAAAAATGTTCTGATAACTGTTGGAGACAAGAGCTATCGTTGTCTTAGTTATTTAAATTAGTCGTTGAAATTTCCAAAATCAGTATTTATGCCGCCGTTGCAGTAATGACATTTTGATTTTAAGTTGAAACGTCACAATAAATTTGATGAAAAAAACTCCAGTCCAAAATGCTGATGCAATAAATCAATCGTACAAAGCAAAGTAGATTACATGACGGAATAAAATTATAGAAAATGCAAATAATTTTTTTTCTAAGAGCAAAAGCTGAAACTGCCCCTTTCCATAGAATGACCAACTGTTATTATGGATTGTCAGCCAGTGGCAATGAACCTTTCACTTTGACTGAAACAGAAACACCTCCTGCAACATTAACTGGGAGGAATGTGAAATTCAGTCTCATAACTTATCTCTTGATGGTTTGATGTAATCCCTCGTACTAACAGTATCTTTTAGGCAACAACTAAATATATAAATCAAGAAGGGGCAAAGCAAGTCTCACTAGATTATGATGCCGAAGCAAATTATTGAACATACCTTTACAGCCGCCAGATATATTTCCTGCTCAGCAAAGCGCCTCCCCAGACAATTTCTGGGTCCGAATCCAAAGGGTAGAAGAGCCATGGGTGGGATCAAGCGTTGTCTGTTGCCGTGTTCATCCCGGAGCCAGCGTTCAGGGATAAACTCATCAGGACGGTCAAAATATTTCTTGTTTCTCACTGTCCGCTGGTTATTCATCACAATCAGCGTCTGCAGCAGAGAAGGGGGGTCACAATACGTGCTTACTGCAGTGGAGACTGTTCCGGGAACTGCAGAATGCAGACTGTTCTGGAGACTGCGGAATGCAGACAGTTCCGGATACTGCAGGTTGCAGACTGTTCCGAATGCTGTAGAATGCTTGCTGTCGAAGTATGTGATGGTCAAACTATGCATTGATAACATAGGTAATATGTAAATTCTGTTGAATGGGTTTGATGCAGTATATCAGTTTAAGCATGGTTTGGCAGCCTGAAGTGTTGCAGGTATGGTCAGTGAACATGGCCAAACAAAGAATTCAGGTAGCAATCAGCAATAAACAAGCCCTAATCTCAACGACGACGGATGACTGTTTGTGTAAAACAATTCCAGTAACAGACCACGGCTCACTTGCACAAAGGGGTCTCAACACTACAATTATTGTTACTCCTATCTAAAATCGCTTTGTGCAAGTGGACCCTGGTAGTGGTGGTGTGTGAATGTGTGCGCGAAGGCGTGCGCACGTGTGTGAGTGTGTGTGCACGTTTGCTTCACTTTGCGGTCATCAAGTAACGGTTTTCTTCTTTGTTGTTTAAACCTGTACTCAGCGATGATTCAGCTACATAGCGAAGGTCAATTGAAACTACTTGCTGACCAGACAATCGAGTGATTGACATCATGAGCAACGTTCCATGTTGTCGGTGTACAACTCCCCCATAAGCCTAGTAACAGAGTCCAACCTAATCACTTCTTGTGGCATTACTATGTAGCTGTGACTATTCTAACCTTGCACAAGGTTTTACTGACTTACCCCGGCCGGGACATTGTATCCACCCAGCACCAAGTCTTTCGGGATAAATCGAGCAGTACCAGACGCGGTAGGATATACGAATCTGCAACAATGCAAATGTTGACATAGCTCAGTTTTTTAGGTGGGGAGGGAGGGAGGGAGAGAGAGAGGGGGGGGGAAGGGAGGGAGGGAGAGAGAGAGAGAGGGAGGGAGGGGGAAGGGAGGGAGAGAGAGAGAGGGGGAAGGGAGGGAGGGAGAGAGGGAGAGAGAGAGGGGGAGGGAGGGAGGGAGGGAGGGAGAGAGAGAGAGAGGGGAAGGGAGGGAGGACATACAGAAAGGGAGAGAAAGTATGTGCTTGGCTGCGTGTGTGTGTGTATGCGTGCGTGCGTGCGTATATATGTGTCGATGTATTGTGCTTCGGGGCATGTTAGGGGAGACCATACATGTGGCTATTGGAGGCATGACGAAGAAGATGGGGTTGGATGGTTTGACGCATGGGATCTTTAATGAGAACATGCCATTTTGTAAGTTAATATCTGTAGACGTCGTGATCTAGTCACGCAATATATTTTTTTGGAAATATCAGCGACTTAAGTAACAAACAGTACAAAGATGTTGGGGATCGACAGCTGTTAACCTCTGTTGACTCACTCCGATTTACTCTCAACTGATATAATCAAATCGTTTTTTTGGTTCTTTTAGGTCAGGTTGAGAACGTTTGTAGCACCAAATTCGATCCGTTCGTTCTTTTATGTACCATTTGTGTCATCTGTTGATCTCATGCCTACCTGAAGGACTCCTTGAGACAGGCCTTCAGGTATACAAGCTTCCCCAAATGGTCTTCTGTAAGAGGGCCCGAGTCTCCAATTACAGAGTGTATCTCTTCATACAGTTTTTGTTGTTCCTCCGGGTGCCGGGCAATGTTGTACAGAAACACCTGGAGGTTCTTCGCGGTCTGAAGAATCAATGTACGAGTAATCATTTAAAGAAAGTCACATGACATACTCACTCTTTTAGGACATGTTCGATTAGGGCTCGCGTTTTGAAAGCGTTGGCTGTCCTTTAACGTTTTTAGTAGTATGTACAATAAATTATCAGTTGAAGAGCAGAAATCTTTCAAGTGATGGAGGCTGACACTACAATTGGTTTCACACACTGTGACCGGTGTGGTGAGTGAACGTCTTATCCACTGGGATATTCCACAGTGTACAGAAGTGTTGAACAACTCACGGAGTCTGTTCCGGCTATTAGCAGATCCAGGACGATCATCTCTATCTCCGCCATACCGAATGTCCCATGGCCAAGCAGTGACAACAGGAAGTTGGGTTCTTCTTTATCTAGCAAACCCATCTTCTCCTTCTGTTTCAAATCCTCCATTGCCTCACAAAGTAAAACACCCACATGTCTGCAAACGACACACGATTTCAAAGTAACTAAAATAGCCATACATTCAAATATCAAATATCTCCATTCCACTGACACATTCTTGTGACGGGTCATACGAAGTGAATTATCACAATAATACACGTGACTAACCCAGGCTATTACAAACTCACAGGGATCACTCATATCAGTTCGTTACAACAGTGTTTCGTCATGTGCATTCCACCAAAACATATTGCAAATGTCAGCGGAAGAAATAAGCGTGTTCGTTTTAAACGTAGTAATTGACTCAAGTTCATTTTTATTATAAAACTGTAAAAAATAAAGTTGAAAAGGAATTATATCCCGAAAAAAAACAATAATTGATAAAATAATTGTTTGATCGGCATTCAAGAAGTTGCCAACCATAAAGTTGTATGTTTCATGTTTCACTGATCAGCTGTTACCCTCGTCATGCTCACCAGAATACTTATGTTCGAGGTAACCAATTCACGCATTTGCCCACACAATGCTCAATGTATCCCACTGACATGATCAACATGGCGTACTGTGGACTATACAACCTCGAATGCCTGTCACTTTCCAGTATCATCGTGATAAATCAGACAGAACTAAGTATAATGCTCTTTGTTTGCCGTTGAAAGACTCAAGCCAACACACTAATGACAATCCAAAGATTGACATCATTTGGATACAATGCCCCAAGCATGAACACGTGATCAATACATTACTTACTCTCCAGTTGGAACCAACATTCATTGTGTCTTAATTGTGTTAATTTCATTCTAGATATGGAAATACGGACCGAGAGTGAACTACCTACTCTCTGATGTCATCCACAACCTTTGAATACTGCTTGTACAGGGGAGTCTCGAACAGGCCAAAGTACAAAGGAGGTGCATGGAAACCTTTCATAAACAAGTCGAAAAAAATTCGAATGTTATTGCAGAATTCATCGACTTGTTCGTCCATGTTTGAATCCAAAAGGCCCTGTCTCTTGTTTAATGCAACCACGCAAATACCTGAAACGGTAATAAACAAATGTGAGCGTACATGACAACATCACATCCTACTTTATATATAGTCTGTCTCACAGTTCCTGAACCCCAGTGTTTCCCCTTCTGTATAACCTTTTCTGAAATGCTTTTTTTGGCAACTTTTCAAATTGAAAGAAAGTGTTTGATATTCCTGTTTAGCATTAGTCTAATCTTGCAACTAGACTATGTTTAACACGTTTGCACTGTAAGAAAGTGAGCTTGATGAAAAATGGCTCTGCTCACCCTTCAGAAAATGGGTACCTGATAGGATAAGTCATGTAACCATTAACCTTCTAACGCCTCACGGGCAGCCTAGGCTATCCAGGGTAATGATGAACAACCTACGCTGTAGCATGCAGTCGGTGTGTACCTAGAGCAGTATAGATGGACTTAATCATTATTATCTGACAGAACAAAAGAACTGCCACGTGCACACGGCAGCTTGCGGCTTAATGACTTCATGTATTACCTACTTTCGGACGCATACTTGGAGAAGACAGTTTGCAACTCTTCTGGCGTAAAGTTGTGATGAGTCAGTTTCTGTACAAGATCATCAGCGACTTCGTTCTGCGCTGCCAGGTAACGAAGTGCAGAGTTCGGCTTCATTAACTTGGCATTCACAGCTTTTCTCAGGGTGTACCACTCTTCATTTTGCCTAAATTGTTTAGAAAGTGTGAGGTTAATATGTACTGGTAATGGATTACATCACTGTGAAACCTCATTACCTCTAGGTCTTTGTGATTATGTGTCATCCATATTTCCATATTATCCATGAGCGAAAGAGAATTCAAAGTAATACTATACAGTTGAAAAACTCAAAACGCTACTATAGCCTGAACATTATAATTAATGGTTTGCATTCCACAAAAGTTTCTCTTCAGTCGCAGAAAACTGCAAATACAAGTCCAAAACACCTCTGTGATACTCATATGGAACACGTGATAATTCCCAAACCGTTTTCTTTTTCATTCCTTTGTATCTAACATCAGATATCAGTATCTGCTTTCTTTCGCCTGATGTGTAGTGTAAAGACATGATGAGGAGTCTGCCGTTGAGTCATACCTCGTTTAATGATATTCGAGTTAGTTATTAGGTTACACTTCATGAGGTGAAGTGGAGTTGCCTTGAAGTTAATATGTTCCCTCGTCACGCCGAAGACCCGGGTTCGATTCCCCGCATATATGGGGCCCCTTACTGGTGTCCCCCTGCTCTGATATTGCTGGGATATTGTTAAAAGCGGCGTAAAACTAAACACTCACTCACTTTACGAATGTCATACAGGGCGCTACGTGCCTGCTGGTTTTTATTTAAGCACTTCGAAGTTCGTTTTTCAGTGAACCCATGTAAAAGAGGTTCGGAAACCCGCAAAATATTACCATGTATGGTTTTGAACATTATAAATGTGCAAACAGGAGTTATGCTGAACATATTAATGTACAAAGTACTAGAACAAATTATTTGTAACTTACATTGAAGCCAAGCCAGCGATTATCCCTCTGGTTTTGCTGTAGTACACATGCAGATGCGGAAGTGGTCTTTTGGGCATGCGTCCTTCGTTTCTAAAGACAGTTTCTATGTCTGCGGGATCCTCTACATAAACTGTCCATCCGCCCATTCGAGCTTTGACCACTGGGCCATACTTGTCGTGAAGGTGATCAAACAACAAGTGGATTGTAGAAGGCTCGAAATTTGCTGTAACACGCGTCATTCTGATTAGAAATATACCTGTCGAGTAGTTTTACTTCAGGAAAGAGGGAAATGATAACACATGAGGAGAAATGTAATCAGGGTGGATACAGGATTGGTTTTTGAATGAAAGTGATCGAGATAGAGAGAAAGGGAGGGAGAGAGCGAACGAGAGAGAGAAGGTGGCACACAGATATACTGGGAGAGTGCGTAAGTGCGTGAGTGTGTGTGTGTGCGTGCGTTGGTAAGTGCGTGCGTGCGTGCGTGCGAGCTGGTGTTTTGGGCATGTCAGGGGGAGACCATACATGTCATATTGGGCTCATGACGGAAAAAGATGGGGTTGGATGGTGTGACGCATGGGGTCTTTAATGAGAACGTGTCATTTTGTAAGTTAATCTCTGTTGATGTCAGGATCTGGTCACGAAATGTAGATTTTGCAATGTCGGCGACTTAAGTAACAAGCAGTACAAAGTTGTTGGGGATCGACAAATGTCTTACTCATTCTGATCTGAAACACTACTCTGAAACTGTTACTATGTTTTGAGACGCGACACCTTCTATTAGATTCCCGAGACAGTATGCACAAACGTGTAGAACAAATCAAAACACTTTTGTAAAAAGAATTAAAAGTGTCTGGCACAGATTCGGTTAGATTATACTTTATCCTTTGCTTCTGAATAAGGGACTGTGGGGTAGCCTAGTGGTTAAAACGTTCTCCCGTCACGCAAAAGACCCGGGTTCGAATCCCCACATGAGTGCAATATGTGATGCCAACGTCCGGTGTCCCCAGCCGTGATGTTGCTGGAATATTGCTAAAGCGGCAGAAAACTGAAGTCAGAAATAAGATTCGCTATAACATGCCATTTGTTTGGGAGTCTTCTGCGTGTTTTAAATAGTGTCTACCTACTGAATGGTTTGAAATACAGCATGGCTCCGAATCGAGTCCAGTTGCATATTCCTGTTGGTCCAGGTATGGCCTCAAAGGGTTTGACGTCTTTGGTAACGACATCGGCTGGTGAGACGGCTGCGGCGGCTGTGGCTTGTGTTTTGACCAGGATGTCATTGTGTGAGCGGCGAAACTGGGCGACAAGGCGTCGTAGTGCCTTCATCAGGCTCAAAGGCGGAGGTGTGGCGACTGAATAAAATGGTTTCAACTGATAAATCACATTTACCAATATCAGTAATTTAATTTGACTGAGAGGCCGAGGTCTAGTTTCTGAGCAAGATAATTTGAACAGATGGATGCACTGGAAATGTTGGAAAATACACATATATTTTATTCACGTTCAGCACATATTTAATATTGTCAGTCATATTACTCCTGCTTAAAGGCACACTGTCACACATGTTCGTCAATAGTTTGGCCTATGGTTTATACATTGGGGGCATAAGCACTCTCTTTAACTTCCCACGGGTGAGATAAAAGACTTGTTATCAGTTACAAGTTGCCTGAAATCGATAATCGATAAGATCGAACAACTTCCAAATAGATAGCAATTGGCATATATGGAATGTAAAGAATTTCTCCGCATGTCGAAAAGTGTCGCACGCGGTTTAAATTACAAAGTGCTTGGTAGGATATTCGTAGAGAGCGATCCAAAAGACGTTTGAAACAATGTTCGGCCAGTAGATGGCGCAGAGTTGATTTTGCAATGTTGCATTAATTCATTCTAGCTTTTAATATAATATTTTAATCTAACTGTGCGATTAGGGGTGTGAGAGAAATGCATTTGGGATTTTTTAGAGAAATTTGGTGTGACATTGGTTACATTGACTACACCAAATCACAATCCGTATTTAAGGAGCACTTATCGTACTAACCCTCCATTGAACTGAATCATCTCACAGCTGCGATTTGGTGATGTTGAAAATGGTTTTCGGTTTTGTAAATGTACATACATCCAGTTGTTAAAACTGATGATAGTTATGATATATATTGCTGTCTCTTTTCAACGTATTCGAACCAAGCTCGTATGAAAGTAATCATCGTCATAAAATGTCGGTGATTGTGTATAGTTTTTAAGGTATAATTTATGTGCAATAACTTACAAGGAGGGGGTCTCTCCGGGTGATAACTTTGTAATTAATGTCGCATTTTATGTGATTTAGGAGTAGACTGAATCTTTTACAAGATATTTTATATGAGATTGGCTCGAGGGCACTAGGGCACTGAGCCATAATGCATTCCATGCACACGTGCTTATCATCGCGAGATATATATCTGACACATGTCATAAATATCTCCAAAAGCAATCCATCAGCGTATTTAAATGTACATTTTATACACATCTCGAAAATAAATTTCGAACCAAACTATGAAATGTAATAAAGGTAAACAAAAAAACTCTACCAGAAATATATAGAGCTCACTCTACACGCACGCATGCACACACACACACTCACATGATTCGTTAAACACACACAGTGATGAAGGTACATTCACTGCATGGAAAGAGAAACTGTTGCCAAAACCTGATCAATAAAGCCAGCTGTCATCACTTACTAGTATCACACTATCATCACAAGTACCCTACTTTAATGCGTTTATCTCTACCAGTCCCATTTCAAAACCCCCCCAAACTTCTGATACGACTGAATCATGGATAAATATGTAACCCCATTGCTTATAAAATGGCAACATGTGGACGAGGTGGGAAGTGTGGATGACCTTGATGACCCGGTGCAGTGTGACCCAATGTCTGTTCAAGCCAGCAGTCATCGCATCATGGCCCATGTAATGATAAGCTATAAATAGCTGGAAATCGGTCTAGCCACATGCTACACATGCATTGCAACCTTCAGCCGTTACCTAGCTAGACGGAGCCTCGTCGATACATCGATCGATAAACTGCAGCGGAACGAGGAAGTGATCGATACCGTACAAACTGGGTTGGGCACTATTATCTTTCCGCCTGCAACATTGTTTGTACCGAAAGCATTTATCATTACACACACACACACACACATACACACACATCCTTGTATGTACCCAAAACCATTATGTATACACACATACATGTACCACAACTATATCTACACATACACACACACACACACACACACACATACATACATACATACATACATACATACATACATACATATGTGTGTGTGTGTACACACACACACACACACATATATATGTGCACACATATCTACACATATATATGTACACAACACCATTTATATACACCCATATATGCAACACAACCATATATACGCACACGTATGTATACAAAACTACACGTGTATAGACACATACATGTAACACAAACAAGTATACACACATACACACACATATATGCATGCATAGTACAGACGTACGTTACGTAATATATTATAGTTGTGTGGAATGTGTTGCAGGGGAAGGTAGGTGTGTGTATATTTGTGCATAAGTATTCGTATATTGCTGCGATATAAGTGTGCATTTAATTCACCGAAGCACTTGATCTGGCGTTTACGTACGATCCGTGACAAATTGCGTACAGTTTTGTTGACATGTTCGGCAAACGCTATAGCAGTGTGACTTGAATGCCACACACCATGTGGTGACTAGGAACTGGACTAGCTCTCACTCAACGGTTCCTCCTCGAGTCATGCAGAACAAGCCGCCCTCTAAATTCAGATGTACTCGGGTGTGATGAGGTGAGGGAAATGAAGTTAAATCGGGTTTAAGTAACGTTGTTAAACATGTATATAGATGTACATGTATGAGCATGTACCACTCCTGCTTGTATACTGGTACAAAATGTCGCAGTTTCACACATATTCCCCAGTCAGATATAGCACTGTGACTCGACCCGACCGCTATCTGTATGATTCATCTAGTGTCCATCACAAGTCAGAATAACTAAATGTACTTGGCTTTAAAGTGATTAAAAAATTGGTTAGAATTTAAAAATATATTTAGATCATGCGAATAAATATTTGATAATTTCACTGGCATATGGAAGTCTGGTCGGTTTTCACTCTTGACGTTATTAAAAGAATGCAATGTTAAAATATGTCCGTAACACCGAACTGTTAAATATCCTCCTATATAAACCGAAGCTTAGCATATATGCTATCTTTTTGCTGACAAACAAAGAGTACATCGAACCCTGTCTATAGCAGATGTATTTCTCCAAGGACATTTAGGAGAATATCTGACTACTGAGTGTTGACTATGTCAGGTTGATAGATGGCAAATTGTACAACAATGAACATTTTTAAAAGAAATATTGCTAAAATTACCGGTAATTGCGATAGTCAAAAACAGAATCTACATATGGCGCCGACTGTAACATTATTTATATGTGTCTGTTTTTGTGAAAAACTAAAAATAACATATGCATGCAAATGAAATAGTTACCGATATGTATGCATTCAGATGCAACATAATGCCACTGCAGTTTATATGCATAGATGCAATATGATACGGTCTAGAGGAACCTGACAAGAATGCTTGTGTGTATACACGGTGGACCTTATGATATGTACTTTATGGGGTGACATGTTCCATTTTGAAAATAGCCGAGAAACGATTATATTTATCGGCATAGTTTTAAGAAGTAAAAGTGCTATACCTGCATATCTAACGCTGTATACAACGAAAACAAACTGATTCAACAAACGTTTCCCGTCACATGCGTGTATGCTGAACTCGCGTATTTGAAAGACGCAGTTGACATACCTCACTATGTCAGACCGGGACACGCGTCTCATAAAGGAGAATTAATTCGCACTTTTAAACCCATTTACTTGGGTTTTCGTTGATCCTGGAACATTATCTTTTAAATACACGTGTGTGGTTGGAGAAGAACAATACGCTGAATCTGTTCAGCAATGTAAGAAACAATGAAGACACTATTTACCTCACACTGGTGTTTATACATCGCGTAAACCCGTCTCACAATGTGTGCTGTTTCCATTACACTTTCTTTCGTTAAGATGTGACACACAAACTTGAGAAAATCTCCAAGGCTTTGTGACACGCAAATGATTTGTATCATCAGCTGGGTGAAAATGTCACTAAGTTGCAGCAACCTCATTCTGCAGTGTGATCCAGTAACGTGTATATAGATATAAAATACACCTACCATACGTGCTATCAGCTGATCCAACAAACAGTACAGTGTACATAAATATATAAATATATATATATATATATCGCGGTTGACCCACATTCGGTCTCATTTCTGCTTCTCCGTTCGTCTATTGATTTTTTTGTTGCTCAAGATCGAACTGTCGTTCAATGACCTCCATGGGCGCTCCATGTCAGATGTGACGATTACATTATAATTATCGATACGTGCTGTTCAAACATATTATTTTTAAGAGCAATAATTCAATGCACGATCGATGGCTTGATGCTTTGTGTGTCCTACTCCACGATAGGTAAAGATGGAAAATAGAACGACACATTTGGTTCCTACTTAAATAACATTTGTTATCATTCATCAGAACTTCTGACCTTCGACTCAGTACATTAAATATGTTGTATTACGTTGAGGAATGATTTGTTTTGTTTTACCTACAGCTGACAAAAGAAATGAAAAACAATGGTTGATTAATGAAGTAAACGCGAAAACAATTCTTGGTAATGGTGACGGAATAGGATTAACGCGTGTTCCTCACTGGACTTTGTAATTTACATGGGAATAATACTTTTGTATAAGCACACGTTTCCTTTACACCCGAGCTCATGCCTTCCAGCAACAGCTGACATTTGTGGAATAAGTTGATATATTCCAGCAACACCTGGCATTAAACTAGTTCAGAGTATACTCAATTTCAAGGCATTCCTGGTTGTATACGACACTAACAGTGGTGTATATTAAAACACTAACACTGATGTATATTAAATGGTTATGCTTTAGATGCATACATACAAATAATAATACTCTGAAAAGGTTTCTATGCAAACATTTTACAGCGATGTGTATGGAATTTTAACAATTATTGTTAGATTTATTAATATGTGTTCTTGAATCTTCAACAACACCAATATCTTGAAGGATCGCATCACTCTTTGCACCAAATGAAATCATGTTCAACATCTTAAAATAAACTTAAATTAAAAAACTGAGTACGATATGTATATAAGATGAAAAATGCAGTCTCCCTTTCAAGTTTCCCAGGAACAAGTACTCTTTATAGGCTCACTTGTCATTGTTTTTTTTTATTTGAATTAAGAAAAGATAATACATATGCATTTAAATTCTTCTGAGTTTGTTACATCTCGAAATGAAACACATATGTTTGTACACACGTAAAATGGGACAACACGCATACTTTGTCCCTAGTTTTGTTACGAGAAAACACATAGCACGAGTGAAAACTAAACTGTATATAAATATGACGTGCGGAGTAGGCACATATTACTATTCTCGACAAAATACACAATGTCATAATACGCAATGTTAGGATAACCGGGTAACAGACAGACACTTTGTACTCACACGCTGTCTGGACATGTACATGTCACTGCGTTTACATAGTGCCAACATGTATTTTTCGGCAATGAACGTGGATGTACACGCTCTACAATGCTTCCGTGTAGAGCTGTATTAATCACAAGTGACACGAGGTAAGTTGGCGTCGTGGTGTAAATTTTTGATAGAGGTCAGCGTTTACGTTCATAACGCGTGTCTCATTTGTTCATAACGTGTGTCTCAAGTTAATGTAAAGCATTAAGATAAAAAAATGGATTACCATTATATCATCCTTGTATTGAAAAAGAGATTTTAGAGGTGGTGAGGGGACAGTTTGGTTATAGTATCCCAAGGTATTTCAAAGGGGAATGAGTTCCCAGAAACTCATATTTGTCTTCATGTAGGGATTTCAAGGAAGAATAATTTTACAGTTTATCATACTTGTCTTCATATAGTAATTACAAAGAAGAACAATTTCAGAGTTTACTATGCACGTCTTCATATATAGATTTCAAAGAAGAACAATTTCAAAGTTTATCATACTTGTCTGCATAAAGGGGTTTCAAAGAAGAGCAAGTTCACAGTTTACCATACTTGTCTTCATTAAGTAATTTCTGAGAAGATCAAGTTCTCAGTTTCTGGGAAAAAATAGGGGATTCTTGAGAGCAAAGAACACCAGTATCTCATTTATAGAACTCAGACCTTGAGAAGATGGACAGATTCTCTTGCACCTGTCAGCAAAAGAACTTTTGTTATTTCATTACAGTTTAAGATGTGTATTGAATACAGTTTATTGAGTGTTCGAATGCCTTGTAGCGTAGTTCATACCATACAATATAGAACTGGAAAATGCCAGACTCCATTTCTTTGTCAAATGTCTACATGTGACATGATTTTGGTTTTGATACAGTACGCCGACGCAAACAATACCTTATAAACAATATTGGCACAAGGGTACTCCAGATTGCGGATGGTTACATAAGATATGATTTTTTAGATAAAATACGTAAACGGTTTTTTTTTTTGGTTTTTTTTTTTGTTGTTGTTGTTTTTTTTTGGTTGGGGGGGGGGGGGGGGTAGACATACCATTTGAAATGGAATATACATTTATATTAATATAAATTTAATTGCTAATATATGCAAATAGAACATAGTTTTGTATTTTTTTCTGTTATCATTGTCAATACGTCGTTCTTTGAACTTTCCCAGGCATAGTGAGTGCAATAGGCACCTTCTCGTGTGATGGCCTTAGACAAGAAAGTATTTCGTTTTAGTGTAGCATGTATTGGTCTGAATATGACAGAACACGGTAACGGTGTCGTTGGAAGTATTGCATGATCATGGACCGAAATCTGTCCTACAATGTGTACATGTGAAACAACATGAAATAACATTTTGAAATGATTTGTCACGGGATTGTTGTCCTTGAGCTGCAATCAGCTGACGCTAGGTAGGGGCTGCGTACGCAAAGATCTCAAGACAGTTTTGATCATTTACAGTGTATATTACTGTTATATTCATGTATTGCACATATCCACGTACCTAATACATGCTGAAGGCACTGGCATTTATATTCAATACACTGCAAAACTATGCAAAAGATTTGACAAATGTGTTAGCTTAGCAGTGATGATTGAATTGATAACTATCAATGTAGTGCTATGTGTTTCTCTTCAGTGTACTTGCAAACCAGTATTATGCTCTAAGGTAATAGCTTTTGTTTGACAAAACGTGTTTTTTCTCATATTTTAATATATTTGCGAAACACTCAGGACTGAGTTGTCTGAATGAATTCAAGGTGTCAATGACGTCCACAATCAGTTGCCATATGTTCCAGTTCTAAATTCGTGCTGAATATTATAAGTGATATGTCAACACTAAACCATTGCTTATTCAAGAAACTATGTAAATTGTTTTCCATGACGTCACATTGTGTTCCCGAAGACGTTACAGGTTATGTTTCCAATGCAGCACGTTCAGCCTCCCAATACATCTTCCAGAGCTCATATCACTATACAGCTACTCTGGCTTACTAAGAAATATACACATATTTAACACATATGACACATTAAGGAAACTGTGCATGGCGATGTCTCTGGGCATGATGCGTTTGACAATATACATGCAATCAAAAAGCAAAAGGTCATTTTACGTTATCGCTTATTGTGTGATACACAGGGCTAATAATAAAGCTAACAATGAATGAATGAGTGAGTTCAGTTTGACGCCGCATTCACCAATATACCAGTCACATAGCGGCCGTCTGTAGTCGAGTCAGGACCAAATAATCCAGTGATCAACAGCTTGAGCATCGATCTATTGGGACACAATGACATGCGTTAAGCAAGCCTGACCACCCAATCCGGTTAGTCGCATTTTACCATGATCATGGGTTACTTATGATCAATTCTAACCCGGATCATCATGGATCCAAACATGGATCCAAACATGGATCCAAATAAGATAACATAAGATAATAAAAGTCGTTATGCTTGAAACTGTGACCTGAATGTGGATCATTCAGCTGGACGATAGTGATGTCGAATTTACCCTCTTATTTTGTATTCACAGTAGACACAAACAAACGTATTATATATCACCAACACTGTGTCGTGATTAGCACGTCGCAAGTCTAAACGTGAACATGCATATTAGTCACCCATGTACAACTGTTTTATATTATTCATTTTGCAATGACTGGTACAGGTATTGATTTCTGTCCAATTTGAAAAGTATGTCTCTTTTTCACATGAAAAGCCATGGGAAGGTCCCTCTTTACATTACGAGTTATTAGCAAAGCCTGTAGAAATAAATTTCAACATAGATGTTATAAACTATAATTGGACTTGTTCATTTCAAAACTTGTGATATTTGGACATCAGCTAAAATATGTTTCAGTGTAACAACTGCTGACCTCCGGAAGGCTTGCTGGTAATATAGAAACATTGGCAAATCTGTTTGCAAATTGGCAAATAAAATATATTATATTTAGTGGCAAATTTGCTCATACGTAGATGCTAGTAACATGTTTATTATAATGTATTGGGTCATTTTACCAATGTGAGTAATTGTATGGAATCATCAGCAATCATTTTGTGCATGTAATTATTATGTATATTTTTGTAAATTTTATACAGCGTCATTTTGATGCAGCGCTTGATAAAAAAGAATTTCCTCCGGGAAAGTTACATCTTGTCTTATTTTACTTCAGCACTTTTAGTGTCAGAAAAAAGCCGCTCAGTCTTCATCCTCGGCTTGATAATTCTGATGCCTTCATGCATGTACCCCAAAAGTTATTCGTAATTTACAATTCGACATTTCTAGTCCGATCGTATATTATTCGGGCCTTTGTCAAAACGCGTCATACGGTTCACAATGACAAAGATTCCCTCTAAAATACCAAGTAAACAAAGGTTTAACTGAAATGTATCACCTTACCTGGAGTATGGCATGTATACACCTGTACATACACGCATGTCTGTCATTGTTATAATTATATGTTATACTATATATAGATATATACACAACCCTTTCCATATTCATTAGAAACACCTGTTAACATCTGAATCGTGTGTACACCGACCTATATCGTATGTTGATTAGACACTATCTACGTTCGAGCCGTGGATCTAGGCCTAGGGAGGTCCTGATTGTTTAAAAAATAGATTCTCTCAGATGCCATATCCTGTTTTCTGTAGGTGGAATGATTCCATTTACGTAATATCTAATTTTGTGTACAATTTTATTTTTACTTGCTATTTTGACCTCACTTTTCATGTTTTTTCTAAACTTTCTTTGTTCCAAATTGTAGCATCTGTACATAATGTTCTGAGCAAAACACTATCAATATGTTTAGACACATCTGTATATAACGCAATCTGAAAAATGTTTTGCTTAGTTTAAGTGTTAATATATAATAGTTGCATTATTAATTCATTCGACAGTTCAGATTGCAGGTGTATTTACACCATACAGATGGTATCTTCAGGTTTGTTCAAAATTTCCACACTCAGTTTACTCACTGCAACTTAATAAGATACGTCAGTCAGAAAGATTGTTTTTTCATGATCAACCATGAAATTAACACATTTACAGTTCCAAGGGAATATAATAAAATGATTTTGACTCCATCATACACTTTTAGCTGTACTTGAATATATGTACATGGCCTTGGTATCATATTATCACAGGCGTGCTTCTGTGCATGTGCAACACTACATGACCACTTCGACGTTCCTTTTTCTAATTAGTGTTTTGTTCGTTGATTATTAGGTATTGCACAATATGCCTTCAGGCTGTAGGGTTTCTGTGTAGACTATGTCATTGTTCTGTCGTCCTTGGTTTATTTATTAATACTTGTTGTAGTCAGGTGCATCATTCTTGTCAAATTGGCTGCTCGCCATCATTGACTGAGGTGTGGATTCCAGGGCTGCGGTTGGGCATATGACCTATCAATTCTTTGTCGTACAAATATACTCTCTAAGAAATTCTAGGAGGGCAGCTGCCCCCTTATCCTAAGGGCAACCTACGGCCTTGTATGAGTATGTGTTTATGAATCACTTACCAAACAGATAACCACGAAAAAGTGAGAGTACCCTGCCCTTTAACTGGAACCCGTCAAAATCACATGCGAAAGGAAATATGTTCTAAATACGATTAACATTTTTCTGAGTCACAGTTTGCATGGTACGAAGCATAGTATCGCTTCTATGTTATCGACATAATATCGAGTTATCGTTGATCACCATAAGCGTCTTTCCAATTATAACACCTTATTGTAAGAGTTATAAGGAAATGTAAGCTAACAAACAGTGGAAGCTCTCAAAACCGGCATCTGTCCAATCCGGCAAGTTGTCCCCACCGGCATAAAATATCAGTCCCGTCCGTGGTTTGTACGTTTAGCATCAGCTCTAGAATTAGGCACATTTTCCTAACCGGATCATTTGTGCAGTCCCAACCAGTGCCGGATTAGACAGATTCACTGTAGTCTCAAATGTATATCGGGCTATCCATTAATTGTGATAAACGAGAAAGGTTGTTCAAAATTGCCCCATTTCCCCCAGCGTGGGTACTCGGTGAAATATGTCGCGAGAATATCAACCTTCCAGCTCCAAACAGGCAGCTTGGGTTATCCAAGGTAATAACAATCAGATTGTATGCTATTGAAGGCGCGTTATCAATGGTATAATTATACTAGTTCAATTACCCCGTCGCTTCATGCTTAAATACACCAAGGGAGGGTACTTGATGTTACACTACCTGACACTCGGTATTAAGGAGATACAAGTACTGGCTAGTTATTCTCGAAACGTTCGTGGCCCTACGAATTTCCTAACTTCATAATTAACACATTGGCTAGTATCAAATTTAAGAATTCTTAGGGCGACGAACGTTTCGAGAATAAGGGCCCTGATCTCCATAAATCCAGAATAGTGCAAGCAGCTTCATATACATACGTCGTTGTATAGCTGAAATTATCTATAAGATGATGCTTAACCCCGTTTCATTTGAATTAATATACAGTTTATCCCAGTAGTGTCACAACTAATCCAAACATCCTGAAATGTACTTATCGAGTTCTAATCATTGTACCAGATTGGTGTTATTTGAGCAAGCGTTAGTTGTCAAATGAACGTACAACACATAGAGGTGCAGAAGTTTGTTTAATGGGAACATGATCAACGGCAGCAATCAGAATTAAACACGAGATTGGAGATCGATGGTGGATATTGTGTGGACAGACAGACAGACACAGTCGCACAGACACACACAGAGACAGACAGACAGATAGGTTGTGTGCGTAGGCACTTTATGCCAGTACACACAGACAAACACACTCAGACAGACATGTTAGCTACGTGTGTAGTAGTGAGTGAGTATGGTTTTACGCCGCCATTTGCAATATTCCAGCAAAATCGCGGAGGGGACTCCAGAAATGGGCTTCACATATTGTACCCATGTTGGGAATCGAACCCAGACCTTCGTCGTGACGAGCGAACACTTTCACCACTAGGCTGCTTATACGCCACTGCTACTAAGTGTATAGTAGCTCGATAGACAGACACTCAGAGACAGACATGTTAAGACAGTAGTAACGTCACAGGCAGACAGACAGACAGAAAGAAGGTCGATCGCATACATTGACAGGCAATACTACAACATGAATACATGTAGCCGGTAGCTGTATATACATTGCCGTATGTACTCACCTGTATGTGACAGCTATATCCTACAAGTAGCATAAGTGACATACATCCCAGAAGCATTCTACCTGGAACCACGTGAGAGATCCTATTGTCAACTACAATATCAGCTGTGCAAGCTTACAGCCACCGCCTTGTCATATTCAACCGTAGACTGTTCACAGTTCGCCGGGTACGTAAAGTTTTATAAGCAAAAGCACTGTGTCAGCGTATGTTCAATTTAGAATAACGGACAGTGTAATAATGCAGATGTGCAAGAGAGGACATAAGCGCATTTTCTCCACCGAGGTTTTACTACCCACCAAAGTTGTTCTGATGCAAATTGTATCCTATCAGGGTTTAAAGGAGCTCCAGCGGTCATTAATCTCTCGCACATTACGTCCTCAACGGGCGAGAGCATCTAAACCCGTTCTGCTATCTACACCAAAAGTCGTTCGTGTCCGGAAATTTTATACAGTTGAACCTCTTATTAATAATATATTCCATTCCAAAATGATCCAAAAAGTCACGATAATATTAAACGAATAAAGCTGACATAACAGTACCACTACAAATACTGGGAAAATAGTCTAATGGAGATACGCTGTTTAATCCAGGTGATTGTTTTACCTAGCCTTTGTAATAGTTAAGTGAATTAAATTAATGGGATGTTCCCCCGAAATGAGACTGTGGGTAAAAGACACGAGCAGCGTCAAAGCACCTCCGAAGATCATTCACAATGATATTGTTATGCCTGATATCGGAGGTCACTGAGGTAGTAGACACATTCTAAAGTGTTCTAATGATATCTTGATGTGTTACTCTCTGGTAAGGCACTGTACAGAAAGATGTATTGCAGTCGCCTCACTTTGACAAACGTAATATCGTGCTCAGGCATGGTGTTGTACAGTTACGTCCAGGACATCTTGTATATGACAACATCATGGCGAAGCGTGTGTATTGTTACATCACATGATCCAGCTACTACAGTGTACGCACTACACATACCTGGGAGCATGTAGTGTTTCTCCATTTTATCGTTACTAACTTGCAGGTGCATGAAGTCTAAGACTAAAATTGTCGTTATACCTCAAGTCTGATCTAGCCTAACTGTATCAAAAACCGGATCTAGTCAAACTAACTAACTATCGTGATTCAGTCGGATACACCCCTTGACTTATCCAGTCGAACAATTCCCAAACCTGATCCAGTCGGATACACCCTTGACTTATCCAGTCAAACATTCCCAAACCTGATCCAGTCGGATACACCCCTTGACGTATCCAGTCGAACAATTCCCAAACCTGATCCAGTCGGATACACCCTTGACTTATCCAGTCAAACATTCCCAAACCTGATCCAGTCGGATACACCCCTTGACGTATCCAGTCGAACAATTCCCAAACCTGATCCAGTCGGATACACCCCTTGACTTATCCAGTCAAACATTCCCAAACCTGATCCAGTCGGATACACCCCTTGACTTATCCAGTCGAACAATTCCCAAACCTGATCCAGTCGGATACACCCTTGACTTATCCAGTCAAACATTCCCAAACCTGATCCAGTCGGATACACCCCTTGACTTATCCAGTCGAACAATTCCCAAACCTGATCCAGTCGGATACACCCCTTGACTAATCCAGTCAAACATTCACAAACCTGATCCAGTCATGCATAATCCAGTCAAATTTATCTCTTGCCTGATCCAGTCAAATACATCCCTTTTCTCATCCAGTGAAACATGTCCCAAGCCTGATCCAGTCAAACAAGTCTCAAGCATGATCTAGTCAAACATATTCCTTGTCTGATCCAGTGAAATATACTCCTCGCCTGCTCCAGTAAAGTATTACTAGTCTGATCCAGTCATATATCATACCTGATCCAGTCAAATGTAATCCTAGCATAATTCAGTAAAACACACCCACACCCACACCCACACCCACACCCACACCCACACCCACACCCACACCCACACCCACACCCACACCCACACCCACACCCACACCCACACCCACACCCACACCCACACCCACACCCACACCCACACCCACACCCACACCCACACCCATCCAGACGTGCTTCCAATGGCTCGCCACGTCCAACATTACAATACGTTATAAAGGTGTTCAGAAAATAGCGGACAATGAGTTCTCCCTTTCAATAGATGGAAAGATTGAGATGCAAGTACTGCCAAATATCCAAATCATTTGTCTCATCGTGTAAGTGTTCCTGTACATTTATAGTGTTCTACTACTCATTACCCTAATACAGACAAATTCTTTCATAAGAGATCAACGTGACATTGTGAGGATAATAAACTAGCCATGAAACATGATCACTGTGTAGCACACAAAAAGAAAGCTTAATGTAAGAAGCGGGTATTAACCTTTAGAGAAGGCTCTCGACCTTGACCCCGGCTTCCTTTCACGTATTGTGTTGTGGATTTCATATACAAAAGACACGTTTCGATACGGACCACCAGATCACTGAGACTCAGCACATCTATCAGCTTCAGGGGAAAGGCCCTAATGTCAATAATTAGTTGATGGCCATATATCAACTATACTGATGGCCAGCTATTGTAGATTATTGTTAGCTTAGCAGAAACCCTCTATGATCGTTTCATGAAAATCTCAGACTTATGGAATTAAGATACATTAACCAATGTTTGTTTCTTGCTTTAAGCTGCAATATTCCAGGGTCTTGTTCGACTGAAAAAGCCAATTCATTTACTGACATCAATCACCGTAATCTTCGCAAATGTCACACGCTGACATACACCAACCACATGCCCTGCCACCGAATCCCCATAGTTGCTTCTTTCGACAAGCACAGGTTGTTGAAGTTCAATTTGAACTCGGATCTTCTGTAGTGAAAATCTAGTATGATGAATCTTTAACAGTGAAAAGCTTGAAAGTCAATGCCCGTTCCATAGTAGTCAGTGGGATAGATCGTAAAATGTAGAACATTATGCATTTAGTTGCGTATACAAAAGATAAATACGGGTGAACCCAGCGTCTATTCGTGACGCATTCTATGCTGGAGGTCAGTTTCTGTGCCGAATGTAGTTGACTTACATTACGTCAGTGTTCCGGATTTCAGCGTGCACCAACAAGATTATGACCGAACCGATTTCTCTGTATAGGATTTCCAGCTAGCTGATTCTGAGTAAACATTATATGTGGCATAAGATCTGTTTTACTCAAACGTTTTGTTATGTAGATTTTCAGGTAGTGTCGAAATGCGATGACACGTTGGCGTCATCCAGAATCCTAAAACGACTGTGAAATGGGAATTCTATACTATCGTTGACTGAAATGGAGTTTAGAACTCGTGTGCTCTTTCGAATCTTTTGCTCAGTTACATATCTGTGATATATATACCTATATCACATCTATCGACATTTCATTTCGTGTGCATCATTTAATGAGCAAAATTTAATGTATATCTTCAAGGGACCTATTTCATCTGGGATTGTCCATTGCGTGCATGTTTGTGTTATTTGTTTGCCTAAATTGTGAATTTAAAAAACAGATGGAACCAAATCGAAAGTCTAGCAATCGAATATGAACTACACAACTCTGTTGGACATGATGCACATTGTCTTGACAACATGGACGTCCCCGTTACAATACATACAAACGATACATTTAGTGTATACTGGGTGAAACAGGGAACCGTTATGGCTTACTTGCCGAGTGCTTGCTCTTTTATGCCGATGATAATGTTTCTATTCCATATATGGTTTGTTAAGTTTGTTAGGTTAAGTTTGTTAATACTGTTATAAAATCCTTAATACCTGTGCACATTATGATGAAGATCACAATGAACCCATGACTCGAGACTCGACGTCACACTTGGTTGAATGTCCCCTTTAATGCCTTCCTGACCTTAAGACCCACTGACACGTTACGCTCCATGAAGAACTCTAGGCTCATCACAAAAACTATTATTGCTGTCCCGAGTTATTATCTAAAATCATTTGCCTGAATAATTTTGTTCATATGCAGTAGCGTCTCTGCTTAGAAGTCACTCCCAATCGAGTCCTTTCCAAGGTACATTCAAACCCTCTATGTCTACGTTACAAGTGACCTCTAATACACTGCACCTGTCATCAGCACATCATTTTACAACTTGACCTCATGAAGTGCTTTGAACATATACCCGTGACTTGGAAAGCGCTTTTCATGACCTACTATTAATGCAAATATGTTGTTGGCAAGAACATGTCTTGTAATATGTCAACATGGAATATATCGGGTCAACTGGTAGATAGTGTGTTCCTATTATAAATATATAAATATTATAGTGGTCAAATTATCTTTAGGTATGGCTTCAGCAACATGTACAAACAAAAAAACAGATGTTCTTGACGCCCATGGCCTATCAAATATCTATCGAGAAGTATTTCGGTATCTGTACATACATGTGTTTATGTTCAGCCGGAGTAATCGACAGGTGTCACTCCCAATCAATACTCAACATTCTGACTTCCCTATCGATCAGCATGAACTGCAGACAGATGTAAAGCAGCGTTCAGCCGATTGTTCTGTACAGGATGCACTCTTTGTGGGTCAAGTTTGTAACGATGGCAATTCACACGAAATGTTGCATCACACACTGATTAGATAAACCCATAACACCGCGGTCTCGTATTGAGCGACCCGGTGGTTTGTTTATACAAGTAACGAGTGCCTGCAGAATACGAGCGGCAAGGACAGTGATTTTAGACTGGCCCAGTCAGTGGAAGTACCGTACATATAGTTAAATATGTCAGTGTTAGTGTGAAATTTCGGGAATATCCTATAATGAATCTGGTTTCCTACCGATGATATAAAATCATGTTTATTTATCGTACCCTGATCCCCTTATGAACCAATCATTCACTCACTTAGCTATTAGCAATCTACCAATGATTCACTCACTCACCTAATATGCCAATGATTCACTCACTCACCTACTATACCAATGATTCACTCACTCGCCTAACATGCCAATGATTCACTCACTCACCTAATATGCCAATGATTCACTCGCCTAAGATGCCAATGATTCACTTACTCGCCTAATATGCCAATGATTCACTCACTCACCTAATTTATCAATCAATCATTTACCTAATCTATCAATAATTCACACCCTCACCTAATCTAGCTAATCTACGAATCATTTACTCACTTAATCCACGAATCATTCACTTACACCTAACCTACCAATATATCACTCACTTATCTATTCTACCAGCCATGCATTTACTTAACTAATCTACCAATCAGTTACTCACTTAGCCAATCTACCAATCATGCACCTACTTAGCTAATCTCACTCACTCAGCTAAACTAATAGTTATGCACTCACTCATCTGAACACCCAATCATTCACACACTCTCCTGATCAATTATTCATCGTGTTTCTCTACCACCCTGTCAACTCAAGCCACATCCTTTTCCTCCTCTCATCTACCCATCCACTCACTTACTCGCATACAATCATCCATTCAATCAACCATTGATCAAGCACTCACCCCCTCACATAACCTCACCCCCGTTCACGTATCCCCTCACCGATCACTCAGTAATTTCAGATGATACATATGTCAACAGTGTTATTGTGTGTTACACTTCAAGAACAGCACGCCAAGTCGACCACTTCTGTGTCACTGACCTGTATTTGTCAAGGCTGTGTTGTAGTCCTAAAGCCGGCCCGTGACCTATACTCACAGAGACCTTCATTCTCCTATATATACCTGTATGTTTGAACCATCACCGAGTTGACAAGCAACCCCAGATAATAATAGTCATCGTTTCCCTCGAGGATTTATAAACGAGGACACCGTTCGGCCAAGGGATGTCTATATTCGCTTCAGGTCATATACACTAGGGCTTGAGTTAATCGAGGCGACTGGTGGACATTGTTCGTGTTCACAGGAATCCAAACAAGGAGTACGTTACAGTTTCCTGTTTGCGGTTATCAGTACAAATAACTGAACAGCGTTGTTGTTTTGATTTGAAGGTTTTATTTTTATAAACAGGCATATTATATGGTACTTTTTAAAGAATCTCTATCAATGATAATCGTAATAATAGCTACATGTACATCGGTATTCCTTATTTAATGGAGTGGTTAATGGGTCCGCTTCCCACGCCGATATGCAAGTGCACGACACATCATGTACACCAACACCGACCTCATCCTCTAATGCAACACGACACATCATGTACACCAACACCAACCTCATTCTCTAATGCAACACCCCACATCATGCACACCAACACCGACCTCACCAGTTAATATAACACGATACATCACGCACACCAACACCGAACCCACCCGTTATTACAGAGCGATATATCATGCACACCAACACCGAACCCATCTGTTAATACAGCACGACACATGTTGCACACCAACACCGATCCCACCCGTTAATACAGAACGATACATGTTGCACACAAACACTGACAGAGCGATATATCATGCACACCAACACCGAACCCATCTGTTAATACAGAACGATACATGTTGCACACAAACACTGACCCCACCCGTTATTACAGCACGACACATCATGCACATAAACAACTATCTCATCCTCTAATGCAACACGACACATTATGCACATCAACACCGACCCCATCCGTTACTACAGAGCGATACATCACGCACACCAGTACCGAGCCGACCAGTTAACACAGCACGATACATCATGCTCACCAACACCGAATCCATCAGTTAAATTACAGCACGATGCATGTTGCTCACCAACACTGACCCCACCCTTAGATACAGCACGACACATCATGCACACCAACACTGAACCCACCAGTTAATACAGAGCGATACATCATGCACACCAACACCGAACCCACCAGTTAATACAGCACGATACATCATGTACACCAACACCGATCCCACCCTTAGATACAGCACGACACATCATGCACACCAACACCGAACTCACCCGATAATACAGTACGACACATCATGCACACCAACACCGACACCACCCGATAATACAGAGCGATACATCACGCACACCAACACCGACACCGCCCGATAATACAGCGCGACACATCTTGCACACCAACACCGACACCACCCGTTACTACAGAGCGATACATCACGCACACCAACACCGAACCCATCAGTTAATACAGCGCGATCCATCATGCACACCAACACCGATCCCACCAGTTAATAAAACACGATACATGTTGCACACCAACACTGACCCAACCCGATAATACAGCGCGACACATCCTGCACACCAACACCGAACCCACCCGATAATACAGCGCGACACATCTTGCACACCAACACCGAACCCTTCAGTTAATACAGCGCGATCCATCATGCACACCAACACCGATCCCACCCGTTAATAAAACACGATACATGTTGCACACCAACACTGAACCCACCCGATAATACAGCGCGACACGCCGTGCACACCAACACCGAACCCACCCGATAATACAGCGCGACACATCCTGCACACCAACACCGAACCCACCCGATAATACAGCGCGACACATCCTGCACACCAACACCGAACCCTTCAGTTAATACAGCGCGATCCATCATGCACACCAACACCGATCCCACCCGTTAATAAAACACGATACATGTTGCACACCAACACTGAACCCACCCGATAATACAGCACGACACGCCGTGCACACCAACACCGAACCCACCCGATAATACAGCGCGACACATCCTGCACACCAACACCGAACC
This sequence comes from Haliotis asinina, assembly GCF_037392515.1. Lineage (NCBI taxonomy): Eukaryota > Metazoa > Mollusca > Gastropoda > Lepetellida > Haliotidae > Haliotis > Haliotis asinina. Next base: position 33,343,283 of record NC_090285.1, read on the forward strand.
CACCCGATAATACAGCGCGACACATCCTGCACACCAACACCGACCCCACCCGATAATACAGCGCGATCCATCCTGCACACCAACACCGACACCACCCGTTACTACAGAGCGACACATCCTGCACACCAACACCGAACCCACCCGATAATACAGCGCGACACATCCTGCACACCAACACCGACCTCACCAGTTAATATAGTACGAGACATCATCCACACTAGCACCGATCTCACCCGTAAATACAGCACGACAAATCTTGCACACCAACACCGACTCCACCAGTTAATATAGCACGATACATCTTCCACACCAACACCGACCCCACCCGTTAATATAGCACGAGACATCATGCACACCAACACCGACCCCACCCGTTAATACATCACGACACATCATGCACACAGACACCGATCTCACCCGTTGATACAGCACAAAAACAGCATTCACACCAACACCGACCTCTCCCATTAATGCATACTGCAGTACAACGTCCTCTAGAATGACATGACACACATCTAAATAATCTGCCAATATAGCTATGCATATGCATGATAGTTTATGGTATGGACGCCTACCGGGTTCACATGCCTTTCAGGACTTTGCTCGCCCATATATACATCCTTCATGTCTCTGCAGGAAGGGTTAAGATGAATATCTCAGTGGACATAAATAGACATAAATCACAACCATTAATGCGAATCTAAGACATCAAATTATCGCTTTATATGTAAAAATAATAACATCATGCTATGAATGTACCTATAAACTGACAAGCGTACACCTATATCGCAGCTGAACACTGACGCACTGACGTACCATGTGTCAACGTGACACAATCTCGGTCAATGACAGAACACCGTACGTTGTGCATTTCTCATGAAAGTGCCGTGAGAAGGGTCATAAAATTGTAATTTTTCTCTTTGGGTAAAAGAGTTTTTCACATAAATCTGTTCATGCTTGAAGCAGCGTCATTGTTGAGAAATGCTCTGGAAGCAGCTCATGCTGGTAAGACTAAGTGGTGCCTGAAAAGCTTCAGTATATAGTATTATCGCGCTTTGAATGTGAAGAAGTCTTTGTATTGAGATAGTTGATTGTATGTAGGCACATGGTCCGTTCTTGTTGGCTCGTCTGCTCATACAACATTATACTTGTGTATAACAAGAGGCAGGAGGATAGGGCAAGGTGACACGGCTCAACACAATGACGAGCTTTCAATTACTGATTCAAATGCACTAGAATACGTAATGCTGCGTCTGCATGAGTCGCATTTTGTTGATTTACCCACGTTCAGGCTGTAACACAGACAGTTGTGGCGCATACAGAAAATCACGTTTACGGCGAGCACGCGTGTAGCGAAACGATAGACAACAAACAGCTGCAGGGTCCTGTTTCACGAAGTTATCGTAGCGCAAAAGCTCTCGTAAGTTTATATTACAGGGCCTAGATTTTCGAAGCTCTCTTAGCGTTAAGATAGTCGTAAGTGCCACACATTAACGTTAACTTACGACTCTCTAGGCCCAGGGCCTAGTTTTTCGAAGCTCTCTTAACGCTATTACAAGCGCAGGTTAATGTTAATGTTTGGCATTTACGACTGTCTTAGACGCAAGAGCGCTTGGAAAAACTTGGCCCAGCACAGGAGGTACGACAGTCGTAGCGCTGAGATAGCTTTGTGAAACGGGGCCCTATGTTTCTTTGTACTTACCATTTTCGTATATTTTACTAAAACGCATATACATTAGCAAAGTTAAAAAGGACTATACTTTATTTGCAGTGAAAACGTACCGATGAATTTGACTTTAAACAAAACAAAAATAAACCAAATACAGTGAAATTAAAATAGCGAATCCTCTCAATTTACCTTGTCACTTGAAAATAATGGTCTCAGAATTTTATTCACCTTAGATAAATGTTGTTTAACAAACGACAATAGATTCAAATCGCCATTATTGGTTTGTATTACAAGGGGGTAAGAGCAGCAGTTGAAACAAATGCACGTGCGGTACGTGATGAGAGTTAACTTAGACCAACTCTACTGATTCTCGGTGTTTCATTTAATGTGCAGACCCCCTTGTAACACTGTCATTGAGACACACTACAGTTTTCCATTTGGATGAGGGAGCACGAGCGTCTTAATGGAGTGGCGTCTTGGACAAACACGTAAATATTACGTCGGAATAAATATGTCCATGTTAAAGGTTGGGTGAATAACGGTAAATAAATTCGCTGGTCATCTACGGATACTTAAAGAAAAGAATTTAACTTCATGATTTTTTAGACAAGAATGAATACCTACTCGGTGTGCGAGTTCGTCTCCAACATCTGCCATTCCATACTGCTAACGTCATTAGCCGAACATATGACGGCAACTTGTTAATATTCTGTTTTTATTACCAGCTTATGTTCTTCCACAGTATAATGTTAAAAATACTAGTACAGATAGAGAGTAATGAACGTTCCATATGAAATATCCTGAGTTATATAACATCTAATTTGTAGGCTAACACGTGATCGCATGTTTAAGAAAAAGTGAGGCAACTGCACTCGAATGCCCGCCATAAATCACCGAAATACATATCTGCAGCTGGTGATTGACATAAACCTGTGTTATCTGGATCGTATTGCACCTTCCTGATTATCACGGTAGCGCATTAATGGCGGAGAGCCACTCAAGTCTTACATTAGTAGGACTCAGTGCGCATGCAAATGATGGTGAAAGAAAATGTAATTGCCATAACCCTTTGTAAATTATTACCTTAATATTTATCTGAGTGTAGGGTTGGGCTTCATGCATCGATGGCACTTTAAACGAAAGAAGATTGTTGTAGTAATTGCACCTTAGTGTACAGCATATTTCAGAGATAACTCGTGGTTACATCGACACATGTCAGGGTGAACCTGTCTGCAGAGAAGGAAGAGGATGAGGATGAGGATGAAAATGAGGCGGTGGAGGAGGGAAAGGAGACGAAAAGGAGAACAAAAATTAGAAGAAGACACCAAGAGGAGGAGAAGGCGGAGGAGTAGAAGGATCAGAAGAAGAGGAGAAGGAGAAAAGGAAGAATTAGAGTGAGATACTCGAGTATAGATTTACGCTTCTTTTAGAAACATTAAGTCTTCAGCTTAACTAGCGGGCGCATGACCATCAGACTAGCCCACCGCGTGAGAAAAATAGGAAGGCGGTGTAGAAGAATTAGAAGGACGAGGGGTAGAAGGAGGTGAACAAGAAATGGACAGGAGAAGAAAAGACAACTTTGAAGAAGGAGGAGAAGAAGAGCTGGTAGAAGAAGGGGAGGATGGCGAGACGGAAAATTATGAGATTTAGGAGGAGACGGAGGAATTGAAGTCGGGGATTGGGGACAGTTAAAGAAAGTCGGGGGGAAGAAGAAGGGGAGTAGAAGGAGAATTGCGGAGGGGGAGTAACAGGCGGCGGGGAAGGATAAAAAAATCGAACAAAAAACAAGTAGACAGCAAAATAACATTTCCTTGTGTGTTACCAGCTATGAAGATATAATACACAAAATGTAAAGATGTTAAATGCTCAACACTGATTACAGGCCATCAGCAGTGTCAAGTAAAAAAAGAGTTATTACAAATTAGTCATCAACATATCAACCGTACGTACTGCTCAGAGTATCAACAGTTGTTGTGAGATGAAGACTTCGAAGGAAACGCTGGCCCAGTCCCTTCTGTATTGCAAAAACCCAAATTGAGTCAACATCTCCGACCTCACTGAGGTTCGTTTTCACTTAAAATGAGTTATTGGTTCTATGAAAATGTGTTCACTGACCTAGCGTTGGTCTAGATTCCACTGAACATATCTCATTTCATTTAAATAAATGCCACCAGGAATGTGATTTTATTATTAATGAGAATGTGAAGAAACCCATCAACAGATTTCCTACGACAGTATGCTTGAAACCAAGATTCCTGCTTTTCTTCCCATTGTGCGAGTATTTAGTACTCGTGTGAAAGAATGGGACTGATACTGTGTGATGGTACAGCGTGTACGTTCACACAAGGGGAGTGATGCAGCTTAAAGGTGGCTGCATGGAACATACAGGAGTCAGTGAAAGGTGGATCACAATGTGAAGATGCAAATGAAATTGGTTAAATATACCGCACTTAATGAAACATTTGCTGAACATCATGCATTATCAAATTACATAACATGTGTGTTGTTTCATGTAATGGGTATGTGTGTTGTTTCATGTAATGGGTATGTGCGTTGTTTCATGTGATGGTATGTGTGTTGTTTCATGTGATGGTATGTGTGTTGTTTCATGCGATGGGTATGTGTGTTGTTTCATGTGATGGTATGTGTGTTGTTTCATGCGATGGGTATGTGTGTTGTTTCATGTAATGGGTATGTGTGTTGTTTCATGTGACGGGTATGTGTGTTGTTTCATGTAATGGGTATGTGTGTTGTTTCATGTGATGGTATGTGTGTTGTTTCATGTAATGGGTATGTGCGTTGTTTCATTTAATGGGTATGTGTGTTCTTTCATGTGATGGTATGTGCGTTGTTTCATGCAATGGGTATGTGCGTTGTTTCATGTAATGGGTATGTGTGTTGTTTCATGTGATGGGTATGTGTGTTGTTTCATGTGATGGGTATGTGTGTTGTTTCATGTGATGGGTATGTGTGTTGTTTCATGTGATGGGTATGTGTGTTGTTTCATGTGATGGGTATGTGTGTAGTTTCATGTGATGGGTATGTGTGTTGTTTCATGTGATGGGTATGTGTGTTGTTTCATGTGATGGGTATGTGCGTTGTTTCATGTGATGGGTATGTGTGTTGTTTCATGTGATGGTATGTGTGTTGTTTCATGTGATGAGTATGTGCGTAGTTTCATGTGATGGGTATGTGTGTTGTTTCATGTGATGGTATGTGTGTTGTTTCATGTGATGGGTATGTGTGTTGTTTCATGTGATGGGTATGTGCGTAGTTTCATGTGATGGTATGTGTGTTGTTTCATGTGATGGGTATGTGCGTTGCTTCATGTGATGGGTATGTGTGTTGTTTCATGTGATGGGTATGTGTGTTGTTTCATGTGATGGTATGTGCGTAGTTTCATGTGATGGGTATGTGTGTGGTTTCATGTGATGGGTATGTGTGTTGTTTCATGTGATGGGTATGTGTGTTGTTTCATGTGATGGGTATGTGCGTAGTTTCATGTGATGGGTATGTGTGTTGCTTCATGTGATGGGTATGTGTGTTGTTTCATGTGATGGATATGTGTGTTGTTTCATGTGATGGATATGTGTGTTGTTTCATGTGATGGGTATGTGCGTTGTTTCATGCAATGGGTATGTGCGTTGTTTCATGTAATGGGTATGTGTGTTGTTTCATGTGATGGGTATGTGTGTTGTTTCATGTGATGGGTATGTGTGTTGTTTCATGTGATGGGTATGTGTGTTGTTTCATGTGATGGGTATGTGTGTTATTTCATGTGATGGGTATGTGTGTTGTTTCATGTGATGGGTATGTCTGTTGTTTCATGTGATGGGTATGTGTGTTGTTTCATGTGATGGGTATGTGCGTTGTTTCATGTGATGGGTATGTGTGTTGTTTCATGTGATGGTATGTGTGTTGTTTCATGTGATGGGTATGTGCGTAGTTTCATGTGATGGGTATGTGTGTTGTTTCATGTGATGGTATGTGTGTTGTTTCACGTGATGGGTATGTGTGTTGTTTCATGTGATGGGTATGTGCGTAGTTTCATGTGATGGTATGTGTGTTGTTTCATGTGATGGGTATGTGCGTTGTTTCATGTGATGGGTATGTGTGTTGTTTCATGTAATGGGTATGTGTGTTGTTTCATGTGATGGGTATGTGTGTTGTTTCATGTGATGGATATGTGTGTTTTTCATGTGATGGATATGTGTGTTGTTTCATGTGATGGGTATGTGCGTTGTTTCATGTGATGGGTATGTGTGTTGTTTCATGTGATGGGTATGTGTGTTGTTTCATGTGATGGGTATGTGTGTTGTTTCATGTGATGGGTATGTGTGTTGTTTCATGTGATGGGTATGTGTGTTGTTTCATGTGATGGGTATGTGTGTTGTTTCATGTGATGGGTATGTGCGTTGTTTCATGTGATGGGTATGTGTGTTGTTTCATGTGATGGTATGTGGGTTGTTTCATGTGATGGGTATGTGCGTAGTTTCATGTGATGGGTATGTGTGTTGTTTCATGTGATGGTATGTGTGTTGTTTCATGTGATGGGTATGTGTGTTGTTTCATGTGATGGGTATGTGCGTAGTTTCATGTGATGGTATGTGTGTTGTTTCATGTGATGGGTATGTGCGTTGCTTCATGTGATGGGTATGTGTGTTGTTTCATGTGATGGGTATGTGTGTTGTTTCATGTGATGGTATGTGCGTAGTTTCATGTGATGGGTGTGTGTGTGGTTTCATGTAATGGGTATGTGTGTTGTTTCATGTGATGGGTATGTGTGTTGTTTCATGTGATGGGTATGTGTGTTGTTTCATGTGATGGATATGTGTGTTTTTCATGTGATGGATATGTGTGTTGTTTCATGTGATGGGTATGTGCGTTGTTTCATGTGATGGGTATGTGTGTTGTTTCATGTAATGGGTATGTGTGTTGTTTCATGTGATGGGTATGTGTGTTGTTTCATGTGATGGATATGTGTGTTTTTCATGTGATGGATATGTGTGTTGTTTCATGTGATGGGTATGTGCGTTGTTTCATGTGATGGGTATGTGTGTTGTTTCATGTGATGGGTATGTGTGTTGTTTCATGTGATGGGTATGTGTGTTGTTTCATGTGATGGGTATGTGTGTTGTTTCATGTGATGGGTATGTGTGTTGTTTCATGTGATGGGTATGTGTGTTGTTTCATGTGATGGGTATGTCTGTTGTTTCATGTGATGGGTATGTGTGTTGTTTCATGTGATGGGTATGTGCGTTGTTTCATGTGATGGGTATGTGTGTTGTTTCATGTGATGGTATGTGTGTTGTTTCATGTGATGGGTATGTGCGTAGTTTCATGTGATGGGTATGTGTGTTGTTTCATGTGATGGTATGTGTGTTGTTTCATGTGATGGGTATGTGTGTTGTTTCATGTGATGGGTATGTGCGTAGTTTCATGTGATGGTATGTGTGTTGTTTCATGTGATGGGTATGTGCGTTGCTACATGTGATGGGTATGTGTGTTGTTTCATGTGATGGGTATGGGTGTTGTTTCATGTGATGGTATGTGTGTAGTTTCATGTGATGGGTATGTGTGTGGTTTCATGTGATGGGTATGTGCGTTGTTTCATGTGATGGGTATGTGTGTTGTTTCATGTGATGGGTATGTGTGTAGTTTCATGTGATGGGTATGTGTGTTGTTTCATGTGATGGGTATGTGCGTAGTTTCATGTGATGGGTATGTGTGTTGTTTCATGTGATGGGTATGTGTTGTTTCATGTGATGGATATGTGTGTTGTTTCATGTGATGGGTATGTGGGTTGTTTCATGTGATGGGTATGTGCGTAGTTTCATGTGATGGGTATGTGTGTTGTTTCATGTAATGGGTATGTGTGTTGTTTCATGTGATGGGTATGTGTGTTGTTTCATGTGATGGGTATGTGTGTTGTTTCATGTGATGGGTATGTGTGTTGTTTCATGTGATGGGTATGTGTGTTGTTTCATGTGATGGGTATGTGCGTAGTTTCATGTGATGGGTATGTGTGTTGTTTCATGTGATGGGTATGTGTGTTGTTTCATGTGATGGGTATGTGCGTAGTTTCATGTGATGGGTATGTGTGTTGTTTCGTGTGATGGGTATTTGTGTTGTTTCATGTGATGGGTATGTGTGTTGTTTCATGTGATGGGTATGTGCGTTGTTTCATGTGATGGGTATGTGTGTTGTTTCATGTGATGGTATGTGTGTTGTTTCATGTGATGGGTATGTGCGTAGTTTCATGTGATGGGTATGTGTGTTGTTTCGTGTGATGGGTATGTGTGTTGTTTCATGTGATGGGTATGTGCGTAGTTTCATGTGATGGGTATGTGTGTTGTTTCGTGTGATGGGTATGTGTGTAGTTTCATGTGATGGGTATGTGCGTAGTTTCATGTGATGGGTATGTGTGTTGTTTCATGTGATGGGTATGTGCGTAGTTTCATGTGATGGGTATGTGTGTTGTTTCGTGTGATGGGTATGTGTGTTGTTTCATGTGATGGGTATGTGCGTAGTTTCATGTGATGGGTATGTGCGTTGTTTCATGTGATGGGTATGTGTGTTGTTTCATGTGATGGGTATGTGTGTTGTTTCATGTGATGGGTATGTGTGTGTGATGGGTATGTGTGTTGTTTCATGTGATGGGTATGTGTGTTGTTTCATGTGATGGGTTTGTGCGTTGTTTCATGTGATGGGTATGTGTGTTGTTTTATGTGATGGGTATGTGTGTTGTTTCGCGTAGTTGGCAAGGTATCGTTTGATGCGATAGGCGAGTATGTTTCTCATCAGAATGATGGCTTAATGCAGCAAGATGAGAATGTGGATTAAACATCACTAAATGTGCTTCTGTGTGAAGAGATGGATAAAACATCACTTTACTGCGCTCTTGGGTGAAAGGGGGATCAAACATCGCTAAATGCGTTCCTAGGTGAAAAGGTGGATTACATATCACTTAATGCGAATCTAGTTCTAATAGAAGATCAAACATCACTTAATGTGCCCTTATATGAAAGTGTGAATCGAACATCACTTCTAGAGCCCATAGAGAAAGGATTGGGCGAACCTCCGTTCATTCAAAAAGCCATTCGTTCAAGCCTTTACGGAAAGAACGATAAAACATTCATCAGCTCATAAAATACCTCGAGGGAAGAGGGTGAAAGACGATACCCATCACTCACGATAACTGCCCCGAAAAAAAGTCTGAAGAGATTTCACTTAGTGAAAAAACCCTTAAAGAAGCAAGGAAGTGAGTTCACTCAGCAGATTCACAGATAACAGTTCCTTAAATTAGTACTGGTTCATTATCCTGCCGAGCTGCTTGTAGTTGTCGATAAAGCAGGGTCGATCGTTTATTGCCAACTTCACGACAATGATGTACGTTTTCATTCATAGGATCTTATTTTGGAAACTGTAAGAGGTTCCCAATGCTTATGGTCGTCACAGTTCTTGCTTGTTGAATAACACGGGAATGTTCCATGAAACTGATCGATCACTCAACTCTCACCGTGTCATACGAGTCATCAGAATGTCCCGGTGCACCAAAACATTCCAAGACTCGAAAGCCTCGAGGAGACGAGCTGAAGATGTCAACTACAACGTGATTTAACGTGTGTTGGTGATTTAATTCCAACGAAGTTGGCGTGGGATACTTTAAACGGGCTTCACACGCTGTACACTTACGGGGAATCGAAACCGGATCTTTGGTGTGACGAACGAACGCCTTTCTCATTTGGCTATACCCATTTGGGGATTGGGGGTGGCAGAAGCCCCAATCCTCTGTTGGTCTGATGCTTGAGCCTAAATACTAAGAGAAGATGGCATGCGGTGTCTTGTTCACGTGACATGTATTTCATCAAACTTGAATAACTACATTCCTACGTAGTACATTGCACAATACCATCCACCCTGTCTATGCTTATATTGTATAATACCATCCACCCTGTCTATGCTTATATTGTATAATACCATCCACCCTGTCTATGCTGATATTGTATAATACCATCCACCCTGTCTATGCTTATATTGTATAATACCATCCACCCTGTCTATGCTTAAATTGTACCAAACCATCCACCCTCTCTATGCTTATATTGTATAATACCATCCACCCTGTCTATGCTTAAATTGTACCAAACCATCCACCCTTTCTATGCTTATTTTGTACCAAACCATCCACCCTTTCTATGCTTATATTGTACCAAACCATCCACCCTGTCTATGCTTATATTGAACCAAACCATCCACCCTTTCTATGCTTGTGTTGTACCAAACCAGGTTCCATGCAAGGTGATATATTCATATGTACTCTTCCAGATCATGATGATACTCAAACGATACCACTAGCCTGGTCTGCCAACAGTATACACCTTTTGACTTTATAGCAGGAATACTGCTGAGTGCGGCGTTAAACACCAACCAACCAGTCCTTGCATGAACCGCAACAGCTGGAATATTGCTGAGTGCGTCGTTAAACAACAAACCAACCAGCCCTTGCGTGAAACTTCGCTGACAGGCTGGTCGTCTTTTCTGATCATTACAAATTCATTAAATATATTTGAAGAGTGAACGCGACCTACATAAATTTCATTATGAAATACTTCCCCGCAGTGTGCCACAGCGAATCACCTGAGAGAACTACGTTAAAGGAATCTCAGTGTAATTCATTGTCCAACAGGTCATTCACCGACCGTATTTGAGAGTCTATTCCCCTATCGCTTGCTATGCTAAACACGGGTTTGGCTGTCCACATCAATCAGGGTGTCCACGGTCGCGGGCACACAAAGAATAAGAAACCTCTCAGTAGGATCAGTGACATGTTCAGGCAGTGACCAGTCATACATTATCCATCTACAGAAGAAAATTAAGGTAAACGTCGTCCCAAAGGTCTCCATTGCGATGCTTACACGCCATTTAGTCGTTAACCTGGAATCTAGTTTTCAAATGGCAGGATATGCTTATCTCATTTGTAACCCTTTCACACGTGGGCTAGAATTAAATACGTTGCCTGCCTTGGTAGATAGTAGATTGTATGATAAGGACATAAAGCCAGTTGTGTATATATTACGTGCACTAGGTCTCATATCCACACGTTCATTATCACGACGAGGTTTCTTTGTGCGGCGAAGTGTCAATAACGCGTTTCCGAATCTTTTGTTGAGATGATGATTGTTGACAAAAATAGCAGATGGTATGTTTTGTTTTGTTTGTTGTCTTTTTTGAAGCTTTGAAATGTCTTTTAGTGGCCTCTAATTTCTAATTCATCTGGAGGACAAAGAATATCCTTCACATGTTGCGTGTGGGGGCTCAAACCATATGAGCAGGCCATTGGCCAATCCTCATTAGTAAAAACTACTAAACGCTAAAAACTTAGGCCATTGTGTGGGTCTGACAATGGGGAAAGCAGTTGATTACACATTCCATCTGCACACGGACATGAAACACAAAACAGTTGTTAAACTCAGTATTCAATAGCAGGATTCATGTTTGAAACGACTGAGAAGAAACAAGAAAACCTAGTGACTATCCACGCCGTCGGGACACTATCGCAAGCCAAAAACCCAACCCAACCGAGTGATTAAATGAGTAAGTGATTTTAATTCTTTGCCGCTTGAGGCAATACTTAAGCAATATCATTGGCCCCAGCACACACTGAACACATATGGGGAATCGAACCCAGTTCTTCGACATGGCGAGCTAACGAGCATTAACCACAATGCTACCCCACCACCCCGTGAGTGAGTGAAGTGGGTTCAAGACAGCGTATCTTACGATTGCTGGGAAACTACATGGACTTTTCACGGTACTAAGATATTAGCAGCATAGCAACAACGCAATCCGTAGAAATAAATTCATTGTCACAATATATCTATTTAACACAAAACAGGTGACTTATTTAACAGCAGACGCGTTCCGCCACAGAATATATCTCAGGAGAGACTTCTCGCTGAGTACCTGTACTCAGTGTGACGCACTATTTTTAACAGAATTTGCACCTTCAAAAGTGTGAATTTCACCAGTGTGAAGAACGAGAGCGTCAGTTAAATGTCCTTAGTAGTACATCTGTCTTAGATAAACTGAGATGGTAGTGCCTCACGACAAAGAAGCGCGATATCCTTACTAAGCAGACATAAGCAAAAATATTTTGAAACAGTCAATTTGAGTGTGTTGGGTTTGAGGACGTTTTGCACAATGCTTCTGCTGAATTACACTCATGGTTATTTTAACACAATGAAAAAGTTCGAAGTAAGGCTACCGTAGGTCTTAAACAATGACCACATAAAACCCACTGAAATGGGTTTACTGCTCGGAAACTGAAGATAGTAATGAGGGCAACGGAGTCAATGGTTATTGCCACTGACAAAGGGCAACTAATAGGGCAACCGAGAACATAGATAGTATCCGAGTCAGGGATAGAACTCGGACTTTGTCATAGCGAGAGAACGCTTTCACCCCAAAACTACCTCGTAGCTTATGATCATGTGTCAGATTTCAACCCAGTTTGTGTCGATATGAGCCTCCAGTCAGGAATCGAAACCGGGTTTAGGAGTAGCGAACGAACACTTTTGCCTCAAGACTACCCCGCAGCTCTGGGGTCCCATGTAAGAGTTGAGGGTAGCGGCCGTGTCGATACTGGCTTTTTTTCAAAGCACGTTAATTACAGTGGTCTAATGGCCGCCCATCGCACCACAGGAGCACAGTCAGTTGAAGCCCAATTGTACACGTCAACCCACTTTCTAAATGTGATGTTGGTGACGTATGTACACATGTCACGATGTCAGCAACCCACTCGCGACCATCAGATTTGTATGCCATGGCAAGAAGCCTGGCGACGTTAATGTCTGACATGGAGGGCCAGCGCCATTCATCTGTTACGTAGATGGTAGTTAATATCTACAAACAGCAGGATGGGAGAAGTTCAAACCCCGGGATCGTTGTGCTATAATTTCACTATTTTTGCAAGCAAGGATACAGCTTGTTCGAATGAGAGTGGTTCGCTCCGTGATCACAGTATCACACACCGGGATCAAGACGTCTCTAAATGGGAATATTTTGTGACTATGCAGGGAGAATCCTGGTACCGGTTGGCACTCGTCGTCTGTCCCCCTCCCCCACCCCCACCTTGCACCCGCCCCATATGTCACCCCTCATAGACCATCCCCATCTGTTACCCTTCATAGACCATCCCCATCTGTTACCCTTCATAGACCATCTCTATCTGTTACCCCTCATAGACCATCCCCATCTGTTACCCTTCATAGACCATCCCCATCTGTTACCCCTCATAGACCATCTCTATCTGTTACCCCTCATACACCATCTCCATCTGTTACCCCTCATAGACCATCCCCATCTGTTACCCTTCATAGACCATCCCCATCTGTTACCCTCATACACCATCCCCATCTGTTACCCCTCATACACCATCTGTTACCCCTCATACACCATCCCCATCTGTTACCCCTCATAGACCATCCTTTGACACTTTGATTCTAATATCGTACACAAGCGTATTAGTGGTTTATGTATCTTTTACTCGGATGTGAACATAATCTATGTTGTTGTTGGTACGTAGTACTCACTACATGGGTGTAAGTATCCTGTTCGTAGTAAAAAATATCGCGGAAAAAGTAGAGAATACCACTACGTTTGTATGAGTTGTGTAACCTCAACCCCTACACAACCCCACCCCCCACCCCTCACTCCCCAAGGCCTGTTTGTTGTCTCTCCTACGCACAACAGAGTCAAGGCCTACCGGCGTGTTTACTGAGATGTACTTTGTTGTAACATATGGAGAAGTCATCTTATCACTCAGGAAATCATCTGTAGGAGCTGCGCCATAGGAGCACAAAGGCAAAATAATCTCCGCAGTGTACGGAAACAGGTTTGTTTTGGGTAGTTTAAGGGACAGAGTGTTATCCCGCTGTGTAGTTGCGGCCCTATGACTGCTGGTTCGAGTCCCGGTTTCGAGGTTTGTCCACACTGCACCCACATGATTTTTAAAGACACATAATCTCAGTCCCCTCATGGGATATGCAACAGAATGACCTCGGAAGATATGGGTGGATGATAAATAAACAATCCACTTAGTGTTTTCTAGACTTCGTTTAAATGCCGTCAATTTTCACTTCTGAAAATAGAACAAGATCAATAGAAGACTCTGAAGCGCATTCACCGAGTCGCACCTGATTCTTCCTGAGACGCTGACTTATAGGCAGCCTGATTACAGGACAAGGGGAACTTCGTCTACTAGATTCTGCTGGAACAGATCCCCCAAATCAACTGTTATATGGGAATAGTGATAGACATCAGTGTTCTGGTGTATCCTTAATTTCCGATTTTGAACATTAGGAAATATCAACAAATGTCAAAGACATGATGTTGATGGCTGTGAAAGAAATAAGATACCCTTGCTGGCTGTATACCATATTCCACCAGTTGTGCGAAAGCAATTAACCTATGCATACAAAGCGAAGAACAATCACTGCATACCGGGTTCGAATAGGTCGTGAGATAATTGTTTTTGATTCTATATTATAACATGAATGCGTAAATGTCGCTTTATTAACGAAATTGGATTTGTTTCTCTGAACGAAAATACAGGATTTGTGTTTGGTTTTCAAGGAAAGAAAGAAAGCTCCCATGGAATTAAGTACATTGGACTAACAGTTTTAGGTAAAATATTTCAGGTTCGCAGCTGATATATACGTCTGAAAATAATCATAAAAGGATGCAAATGACCTCCCACTCGGTGTTCCGTTGCTCTGTTTGTTGCTTCCGGACCTATACTGACGAACAACAATTAGTAAACGCCCGTTCGGGGTATTATTTTTCTAAAATCATCATTTATATTTTGAACATTTTACAAGCCACAAACATGTGTGAACATATTGCCAGGTGTGTGATTTCTTTTATACGTCAGTTTAACTGCATTAAAGTATTGTTGTAACTAACTTCAACGAGACCACTGATGTTAGTTCGTTATAAACATATCACACATATCTCGTTATATAGTTTAAACTAACTTATATAACAGGTGGCCAGGCACAAACCGTTCATCTTATCCGTCTGTTCGGTGTAAGAGTGATCGTATAGTTTACTAAGTACTCCCAATGTAATAATACATACAGGTACTGTCTGAATCATTGCCTAAAATGACGTTAAAGTGAAGTAATAAACACTTCACTCTTCATGTCAGTTACTCGTTCATGAAACTTTTCGACGAAAATTACAACCTTACATATTGACTGCATCTGGGTAGTGTGATTTTAATTGCATTTTCAGATTCTCAGCTACCACGCTTTGTGATTTTTTTAGTCACCGGATGTGACGCAGGTAGGTTTAGTTCAGAACTGTAATTAATGTTGGGGAGAATATCACTACGCTTGCGTTAACTGGAATAAAAAGGAGTTCTGTGCTGCACTACCACCTGTGTTCCACGTGGATGTTATAATCCCTCACTTTGACGTACTCCGCGGTAACGCTAGCTCCGTGTCGGCAACTGAAGATCTTCCAGTAACCACGCTGCATTCTTCAACACATGCATGCCTGTTTTTTTGTTGCACTACACTCGCTCAGTAACTTACTGAATGACGCTCTGCTCTTTTATATATCGTTAATGGATTCCACAGAAATGTTGTTGAAAGTCATCGACCTTGGAAGCAGGGACCGCAGTGTATTCTGTACCACTCTAAACAAGTGAAGGATCTGTGATTACACGATGCCATTTAGAAAGTGGGCAAATGCATCATATGTCCTATTTCGGATTTCACTTTCTTAGTAAAGTACAAATTCTAGTACTTTTTAGGTTGAGTCCCATCCGGGATTCGAACCCGCACCCTCAGAGTCAGGCACCTAATCGCCAGCACACAAAGCCAGCCGCCTAGCCCGCTCAACCAGCTCGACTTCCACGTGTGATAATATATACAGGTAGTCAGGCGGATTAGGTGCCTGACTCTGAGCGTGCGGGTTCGAATGCCGCATGGGACTCAACCTAAAAAGTACCAGAATTTGTACTTTACTAAGAAAGAGAAATCCCAAATATGACATTTGTTGCAAGTGAAGGATCCCTGGGACAGATCCAGAGTTTGTGCATCGGTGTGGGGGTGCATGTGTGGGGGTGGGGTGGTAGGGTGCTCACTTCCCCACCTTCTCCCTCTTCCCACAAAAAACCCCTGAGGAGTATTTCCCCCTAACCTTTCGACACACCCCACACACCTCGCCCCCGAAAAACATTTCCCTTAGAGTCTCCGTACCTTGGAACCGCTCATGGATCCGGGATCCTTTTTCAGAAGGTTGCCCTCAGGGACTAACTTTTAGGTATATTTGCAATGACGCGCCAACTCCTCGTGTCTGTCTATTAGAAATCTGCACTTGCACAGTTTCAGATAACCGTACTTTAAAAACATGCATATGACACATACTCCAACAATGTACTTACTTGGTATTTGAGATTAAAGGAAAGTGTGTGCAAGAGACCTAATTGCCCTTTATAATTAAGAACATTCTTATGTAAGATGATGCGAAAATTAATAAACGCTCTACCAGCATCTTGAAACTGCGTTCTGTGATTACTTCAACGTGTGTTCTTAGTGCAGTTTAAGTTACCTGCACTTAAGGCAAAGGTACGGAAGTACGGAAACGTATTAGGGCCATGGTGACATTTTTTGGGGGTGTCACTATCTCCTACGTTGTACATACTATCTCCTAAGTAGGTCTTAGTGTCTCCTACGTAGGAGATAGTATGTCCTACGTAGGACTTACTATCTCCTGTGTAGGACTTACTATCTCCTACGTAGGAGATAATGAGACTAAAAAAACTTTAGGTCCTACGTAGGAGATACCAAGTATATGGAGATAATGAGACTAAAAAAATATATAAAAATTTCGCCGTGGTCCTAATACGCTTCCGTACAAAGGTCTACTTGGATAGCCAAGTGATTGAACACTTTGCTCGTCGCGTATAGATTGGTGTTCGTTTCTCCCCTTGGTTGCAATGATTAAAGCTTTATTTTGCAGTACGGATATTTGGTAAGAATACTGCTGAAAATCACCCAACAATAGTCCGACTACCTGAGTGAAACGATGAGTGAGTGAGTGAGTTTCAATAACCTAACTTACTAGAGGTTGGAATTTCAAACTCATTGTGAACCACAGTCAGCACCTAAATTCGATACCTTACTCCTAATAATATTCCATGTAGTGTAACAATAATTAAAATCGCCTTTCATCAACTAAATTATTACCATAT
Source organism: Haliotis asinina (assembly GCF_037392515.1). NCBI lineage: Eukaryota > Metazoa > Mollusca > Gastropoda > Lepetellida > Haliotidae > Haliotis > Haliotis asinina. The sequence goes on from NC_090285.1 coordinate 33,360,214, forward strand.
AAAATCTTAATTACACATTAATACGGTAATTATTTTCATATAAAAACAACACAACAAGGTTTATCCTTATTTATCCTGTCGATTCATAATAATTGTATCACTGGTGGAAGTTGACGTTCGAAACTCAATATCACGCATGTGGTACAGACACATCTCGGATCATTAGCCGAATCCGGGATTCGAACCCAAGAATGCAAGACTCTGGCACACATAAAGGACTGTATTCTGAATAGGCCCATGTCACAGCTCAGACAGCGTACGAAAGAGCATTAGAGACTTGGAAATGTAAAAAAGCTTAAGACATCTCACCACAAGCGAGATACAAAAACGAGAAGCGCGTGAGATATTATTTGGATTGTGATATGTAATGAACCCAAATAAACAAATGTCATAGTGAGTTATCATTCACCCACTTGCAGCAGAAAAAGGTATCCACCCAAAAAAAATATATTTCACAACATTTGCTAACGTCGCTCTCAACTTGACAAGGTTAAAAACAGCCCCCGAGATACAGAAAACTCTGGCCCAGAGCGATGTTTGTTTGACTTTTCCATAAAAAAATTCGTACATGCGTACTGAGTATCCCTGCATATTAGTAAATCTCGATACCGGTGGGGTAGCTTAGTATGGTCGTCCCGCTCAAGACCCGGGCTCAATTACCTATATGGGTACAATGTGTGAAGCCCATTTCTTGTTCCCCCCGCCCCAACACACACACACACACACACACACACACACACACACACACACACACACACACACACACACACACACACACACACACACACACACACACACACACACACACACACACACACACACACACACACACACACACACACGTACACCTTTGATATTGCTGAATATTGCTAAAAGCGGCGTAAAAATAAGTTAAACTCATTCACTGTTCTCGACTGTTCTCGACATCAGGGGTCGAAATATACGGAATAATCAGTAAGTGTTAAAAAAAGGTCGCGTTGACACCATCACTTGTGACAGGTAGTGCTTGGTGGTGTTCTTTCCACATATATTTGACATAGGTCAACGACCTTTCTTATCCTTACAAATCTACCACGAGCTCAGACCCTGTTGGTGTATTGAGCTGAGGGTTCGTTGCTCTACTGATTACTCCGTTTAGCAGGTGCCCGATGTCACTGCACTATCACCTACATAGGTCAAACCCATGGTAGCTGCACTTGCGCAATCTGTTATCTGAGTTATTGAATGCGCTGCACTGTATGCATGCACATGTTATCTAACAAGATTATTTCAGGGCCAGTGCATGTAATGAGTCATCCATCTAGATAAGCACTGTCATAAGGAACCCTTGATACCGCTCGGTAATAGTGGGTGTGGTTTTACGCCCCTTTTAGCAATATTCCAGCAATATTAGGTCGGGAGACACCATAAATGGACTTCACACATTATACCCATATTGGGTCTACGGCGTGACGAGCCAACGCTTCAATCACTAAGCTACCCCACAGCCCAGCTGAGTAATAAAAACACACAGATATCGCCCGACCTATTGGACTAAAAGCAAAATCCATAGTGAGCGAGTTAGATAATGTTTTACGCCGCATCGGCATTATTTCAGCCCTCACAAATCCATTACGACATCCGATATGTTGATTTGTGTATCAGGAATAGCTGTTGGTGTGGCATAAAATAGCGTTTACTCATTCTTATTGAGGCCTATTAGAATCAATCCTAACCCATGTTTGTCGAAGGAGGCGACTGGCGGGGTCTGGTAGTTGGTCTCTCCGACTTGCTTGACGCATGTCATGGTATCGTACATACAGAGATCAATGAACATGGTGTCCCTGGAATATTGCTGATTGTGGCGCTGTACAAGCAAGTGTTCACGTAATATAAGAAAACGATTGTGATATGTTGATCTGTGTTATTGTTGTCTGTTTACAATCATCCTGACAGCGTTGTTTTTCACTGGTCGGCGTGGAACAAAATCAAGTCATCGTTCACGCTATTCGATCTAACGGTACAAATGACAAGCGAATTCGATCACAGCGCACGCTGAAAGGTACCCTGAATAACGGGAGTCGTGGTACCCGGTCTTAGGCATTTGGAACAAAAGCCACCCACTCTGTAATATAATTACCCCAAAGTTAAACTTATCATCCTATCAGAACAGCATTTTCACGTATAAAGAGGACATATTAGAGTACATATTTGTACACATTGATTCTGCATCTAAGATGTATTTAGTTCAAAGTTCAATCAACATAAACGGGTAATAAATATTATTATAAATAATATTATAAAAAAGAATTATTAAAAAATTCCCAAAATATATTTGCATGAAAGAAAACGCTTGAGAACCTGTTCATGATATATGTTGGATATATTCACCTTGATATGACCTTGGTATTTATTATGTAAACCACCTCTCGTATCTAACTTGATATTAACAGGGTGCAGCGTACTGCTGATCCTGAGGTTAAATCTACCTATAATGTATGTGGTAGCTACTTTCGGTCGGGTGTTGTGTCTTTTATACAAGTAAACTTCGCGACTGATTTTCATATTTTATTAAACGTTAACTTAAGTAGATCTGCAAAATATATGTCAAACCAGATCATTATGTATGTATTCTTTCAATTTGTGATGAGAGCACGTATTAATATTGGCGGTTTACGAACCACCTTACCACACTCATGCTGAAGAGGTAATGCAAAAACATTACTGACACCTGTCAAGTCTGTGACAAATCAAGACATCTCTTACAATATATGTACAGTTCAGTAAAAATACGTTTGTTGAGAAACAAATTTAAGAATGACGCTTTCATGGTCAGAACAATATATAATCCTGCTGTATTAGAGAGGCTCAATTATTTTATCATTTTAAACATCATTATAATTTAAAGCGTATTTATTTATTGGTTACACATCTGAGTCTCTTAACATTCGTCCAATAACACACAAGGCATTAAACCTCTACTTGTTAGACAAGCCATCTCTCCCTGCCTGTGTCTTACAACTGGGACATCTGACCTGTGCACGTACGCAGTCTAACGGTGCTTTGTCTTATGGTAGCTGGTCTAACGGTATCTGATCTCAATGTAGCCGACATAATGAAACACATTCTCACCTTCAAGGATAGGCCGTAATGTTCAGTTTCAGAAATATATGCAATGTAGTACATTATCAACAAATTACAATCCAAGATAGGATAATGGCTTTTGTGAAATGCTTCAAAGGACTCTATCATATATAGTGCCTGAATAGCATATTATATATAGTGCCTGAATACAACCAAACCGACACCTCTTTCAATTCATTGTTGGGTTTTAAACTCAGCCAAACACCCAGTGCAAGAAAGGTATTAGTATCATCAAATATTCAGAAATATCATTTAAGCATTCCTAAACCTTCAGAAACCTGTATACTTCGTTTATAACGAAATGTTGATCTGGTCCCGTACATTTTAGGTGAAAATAACCAACAACGGTTGTAACGAACTAAAATGAGTTGTCTGTTTGACTTCGTTATAGCCGCAGAATAGTGTGTGGGAATGAACGGCAAAACCTGACTGAACCGAATGTCGTTTCCTCCGGGGTACACCCGGATGATGAATAAGACTGCATGGCAATCATAAATACGGGTGGATGGGGTGACGACGGAGTACATTTCTGATGACTAGCTCGCAAAAAGTACTAGCGACGTGTCGAAACGGACAGATAAGACGGGCGCTTTGTTTGTGTTAGTCCCCGGAGACGACAGCAATACAAACATGCAAAAGTAACGCTGTGGTTTTTAACAGCGCCATATACAGGATATATTGTCAAGAAGTAATGGCAGTCAAGCTATCGTGACGTGTCTTTCTTTACATAATGTATGTTTACATTCCTTAATACCTGCTTTACATAGTATTACTATTACATTCATACATAACCTGTTGGCTGTAATTTTCATTTTATGTTAGCTAACTCGTAAAATAAAGTAGCGCATATACAAGTCAATATGTATGTTAAAGCGAAACGAACAGGTGTTGCTAGAAACGACTAGATCACGTGATTAAACATGACGTGAGCGGTGATGAAGTTTCAGTACAAACAAAGCCGTCGTATCATGCATATAATGGATAGGCGCACACACACGCATTGTCTCTTTCGCTCCCTCTGTCTCGTCACACACGTATACTGCACTAAGTGCACATGCAATCGCAATCGCGCACGCACGCGCACGCGCACACGCACGCATGCTTACACACAAACACACGCACTCTCTCATACCCACGGTCAGATCCGCAGACACCCACGTTCACGCCAACGCCACCTTCATTTCTACCCGCATCCACAACCACACACACTGGTATACCCCGATATATGGTTTGTTTTCAGTAAACAGTAGACAAAGCAAATCAGAAATAAGCAGGCTGCGTTAATAAACCAACCAAAGACGCAAGATGTATTGAACTACAGTGATATTATAGAAAGTAGCTTTAAACAAGGTACATATGTAACTGATATGTGTTATGCACTCGAGACTAACCCGTCTGGGGGACAGATAAATGCAAACCGTTACTGCAAGCTTAGACATGGTCGTTAATTACTGAAGACTGTGATATACCGATACAGTCATGTAGACACTGTGTGCTATTTGAACACTGCACTAAATTAGCGCAGTTGGTAGTCTGTGAAGAACTTATTTCTTTTGCGCTTTCTTTTTTAGAAAAACAGAACTATGGTATTGCATGATCACAATATTCTCCGGTCGTGTTAAATGTTCAGAAACACAAAATCAGGAGGAAAACAATATCTAATACATAACACTAACTGGAATGATTAAGAAATCAGAGCATCGCCTAGTCACATTTCAGGTTGATATGGACATACAAATATAATAAATAAATAAAAAGTCAAATAAGTGTCTGAACAAACACTAAACACTTTTATTACATCGACTTTTCCCAAATCAGTAAACTTCGCAGTTCGAACAAGTATACCGTAAATCCTATTAGGTGGTAAATTGTTTCTTTATAAACACATATGTAAGAGCGTACTTTGATTTGAATCGAAATTGCAGCAATATAAAAAGATGATCAATATAAATTTCGAATTGACTTAAAACAAATTTACACCTACCTGTGTATATGAGGAAGCTCGATGTATTCACCGACTTCTCCGGTGAGAGGTTGTATTTATAGCGGGGTCTCTATGACCCTGCCCAGTGTCACATAACAACATTCAGTTTATCGGGGGATTCCGGAATTCCTATAAGATGTAGTCCGTTCACCAGTGGCGAAAATCGTCACAATAAACACACACCGTGTCATGTCGTTCATGTACTGACTTTGATACAATGTGTAGATTCTGGTAAGCCTTTTACCTGGCATTGTCCTAATTAGTTAAGATTATATCAACAAACCTGTTTACCTACCATAACAATGTCCTTCCGCCGTGATCCGCCAGGTTGCGTATGATTGTGTGATATTGGAGCGAGCGGGTTCAACGACCGATGTGGCGATATGCCGTTCCACCCTGTTAGTAAATAGTCCAATGAACTTAACTTCATAGCTTTCATGAAGTATGTATTTTCTACAGATTCTTAAACCCCAAAAAACATTGTAGTAGGGAATTACACAACGTTTAAGTCTTTAAAAAAAACACAGGGAGAGAGTATAGTAAATCTATTTATATTCGTGCATTAACATTTACGACGCAGTAGTCGATAGGCAGGGCAGGCAGCGTTTGCGGGCAAAATCTCACACGCCTTCGACGAGTTAACTGGAAATCGGGTCAAGTTTACTCTATACCAGGTGTCCAAAGAGGGAATTCATAGCTCGATTGAGGTTATTCACACACTGGGTTCAATAGCGTGCAACAAGTCTGCCTCATTTGGAAGTAATACCTTCTAAATACTATACACTATTATCCTGTGTGTGCTATGTGTATTTGATGAGGTTTAGAGTACGTTTTACGAGTACGCCGATACACGTAAGGAAAAGACAGTTCATACACAAATTACTGAGTTGAAAGACGTATTTGTAGGTGAGAAAAGACGTACATGATTCTATGTGGTAATTGTTTACCTCGTAAATATCGTATTCAGGTAATTGTCTCACCCCACAATCTATAGTATTGTTCATTAGATTTAAACACGAAATAACTTATGGGGAAACTCGTTGAGAATGAAGAAATTGTACCAGTCGTTCCCCAAAATTATAACCTGAACTACAATAATCAAGCAGTGCACTTGAAGGAAAATTTGGTGCTGTGCTTGGGAATATGTGACAAGTCGCAAAATGCCTTGCTTCATATGCGACAGAGAAAGACAACAGTGTAACGAGAAACTTTCATGATTTTAATAGAAGCAGGTGACGTCATCGAAATTGAATCCTCATGTAATATCTTAGATACCCAGGTTAAAGAACGAAATGAACATTTTTCCTTTGCAGAGTCTAGTCAATCGTTAATAGTCTATGGTTACACCCTAGAGCACATATATGTTGCTTATAAAACCATTGGTATAAAACGAGTATGCGGATTCGAACCCAACACCATTTAATCGTAAAACCCTTGAAGGAGATTAAGTCAGATGCGTTAGCATCAGTGTCGGTGAACATGTCGTATGAACTATTCCGCTTCATAGTTATAGCGTAGAAGAACAAACAGAGCGTTGGCACCAGTACCAAGGGATCTTGATATTACCAGTTCGTAGATTATGAATGTACGTAGCTTATATTAGTAGATGCACTGTGTCAAGCATACAGATTAAAATTAGCCATGCTTAGATACACTATAATCATCACTGGGGTGCATTGTGATCTAGGTGGTTGCCAGTCCGTAGACCACTAGTTTAGACTTGGATAGAGATTTCAGAATAATCGCTCCTTTGTAATAAGCCAGTTCGCGGGTTCATCGACCCATACAATCGTTATACAATTGCATGCTCTGAAAAGTGTTTGTTTGAATGTAGATATCTGTAGACAGCAGGACCGTCCTCTGATGACATGACATGCCACATATAGGAGAGGCGGATTATTTATTTGCGTCTCAAATCACTGTTAAATGTAATGTTTACTTAGACACAGATCGCACTGTGTGATATTCATGTTATAAAGCAAAACAAATCTACAAATCATGGAATTACTTTCACAACCCAACACAATCACTATGTGAAAAAGTCTCTAAAGCTTTATATAATCGAAATCGTATTTCTAATCTGTAAGTGTCCAGTTTAAGTATGTGATGCCACTGTAACATCTTTGTTACCCACACTTCAGAATGTTTGGGCTGAAAAATCTTAAGAATTATTGAAAATGTTCCCTTGACCGTCTTAAGAAAATTACTTCGAGTAAGTCAAATCACAACCCTATTAAGATTTCACATGATGATATTGGAAGAAAACCTTTAAATATTGATGTGCACTTCAAAATAATCACCGAAGCTGTGAAAGCAACAAAGCTATCTTTGTATGAGGCGAGGTAATTGTGTAAAAAATATTAATGATAAACTATGAAATAAACGTCTTCAAAATATTCCCTTCCAGACAAGTAATAGCTATATGAGGACTTTTAAAAACAACAAATTACCTGAAACCGAAAATAAACAAAAATTGTCCTGAAGACCAATATATCCAAAACTGGTGATCTGCCAATAACTTCTCTTCTGAGGGATAATTCTGTAAGACAATCAAGGGCACTAGTGAACATGCACTTTATTTACAAAATCTGTGGAATAAATGCACTTTGATACACTTCTTGACTTTTCAAACCATCAACTACCAGTGGAGTTTGGCCGGTAACATCAGATATATACTATCATATCAAAGACACTATCTAGAGTTTCCGTCAAATAAACAACAAGTTAAAATAATTATACAATTTTCCGCCATATACCCGTATATTGAAAAAAGAAACGTACAAGTATATTTTCACGTATTTTCGCTGCAAAACCTCAACGTGAGATAGCACATTTAATTCTGGATCAGATATATCCAAATGTCACAGCATTAAAGACCAAATGTCTGTTGACGTGTACCGCTGATCCAAAGTTCAAAAAGCGAAGGGTGTTGGAATAAAGCAAAAGTGTACTATTTTATGTTTTAATGCAAAAAAGATAAAAATATGATCTTTTTGCTTTTTCCTTAACCACTGTTTAACTGTTGACAGAATAATCTTTATGATTTAACATGAGGCATCGTGACTGACACGTCCTCAAGAAGATTTGGTGTCAAAAGCTGTTTACAAATTCAGTATCGTGTGTGTCCACCAATCGTACTGATACAGGCTTGAAAACGACGACACATAGACAGTACTAAGCGATCGAAGAAAGCTAAATATCTGACCACATCATGTAGGCCATTCCAATCTCCAGTATACACTCAGCGCGGAGACTCTGGTTTTTTTCAAGCCTTGGCATCACGTAAGCGCAGGTTAGGATGATGTTAACGCGTTTGCCAACTCATTCAGAGGCTGGAGAATAGTCAATCTTTCATTTTCAGGTGTGCAAGCGTCAGGTGTTAAAAACATGCAAAAAGTTCATAGTGCACAAAGTGCACGCGATACGTGAAATTTTATGCAAAGAGCTATGTTACATGTCTCATATTTACAGCTATTTTTATCACTTTTCAAATAACTTTTATTTCATCCAGTTACTTTTCCGTGGGTATAATGTGGCGCTTTATTTAACAACACCTAAAACATAGTCATATAATTTTGTGAATTACGAAAATACAGCTTTTTCTTGAAGATTTAGTACCATTTTTCATCTTATTGAAAAACATCATTTTTTGCATGGAAATATTCAGTGCACGCGAAATGCCATACAACTACCATTGTTGTATTCAAGTGTATACAGAGTTGGGCTTTATGAATCCCATCATTTAATAACAATGATGATAAGAGTGTTTATACAGTGCCGACTTCCACCAAACTAAGACAATTCTCAAAGTGCTGACAAGTCACAGTTCATATGCACTAGATAATATATGGATTTATGAAACATGTTGTTGAAAGAGGTGTGTTTTGAGTCTCTTTTTGAAGCATGGTAAAATTGGTACTAGTTTTAGATCAAGAGGCAGTGAGTTCCAAAAGGTAGCAGTTGCATACTTAAAGAACATCCGCGTATAAGAAGGCATGGAGAGGAGAAACTTATCATAGGAGCGGAGAGATCTGGAGCAATTGTACAGTGTCATGCAGCCTTGAAGTTATATAGGATTTCAATACTATTTAAGAAACCACATAACAGCTAACAATGTCAAAACCGGGCAGATTCCTTAAGACAGTAATAATCGTGAATTGTTGAGACTTGTTGCGAGCCGTTTATGGAACTCAATAACTGAGGCAACAGCGCTTACAAGGGAGAGTCATTTCCTGCAGAACCACCAGGAACGTGTTCGCAGGAACATTGCATCATGGCGGAGGGTTCACATCCTTCCGATGAGAGTCGGTTCTTTTTGCATATGGTGGATGGTCGGTCGAACACGTTCCTGGAGAAAATGCAACATAGCTATAGTTTCCCGAAGTATCTATCAGACAGCTGAGTGCGGGATCAACCATGGTATGGAGATGTGTTTCCTTAGGTTGAAAGACAGACCTCATTACCAGTCGTTTATTCAACAGGAGATCTTTACAAGGGCTGTTGTACAACATTTTGATAAGCATCCTGTAGTCACAATGCATATGTTCATGGATGATAATGCCATTCCTCATCCATGATATGTTGTGACCATCCGATGAACAACCATGATACCAACCGTGGTACATTTTAGACAGTCGATTTTGACAGAGAGACCCACGTTTCCAAACTATCAATGCTGACTGCTGCTTTGCAACGGAGTAGGGTTCCTGAGAATCAAATCCGGAAATAGATCCAGTGCATCGGTTTTATTATGTTCAGAGAGGTTACACAAGATACTGACAGACAGTTAGTGTTCACGACACATTTTCTTCAATTCTGTGAAGTTCAGGTGAATCGGTATAGGAAAAGTGAAATCAGTAATAGCACTGCCTGACATACTTTATCTTTCAAATGTGTACTGTCTTCAAATATACCAGATTATCTCATGATAATCTTGGTTATGTTTCTCATCAGCTCCTTCGTTCCACTACAACATTCAGATGGTCATGACACATTCTGTCCACCAGTTCATTAATTCTCTGTCTGAGAACATTCGGGTATTGTGTAATTAATGTCCATATGTATATATCTATGGTTCGGAAGACGTTATAACCAAACCCGTATTCAAAAGACGTTATCTGTTTCTAGTATCACACACGTATTTAGGACATCAGTTTTACTTTGTAGTTGACATCATGATCAATATAGACATTGTAGGCGGCCTGTACTGTAGCTTTTATAATAGGGATATCATGATCAATATAGACATTATAGGTGGCCTGTACTGTAGCTTTTATAATAGGGATATCATGATCAATATAGACATTATAGGTGGCCTGTACTGTAGCTTTTATAATAGGGATATCATGATCAATATAGACATTATAGGTGGCCTGTACTGTAGCTTTTATAATAGGGATATCATGATCAATATAGACATTATAGGTGGCCTGTACTGTAGCTTTTATAATAGGGATATCATGATCAATATAGACATTATAGGTGGCCTGTACTGCAGCTTTTATAATAGGGATATCATGATCAATATAGACATTGTAGGCGGCCTGTACTGTAGCTTTTATAACAGGGATATCATGATCAATATAGACATTGTAGGCGGCCTGTACTGTAGCTTTTATAACAGGGATATCATGATCAGTATAGACATTATAGGCGGCATGTACTGTAGCTTTTATAACAGGGATATCATGATCAATATAGACATTGTAGGCGGCCTGTACTGTAGCTTTTATAATAGGGATATCATGATCAGTATAGACATTATAGGCGGCATGTACTGTAGCTTTTATAACAGGGATATCATGATCAATATAGACATTATAGGTGACCTGTGCTGTAGCTTTTATAATAGGGATATCATGATCAGTATAGACATTATAGGTGACCTGTACTGTAGCTTTTATAACAGGGATATCATGATCAGTATAGACATTATAGGTGGCCTGTACTGTAGCTTTTATAATAGGGATATCATGATCAGTATAGACATTATAGGCGGCATGTACTGTAGCTTTTATAACAGGGATATCATGATCAATATAGACATTATAGGCGGCATGTACTGTAGCTTTTATAATAGGGATATCATGATCAGTATAGACATTATAGGTGACCTGTACTGTAGCTTTTATAACAGGGATATCATGATCAATATAGACATTATAGGTGGCCTGTACTGCAGCTTTTATAACAGGGATATCATGATCAATATAGACATTATAGGTGGCCTGTACTGCAGCTTTTATAATAGGGATATCATGATCAATATAGACATTATAGGTGACCTGTGCTGCAGCTTTTATAACAGGGATATCATGATCAATATAGACATTATAGGCGGCATGTACTGTAGCTTTTATAACAGGGATATCATGATCAGTATAGACATTATAGGTGGCCTGTACTGTAGCTTTTATAATAGGGATATCATGATCAGTATAGACATTATAGGCGGCATGTACTGTAGCTTTTATAATAGGGATATCATGATCAGTATAGACATTATAGGTGGCCTGTACTGCAGCTTTTATAACAGGGATATCATGATCAGTATAGACATTATAGGTGGCCTGTACTGTAGCTTTTATAACAGGGATGTCATGATCAATATAGACATTATAGGTGGCCTGTACTGTAGCTTTTATAACAGGGATATCATGATCAATATAGACATTATAGGCGGCATGTACTATAGCTTTTATAATAGGGATATCATGATCAATATAGACATTATAGGCGGCATGTACTGCAGCTTTTATAATAGGGATATCATGATCAATATAGACATTATAGGCGGCATGTACTATAGCTTTTATAACAGGGATATCATGATCAATATAGACATTATAGGTGGCCTGTACTGTAGCTTTTATAACAGGGATATCATGATCAATATAGACATTATAGGCGGCATGTACTATAGCTTTTATAATAGGGATATCATGATCAATATAGACATTATAGGCGGCATGTACTGCAGCTTTTATAACAGGGATATCATGATCAATATAGACATTATAGGCGGCATGTACTATAGCTTTTATAACAGGGATATCATGATCAATATAGACATTATAGGCGGCATGTACTGCAGCTTTTATAATAGGGATATCATGATCAATATAGACATTATAGGCGGCATGTACTGTAGCCTTTATAACAGGGATATCATGATCAGTATAGACATTATAGGCGGCATGTACTGTAGCCTTTATAACAGGGATATCATGATCAATATAGACATTATAGGCGGCATGTACTGTAGCCTTTATAACAGGGATATCATGATCAATATAGACATTATAGGTGGCCTGTACTGCAGCTTTTATAATAGGGATATCATGATCAATATAGACATTATAGGTGACCTGTGCTGCAGCTTTTATAACAGGGATATCATGATCAATATAGACATTATAGGCGGCATGTACTGTAGCTTTTATAACAGGGATATCATGATCAATATAGACATTATAGGCGGCATGTACTGTAGCCTTTATAACAGGGATATCATGATCAATATAGACATTATAGGCGGCATGTACTGTAGCCTTTATAACAGGGATATCATGATCAGTATAGACATTATAGGCGGCATGTACTGTAGCTTTTATAACAGGGATATCATGATCAATATAGACATCATAGGCGGCATGTACTGTAGCCTTTATAACAGGGATATCATGATCAATATAGACATCATAGGCGGCATGTACTGTAGCCTTAATAACAGGGATATCATGATCAATATAGACATTATAGGCGGCATGTACTGTAGCTTTTATAACAGTCATTATAGGCGGCATGTACTGACTATTGGATAGTACATTATATATAAGCATATACATAGAGTTCTGTAACGGAATGATCCTTAACAGAGGACGGATGTAAATATAGCCATGAAGATGGTATACTGAGTAGTCGTTACGATCAATGTAGATTATGTATAACGTGCACGCAATATATGCAACCCAGGTATTAGAACTACTGTGGATCTTATGTATAACGTGCACACATCATATACAACCGATATAGTCAACATTGTATTTAACATTATTGCAAAGAGTAGACATCAAAAGCAATACAGACATCATGGCCAATACAGACATTCAAAGCGCATTAGATTTGAATGGCTTACCTAAGATACCAACTTATAGATGTTGAACAAAGTAATTATTTATTGTAGCATTATTATTTGATTCTCATATACAAGGAAACTGACAATCGTTAGGTTTCAAATACAACATTTACAGATTGCATTTTCCTTTTTGCATTTTGATGTCTATATATCTACTTGTTTCAATGAATTAATAATAAGATACAATGCCCTGCAACATATATATAACATATATATAACATATATGTATGTGTGTGCGCGCATGTGTGGTCTCACGCACACATTACAGATTCATACCTCAAAATATGATGTTGTCTCACACACTCAGTACAGATCCATACCTCAATATATGTTGTGGTCTCACACGCCCATTACAGACCCATGCCTCAATATATGTTGTGGTCTCACATACTCAGTACAGACCAATACCTCAGTATATGTTGTGGTGTCACACGCCCATTACAGACCCATGCCTCAATATATGTTGTGGTCTCACATACTCAGTACAGACCAATACCTCAGTATATGTTGTGGTCTCACACGCCCATTACAGACCCATGCCTCAATATATGTTGTGGTCTCACACACTCATTACAGACCCATACCTCAAAATATGTTGTAGTCTCACACACACATCACAGATTCATGCCTCAATATATGTTGTGGTCTCAAACACTCATTACAGACTCATACCTCAAAATATGTTGTAGTCTCACACACACATCACAGATTCATGCCTCAAAATATGTTGTAGTCTCACACACACATCACAGATTCATGCCTCAAAATATGTTGTAGTCTCACACACACATCACAGATTCATGCCTCAAAATATGTTGTAGTCTCACACACACATCACAGATTCATGCCTCAAAATATGTTGTAGTCTCACACACACATCACAGATTCATGCCTCAAAATATGTTGTAGTCTCACACACGCATTACTTCATGCTATTTGCTGGATATAATGTGTTTATAACTATACATGTTGGTTCATGCACAACACTTATGCATAAATCTGCAGTATGTGTTATTATGTGTTATACAGTCTTTGGATCCTGATATAATTGAGACATACGTTGAAAAAGAATATTTGGACAAAGCACGAATGATAATATGTATGAGAAGTTTAACATACTAGATACTGATATGGGAATGTAAACACATGGAGGTAGCTGTTCAACATGGGACTGTTCGTTCCCAGTGACACGTCCCGTCCAGTAGGTGCATCAGTATCATGTGCTCAGTGTATGGGGGACGGGGTTATCAATCTAAATCATAAACATCGTCAGACATGGACCCCAAATATCTCGGGAATGGGCGTATCTTGTCTCACCCTCCCTACGGGAGTATAATTACCCCAGTGCAGTATACATTAAAACATCTACTGCAACAAATACAGCTTTGAAGTTGTCTCGCTCTGTTGTATTGTGTATGCATGGTATTTCACGTGTAACCGAAGCCTTTATGAGAAGTATACGAGAAGAAATGAGACTTTCTGACATCTCCTGCTCTGGTGTTAATGGTTGAGAAATGTGCACTTATTGACTAATAAGTCAAATAGTTAAGTTTCCTCTTTTGCCATTTTGTACGCACATAAAAGTAAGTACGCTAATTAAGATGAGATTGGAGCACAGTCCAGTGTATCCGTACGCTTTGTAAACATATCTTATCACGCCTGCAGTACAACCTGGGTTCAGTGTTCTAGGTATTTACTGCAATGGGTCACAGTGACTTGTTGGTGGGTCGGTCTAAATCGGTGAAGTGGGTTTAGTGTTCGATAGCCAGCTGCCTTTATTGCTAAGCAAACAAACGCTGCATATTTAAATCCATGCATTTGACAAGAAGGATATGCTTACCAATAATGCACTTATGCACCCGCCCCACTTCATGGGCGAAAGAAAATTGGCAGTGAGAGAGATGAGTGAGCCTGACCATCCTATCCTCTGACCAGTTGTCCCTTAGGAACAAAACACTGTTTGCTGAGGATTTATTCTAACCCTGAAGCAATATGTTAAAGAAGTACCCAAAATAGTCCCCTTAGAAATTCAGACTCCCAAAACGACCCTTCCTTGAAGAGGACAGGAAGGGCAAAATAAGGACATTTTAAGGTCTCTCATACGGAAATAATATTATTATTACAAACATACCTCAAGCCGTGAAATGTTCTTCTAAAACATAATATGGTGTAAGTACAGATGAAATGTGACACGCAGGGCAATGTTGTTCTGGATTAATACCTTCATCAAGAGGCAAGGTAGACCTTGTTAAATCATGTGTCATTATAATCTGTTATGTGAACGAGCGTAGCTGTTTACATTTTAAAGTTGTTGTTAATAAAGATGAGTCTATATATTTCTGCCGAACACGATGGGGTTAAATTTGACCTAAATTTGCATGCAAAATCACAATATTAATGTGGAATATGGTCTGGATACACGACATGAAGATTGCTGCATTCTGATGGTAAGGGTTTGCATATTTAAACCCAGAATTATTTTCCAAAACCAGTATAATCGCTACTTTGGCAATATTCATGGATATCTGATTTTCAGCACGTAACTAACTTCTGTTTCATATGCTATTGTAAAGCTATTTTCCCCAAGATATCCAACGAAACGTTGTCTCTCTGAAGATTACAAAAAGATTTTGAGAGATGTGGAAAGTAATCTCTTATTTCTCTGACAGCGATGTACAAATACACGTGATGATGCCACTGGAAAACAGCTGGGTTGTTGTATACAGAGTTCAATCTGTCTCAGAGTCCTGACAAACGTGATTGCTTTTTATGACAGTGTATGTGTCTGACAGTATGACAGTATAACTTAGCTCTAAACATATCACTGTACATGGTTCTTGTCCAAAGTACTTTTTGGCATCTTGACTGTTTTAGAAACATAGTACGGTGATGGTCATTGGATACGCCGCTTTAAAGTTGTTTATTTTAATTAAAGATCCACCAGGACTTCCTTCAAGGTATGGGCTTTGTGTCAGTGCTGTATTTTGTATCAGTTCCTTTTGTGAAAGTAGCCATACAATTTTTATAACGTCAATAAAACCAGTATTCAGTATTCAGAGATTACATATACTCTTGTGGTCTACGTCAAGGGTCGTACTGTATACTACATCTAACATGTCTCATCGTAACTGATACACAAATATGAGACTTTGCTCTAGAGCACAATGCAATATGTAATGTCTGACTAACATGCCTTTAATTGTACCTAATGGTTACTTTACATGTCTGCGAGCAACGAAAACAAAAAAAAATTAGATAAAATAACAATAGTTACTGCACTAGGTTACCGTGACCCAAGCTCAATATTATGGTTATAAGTCAGCATTACCAGATACACTGAATCAGGTTTGACAAGCACGGTGCTGAGATCATGCATATTGTTCGGTTCGCATGGGTACATTTAATACAGGGTCTTTGTGTCATAAATAGACGACCAAAGGTCACGCAGTTGTGCATACACCTATTTCGTCAGATCCTGGTTCATTGTGACCTCGACACTGTGCAGCGTCAACAACCGGGTCGACACAAAGGGTCACAGTGACCTAATGGAAGTCACCAGTCAAAATCATTTCTGCTATTGGTCCTCGCATGTGCAAACTTAGTAGGTTAAACTCACCCGTGCAAGATGGTGTGATACTTCAGTCATCACCTTCATACAGTTGTAGGTTGGGTGCCTATTTTAGAATTGTACGTCATTTAGTGAATAAAAAGTGTCACTACATTTTAATACAATGGTCTTGATATTATCGAAACCTACGTAGTTTATAAACCGAATTACAGATATTAATCACGTGTGAAATGGAAACAGCACGGTCAACTTGACAAAGATAACCCGACTTTAAAATCACACAAAACTGTTACGTAGGTATGATAAGGCATATCTTTCAAAAGAAAAAAATATATATTTAAAAATAAAAAAAAGACATGCAACATCACGTGAAAGAATGGATCTGTAAAAACCACCAATCAACAAACTCCTTGATACAAACACGTGATACCAACTTGAACCTTTAGTCAGTGCAAGTGGGTCACTTTCGTGATTACCTACACGAGGTACACCTACATGTAATACACCTGTCTGTAAAACACCCTGGCATGCTGACATGATCCGTCAGTCCCGTCCGTTTACCAAGGTGCAACAACACATGACCAGACTACATGACTACTGTTAATATTTATTCAGAATCTAAGCCCGAAAACCATGCGCCCAAAACATAAAATGCCTGTTTATCATTATTAATATGGAATGAAGCATATTTTGGCTTATAGTAACTACTGGCTAAACATACAATACATTAGTACATATACTCCATTATGATGCATAAATAATGAACAATTACACAAACTTCATAATAATGATACATACATAATGAATTACTACACAAACTTGATACTAATGATGCACATACACATAATGAATTACTACACAAACTTCATAATAATGATACATAAATAATGAACTACTACACATACTTGATCATAATGACACACAAATAATGAACTACTACACAAACTTGATCATAATGATACACAAATAATGAATTACTACACATACTTG
The DNA here is from genome assembly GCF_037392515.1 of Haliotis asinina. Classification (NCBI taxonomy): domain Eukaryota; kingdom Metazoa; phylum Mollusca; class Gastropoda; order Lepetellida; family Haliotidae; genus Haliotis; species Haliotis asinina. The sequence goes on from NC_090285.1 coordinate 33,378,016, forward strand.
ATCATAATGATACACAAATAATGAATTACTACACATACTTGATCATAATGATACACAAATAATGAACTACTACACATACTTGATCATAATGACACACAAATAATGAACTACTACACATACTTGATCATAATGATACACAAATAATGAATTACTACACATACTTGATCATAATGACACACAAATAATGAACTACTACACATATTTGATCATAATGATACACAAATAATGAATTACTACACATACTTGATCATAACGATACATAAATAATGAATCACTACACATGCTTGATGATAATAATGCATAAATGATTAATTACTCCACATATTTGATCATAATGATAAATAAATACTGAACTGCTATACATACTTGATCGTAACAATTAGGTTACACTTTCAAATACTTACCATGGTTTAGCTCAACATGGAGAATATTTAAACCTTCAGATCAACACACCCAGTGTTTAATAAATACATGTGTTTCTTGTGTGTGTAGATACTACACAATAATACTAACGTATCAAACAGTATGTATGTATGTATGTATGTATGTATGTATGTATGTATGTATGTATGTATGTATGTATGTATGTATGTATGTATGTATGTATGTATGTATGTATGTATGTATGTATGTATGTATGTATGTATGTAAGTATGTATGTATGTATGTATGTATGCGTGCATGTATGTATTTCAGTGATTTTCCAACACGTACATTAAACGCCTCGTGCTGACCACTATGGACCCATATGATCCACTGACACATAAAAACGAGAAAGTGATTGGAATCCACTTTAATATTGTGATGATAAATACTCATGTTTTTAAGAACAGCACTGATTTTGATACAAAAAAGTGTTGGTGGAGTTGCAGCCCTCAAATGTTTATAAGTGAATGTGAGTATTCAAAATGTCATGTTGCGTGTATTACACGATTCAAGGTCAATTACCGAGTGCAACCTCCATGTGACTGTGTGACAGGCAGCACTCTCCTTCTCATACCCTCTGTCAGTCTCCTGATCCTAAGAAGGGTAAGACTAATTCCTCGAGTAAAACAATTTTCAAATGTACCAGGTTCTGTACAGGGGGATCCTTTTGTTGAACGCGACGACAATCATGTCCCAAATACACTCCAAATGGTTGAGATCGGAACTCTTTCAATCTTGATAGATGTCAGTGTGTGCCTAACTAAGTTATTTGCGTATATGAAGGCAGAAAAGAATGCTAAAACATGTCCAGGCATATCTGTTCTCTTTAACATGCAAATTACAATAGTGCGAGATGTATGTCTTCGTATGTCACACTGATGTCTTTCAAGCTAGCATTGTCGTTACTTCACATCCATTTCACAACGTGTTTCCCAAAATTGTTAGGTGAGTCTGTATATTTTTGTGCACCGTGCATCTGAACCATTACAACGCATTTTATATTTGGGATTGCACTTTCTCAGTAAAGTACAAATTCTAGTACAGTTTGGGGATGAATTCCACGCGGGATTCGAACCCACGCCCTCGGAGTCAGGCACGAAATCGTCAGCTCTAAAAGTCAGCCATCTAACCTTCTCAGCTCCCGTGGCTTACACAAAATGGAGCATGTTAATTTGGGTTAGGTGACTTTGGTTGACAAATATGAACGTATCCCATGTGGCAGATTAATGCCCATGATGTTGATCACTGGATCGTGGGAATGTAGATCGCAGCCTAACTGGACTAACGATGGTGCAAACAAAATGTTACAGTTGTCAATGTGTGGCAATGTCACAAACCATGACACCAATAAAAATATATAACATCCCAGCTTTCTGATAATGCTACATAGATTCCCTGCACTCTAAACAAATAATAAGGTTGTGCTGATCATACAACCGTGCCAGGTTCTACATGCACAACTCAAGGGTATATGTATCATATGTGTGCTCCACACATGTGATCTCGTCTTTAACATCTGCCTTTCCCTTGCATTACGTCTTGATAAGACGTTACAAAGACATTATAGTGGATTAAGATGGTTTCACAAAGAAGTTACACCCATCAGTAGAGATTATACCTTCTTTAAACTATATTATTCCTTCATGCATACATTATGCATTTAGATGTATACATTCAATGGTATCTTTTATATGGAAACATGGGATTTGTAAAAGTGTTTGCATAAAGTCTTCTGTCTTTGGGCATGGTTACATCTGTCTGTAATCATAATTATGTCGTTTTCTATCTGCATGACTTATTTTATTAGGTCATGGTGAGTGGGTCTTTTGTTTGTAGACATGCAGTCTTCTCTCTTCAGGCATATGGTGTCCTGTCTGCATTTAAGTGTCTTTTGTCAGAGTGCATGTATGTCAGCATGAAGATAGGATATCTTTTGGCTGTAGGTCGTCTGTATGTGGACTAAAGTGATTTATGTGGATTTTACTGATGCTGAAAATCCACATCATTTGTATACGTATAATTACATAAAACCATAGAAAGAAATGTGTTTATCCTGAGACCACAAGGTTATGTATTTTACCAGTGCTTGGAGAGCATTAGGAGACTTATGTTTTCCTCTCTGTTGAGATGAGCATTAGGAATATACTTTTCACACTAATAGGGAATATTGTATATAGGTACACACCACATCAATGTTATATACAGTTAGAAACCAGAAACGTGATATTAAGCAGTCTGTAGTAATGGGTCATACTTTTAATGATATGCCATACATCTGCAAGCGTAGTCATCTTCACGTCAATTCTACCACTAGCTATGGGGTCTTCCCATTATTTGTGTTGAGTACTTAACTGTATGTGCAGAGGTTTCTGTTCATATAACTGCGTCTTTTGTGAACAGAAAGCATGTCTTTCGTATGACATCTGTACAAGTTTGGTGTCTTCCGTCTATCTGCATAGCGTCTTCTGTCTATCAATGTGAGACTCTCCTCCAATAGAAACAAGACCTTCTGTTTATCCACATGAGGTTCTCTGTTTGTAGAAATTGTGCCTTCTCTCCTTCAATATACGGTTCTGAGCCATTTTCTGTAGCGATATGAGGTTCTCTGTTAGAAATAGGGTTATCTTTCTATCAATGTGCGATTCTCTGTCTACAGATATGGGGCCTTTTGTCTACAGATATCAGGTACTCTGTCTATAGAAATAGAGCCTTCTGTCTAAAGGTGTTGGATCTATTATCTCCAGATATGGGGTATTACCTCTGTTGGTATAGAAGCATTTAGGTATGAGGTAATTTTAAATATGTAGGACGTGTCCAGTCTTGGCCAGATATGGCCGCTTCTTCTGACGCTGTAGGGCCTCCTGTCTACAAATCTATTGTCTTCTGTTTATATGTATGGTATGGAGTTGCCTGTCTGCAGTTATGGGAGCGTCTTAAGATATCGGGTCTTCTCTCTTCATGTGTTTTCTATGTGCAGGAATTAGGCCATATCTCTACACATTAGAGTCTTCCGTCTGTATCTGTATAAAAGTACAGAATTCCCTGATTGAAGTATCTCATTATTTTGCCAGCACGTATGGCTCGTCTGTGCGTGTGGAAAGGGTATGACATATCAACTTCAACGGTGAATAGTTCATTTCAGTTTAGATCCGAACGTTTACTTTGCCGGAAGTTCATTCACCTCTACGTCTGACCTGAAGCTAGGTCAGTCCCTACTTACAGTGAAACCCTGTTGATCTGAAATACACCCTTCACAATGTATCGGTCTGGTCGATATCTACCCTGTGAAAGGGTTAAAGGGTTAAAGACTTATCACTGAGGCGCAATGAATCGTATTCTGCTGTGTGACCTGGGTTCACCTTTAGTAGACATGTTGAAATGAATTATTCCGAGCACGATCACCTTGTTCCTGCCCGTGCGGTTTATCGAGGGTCGTATCTTGCAAGGAATCATTCAATAAAGTCCTTGTTAAACATTTTCTATATTGAGTACGTGTGATACTTTCGAATGGCTTAGACGAAAACAATAACGATACACGTGGAATGTTCGGAAATATTAATCTAAGTATATTCATGAGTATCCATGCACCAGTACACGCAATGTGAGGCAGGCAATGTCACGGTGGTGTGAGCATTCAACTGCAGCAATACGCATATTCTGACGTCTTGTTTATAAGTATATATGCACGTGTACGTGCATGTGCAAATCATAGAGTGCACACGAAGGCAATAGGTCGGCCTTAGACTGTCCTCAGGTGCAAGCTGCAGCTGCTGCACTAGCCGGACCAATGACAAGGTCGATAGATGTAGACCAATTCGTTTACCATGCGTGTTCTCGTTTTCAGGTGACTAACAACTGAATGACAACAGGAGTTGTCTCCTCTTCTTGCCTCGTCAAGTCGTGGTTTTCAGTGAAAGGTCCATGTTCTTGTGGAACCTTGTCAAATATATATGTTACAGTGAGATTGTGAAATAAATCATTTCGTCAAATTACTAAAACTTTCAGTCATATCGTGAAATGAATAAGAGGGTCAGCCATTTCGCACCATTTTTTGTAACAACAATCACTATATTTCAGTCATTTCATGAAATTTCATTTCATATATATGTCAGCTTGTGAGGTGTGGCTGCTCTGAACACATCAAGTTTCAAACAAGTGTAAATGTTTCAAAGCCAGGCTGAAGTGCAAAAGTTGCTGCCACAATAGTTTTAACTGATGGTTACAATATGTGATGTTACCCACTTTTGTAGATTGAGCTGTTAAGTGAAATTCATGGCCACGTGAAACACACCATGAATTGCTGAAATATAGATGAGTTTTACCATGCCTTTAGCAATATTGCAGCAATATCACGGAGGGGGACACCATAAACTGGCTTCACACGTGCACATTTTGGGGAATCGAACCCTTATCCTATGCTTAGTGAGCGAATGCTCGAACCACCAGACCACTAAATAAACATGACCACAACCAAATGTATGCAAATATGTGAACCTGTAATTATCACGAGACGATCGAATATATTACTTATAACATTATAACGAATTCTCTAGAATGTCGTAACTGTGCGTTCGTATGGGACTGACCCAAAACGTATGTGTTTTACCTGTTCTTGTAGGTCCTACATTTGCTGTGAAAGTGAACTAGCGTCTGTCAGGTAAGGGAGACAACTCCTGTAAGTATACAACAAGAACCATACGTAAACACGACACACTGTATTGGTAGTATGCCATCTATTCGTTATTTGTCTTCGGTGAGCTCTTAACCAATTTACAGTGATGGGAATACACTGTGTGGCCGAAATCAGCCTGGTACTTTATACAAATGAATGGCAATTCCTGGAAACACATTAGCAATAGTTGCTGAGTCAGCAAAGTCAATCTGCACTACGTGAGTAACAGCTACAGATTGGAAACGTAGTGTATATGGGTCATCATGGTGAGTGCTATTCGTCTATAGCAGGAACGCTGATAGCTCGTCAGATGCGTTAACAAGCGAAATGAACCTTTGTGACTGCGGTATGTAAATGATCGAAGCTGAAACGGTGATTGATAGAGTGAGCAACGATCGACGCCAAGGGTCCAACCATCAAAGTATAGTGGCACATTCATTCATAGAAGTCACATGACCACAGACCTTCTCTCTTTCTCATTCCAGATCTGTCTCCGTCTCTCACCCTCTCTTTCTTTCTCTCTGTCTCTCTTTCTCTCTGTGTCTCTGTCTCTCCTTTCCTTTCCTTGTACTCGGAGCGGATGAAAGGATTAGAGCATGAAGGAATCTTCATATTTAACTTCTCAAAAATCATCTCTGTGACTTCAGAATTGCCATTTCAGTATGAAAAAAACTTCACACCAATTTATGCACTTTTACAGTACCTTACCAACAAATCCTGATTTCGGACATCTTTTGGTGCAGACTCGATATATACTAGCAGCTACTGGTTGTGGTTACATTATGCAACACGCAGAATATCAGAACGAACATCTAAAGGTACATATTGCCTTCATTATAGCACACTACGGATAATACGATGGCATTGATGTATAGAATATTGTTCCAAAACCATATTGTACGAAGGCCTTGTTTTTAATAATCATATTTATCTTCACACAGCATGCAGTTCCAGATCTAAAAATGTCATTTTGCATTCTGTAATTATCGTAATGTCCATTTCTATCGGGGTTGATTTTAATATTCCAAGACAGCTAAATGTGACCTAAATGGATATTACGATGCCTCATCTTTTACATGGGGGCCAGGATAAGCCCCGAAACGTCGTGAAAATGAACTCAAGAAGTTGTTATCGATAACAATTGTCCTGTATTGCTACGCCAACTTCTAAATGCCTTTAATGAATCACATTTCTATGTCATAAGAGCGTAACTGGGACAGGAGAGAAACTAACTGTTTGACAAACTGAACAGAAATGTATATATCACCATTTTGTTGCTTTTCCAACATAACATAAAACCCTAACAAGTATATTTTATTGTTTGGGGAAAATACACAGACGTACCACTGTTATATGGGGCTTAAATATAACTGTGTCAAGTTATGACTTTCAGCTGTCTGACAAGGCAACAATTCACTGGCTAAAGCATAGCAATGTGTATCCGAATATTCAATTTGCAATCGTTGAAAGCTACCGTCTACTGTGGCCTTGTTTGTTTTTGTTTTGTTTTTGTTGTTGTTGTTGTTGTTGTTGTTGTTTATTTTTGGGTGAGAATGTGCCCTTAAAGGAACGATATGAACTACTGATATCATAAATCCGCGAATAATTCATACTAATACATATCAGAATTGAAAAACAATCTCCTGTATGTATCGCTGGGGCGCGTCACCATATTTGACTGAACATCTCTCAGGATAAACTGGATCTGTGTGAGAGGTTTTTATACATCGGAAACATGCAATGGTCCACAAATAGTTGAAAGAAAACCTGGTTGAACAACTGTTCGAACACCTGGTTGAACACCTAGTTAAACACGAGATGGAACATTAGCGCTGTCGTTGTTCAGATGCACTTCACAAGACGGACGGTCTGACGACTTCAATAAAACACGCACCAACAAACATCACTTAAACCATATGACGCCCCCCAAAGTTTTGATGTCCAGGTAACAAAAATATTATACCCACTCGCGACATTACCAGCACGTCACAATCTGGACAGACGTGGACATTTCGGTCGATGCTGTCCATATCTTCTATATGTACCTACAGATCTATTCCATGATATGTACCTACAGATCTATTCCACACGTATGCACCTACAGATCTATTCCACAGGTATGCACCTACAGATCTATTCCACAGTCTGCCATGTGTAATCCCACCACACACCATGACATTACCACCTCCATATCGATCATGGTCAAGAATTGCTGCTCTGGCATATCGCTTCCCGCTCCGACGCCAACAACGTTTTCTGCCATCTGTGAATCGTAGGCAAAACCTTGACTCATCAGAGAACATGGTGTAACGCCAGTGGCGCATAGCCCGTCCCTGATGCTGCCTAGCCCATGCCAATCTTTGGCGCTTATGGTGAGCTGAAAGGGTGACACCCTTAACAGGCCGTCTTGCTTTGAGACGAGCTTGATAGAGTCGGTTTTTAACAGTTGAGGTTGAAATGCGTCTTCCAGTGAGTGTGCGGAATTCTCTATTGATGGCAGGGGCCGATTTAAACCTATCCCGTAGAGCAATTAACGTAATGAGACGATACTGTCGTGGTGTCGTTGATTTTGGTTTACCACGCCCAGGTCTCGTTGCAACCCCACCCGTTTGACGGTACTTATCCCACAGGCGTGAAATTACACTTTTTGATTTATCCATCTGCTGGGCAACTTCACATAATGATGTCCCCCCCCCCCCCCCCCCCTCTATCATCCCCACAATTCTTCATTTTGTTGCTTCACCGAGATACTGCCTCGGAGGCATTTCTGTCCGTAAGTGTCAATCACTATTGCATTAGTGATTGCGACTTCTCTAGTACATTTACAGGAGTTAACTTCTGTATGCACGTGTAGCACGTGCTGGGCATGCATTATGCGAAATTCCATTGTCATTGGATGTTGCGTTTGGGAGATACACCACAATAACGGACCCTGTCACAGTCAAAGTCATCTACATTCAATTTCTTGGTTCCCTTATTTTCTGTCGGTAGTATATATGTGTATCTACAGAATGATATATTCCACATGTATGCACTTATAGACAGATTCCATGTAATAGTATATAAAAAGACGTAGGTAACTATACCACAAGCTCAGTTCTTTATATGTTGAACAAACATGGTTAACATGTTAGTGCTAGATACAGTTTGTGTGTTAAACCTGTACTAGTTTTCAACAATTACTTCTGTAATCAGTAATTTTAGAAGTAGGTAAACGTTTAGCTATATATTTTGAAGGTGTTCTAACACGTTCACATAATTGGAAACATGATTATGTTCACAACTACATGTTTTGGACTCACCATGAAGCTACATGCATTATTTAACGAAAGAATTTTTATTCAAGCTGTTTTTATATGTTTTGGGAAACTATTTCCTGATTATTTCTACACCAGCCAGTGTTTGGCCATGCAGAGATTCATAGTATATGCAACTAACCACCAAAAGCAGTGGTAACTCATCTTGGCCATGGCTATAGTAGTTTTCCATTCGTGGTAACTGTCTGAGACCTTCTGGTCACTTCGGATTTTACTCCCACAGTAAGCTGACAACGTTGTAAAATTACTGACATGCTATTCAAGGTGGTTATAATCCTAACGTACACACTCCATTTTGGAACATGCTACAATTTTGTCGTCACACATTTTTTGTGACATTTCCGTAACATTATCAAATAAACAATAGAGCCTAAGAAAATAAGACTCTATTGGCAAATAAATTGTATTGCAATATATGTATATTGCGATTCGCGTGCCCGTATTGCAATACGTATTGCGAACTACCTGGCACTTAAGTGTTTGACAGTGAGAGACACTAATTGTGCATGCCAATCCTGTTTTCCATAATGAAAATCACAAAACATATGGCTGAAATCAACTTTCCCCATATTAGGTTGCATAGTCGAGGATTCCTTTTTCATTTTCACACAGTTTGTACTTTTACAGCACGCCGTTATTAAATAACGAAGTAAGACATCGGCTGTGAATGAAAGTCTGTGTAGATCTTAATTTAAACCATATACGCAAAGATAATCACAAATCTTATTGTTATTGTAATCACATATATTGTTCTTTACCCAACAGACTGGTTCTCAGAGAAATATTGCAATACGTATTTATTTACAAAAGCGTATTGCATTATGCTGTGCAGTCGTAATAGAGACAAACCCCTTTCCACACAGACTGCACAATTTCGACTTTATCATGAAGGGGAAGGTATCCTGTTCTCCCTGTTTCGGTTCAGGCCACTTAATAGTCTGGTTTGTTTATCACTCCATGGTAAGGAAGAATCGCCGCTATTTGTAGAGCCTTTTTTGCGAACACCTGGTGACAAGACTGAGTTTCACTTATCCATTGATATATTTGTCACAGATAGCTAGTTCCCCATCACACCACACTGAATTTGGTTCTAAGGATAATTAAGCCCGGTTATTCTTTTTTGAACATTGTTTAATATTATATTTTTTATTCTGTAAATTATTTGTTTGAGTTCTGGCAATTGTGTTCCTAGTTTACATATAAGTGAATTTTCAATACAACACCTGATGCTCATGATTAAATACAGTGTAACTGTATACAGTGGAAGCTGTCAAAACCGGCTGTCTAATCCAGCAAAATCTCAACACCAGCGCAAAATCCAAGTCCCTTCGGTGGCTTGTACATTTATCATCAGCTCTGAAATCCGGCACAATGCCTAAAGAGGATTATTTCCTCAGTCCCAGTGAGTGCCGGATTAGACAGCTTCCACTGTATTTTTCAAAGCTAACTTACATTATGAAAGTTATTACATAACGCGAAGTTGCGTTATACTTCCAAACTCGTCAGTGATTATGTGTAGGGGCATTGCTGTTTTTTGTGAAAGCACAGTTGCCAAGGCAACACCGGTCCTGTGATAAAGAAAATTTCATGATCTTGACATGGAACCAGATGAGATTCAGTTCATCTTTTGATTTGTGTTTATTGATTTTCCACATCGCTATGCAGGGAATTGAATCTATGAAAGGACATCATCGCGTTGTCGCTCTTACAAACAACGCAACAACGAAAATCAAAAGATTTTCCCCAGCGCGTAACATGATATTTTGATTACGTCTACTTTCCATTACAATAAAACAAAAAGAAAAAGACAAAAAATACAAAAAAACACAGCAAGATAAAACAAATGTCCATTTTGGTTTTGGGATTTCATACTTTTCCTTCTTGTCTAATCAAGGACAGATTGTTTTCCGACAGTATGTTTTATTTGTTTGTTCCTTAGTTGATAGCTGTTGCTAACCAAGGCCGTTAATTTCCTGTCAGTGACAGAATTGAAATCATCGATACCTTGTAAAGATACTCTCTGTGACAGAAGACATAACGGTTAGTTGAAATCTATATGAATGCAAAGACCACATTTGTCGGTATTCTAGGCTTATGATTTATCTGTTTGCAAGGTGCATTATATCCTTAAGGGGTTATTTTGATATAGTGCATTACGTACCATATGTGAGCTGTATGTATGTACGTGGGTGCATGTGTGCAATGAAGAACCGATGTAGCACATGCACTACATGAAGAGAGTCCTTTGGTGCGTGATGCCCGCCCAGTCCATCCACAGCATGGCCTTTTCCATCTATTACTTATTCTCTGTGATTCTGGGTATATTTATTTCAACCGTGGTTTGTTTACCCCACATTAATACTAGCTCAACAAGTCACATGTAATACCATTGAAACCTAGAAGTCTGCTAACGTTGATAGTACATATCTTTAGTTTTCGGGAAAACAGTGTAACAGCATAGTGCAGACATCTGCCTGATATTTGCACTTGTTTTTGCGGATGACAAATCTGTTTGATGATCCTCTGTGTAGCTTATGTCATCTCCTGTTTGAGAGGCTCTTTGAACCGTCGTATCACAGTTGTTCCCATGAAACGGTCCTCTGCGAACAATGCTCTGTCTCGTTCTAACTTACAACATGCCGCTCAAGACATAACGGACAGTGCACCTAAAAATACGTGTAACTGACTAAAACTTAACATCAGACTCCCTTTCAGTCTGGATTTTATCCCCGAAATGTCCTACAACACACTGATAAGTTTCACTGTAAATTGCACAACATGGAAAACGCCTACACGAAATGAGTGTGTTTGCACTGAATTCACATGAAAGTTGTGACAGGAATAATCATTTCTTAGTAAACTTTTCCAGGCGGTCCTCGGATAATATCACCCCATAGTGAATATCCCCCCTCTCATATTCATAACAATTCAAACGTTCCCAAATGTTGAATTAATTCGCCGAACAAAGAGGGTAAAGCTTGAGTTAGAGCATTATGATTTGTAGAAGCCCGGTGTCCCCAAAATGGGATGGGCGATGGAGGGTTGGGATACTTCTAGGGGGGTTCTGCAAGGATATACTGTATAACGTTACCGACAAAATTTGTAGGTAATCTAAAAAGAACAGAACATATAATAGCATCACGGGTGAACAGGCTGAATTTAGGTCAACAGGCTCAACGGAGGTCATCTATACTGAGCAAAATAAGTTTTGGATACTGGTACCGTTGTTGTTAGGATTTATATTTTATCAGCGTGTCATTGAATAAATATATCATTATTCAGAATTTGTCATTGTATTTTATTTGCCCAGTATATTTACAAATCACAAGGTCAAAGAACTTAATGAATGATGACGCTACAACATGAAACGTGACGCCTATGACGCCAACTGTAGAATAGCTAACCTCGCGACATAAATGAAAAGCCTACTGCCATCAAGTTACAACTGCAAGCCGATTTCTGATAACACGCAACGGTTTTTATTTTCATTGGATCCATGATAGCCGCAAAACACAATAATACCACAAATCTGTAAATGCACGTCTTTTTCTACAAGTGAGACGATGCGACGGAGTTGTAATGCAGTTCTTACTACACACGCTGTTCACCCAAATTATGTGTCTGGTTTAAACTCAGTCGTAAATATTGAGCGCCCCAGGTGGGAGACTGGCAGATAACACGCTAAACTAACCCTTAGTCCTTGCATACATAATTTTCATAGTAACAAATAAACCCATTTAAATTTAAAAGTAGTCCCAGTGAGTTAGGAGATTTAGAGCTTTAGCGGTAAAGAAAATAATGTGGATCTGTCTGTGAGACACACACACCGACCTAGTTACTGACAGATCAAGGACATATCTTAGCTCGAATGATTGTATTTCATGCACGGATGCACCCCTGGACTGTCGTTTCGCTTACCTGGACAGGATTGGGACGCCTGTAGCAGCTTCAAACGTGATGAAGGTGATTCCTTGTTGTGCCTTGGAACAACATGTAGATATGATGTCAGAATGAACAAGTGATGCTATCACAGGGGAATTGGAATGTGAAATGTGAAACTGTGGGTCGATGGGAGAGCACTGGGAGATAGTGACATAGGGGTAAACGATGGAAATAGATATGTGAACGAGGGACATGCAGACAAATGGCGAAGATGCTGCGGTAGAGGGACACAGGGGTAGATGTTGGAGGACGCAGTGGGAGAGGGACACAGGGGTAGATATTGGAGGACGTAGTGAGAGAGGGACACAGGGGTAGATGTTGGAGGACGTAGTGAGAGAGGGACAGAGGGGTAGATGTTGGAGGGCATTGTAAGTAGGGAGATAGGGTTAGATATTGCAGGACGTAGTGAGAAAGGGACACAGGGGTAAGTGGGGTGTAATTTTGAGAAAGGGACATGCCGGTAAATGATGGAGAACAGTGAAGCTGAGTCTGTCCCAAATACGTCCCTTTCGATTTTGAAAAACTCTGTTTTACTCATTTCTGCACTAGTTTCTCCCCAGCAAAGTCCTTTTATTACGTTTCCTATCTCCCTACCACTGGTACTGTAGTTAGGCCGAACGTGGTTTAACAGATATTGCACACTTGCACAATTGTAGATTAAGTGTGAAAAACATTTTTTTTCCTATTTCTGACAATACTGTAAAGGGTGGAAGTACATGTGAAACGGAAGGATAAAACCGTTTATATATACTCTATCACATTAGAAACTAGACACTGATATTATTGATGACAATTGCATGTCTGTGGTGGGCAAGTACGTCTTGTGTCATCCACTCGGTATCGGGACCAAGTTCCAAAACCTTCTTCCATTGATGCAACTACATGGTCCGGGGCTGAATGTCCAACGTAACAGCAACAACGACAACAGTTCCATTGGTTGGGTTCATGGAACGTCATGCATTATGTCTCCAAGAACGTCATGCATTATGTCTCCAAGAACGTCATGAATTATGTCTCCAAGAACGTCATGCATTATGTCTCCAAGAACGTCATGCATTATGTCTCCAAGAACGTCATGCATTATGTGTCCAAGAACGTCATGCATTATGTCTCCAAGAACGTCACGCAGCAATCCCATTTCCATTGTTTGCTTTGTTCAGTGACTTCAGTATATTGCGCATCTATTTTCATAAAGGTGTACTTACTACTTTACTACAGTTCAACAGGTGTCCATATTCTAATTTTGTTGATTATGTATCGCAGGTTGGAGGTCATTAAGAGAAGATCAAACGGTTTTGTGCTGGGGTTCATTGTGAGGTTTTGATTGATTGAGTTCTGTAAGTATAACACTTTGGCCAACATTACCCCTATTCTGTTGACCGAGACTATTGTCGTTGTGATTGTATTTGTGTAACATCACTGCAAAGGACACCAGGTATTCACACAGTAGGAGTCAACACAAAGTTCATGATAGGTGGTTACAGGCTCTGTATACCACAGATACGATGTCGAGACATTTCAGCGGATTGTAAGACGACCACTTCATCGTCACAAGGGTGAGTAGAAATAGCCTAGTCTGAAACTGGATATGCGCAGTGACGCATGGTTTGTGGCCTTGTGTCTAGCTATTTTGCAAAATGTAGGTTGCTATGGGGTGAGGAAATCAACACACCCCGAGAGGGATCGGTGCATGACTTTATCGGGTAGAGAGAGCACTACATATCTGCTACTTTAGAATTGCATTTTTGTTAATTACAAATGTGAAATTCAATGTTTCGGTTACATTACGAAACAAGGAATGTTTCAAGGGAAGTATTGTTGTATTATTCCTCGTGTCCAAAATTGAAAAGGTGGACAAACTGTCAAACGATTCAGTCTTACCAATTCCAATGTATGCCATTGTTGTTCCACATTGTCTTGTAAATTACCACTGCTGAAACCAAAGTTATTTGGCATTTTGTGTAGCTTATGGTAATGGGGTTTTATAACAAGAGACACTTTTTTCTGAGCACCTCACTGCATTATATGGGCGTTCCCGAGCTTCCAACTGACGTTTCTATAAAAGCAGTAAGAGGAACATGTTTTAGGTTAATGTTGCGCGGTTAGATAAATCGTTTTGTTAACTGTACTGTTTAATTATAGTTTTCAAGGACTGATCCACAAGCCTTGACATCTCTGTACTTATATTTATGGACGTGTACCTTGTTGACAAGCAATGTAGATGTCGACTGAATCCCAAGAAACCGTGAATTATTTTACGTGAACTGGATGTGAACTGGGCCTGAACTGGCTGTACACTGGGCGATTATGTGTCAACATGTAGGCTTACGAACCACTGGATTTCGGGGTCTAAGGCAAATCTCCAACAACTACCGATCTATCATACAACTGCAATTTGGGTTTATTCAGCGTAGTTGAATACTCACCTTGCTGTCTGGTGTCAACTACTTCTGATTTGTCTTCACTGGTCTCAACCGTAAAGATCCTTATGTTACAAATGATCTTTAATAGTCCATGCCTGTCGTAGGATGGGACTTACGGGATCGGAGGGTCAGACTCGCTGACTTGGTTAACACATGCTATCTTATCCTAATTGCATATATCAATTGTGTGATCCAGACTCGATTATTTACAGACCGCTGCCATGTAGCTAGAATATCGCTGGGTGCAGCGTTAAACAACAATCAATCAAGCCAGCAATCTTCACTGGTCTTTTCAGCGGGTAAACCAGAGCGGGTAAACCAGAGCGGGTAAAACAAATATTTTGTGCGTATGTGCAAAAGTGAGTGAGAATGGTTTTACACAGCTTCTGGCAATATTCTAGCAATACTACGAGGGGGGACACCAGAAATGGACTTCGCATGTGAGGATTAGAACCCGGATCTTCGGCGTGACCACAAGTCTGCCATTGTCCATGCTTATTTGCTAGTCGTGGTGTTATAATTCTGATCGCGCTTACAGCCAACTGCTTGTACATTGTATGTCTGGTCCCGGAATACAAAAGCCATAATAACAATTGATGAAGACTTTATTTAACATCATAGCATAAAAGGTCAACAATGTCAAACGTACAGAAACACAATTTCTTCACGAGACCCTTTTCTTAGGTAAAACAGTCTCGATACAAGAATCAATTAAAAGAGACATTTTGGAAGCATAATTTCACATTTGTAAATCTGTAGAGATCTGTACCCGAAATGTATTTATAATCAAACAAAGAGTCAATATGATCCAAACGGTTATAAAACTCTAGCCTGCAATACATGCATAGCAAACTTGTCCGAATATGTTTAAAATTCCCGAACAAATAAACATCCATAAACAAACATAAAAGTAGTTAATAGTAAATTCGTCTAATTATACCACTAGTAAATAGTAACTGTGTATTATTTGATTTCAATGTAATATGATATCATCTGTGGTGTGTTCTTGACTCTCTGTTTAACTGTTGAAAGGACAGTATCGAAATCTGCATGATTTGACATTAAATGTCATCACGCCCCCTAGATGATTAGTGGTGTAAATAATCACTTCACAAATGCAGCATCGTGTCCACCGTTGGCGTTGATGTAGGTTTAACAACGACGACGTATAGAAGACACTAAGTGATTGAAGAAACCTAAAGGAATGTTGTTCCATGGCTGAACCACGCTTGTTTCTGGACTTGACGTAAACGTCGCTCCAAGCGTGCTCGATAAGGAAGATGGCCAATGTCGTAATTAATCCCAACACGAGCAAGATTTGGATGAGCATTACCCCGCTAAAGCGTGAAGTTACGTCTCATTTCTTGAATGGACGGCTGCAGATGGCCCCAAGTAATCTCATCCTTTTCCCGCAGGCCTGTCATAATGTCATGGACAATAACTAGTTGTTTTCGACCATGATATGTACCGGTCACCTCGCCGTCTGTACATCCTTGTCCTGCCATCTGAGATGTCCAGACTTGTCAGTGACCGGTCAGAGGCAAATCGCTCGAGTTTCAAATAAAATGAAAACGTCTCCATAGAGATGAGATCGTGTTTTGATTAACATAAAAATGCCTGGGCATTTGATTTAGGACCATTCCAGGCTTCAGCCTAGCTATCGCATGGAGACGCTGACTTTCTGTAAACCCTAGGCTGTGGCAAAACGTACGCGTCCTTTAGATTCACATTAAACTGTTTTTCACATCAATCAGACTAAGGAGTAATAAACCGTTCTTCAGGTGTCAAAAGGCCTGCAAGATGTAAGTTCAGTTTGTACAAACAAGGTGCTTATCTATATGTTTAATTACGTTTATTTTTTTTAAAAAATACCATTTATTTCATACAGTTATATATTAAGCACAGTTACTTTTTCCGTTAGTATAAATAAACGTATTATGTGAATTGTACTGAGGATAACTCGCCTAGTATACCTTTATTGCCTTGCAGCCAGTGCCATCTTCGTTCCATTTTACAAACTCGTAAACATTACAAAAAAATTAAACAGCAAGATCTCAAACATGTTCTTAGAATCCATACTGACATTTCACTGTAACGCGGTGTGATATCCCGAAGGAGATTCTTTTGGTTGGAAAGTTCAACTTTATAATGTGTTGGAAAGCGGGTTGATTGGCTTAAGTGTGTAGGAATTTAACTGCATTATTAAAATAAAAACAAACAGATAGAGGGTTGTGTGTGCTGGATACTAAGGCAACACAAGCCTTTACCTTGCATGAAATACCCACTGGGATTTGTAGGCAGAGGTCTCAACAGTCACAGATTTGGCGACATTTCATCAATTATCACACAAACGTTGAAACAAGTTAGCGACAACTGACAAAAACCGGTGCCCTATTGACGGCTTGTACAAATCTCATATACCATACAACAAGACAAAAAAACAACACAATGATCTCTTAATAACAAGTTTGATTGGCCAATCTATACTACTATATTACTACGAATAATAGGATAGCAATTTCATTTTGTTCAGTCTGGTTGGAACCGAAGCTGTAAATGTGTCCATTGATAATATCGAATACTGATGTAATGAAGCAGTTGGTCTCATTCAGATTCCACTTCTCCTGTGAGAATATCTGTACCAAATGTTTACTGGTAAACACATATAAGATGATCCACGACCTGACAAATGACCCCAATTTGCATACTTGGGAACGCCCCACAGAACGATCCACTTGAAACAAGAGGGAGACAGGTTGTCTGATAAATATCGAGAAGTTCACTTTCCCCGTGCGTTTCACGCATGAATTGTTATAGCACACTCGATTTGGGAACAGGTACAATCCCAACGAATTGAATCAACACAATATACTGAGCAAATGTGTTTAGGACCACCGATCCATTTCTCGAAGCAAATGACATTTTCCTGGGTTTTTTTAACAAAATTGTTGAATATCTAAAATGCTTGTCAATGCCCCAATCACCTATTTGTCTTCGTCTTAACTAAAGGTTAGCGTGGAATATCAGTATCTTATGCCTGAAATTGCAGCCTTATCATTCGAAGGAATATGCGGTGTTGATTTCATGTCACGGTTAGCATGTATTGCACGTGCATAATCGTCAAGCTACCTGTAGCAGCCAAGTGTACTCGCCCAATTCGTTGTACCGCGTCTCTTGTCACAAATGCGTTTAGTGCGCAGGATCATCTAATACGTGTCTAACAGTAGGTGAGTATATACATACACGTGTCCTCCACATAACACGTTCAGCATTACCGCCTTCACGGTCTGTATGTGCATCAATCGACGACTACAACAACAACATTAATATCAGTATTATCTAACCACAATAACATGATTAACACATCCCCAAAACAATAGCCAACACGATTAATAGATTAGCGACAGAATAAACCCATGACTGTAATATAATACATTCACATGTGTTGCGACGTTCCTTACCATTCGTTGGTAGTGGACTAGCGACAACTATTACAGCTTAAAGGAGTAAATCACTACAAAACAAGGGTAGTGTAACAACTTTTAGGAACGCTAGAGGGTGATGACATTAACTGTATATTATTGACTAGCGACATTCTAAACGATCATATGTAATACGGGGAGACATTGATATGTTCATACACGCGAGAACGTTGGTAAATTCAACAGCTCCAATGCATTTTGTAAATATAACAACATCAAACATAAAGCTGATTCCGTGTCAATATAACTGGTTCAGGAAGCGTTTTCTTCCAATATTTCAACACAGCCATCTCAGAAGATGTTTTTCCTGCCTCGTTTTTTTCCCTTTACGCCTATAACAGTCATACTAATGTTTCATACAAGAGGGAAACACAAAACAGGGCAGGTATTTCCAATGTCAGCTACAGATGAAGCTGTCTAATCCGACACGCAGGAAATAATCCGTTTTAGACAAGGTACCGGATTGCAGAGCTGATGATACTCGTAAATGCACAAGCCAGGGAAGGAACTTGGATTTCATGGCGGTGTTGACAACTTGCTGGATTAGACAGATGCCGGTTATGACAGCTTCCCCTGTAGTTTTGATGAGAAATTACTCCTTACTTCGACATTTGCCACTAATTTCTTGCTACAAATATTAGTATCTTGCCCCTAAACCTGTCTACATGTACATGTATGCTTTTGCCCTGCAGGTATAGAACATAGCATATTCGTTCAAATAGATATTTGTATAGTTTCATAATGATACTACTTCAGTGTGCAAGATTCTAGAACACCTGTTTGCATGCACTGTCAGGAAATAAAGTCTTTTGATTAATATACCAATAGTTAAATAATACCGTTTCACTCACATTTTAAACCGTACGTTCTTGTATAGCGATATTCTCTTAGTCTCCAGAATTTGCCATATGGTAGAAAACATCCGGCGTGACTCACCAGGTCGACGGCAGCTAATATTATACGTTGCGTTTCTTTTGTTGTTAGGGCATGGCAACATTGAGTGTCACGGCTGCACATGCAAACTGACGCAAATAGTTGCAGATTAAGCCATAGCTAAATGAGCACTTGCAATTTGAACCAGTGCAGATCGTCACAGCTTCAGCCGATCAATTCCGTTCCTTGAAGACGAATCTAATTGGTTCCTTGGTCCCAATGAAGATTTCATACAGGACATCAATCTCTTCATGGCCTGGCTCGAGTAAAACTTCAAAGTTTTGTATTATCTGAAAATATCGTCATACCACCGCATTGGAAAAGTGCCAAGTCTTCATGAAAACAGTAACGGCAGTTTTGCATTACAGTTAGGAGAAGACGCTTCAGTATACGTCTCTGGATAGAGATGTTGTAGACTGCCTGAAGTAGTCGTTCTGGAAACATTGTGTTACGTGCTAAAGTAACATCATATAGATGCATGCATACATGTAACCATGTAACTTATACATGGTTAGACCTCTTTTCACAGCCATTTAGTCCTGTGTATACAAATGGAACGAATAAACTCACATTTCATTTTTGTATTCTTTTAACCATAACATATGAAGGACTTGTGTTTAGTCTTAAGCGGAACACCCTTAATATATTTAAAAACGCGTGGTTAATTGATACCGAGCTATTACCACCCCTAAACACAACGCATGATATGCAAGTGCACAACGCAGTAACCCCATACACGTGCATGGGGTCCCATTCTTGATTTTGACGGTTTTAAGGAAGGTCGAGAAATCACTACTAATTTTGACACCCATCTTGCATCACACATTTGTTAGTGTTTGTTTCTAGTCGTTTACTTTAAAAGAAAATCGTACACATGCCAGTTACATGCCATACAACAATCATCTCTCAAAAGCGACTACATTCCAAATAGCTGTGGTTGAAAGGAAATGCAAATGGTTATGCACTCTCATAACGTTCAGCATTATCATAGCAACATTGATTGACTCGGATAAATCTCCTAAATATTTTTAATCGCAAATAAAAAAATGAAGTTCCCCTACTCTTTTTGAAGAGTCAAGTTTAGATTTTGTAACTAGGTGTAAACAATCCTAAATAGCATTTATTCTCAGGCTGGCGGATGTTCGCGACAGGGCGCCATTTTTGTATAATCGTGGCGTTGCGGTCTGAAGTCAGTTTGAGAATCAATCAGATTACGATTTGTTTTCATCAAGTCGAAAGACCCAAACTACTTCCTACTCGTAGTAAAATACGTTTTTGAATCATGACCAAATACTTTGTGTGACACCGCTTTTAACAGAACGATTCATATCCATTATAACAAGAAGCGATTTTGACAGAATCGTCTATGAAAACAGGTTATATCTCGGGAAATAAGCAAAGCAGGTGACAAAATTACATGACAGTAGATTGTGCAAACATTAAGCTTTCGTTTTTCAAAATCAATTGTTACGATTGCAGGTTTAGACAAACCTATAAACACACCCTGAAATGTAGATGAATACTACAGCAACCCACATACCTAAAATTACGTCAAGGAAGCGCGCCAGTCTGATCGGTTGAAATTTCGTTCGCGGGAGAGAATTGTGCACTGTTGTCAAAAAGGTCGATTTAAGGTAATTAGATATCGAAATGAGTAGTTTTAATAACGGGGTTTCATTTACAACGATGTCAATAAATGATTTATGTATTTGTACCCCGTAGAATATATGCAGTAAACTTAGTCTCAGTCGAGATTTGGTGAGCTGTGTTCTGATTGGTCAGTCTCAAAGGTTACGTGGTGCGACCTCCTTCTAGGTTTTGTTAGACTCAGCAGTGGAGTACTGAGACTAAGTCTACTTAGACTGGAGTATATGTGATCTTTAAAACGGTAATTCACCTTCGCTACAGCCAAGTAGATTTCCTGTTCAGCGAACCTCTTCCCAACACACTGTCGCGGGCCAAAGCCGAACGGCAGCAAGGCGGAGGGCGGGATAGGAGCCATTCTCTGGCCGCTCGTGTCACGCAACCACCGCTCTGGGAGGTACGCTTCCGGTTCAGGGAAGTACATCCGGTTCTTTGCAGTTTTCTGGTTCATCATGATCAAAGATGTCTGGAATGTTTATGCATAATACTTTTTATTTAGACACAACAAATACATTGTCTTGAATCGAAATACCACGAAACGTAAACATAAAGTGGATTGTAAAATACACTGTATTTTCTAATGTCGTTGTGAACACACCCAACACAATTGAAACTGACTTACAACGTATTAATATTGATAAAGACAGTAAACAGTTATTGAAATCTAATGAAGCTGTACTGATCAGCAAAACAAAACGCAAGTCTCTTGTCTTGTTTGGGTTTTTGTTTGTTTGTTGGTTGGTTGGTTGGTTGGGGTTTTTTTTGTTTTGTTTTTGTTTTTGTTTTGTTTTTTGTTTCTTGTTTGTTTGTTTTGTTTTGTTTTTGTTTTGTTTTTTGGGGGGTGTTTGTTTGCTTGTTTTGTTGTTTTGTTCAAGAAAAATAGCAGACATAACAAATATGAACGCTTTAGGCGATTTCTCGTTCGAAACTTGCGGTTCTTTTGCTGTTCATGCATCAGCACAGAGACCGGTGAAGAAAACGTACGGGGATATCATGTTACTCAACAACGAAGCTGGAACAAGTTTGTTCGTTTGTGGATTAACGCCGCAATATTCCAGATATGGCGGTGGCCTGTAAATATCGACTGTGGACAGGACACCGCTATCATCAACGCAACGAACATCGATCTGCACAGCTGGGATATGTCGAACCTGATCCCTTCAGTCGCCTCTTACAACATTCATGGGTTACAGAGGACCAGTCCTCTGACAGCTGCATATCTCCGGATAATGATGTCTCAGATTTTCGGTCCCAATAGTACTAGACCTGGCTACCTGTCTTTTTACATTATTTAGTCCCCCACTACGTGTTCCCGGCATAATAACCATGTTGAAAGATACTGTTTGCTAGTTGTTTAAACTATATCTCATAAGATAGTAAACTTTGTTAGACTGTTGATTAACGTCGGGTCATCTAACGGCGGTCTGTAAATATTCGAGTTTGGACATGACAATGACATAACGATTCGTGGCTAGGGGGAAGGGTGATGATATTTGTTATTAAAAAGCATGTACAAAGAAAGTGCTAGTCCCCGTTGAAATTAATCAACCTTTGTGATGGTACGTCTACAGCTGGAGGGTGCTACAAATGGTGCAGGTACAGTTCTGGAGACAAAGAAATTGGTACATATCGCAGTGACCAACGTTTCACACCCAGTGGTCTCCCGCCGCTTTAAGCAGTGTTCCCTCAATATCACAGCCGGCCGGGTACACCAAAAATGAGCTTCACACATTGTACCCATGTGGGTCGTCGGCATGGCGAGTAAATGCTTTAAACACAGGGTGACCCCACAAACCCCTATACTTCGACAGTCTACCCCGCCCAGGGGCTCCCGTATTATGTGAATAGTGTATACTTGTGGAAAAAGAAACTGCGATTCGTATCAAATTCAGTAAAAACAAAATCATTTCTTAAATTAGATCATCGTTCAATACGTATTCTGCAAAGCATCTCATCGACCTGATTCGATATTCAGTTATTGTAGGATCGTAATCACAGACGTGTTCAGTGGATGAAATGTTGAATGTTTGACATGTTCAGTGGATGACGTGTTGAATGGATGACGTATTCCATGGAAGATGGCCTCATCCTTTAAACACGTCAAATATTCAACACCTCATCCATTCAACACGCCAAATGTTCAACATGCCAAACATTCAAAACGCGTGTTGAATTGTTGACGTGTTGAATGGATGAGGTGTTGACTGTTTGACGTATTCAATGGATAACATATTCAATGTATGACATGTTCAATGAATGCTGTGTTCTATGGATGACGTGTTCAATGGATGACGTGTTCAATGGGCCATTTAAGTGAAATAGTGCGTCAAGCAACAAACAAACCAAACCAAGCAGAATTCATACACTGCTGTTCAACTTGAATAACGCGTGGACGGACTTTGTTGTTTTATCACTACAGAAAGTGCAGTTCTGTTGCATATGTCATCCTACTGGCTGTGCAACAACAACTACTGGGTTGTCTTTATTTGACTTTTCGACACACAAGTCCTCTTGTTCCTATGCCAGCATACATTCATTAGATTACCAATGGAACACGTCCTTGAAACTGAAACCTTTGACCCCGAATATTTTTAGCATGCAATATTGAGACAAAGTACTTGGCATCTATTTCTAAAACAGCACGAGCCTAAAGCTCTTCGTAACCATCACCACTTTTCAGTCATGAACATATGTGATCTGAGCCTGAAACGTCCAATTTTGTGGTTTAGACAACACCTGAGATTGGACGGTTCCTGCACGCACATGTGTTCAGCTTTCATACGGACAGCACAGTGTCGTCAGTTTGTGGCGTTGAAGTGTAATTTTATATTGTGGCATCAGGGAAGAACAGACACCACCTATTTTTCTAACAATCCCAAACAGTCTACATACAAATTTTAACTTGGTTTGTTTTGCATCACACTACTAAAATATATAAAAAAATGACCATGATCTGCAACATCTGAAATGAAGGATAAATTGTGCATGGCCAAATTCATGTTGAGAAATAAACAGACTAGGTAAATGAAACCCCAAAAACCCAAATAGTGGTGATGCTGGTGCAACTGCTATAGATGGTGATGCTGGTGCAACTGCTATAGATGGTGATGCTGGTGCAACTGCTATAGATGGTGATGCTGGTGCAACTGCTATAGATGGTGATGCTGGTGCAACTGCTATAGATGGTGATGCTGGTGCAACTGCTATAGATGGTGATGCTGGTGCAACTGCTATAGATGGTGATGCTGGTGCAACTGCTATAGATGGTGATGCTGGTGCAACTGCTATAGATGGTGATGCTGGTGCAACTGCTATAGATGGTGGTGCTTGCGACAATGATGATCAGTTTAAGTAAGTATACGTACCCCCGCGGGTATGCTGTACCCCTGGAGAGTGATGTCCGTAGGCAGATACCGCTGGGTACCCGTCAGAACAGGGTGATACAACCTGCAATGTTCACATTCACACTGAGTAGGTACATTTACACCAAGACAATATTCCAGACACATTACAACGGCGGTCAGTATGTATCCGAGCCTGAACAACTATCCGGGTCCAATAGCACCTTTTATCAAAAGTCATCAGAAATTGTTGCTGGCGTTGTATCATCAGGTAAGACCACAGATATCCCATGGGCGGTGTGGAGCACAAAAAAGTGTCTTCTTTGAGAGTCATTTTAGAATTTGTGGAGATAAAGGAAATCCAAGTCCTATGGGCAATCAACTTCTTCACTCCATGAATACGAGGTTTAGGTGTAGATACTATCATCGTAATCAAGCAGAAGATGCCTTGCTTGATAACAATATTAATGTTAAAATCTACACCGAAACGCCGTATCCATTGCAGAAAGGAAGAATACAATCCATAGAATTTGATATTCTTTCACATAAGTAAGGGGGGGGGGGGGAGGGGGCAGGTGCCAATGGTGAGGATCAGGATTGTTGGGACAGTGTCTTTGTCGATAAATAGTCGATAGTCGTTTGGGGTGGTTTACTTAACAGGTTTACACAAACATTTAACGATACGGGGCTTCAATCTTTCCAGTGGGCTCAACAATTATGCTTGTTTCATTCATTGGCGTGGTATTCAGACATCGTGAAATGTGATTTAACATTGAACAGGTTTAGCAACGCACCCCAAACAACTTAAACCCCGTCTACGTTTACTAGAACACTCATGGTTTCACATGCCAACCAGACAGTCATAGCCAAAGGATTAAAAACAATCAGTCAACGATCTCATAGGCGTAAAACATTTTCTATCCTGAGTGAATTTCCGACGCAACGGTTGTCACGATTTGGTTGAAATACGTTTGATGGAGTGTCAGATGTACAGCCATCACTACCGAGGGTTTATCGTTTGGACTACACAAAATTCGATACCCTCCACACCTGACGCCTACCTGAAGGTTTCTTTCAGGCACGCGGGAAGGTACTTCATATTGTCGAGAGCGGCGGCTGTGATGGTGCCACATGGACCGAGTTCGCCAAACACCTCCTGGAACAGCTTCTCTTGCTTATCGGGATTTCGGGCCAGGACGTACAGCAGCATCTGTATCATCCGGGCAGTCTGCAGAACACATAATGCATAGGTTATTTGTACTGCAATTTGATTGGTTGAAAATACTTTTTTGAATGTTACTTCCGGTAATTACCTGAGCCTTGACCAATCATATACTTTTATAACATACATCTTATTCAAAGTGAGAGGGTGTGGTATTTCTGTTAGATCATGGATAAGACGCTTACCATTTTGAAGTAACTCACTACCATCGTTGACAAAACAAGAAACAGATCATACTGGAAGCAAATCCGGAATTGGAAGCCAAGATCAAAGCATCTGGGGGCCAAAGAGACACAAACCGGAACCCTGGGCGAGAGGGCCACTACCAGGTGTAGCAGAGTAGGATAATAGTCGATGGATTAACAAGCAGAAACAATTTAACAACCATATCTGAAATGCATGATGATATATTCATGATGAATGATATCTGTTGAAACAAAATGGCCAATAACCTATGAACTCAAGCATTCGATTCCTGAAAAAGCAAAGGAAAACATAGGTGGGACACCGCAAGCCCTGTGGGCATGTTGTTAAATGAATGCTTAGGGACTCGAAATAGAGATGGCATGAAAGCTGAAATAGATATTCTCACTCACCCGTTGGTGAGAAACCCGTGTGAGAAAAGAGGTATCACACATGCGTGAGATCCATATCGATTTCTAATCTCGTGACTGGCTACACCTTGTGAATACCTAAGGTTATGCTATGACGGACTACTTTCCTGATTACAATTCATTGATATGTTACTCATTCTTCAATCAAACAGAAACATGTTTCTCGTGCCCCAAAACCCTTTACACCTGCAGTTTTCGCGATAGCAACTGGTCTTTATATATACAATGAAACACATATCTGATAGATGTACACGATGAAACACATATCTGATAGATGTACACGATGAAACACATATCTGATAGATATACACGATGAAACACATATCTGATAGATATACACGATGAAACACATATCTGATAGATATACACGATGAAACACATATCTGATAGATGTACACGATGAAACACATATCTGATAGATATACACGATGAAACACATATCTGATAGATATACACGATGAAACACATATCTGATAGATATACACGATGAAACACATATCTGATAGATATACACAATGAAACACATATCTGATAGATGTACACGATGAAACACATATCTGATAGATATACACGATGAAATGCATATCTGATAGATATACACGATGAAACGCATATCTGATAGATATACACGATGAAACACATATATCATAGATATACACGATGAAACACATATCTGATAGATATACACGATGAAACACATATCTGATAGATATACACGATGAAACGCATATCTGATAGATATACACGATGAAACACATATATCATAGATATACACGATGAAACACATATATCATAGATATACACGATGAAACACATATCTGATAGATATACACGATGAAACGCATATCTGATAGATATACACGATGAAATGCATATCTGATAGATATACACGATGAAACACATATATGACAGATATACACGATGAAACACATATCTGATAGATATACACGATGAAACACATATCTGATAGATATACACGATGAAACACATATCTGATAGATATACACGATGAAACACACATATCATAGATATACACGGTGAAACACGATTCTAGTTATTTTCTAATTTTCTTTTATTTTAAACTTTTGATTCTAGTCGTGGCGTGGCAGAAACCTTCTTGGGTCACCATACAGATGACTAGTGGTTAGGAAGTCAAATGATGTCTTTAATCCATAAACGTTATAATGTGTATTGTTGCGCAGCTACCATGAGCAAAATATGAAATTTCAATTTATTTGACCATTAAATGGTGCGATTTTATGGTGTGCAAGAAACAGAATTTACAGAGTTTTCAGTATGAAATGTGAGTTGATTACATCCAGTGTGACATGAAGACATCTTACGCGCGTCGGAGGAATATCTTGTAGGCAATGATTTATATGTACATTAACCGTCCTTGTACATTTTCGCTATTTGCACTCAAAGACCCTTGCAAACGTTCTATGTTGTACATTGTTTCAACGAGCATCCACTGCTTCAGATTGTCATGGGGGAATTTGATAACATTAAAATCACACAGTAGCTCGGGGATGGAAGTGGAAGCATTATATTCATGAGTGGAATACGTTATCTTTATCAGTTCATCAAAGAAATCAGGAACAAATCGATCTCACTAAGTTATCGTGTCATATAACTTTGTAAGACCATGCGTGACACTTTTCACATCTTTCAGCAAAGTTACCAATGTTGCACACTTTGAATATTACAGGGGTGTCTCGGCTTTCATCTCTGACGGCGACATTCACTAATTGTTTTTACACAGGTATCACTGATTGGTCGTGCCATTTTGAATTCAAGACTACTGCCGTAGAATTAACACTCAATTTAATAAAATTTAGATAAAAGGAAATAGGAAATAAGCATATTCATGTTGTATTTTTCTAATTGTGTTTTATTGTATAAATACATGTACACTGTACTTGATTTTCTTGCAATCGGGAAAATAGCAGGTAGATGTTAATCTGTTTGGCGTGATATACAGGGGGTTTTTTTCGAGATTCAAACACGATTAACTTATCAGGAAAGTAGTCCGTCATAACCTGACCCTAAGTCATCAACCTAGAGTAGCCAATCACGGGAATAGGAAGTGACGTCACACACATAGCAGATTTCACACATGGGGTTTTCACCCACGTGTGTGTAAGAAAGGGAATTCTCTCGAATATAGATGCCATTCTCCGACAGTCAATTCTGATGAAAGTAGCCAGCTTTAGCGGATGTGGAACCCGTAAATATCCGGGTTAGAATTGATCTCCAGTCACCCATGTGTGTGGGAGGCGACTAGTGGGACCAATTGGTCATGCACGCTGACTGGGTTGACACGTGAATTCGTATCCCAGATGCTTAGATCGATGCTAGTGTTGTTGAATACTCTGTTGTCTTTTCCAGACTTGATGAGTTACAGACCGCCGCCATTTAGCTGGAATATTGTTGAATTCGGCGTAAAACTCACTCAGCCATGGATGGGCGTGGTTTGATGTTTTCATTGAGAAATAAATGCAATAGCACATGACATTGCAGGATTTTCAACATTTCACTATGTAGGGCTGTAAGTAAATTATCAGTGAATTGAATAGAATTGGTCTTAGGCAATCCATGCTTGTCAGTAAAGCCGATAAACGACATCGGGTGGCCAGGCCCGCAGATTTGGTTGACACATGTCATCGCATCCCAATTACTGTTGATCACTGGTCCGTCTGGGCCAGACTGGATTAATAACGGACCGCCACCGAATAAGTAGAATGTTGCTGATCGCGGCCTAAAGCCTATAGCAAACATAAACAGTAACAAGTGACAGTTTGACAGTGACAAGTTACATGATAAAGAGACATCACACCAGGGAATACAAACCGTTGGTATAATGTGACAAGATGTAACGACTGACGACGTTGCCAACTCATCACCCGTAACTGCTACTCATGTTATCCGTCACTTGGTCAGTCGACTGACCATACCAGAGCCTACAGAGCATTTACGACGCTGTGGGATAATGGGCACGTTAGTGTTGTATATGTGATGAAGTTCTGAATACATTGCTTTATCGATGATATGGAGTCATGTCGGAATTTTGTTGACCCTAGAGATGATACGGCCTGTTTATCAGTCCTCCCCTGTTACTGCACAGTACATCGTCCTCCACGGAGTGTCGATGTATAGGTGAAAGAGTAAATGATGATGATAATTATTATCACAATTAAAGCGGCTATTAGTGGTAGCAGGTGATGAAGGAGCAGTATTATGATCACCCTTAGTAGCAGTAGTATTAGCAGTATAGTATTACCGAGTCTGTTCCCCCGCTGAACAGGTCGAGGGCGATGGCTCCAATGTCGTCTAGTGTCAGCTTGTTGGACATCAGCAAAGACAGCATCAGATTCTTCTCCTGGGAGTCTACGGTGCCGGCACTCTGGCTCTGTCTGAAGTCCTCCAGCATGCCACGATAAAGGTCGTGGGCTTGACTATTAAATACACAGGACACATGAAGTGATCCATCAACCCGGAAGTGCAAATTGACCTCTATATTCTTAGGACATAGTTTTATGAGTTTCACTAGCAATCGTTTAAATACGATCCCAAAAAGAAACGCATAGGCCAAAAATCTGTTGCATTTTCGAACATGTATAATTCGTCCACGAATAGACTTTAGTGTATGAAATTTTACAGATTTTAGAGAAAGGTAATGTCTGTACAACCAAGGGGATACATTTCGATGACGGAGACTTTGAGCGCGATGGTGACCAAGTAGCACGGGCCCGAAGTCTTGTCTGCCGGCTCTCAGACCAATCTCTTTCAACCTGTTCTGTGTAATTTGACTGGATATCCTCCGAAGTCAAGGCACCATGTTATCAAAGCTTTTCTTACATATTTTGACGTTTGTTTGGACACAGTAGGTATTGAATAGGTTTTTTAAAATACTAATCGTCCATGCGTTTCTTTTGGGGGATAGTATATCATCATCCATTTTAACAAATTTGGATGAAAACAATTCATCCAAAATGTGTCGCGTTACCAACTCATTTGTTAAGTCTTGTAATTAGTTAACTTCCAATTAATGCTCTTCGCTCCTCAACAAGATTTCTCAAGCGATCATCTGTATTAGAAATGGTCGACAGTTTTTGACATTATTTGAAACATAGCCAGTGACTGCATTGAAAAAAGTGCATTTAAAATTCATGTGTGAGGATAGTTTTGCATGTGTGGTGTTAGTGTGAGGATAGTTTTGCATGTGTGGTGTCAGTGTGAGGATAGTTTTGTATGTTTGGTGTTAGTGTGAGATAGATTTGCATGTATGGTGTTAGTGTGAAGACAGCTTTGCATGTTTGGTGTTAGTACACGGGCGGCAGTCTAGCTACCTTACAAGTCTGTCCACCGCGGCTTTGTAGTCATCTTTGACTTTGAGAGGAAAGTTTCTCAACACGAACGGGTGAATGTAGAGACATTCGTTTAGAATGCGGAACATGTCTCTGACGTCCTTCAGCGACTGCAGCTTCTCCGGGTACATGTCGACGTCTCGTCGCAGATAGCCGAGACGTTTGTTGAAGGCGACGACGCAGATGCCTGTTGATGAACAACAATGATTAGAAATTAGTTCAAAAGTATGATGTGGAGTCACGCCGTTAGCAACATTTCCGATTTTACGGAGAGGTGCTGAGTACCGGAATGTCCGACAAACTGAGACACCATTATCCTAAGCCAAGTGCCCATTATGATCCGGGATAGAATTGGTTGTCAGTATTCCATGAAGGTCGTAACAGGCGACTAACATGATGGGGAGGTCAGGCTAACTCATTTGGCTGACACATCTTACCGTATGCCATATACAGAACGATGCTCATGCTGTTTATTAATGGACGGAATGATCCAGTACTGATTATGTCCAGAGTAAGGCGTTTAACAGCCAACTTGCCAAAGACATGCGCGTGTTAACTTCTTGCTCATTAAGACAGACGTTTCAGGACATAGCTTCTCGGCATAATCAGGATACTGAATAAAATATCATTATCAAAAAATTCTAACAAGTCATTTTAAACACTGTCTGTAGTGAATGCATTAAGGTACCCTCATCTATAACGAATTCGATGTATCCTCGAAGACCTCCAGTTTCTTCTAATATGACCAGTGTTCCTATTCATACAGATTCAAGAACAGATTTCGTGTCGGTTGACTCTTTAATAGCGTTATCTGTAACGCGAATAAAACTAAAACTTACTTTCACAAGCGTACTTAAAAAACATCTCTGACATTCCTTGCGGGGTAAACTGGTCCTGCTTCATCCGGGTCACCAGGTCGTCTGCAACCTCGTTTTGGACCGACAGGAAATGCTGGGCTGATCGGACACGCATCATCTGTGCATTCACGGGACTCCGGAAGTTGTGCCATTCCTTACCCTGCCTGTGAAACAAGAGTGAAACGAAACAAATGACAAAAATAATATACAAAACACACGAATAATGATACATAAGATGCCTTGAAACATTGCGAATTTAAATAAGCTGAAAAGGCCGAAAACGTCAATTCTAATTTGACGGATTTGTCGCTTATTTTCTTCGCGAAGGAGATAAAAGCAACACACTCACATTGTCCATACTTGACCACGTTTGTCTCCTATCGGGGGAAAAAACTTTCAAAATGTTCCACTAGACCACAGGACCAGTTATTGGACAACAATTAGCTGTCCATCAGCATGAACAGATTTACGTAATTATCAATACAACATTCACTGGTCATCAGGACCACTGCAAACCCATCACTGAGTGGCCTGAAGATTTTTCAATAGTAGCCAGGGACCACAGGATCAACGTAAGTTAGCACATTGCCTACGTGTTTGTGGGAAGTGATGCAGCAGCTTGAGAATAATGATGTAGAGAACCAATCATCTAGTAGTATGGTGCGGAGAGACTACGAACTTAACCATGGTGATCCTGGGATTCCAAGTCAGTTGATCCCATGGTGCAAAGACAAAACCACGATGAACCTCAGATTCGAACTCACTACAAAAGATCCTGGTGGTGCAAAGAAATAACCATGAATTTAAACCCTCTACAATAGATCCTGGTGTGGCTAAGATATAACGATAATAGACCTCGCATTTGAACTTAATACTGATGGATCCTGGTGTTGCTGAGACATAGCCATGGTGAAGCTGGGATTCGAACTCACTAAAATGACCCCGGTCTTGCTTAGACATAACCATGGAGAACCTGGGATTCTACCTCACTACATTGCATCCTAGGGTAGTAAGAAATAGCAGTGAAGATACTCGTGAAATCCTGGCGGTGCTAAGACATATCATCCATGAAGAACCTGGGATTGGAACTCATTACCAGTGGATCCCGGATGATGTTATAATGCGGCATACATAGTGAGTGAGTTTGGTTTTACGTATCTTTAAGCACTGGTCCAGCAATATCAGGGCGGAAGACACCACACATGGGCTTCCCAAATTTTGAACATGTAGAGAATGGAACCCGGGTCTTTAGCGAGACGGCCAAACGCCTCCAATGGACCCTAGTAAAGCTAAGACATGGATGCACCTAGGATTCGAACTCACTATTGTGGATCCTCGTGGTGCTAAGACAACACCATGATGAACATCGAGGTCGAGCTTACTACAGTGGATTCTAGCGCTGCCAAAACGTAGCCATGATGGACCTAGCCATCAAGAACCCGAGATCTGAACTCACTACAATGGATCCTGGTGTTGATAAGACACAACCATAACTGTTACTTGCATTTGAACTCAATACTGATGGATCCTGGTAGAGCTAAGGCATAACTATGAGTAACATCTGATTCAAAGTCCCTAAAATGGACACTGGTGGTGCTAAAAAATATATGGTGAACTTTGCGTTCCAGATGACTATAATGGGCTCTAAAGGTGCTAAGACATAACAATGTTGATCAGATTCGACCACACAGCCAATGGATCCTGGTGATGCTAAGACATAGCCATGATGAACCTGGAATTCAAAACAATATTTAACCTGGCATTGGAAATGCAAATGAACATCGTAAGTCAGCGTTCACCTGTCTTACACGTGCAGGTGCTCATATTTTAAGGGACCCGTGAAGGTCCCGGGGTAGAATAGGCCTCCAGCAACCCATGCTTGCCATAAAAGGCGACTATTCTTGTCGTAAGAGGCGACCAACGGGATCGGGTGGTCAGGTTCGCTGACTTGGTTGACACATGTCATTGGTTCCCAATTGTGCAGATCGATGCTCATGATGTTGATCACTGGATTGTCCGGTCCAGACTCTATTATTTAGATATGGCTGGAATATTTGCTGAGGGTGGTGCAAAACTAAACTCACTCACACATATTTTAAGGATCCTAAAATATATATGACATGTTGAACACATATAGTAAACGCGTTATATACACAGAAATGATGAGTCAGCGCTCTTTCGCGCTCATCTCTGTCGGCAAATGCAAGTGCAAAGGCACTTGTTTTGATAAGACGGACTGGGCAGGATACTGAGCGATTCACGCTGGGGGATAGAATTACACACATCTGACCAATCAAACGATCTCGACCACCCGTTCCAGAAAATACTTGGTGATTATTTAGCCATCGAACGCTCATTTAATCCAAACCCGTTACAAAACCTCTTTAAGCGACTTCCCCCGTGAAGACCCAGGTTATGATTGATCTTCACTAACCCCGCATTTGCCGTAAAAGGCGACTAACAGGATCACGTGGTCAAATGTGGTTTTCAGATATATGGTATAATGTACGGAATAAATTATAAGCATTTAGTAATTAGTGATCAAATTTGGTCCATGATTGTGTCACTGACCGACAGACACTCATGAAACAAACGAATATTGAGGTGAAGGTCATATGTTCTAAATATCTTGTATGACCCCATGAATAAGAGGTGTAAGTATCCTCGCTCCATGAAAACAATGCCATTACATATTGTGACCTGGAGAATGTACACTCACTCTCCAAGAAGTGCGATGTGCAGTCAGATTGCCTTTGGCGAGTTTCAAACGTAACGTTCTCCAGACGTCTTCCGGGTGGTAGAAGCAAAACATAAAACGTGGACAAAACCAAAAACGTCTCAGTCAGTGTTGCATCCCTGACACTATTAATGTCGCAGCCGACGATCCAGGGAGAAGACAAAATGACGCCACGAACTGGTCGTCTCGGGGGAACACTCAGTTCCTAACAGCCTGAAGCTGAAATTGGATGCAATCGCGGACTTGCTGTAGTTAATTTGTTTATTTAAATTCGATCCCATATGAACATGTTCTGATACAAGCAGACTTATGAAAGTCACACTTGAATGTCAACAAAACTCCGTCATATTTTCTATTTTTTCTACTTTGGGTCTCTTTCACATATACTTATATCATAATTGCGTTTGTTTGTATGACTTGTTTAGCCACCGGGTTGAGACAATACACTTGCCTCGATCAAAGGCGAATTGTTACCCGTTCTTACTGCGCGAAAAGTAAATCGAATTCGTTGTTAAAAAGGAAATAAGTAATCTTCAACATGTGCCAACTACTCAGTTATTGCTAGTTATTATTTTTCGAATTTTGACATGTTATTGTAGGAAATACTGGTCGTCTCCACTGACTATTAGCCGACAGGTGAGGTATCACCAGTTGACCAAGGATCGTGACGTTTCAACTAGTGTGGCAAGAAAATGGCTTCCAGATCACCGATTACTCAACCGAAGGAGTAAGATCGACCGGGTGTAGAACGAGGTGATATGTGAGACCCCCGTTAAGTATCCCATGTGCACAATGGAGTACGACCAGGTTGGCGTCAAGCTCGACGGCACTGGAATTTGACGTCATGAGAAAGGTAATATGGTCAGAAGGAATTTCACTTGTTGATGACACGCCTGAACTCCTGTTTAGCGTTGCAGAAACATTGCCTACGCACGGTGAACCATTTTGGAGCAGGTACACGTTCATTTTACATAACTGGCTTTGGGGTGATCAGACAAAATGTGAATGAAAAACAGTACACCACTAACATCCTGAAGAGGATCGCTGACCATGGTCTGGACACAAAACCAGTCTTCAAGGACGAGAATGCTACGCCACATCGCACACATGCCGTTGGTGATTTGCCATGGCTGGTAAATGAGAAAAGCCGGTGACATTATGTTCACATTAGTCATTACCCGGCGGAATCTGGGAATTAAGGTTTGACACGGCTAAAGGAAGCCTAACACCGTTATCAACACCATCGACCTTCTTTCAACTTTGTATTCGTCTATAGTATAGGTGAAGCATGGCAGAGGGCCAGGTCAGACGTGTGTTGAAGTGACACACAAAGACAACACTCATGATAATATTCTATTCACTTGTGATCAAGAATTTAGCTTCCAGGATACTGTTCAAAAGAGAAGCGTAAAATAGAACTATGGAAGGGCATTATGGACATAGTATATAATATATACCATAGACGTTCATAACACTTACAACTACATAGAAATACACAGATATATATTTTTTATGTAGATGATACTTTTGAATAAAGCAGGCCAGCCACTATTTTTGATTACTCGACAAAACACGATTATCACGAGATTCGGGAGATTATCGTTAACTATTGTGTTTTTGAAAGTACATTGGAGAAAGAGGACGTATGTATCTTCTACACAGAAGTAAGTCTTACCACAGAGGACGTATGTATCTTCTACACAGAAGAAAGTATTATCACCGATAACGTATGTATCTTCTACACAGAAGTAAGTCTTATCAACGAGGATATAATATATCTACTACACAGAAGAAAGCATGATCACCGAGGGTGTCTGTATCTTCTACACAGAAGAAAGTATTATCAACGAGGATGCGTGTATCTTCTACAAAGAAGAAGGTATTATCACCAATGGTGCGTGTATCTTCTACACAGAAGAAAGTATTATCACTGGGGATGTATGCATCTTCTACCCAGAAGAGACTATTATCACCTACTTTATTCTACACAGAAGATAGTTTTATCACCGATAACGCATGTATCTTCTACACAGAAGTAAGTCTTATCAACGAGGATGTAATGTATCTACTACACAGAAGAAAGCATGAACACCGAGGGTGCCTGTATCTTCTACAAAGAAGAAAGTATTATCAACGAGGGCGTATGTATCTTCTACACAGAAGAAAGTATTATCAACGAGGGCGTATGTATTTTCTACACAGAAGAAAGTATTATCACCGGTGATGTATGCGTCTTCTACCCAGAAGAGACTATTATCACCGGGGATGCGTGTATCTTCGACACAGAAGAAAGTATTATCAACGAGGATGCGTGTACCTTCTACAAAGAAGAAAGTATTATCAACGAGGGCGTATGTATCTTCTACACAGAAGAAAGTATTATCACCGAGTTTGCGTGTATCTTCTACACAGAAAAAAGTATTATCACCGGGGATGTATGCGTCTTCTACCCAGAAGAGACTATTATCACCGGGGATGCGTGTATCTTCGACACAGATGAAAGTATTATCAACGAGGATGCATGTACCTTCTACAAAGAAGAAAGTATTATCAACGAGGGCGTATGTATCTTCTACACAGAAGAAAGTATTATCAACGAGTGTGCGTGTATCTTCTACAAAGAAGAAAGTATTATCACCGAGTTTGCGTGTATCTTCTACACAGAAAAAAGTATTATCACCGGGGATGTATGCGTCTTCTACCCAGAAGAGACTATTATCAACGAGGATGCGCGTATCTTCTACACAGAAGAAAGTATTATCAACGAGGATGCGTGTATCTTTTACAAACAAGAAAGCATTATCACCGAAGGTGTATGTATCTTCTACACAGAAGAAAGTATTATCAACGAGGATGCGTGTATCTTCTACACAGAAGAAAGCATTATCACCGAGGGTGTATGTGTCTTCTACACGGAAGAAAGTATTATCACCAAGGATGCGTGTATCTTCTACAAAGAACAATGTATTATTGCCGATGGTGCATATGTATCTTCTACTCAGAAGAAAATATTATCACCGGGGATGTATGCATGTCCCACTCAGAAGAAAATATTATCACCGAGACCGTATGTATCTTCTACACAGAAGAAAGTATCATCACTGAGGGTGTCTGTATCTTCTACACAGAAGAAAGAATTATCACCGGGGATGTGTGCATCTTCTAGACAGAAGAGACTATTATCACCAGGGTGCGTGTATCTTCTACACAGAAGAAAGTATTATCAACGAGTGTGCGTGTATCTTCTACAAAGAAGAAAGTATTATCACCGAGTATGCGTGTATCTTCTACACAGAAGAAAGTATTATCACCGAGGGTGCATGTATCTTCTACACAGAAAAAAGTATTATCACCGGGGATGTATGCGTCTTCTACCCAGAAGAGACTATTATCAACGAGGATGCGCGTATCTTCTACACAGAAGAAAGTATTATCAACGAGGATGCGTGTATCTTTTACAAACAAGAAAGCATTATCACCGAAGGTGTATGTATCTTCTACACAGAAGAAAGTATTATCAACGAGGATGCGTGTATCTTCTACACAGAAGAAAGCATTATCACCGAGGGTGTATGTGTCTTCTACACGGAAGAAAGTATTATCACCAAGGATGCGTGTATCTTCTACAAAGAACAATGTATTATTGCCGATGGTGCATATGTATCTTCTACTCAGAAGAAAATATTATCACCGGGGATGTATGCATGTCCCACTCAGAAGAAAATATTATCACCGAGACCGTATGTATCTTCTACACAGAAGAAAGTATCATCACTGAGGGTGTCTGTATCTTCTACACAGAAGAAAGAATTATCACCGGGGATGTGTGCATCTTCTAGACAGAAGAGACTATTATCACCAGGGTGCGTGTATCTTCTACACAGAAGAAAGTATTATCAACGAGTGTGCGTGTATCTTCTACAAAGAAGAAAGTATTATCACCGAGTATGCGTGTATCTTCTACACAGAAGAAAGTATTATCACCGAGGGTGCATGTATCTTCTACACAGAAGAAAGGATTATCACCAGGGTGCATGTATCTTCTACACAGAAGAAAGGATTATCACCAGGGTGCATGTATCTTCTACACAGAAGAAAGTATTATCATCGGGGATGTATGCATCTTCAACACAAAAGAGACTATTATCTCCGAGATTATCACCGAGGGTGCATGTGTCTTCTACACAGAAGAAAGGATTATCACCAGGGTGCATGTATCTTCTACACAGAAGAAAGGATTATCACCAGGGTACATGTACCTTCTACACAGAGGAAAGCATTATCACCGATGGTGTATGTATCACCGAGGATGCATGTATCTTCTACACAGAAGAAAGTATTATAAAAGTAATATAAAGTTTGTTATGAGGTGCCACCAACTGCCCCACATGTAGTTCGCAGAGCATCACGATTTCAGTTTTCTAATACATGTATACGCGATTGCTCAGACGTACAGTTACCTCAAATGCGCTAACAATAGTCAAATATTACCAAAATATAGAACGTATACATAACGTCCAAGGTTTTACGTGATATTCGATATTTAAAACTTCTCAGACAACTGATCATGGGGCGAATGTTACCAACGAAATCACTGGAGTTACCATTCCATGTACAGGCACTCGTGAGTGTTAATCCTAAGTGTTAATGACTTTAAACTTCCTATATGATTGTTCCGTCCATGAGAAGGTTCAGTTTTGGAGACGGTTTCGCTTTACGCGAGAAGTAAGTAGTTTCGTTTCTATTTGATTTGAAATGTAACCTACTGCTTACGGGCCCATTGTGACATTTTATTTAGATCGTTGTTAAGACAAGTAGCAGCAACTGATGGATCTTCCACGATAACATATAATGAAGTGTCATCCTCAAAGAGACAAATGTTACAATCAATATCACATATGGTGTCATTAATAAATATTAAGAAAACAAGTGGTCTAAGGACTGAGTCCTGGGGTACTCAGCTTGTACAGTTTTCTTGTCATATTATACCCGTTAATTGCAACTCATTGTACTTTCTAAATAACTGTCGAAACCATTTTAACAGTTTGCCTTGGATACCACAAGTTTACAGTTTATGAAATAATTTGTCGGTGCAAGACCTTATCAAATGATTTTATTTACATCGTAGAAGACAGCTTTAAATTACTTTCCTTCGTCAAGAGCATTAGCTATGAAATTATACAAATAGGTTAACTGATTTGTTGTGGAATCTCCCGGCATGAAACGTGATTGTAGATTTGTCAGTATGTTGTTCTGTCTTAGGAAATTGAAATTTAAATATATTTAATTACATATTTCTCAATGACTTTCGATAAGCAAGATGTGAGTGCGACAGGGCGATAGTTTGAACATTCAAGTACACTATCTTTCTTGTGAACAGGTATTACCGATGCTTCTTTCCACGAACAGGGGAAAAATTGGTTGGGCGATAAGTTGAATAACTTCGTAAGTGTAGGGGATAGACTATTCAAGGTATATCTAAGTACTTTGTTTCCTATTCCATCCGGACCAAACGCTTTTGATGTGTCCAATGACAATAAAATATCTCTTGAATAATATCGAGTTGTATAGAACCTGGGTAACGAGCAGATCTCTGTTTGGATCTTCAATAGTCGACTGAGCAGTAGAGTATTCATTGAAAACGTCTGCGATTTATCCGGGGTCATTATAGACTGTATCGTTGAAAATACATGTTCAAAATGATCATCGTTGCGTGTTTTAATGAACGCTTTGGTCAGGTGTCACCGCGTTTTGGTACCGAGCGAGTTAGTAGCAATAGTCTTCAGTTTTAGACTCGAACAATTGTTTGGCAGTTCTGATGGCGGAAGTAACTTTGTTTCTGGCTACTCAATCATCGGTTGATATAACATGTGTTATACTTGGGATTACTAATTGATTTGGGTATATGTTATGCTTATTTCTCATCGCATGAATCACTTTTACATTCATTCCATCTTTACGGGGGCAAGGTATACCAGATGCTTCATCGTTGATGTCATGGATGTGCCTAGATAAGGGGAACTACACTACTACAGACAACGACATCATCACCAAACATCCTGGCTCATAAACACGGGCTGGTCAGTAATGACATAATGGTACGTGCGAAAGGAATATTGAATGAGACAGGCAGACAGACAGAGAGTCAGACAGACAGAGAGTCAGACAGACAGAGAGTCAGACAGACAGACAGTTTATTCAGTACGGAGGCCGCTGGCCCATAATACATAGAGATTATATTTTACATCTTTGTACATGGTACAAAATCGTCATAACTTTCATTTGGAAACAGATTTATCATAGTGTGCACAGTAAAAGGGTTCTTATATATATTTAGCAATGCATTTAGCTCTTAAATCTTTATAACAGCCACACACAAACATAACATCGTCATTCGATGTAGTCCAGATCTTTTGATTTGCAGTACCTACAGAGTCTTTCCCTCCTTTCAGTATTGCCATAGTATTGCCATTGCTAATAGTATCTTAAAGTTGCTGCATCTAAATCTTGATAAAGACATCTTTAAATACACAAGAATGTCAGAACACAAGTATTTTTCAACATTCAACAAGGACTTATATTGCTTGTAATAAAAGCATTTCGGTCCTCTATTGATGAGTGCCATGACTGTTGTAGATTAGTGTTTGTTTTAGTATTTTGTATTGATAAAATCAGTTTCATTATTTGATTTTCACATATATCATACGTAAGAGGGAAAAAACGCTGGTCTGAATGAAACTCAGAGCCAAGTCATTTTGGACGCCAATGACATCTTTAACAACAAGGAATTGTCCTCTATGTGGTGCTGAGGAACGAGCAGAAATCAAATGAAATAACACTTGGTCAATGCCTTACTTCGTACAACCACCCAGTGCTTTGCTTCACACAACCACACAATGCTTATTTCTCAGAGCATTCAAATGCTTACTTCGTATAACAATTCAATGCCTTGCTTCAGACAACCATCCACTGCCTTACTCGCACAACAATTCAATGCTTTACTTAACAGCACCCAATGCTTACTACGCATAACAATTCAATGCCTTGCTTCAGACAACCACCCAACGCCTTACTTTGTACCACTATCCAATGCCTTACTTCACACAACTATTCAATGCCTTGCTTCACACAACCATCCAGTGCCTTACTTCGTCCCACCGCCCAGTGCCTTACTTACGCAACCATCCAATGCCTTTCTTCACACAGCCATTCAATGCCTTGCTTCACACTACCACCCAATGCCCCACTTATCACAACCAGGTAATGCCTTACTTCGAAGAACTGTCCTATGCTTACTTCGTACAACCACCTAATGCCGCACTTCACACAACCATTCAAAGCCTTACCTCGTATAACCATCCAAAATCTTACTTAACACAACCACCCAATGCCTTATTCACCACAAGCACCCAATGCTCTCCTTCCTGCAAGTTATGTAATCCCTTCACTTAGAACCAGTCCTTCATTCCGTGTTCTGCAGTATTGTTAGATTATCTTACTTCAAACATCAACCATGTAATGTAACATTTCTCAATAACTATCATCGACAGGGAGTTCAGATTGATAATACGATGTGCCGTTTGTGAATGAGTTGGCGCTATGTAATTATTAGCATAATAATGATAAAAGATAAATGTATGAATTTATACTTACGACGAGTATGTAATAAACTTCACTTGATCTATTTCTTGCTAAAAGAGGCATTACACGGTTGTTGTGCAGTACGACGTATGCACTGTTGAACACAAGTAAGGCGTTACAAGTTGTTGTGAAGTACGAG
This sequence comes from Haliotis asinina, assembly GCF_037392515.1. Classification (NCBI taxonomy): domain Eukaryota; kingdom Metazoa; phylum Mollusca; class Gastropoda; order Lepetellida; family Haliotidae; genus Haliotis; species Haliotis asinina. The sequence goes on from NC_090285.1 coordinate 33,419,773, forward strand.
GTATGTACACTTGATCTGAAGTAAGGCGTTATAAGTTGTTGTGAAGTACGAGGTATGTATACTTGATCTGAAGTAAGGCGTAACAAGTTGTTGTGAAGTACGAGGTAGGTACACTTGATCTGAAGTAAGGCGTTACAAGTTGTTGTGAAGTACGAGGTAGGTACACTTGATCTGAAGTAAGGCGTTACAAGTTGTTGTGAAGTATGGCGTTACAAGTTTTTGTGAAGTACGAGGCAGATACACTTAATCTGAAGTAAGGCGTTACAAGTTGTTGTGAAGTACGAGGTGTGTATACTTGATCTGAAGTAAGGCGTTACAAGTTGTTGTGAAGTATGGCGTTACAAGTTGTTGTGAAGTACGAGGTAGGTACACTTGATCTGAGGTAAGGCGTTATAAGTTGTTGTGAAGTACGAGGTGTGTATACTTGATCTGAAGTAAGGCGTTACAAGTTGTTGTGAAGTATGGCGTTACAAGTTGTTGTGAAGTACGAGGTAGATACACTTGATCTGAAGTAAGGCGTTACAAGTTGTTGTGAAGTACGAGGTGTGTATACTTGATCTCAAGTAAGGCGTTACAAGTTGTGAGGCTGAGACTAATAATGCGATGTGCCCTTGAGACTGACACCCAAAGCGTCTGTGAGCAGCCTAGCTGGAACGTGTCGTAGACAGACAGACAGACAGACAGACAGACAGACAGACAGACAGATAGATAGATAGATAGATAGATAGATAGATAGATAGATAGATGGTGTTATGCTATCTTTGACCATCTCTGTTATGAATAAACCTCTTCCTGACAATATGTTTAGTTGAATATCTTGTCTTTTTATCCGGAATTAAGATTTGCTACAGAATGAACCCTGCAATAAATGCAGTAGAATTGGGACACACTTGATGCTGCCAACAGCCAAACTAAAGATCAACTCACAGGAGAATGAGTCCTTTCCGGAGTCCAGAATCTTCGCAGTACAGTTCGTGGATTAGGTGACCATCTCTCCTTGGGCACTTTCCTTCGTTCTTCATCACAGTCTCGATATCAGCAGCATCTTCAACAAGCACGCACCACTTGCCTAAGTTGATCCGTACCAGCGATCCGTGCCTGTCAATCAGCTCATTGAACAGATGGTGGACTCTCTCTATTGTGTGTCTTGCTGTTGAAATAGAGAGCGAATGAGTGAGTAAGTTGAGTTTAAATCACCTTTTGGGCAATAATCGGACATTAGGATTCACATGAAGCATTGTATCTTTGTTTGCTGATTGTGTCTATTTTATTTATGGAATCAACCCTAGGGCTCTAGAGCCAACTCTTTGCACTACTGGACAAGCACTTACGGTTGTGGTGATGTGAGTGGCGGTGTGTAGTACTGAAGTAAGGTGAATGGAGTGAACATTGTTGGCAGCTATATCTTTGTTGAAATATATAATATATATGGAAGGGTGTATTGAAGGTTCACAGGTATACAATCAGATATATTCATACAGAATAGAAAAAATACACACACAGGGAGTAAATGACTGCTTTATTAATATCTCTCAATAAATATACAATGGAACGCATCGGTACTGAAGATATAATCCATTTTAGACAACGTGCCGGATTAGGCAGCTGATGATAATGTAAATGGGGTTGAGATTCTATGCCGGTGTTGACAACTTACCGGAATGAACAGATGCCGGTTTTGACAGCTTTCACTGTAGATGTAGGTGCCAGCACTATTTACACTAACAACTACAACCCCTGCAGTTGTGATTACCTTAGTACCAGGAATCAATACAAAGTATTACCTGGCTTGTCACGTGGATCGGGTCGAAACAAACAAACAAACATATTGTCCCCAGGAAACAGATGTTGGTCAGCTCTTTAGCTGTTCTTCACATCATTTATATGCACGCTTGGCTGCCTGGTTGACTAAGGTAACATAGCATTGTTATTCTATCTTAGTACATTAAAAAAACCAGGTGCCGCACACAAAAGTAACTAATATATCTGTGTAACCTTCAAAATTCGTTGTTATAATGGTGACACATATTCAAATGTCTTAAAAATCGTGTGGGTGAAGGACAAGAAATCGTGTCAAGTAAAGCACTATCGGGTTGATTTAGTGGATTTCAACACGTGCTGGCATTACAAATCAAAACGGCCTACATCTGCGTGACCCGTGGAACGAACGTTAACAGATTTTCTCGGTCGCGACACACATAACCTCGAGGTTACACAAGTGCGTCACCGTGACGCACGTTTGGGATAGAATTATCATACAATAATGTTATATCCTTCACTGTAAAGAAAGTTTCTGAAAAATATCCAAGTAGGGTTAGTATATCGCGTCTGAGACGAGATTCTCTCTAACTGTCGAAACAGGAGAGTTTCTGAAAACAATTCAAGTAGGGGTAGTATATGGCGTCTGAGGCGAGATTCCCTCTAACTGTCGAAACAGGAGAGTTTCTGAAAACAATTCAAGTAGGGGTAGTATATGGCGTCTGAGGCGAGATTCTCTCTAACTGTCGAAACAGGAGAGTTTCTGAAAACAATTCAAGTAAGGGTATTATATGGCGTCTGAGGCGAGATTCCCTCTAACTGTCGAAACAGGAGAGTTTCTGAAAACAGTTCAAGTAGGGGTATTATGTGGCGTTTGAGACCAAATTCCCCCTAACTGGTGGAACAGGAGCCTTTTTGCATCAATCATGCCCCATCGGCCTCGACCTATAATCGGTGATGCATTTGATCATTAATGATCCTGTTGTTATTTAGCGGTGAGACGTGTATGTTTTTCACTATTCAAGATATATTCAGTTACGTGGGAATTGCGTACATAGCCTTCACGTTACTTCATCGTAATTACTTAAGGACTGTCGGAAATAGTGGGGAAAACTTTGTATCCCTCAACATTTAGACAACTGCAAATAGGATATGTCGAAATAACTCACTTCGGCCTGTCTGGACATTCCGCTGGATGCGTAAGAGGATATCCAGAAAAAAACACGTTTCCTCGTAAAATCGAGCAAACTTAGAAAAAATATAACAAGCTGCTGAAAACGATAGACCAAACTAGATGGCAGTTAGGTCGCTCAGCCAGGTATGACGACGGGCCGTCGACTCATATGGCATGAAATACATAAGCTGTCCCAGGCACAAGTGGACATCTCAAAGATACTTTGTGGGGTTTTTTTTCATATGTGTTGAGTATGTCTCATCTATTGATTAACATTTTTGTACGTGTCTTTCATTCATGACGCTGATATATGCAAAAGAGTATTGACACAAATTCAGGCAATTCAAGAATAACAATTTCTCACGAGTCGTTATTCCTATCGACTGTTAGATTATGGAAGAATTCGTCTACAGAAGTAGGTAATTGTACTCCGCTGTCAAATGTAAATCGAACACCATATGCCTCAGCTCCACTAAACTTTTCTTAGGTTATTAGAAAATACAGATGTAGTAACCAACACATTACATGCACAAATACGTCATGCAGCCAGTAGATTAAGTTACCAATTGTACAGAGTGGGGCTAATCACTGATCTATCCTGCGCAAGCGGTAACCCACGAGAAAATGTTCTTTCACTATCTGTTAGAAAGTTATGTATACAATCAACATAAAAAAGATAATGTTTATAGCTATTCAAGATGTATGTGCTGGTAATTCTGTGAGTACACTATGTTTTAAAAGGCATTGCAGATCTGAAAATTCATAAAAATTAAACTTTATTTTTAAAATGTACACGTGGGCAAATCTAACCGATTCCAAAAGTCTCCTTCGATACACTTTTTGTATTACAATGTATAACATTTCCCCTGAACTGTCACTCTTCCGCTGTGCCTCTTTCCTATAACTGTTTATGAAGAAATTTGTCATTTTAAATATCTTTGGAAGGGGGTTTATAAGTTGTAAGAAGTTGCCCGCTCTCCTTTTCACCTTGTGAATTAAATATGTTTAAACTATACAGAAATTCAGGCGGAACACTGGCAGTAATCAGAAATGACGAAACTAGGTACATGTACTTCAAAAAGTTAGAGTGTGAGTCGGGTGTATCGTCTGATTTGAAACATCATGTAAGTTTTTACAAGTGACAGACTGTGACCAGAATCCCACTGTGTAATAATGCAGCATTATTGTAGGGATTACGATATTACACAAATGAAACTATCTCGCACATGAACACTCGACTCGCAACTAAATCTAAAAATATACTAACTGTTTATGGCATGAACTCGAGAACGAGTATTTTTTAAACCATGTCACTGTTCATTATGACATTGTTAACAAATATATATTACCTGTTGAAATATGCAATTTCAAAAACTAGAATCAGCTGATATCTTGTTCGAAGGATTTAATCAGGACAAAGGCAAAGTTAATACACAGGAATGCATGTATAAATATCTTGAACTCTTTCTTGTGCAGACAAAGGTATAAGTGAGCTAACTCGTAAATTGATTACTCAAGTGCAAGCGCAAATTTTCTATGAGCCATGAAAAAAATTAGGGAATTAACAATATTTTGCAAAATAATAAAGTGTCATTTTAAGCAACGCTCCACCAATAAAAGCAAATAACGCATTAGTGTAAGATCTTCATTCCACTGGTAACGGCATGTATACACATAGTTTATCCTTGCTATCAACTGATGTGTATATATTGCCAATGTATGTGTGATACATATACGTAACATGCATAAGTTGTACATAATAATGAGACAAACATGTACTTCTAAAGACGCAGAACGTGGCCAGAATGTCAACAAAGTCGATTCACTAGAGTATTTGTTGTCCCTGCAAGCTCGTGTGTGTTTGCATATCGCTGTCTTCCACACTAAGGCCTACCTGACCTGTTTCTCATTGCCTTTTTGTGGCGTTATGTTTAACTATCAGGATAAAAAAATATATTTCTTTTAACTTTGAGATGATTTCATAATTTTATCGTCACTTCCCATCCAGGTGTAACATTTGCAAGAATTACTGAAAAATTTAAACATTATGGAAGTTGTATTTATGTGAAACATTAAATTATTACACAAAGAAATAGTGTATGACATAACCCACATAAAATAGAAATTATGATTGTATAACGATCAAAGTTAGCTAACTCCAAAAGGGAAGTGAATATCATTTGATTATGAAACCGTTTAACTATTTTGTGTCAGATATATTTTGTTACATAATAATAGTGATTCTATCTTTCTTTGCTGAATATAATCCTGAAATCACTGACAACACCAAATCAGTGAAATGATATTATCAAGTGTTGAGTGTGACATCTTAAGTGCTATTATCTGAGATTAACTTCGTAAACAAACATGAAACCATCCCAAGAGTAATGGAAAGGTATAATACGATGAAAGAAATTTGTACTTGACGAGAACCCAGAAAGAAATTAAATGTCGGGTAATAAAATATCAAGTTATGAAAAGTCAGTGAGATCTTAATACTGGCATTACATGACATCCTCACACAATCTTTTACTATAGACATAACAATAGCCAAACGAACGTAAAAGATGCGCGTATTATATTTCATGAAATAATAAATGTGAAATTTATGACAGGAAGTAATAAACCCTTGTCAAATCTAAGGTGTTTAAAGGCGAAAAGGTCATCTGTGCGGTTTGTCCTTTACCTACAGCCGTAGAGCAAGTGCAAGCGTACTTTAAAGAGACTAATAGGGCCGTTTACTGAATTGATGTTATGCGAGGCGTGCACTATCCTAACCCAGATTACGACTATTAAAGGCATTCTTGCATGTACACATTGTTGAGAACCATGACCCTTTCCGTGAATGTAAGTTATATTTTATACGACAGTTTTAAACCAAGGCATATTTCAGGTGAAATCACACCGCAGTCTATGTGGAATACATACATACATACATACATACATACATACATACATACATACATACATACATACATACATACATACATACATACATACATACATACATACATACATACATACATACATACATACATACATACATACTGAAGCAGAACTTTAAGTGCTGTAGTTGATGAGGTGGGGGTGAGGGATGAGGTGGGGGTGAGGGAAGGGGGACTAGGTGTGTTCTGAATTAAGCCTCCTCTCGTTAAAAGTTTTTTGGCATAAAATTGCATCAGTTATACAGCAATGATGTTAAATGTGAGACGTGGAAACAGTGAATGGGAGATGCCAACACTATTGTACTCAATAGGTCTCACCCTACCCAAAACCACCTCATCCCATCCGCAGAGAACACCATCCTCCACGTCCCTAACCCAACATGGCAAGATAACATCGTTTCCTGGGAGATGTGAACTCGCTACTTCGGTGTAACAGTCATTAGAGATATAGAATATGTACTTACAGAATGGTTTAAAGTGGAATGCAGGTCCAATGATTGGAGTGTTGTAGATTCCTCCGGGGCCTGGAATTTCTTCGAAGGGTCTGACTCCTCTAATGTCGAAGTCCTTATTGACTGACGTTGACTGATAGTGTCGATTGATCAGTGCCCAACACCGGCTCGTCACTGACTTCAGCGTCCTTGTCATCCTGAGGTTGTATATGTTTTCTGGTCAATGAAATCTGGGTTAACAGAGTGTTTCTATTCAGTAACTGTATCAGATATAGTGACGACCCCTAACGAGGCCCATTCTCCTCAACCACAAAACGTCCTGACATGAATGAGGATATGACACAATTGGCGTTATGTCAGCGAATGAGGACAACACCAACATAACAAAGCAAAGTTATACACAATGCCAGCATTATCTGCAAAATTCTATGTTTTCCCCATAAATCGCTCAAATCTACAGGCGTGAAGAGACGGGACAGAGGTCTGCCGGGTAGAAGTAGATTGACGTCATTCAGACGAAGTCACGCAAGGAGACAACGAACCCCGTTTCGGTCTTAAAGCGAGACTATTGGCGAATAATGTTACTGTCAAAACAAGTCAGATTCAGGTCGTTCCTAAACTGGTCTGATTCTATGAAAATTTCATTAACTAGAAGTCTACCTGTTTATGCATATCTACACGAATTGCACGAAGTTTCGTCCCTTTATATAATCTGCACATTGGCAAGCGTTGTCTCGGGCATTAAGATGTAACAAACCATGTCCACGAATCGTTAAATTACAGTGTGCGAAATAGAAACTTGAACGCTAGCCCGTCACTAGTATAGAATCTGGCCAGTAAATCTCCACAGTCACTGACCTGACTCGTTAGTGAATTTTCATGTGGGCATTTTATTAATAAATATATCTCTCTCCGAGTTTTTAAGTCATAAAACAATTTTAAGTCATGCAAAATTATGGCTGAGAAATTATGGTATTTTACCTTTTTTTAATCTTTTGCTTACTTTCTACATTCACATTTTGGGCATGTGATTTATTCTGTAGGTTTGTAACTTGAATGTATAGCTACAGACTATTCGCCCACTGCCATTGAATCCTTGTACATGAAATGCATCCCACGCTTTGCTGTCGTTCTATAATGCCATGGTGATCAGTAACATATATTTAACTTTGCCGTCACAATGAACATTACAGCCATCATTTCCAAAACAACTACTTGAAATCCATTTACACCTGTCATATTTCACAAGGGTTTCTTTAGAGGAAGACATTTTTCATAAGTAGCATCACTTCCAGAGAACACCTGCAAATGCAGTATAGTTATATACTTCCTCAGTTCATTTTACCCAGAGTGAGAATGACGTGAACAGATCTGTTAGGGGAAATTTACTTCCTGATACTGATGTCCTAGGTCTGAAAGACTGTTAACATTTCCCATCTTCAAATACTTGTCACCAAATAACCGACAGTCTCTCGTTCGTTCGTTTTAAATGCATTTTACAGCATTGACTTCACCAGGTGACCTGATTTGATCTGGCAGTGGATCATTTGATATGGATTGCATGTGTATTACGACAATCTATAAAACATCATACTTATTTCAAATCGTACATATAGTATATACATTTCCATTGATATGTCTCTATAATGTCTAATCTCTTTTTCATGAGTTGGTGAGTTTGGTTTAACGTTACTTCGAACAACATTGCAATTCTGTCACAAAATCAACTGAATACAAGAGGAAAACGGATGTGACCGAGGCAACGATGGACCCACCGAGTATTGGTAATAACATAATCTTCTGAAGCTGGATTTGAACCCGTGATGAGAAAATTTTGCAGACCTCAATAGACGTAAATACAGGCAAATTAGACGACCGGACCAACCGTACCCCTTCCACAAGCACAGGATCGAATACGTCAGTGTAATACATCACCGATTTTAAAATATCTTTAAAATCACTCGATATTTATCCATGTAATACAACGAGGAAAAACATCTTTAAAAACACCCGATAGTTACCTATGTAATGCAACAGTGAAAAACATCTTTAAAAACACTCAATATTCACCTATGTAATACAACGCCGAAAAACATCTTTAAAAACACCCGATATTTACCCATGTCATACAACGTCGAAAACATCTTAAAAAACACTCGATATTTACGCAGGTAATACAGCACTAAAAATATCTTTACAAACACTGAATATTTACCCATGTAATACAACAATGTAATTTAATACAACCCCGAAAAACATCTTTATAAAACACTCGATATTTACGTTTGTAATGCAACACCGAAAAAACATCTTTAAAAACACTCGATATTTACACATGTAAATAGAACGCCGAAAAACAATTTTAAAAACACTCGATATTTAACATGTTATGCAACAGTGAAAACATCTTTAAAAACACTGGAGATTTACCTATGTAATACAACGCCGAAAAACATCTTTAAAAACACTCGATATTTACGCAGGTAATACAGCACTAAAAATATCTTTACAAACACTGAATATTTACCCATGTAATACAACAATGTAATTTAATACAACCCCGAAAAACATCTTTATAAAACACTCGATATTTACGTTTGTAATGCAACACCGAAAAAACATCTTTAAAAACACTCGATATTTACCAGACAGACAGACAGGTTTTATTCAGTAGTGAAGGCCCAGTGGCCCATAGTACAGTTAATTTTTCTTTTTAACAAATATTGGTCACGTGACACGAAATTATGGTTTTACATGTAAGTTAAGGATGGACATCAAATGTTTAATAAAACTGGCAGCTGATTTAATAGTGTCATCGTTTTTAGATTTAAGTATTTTATATATCGTTTGTGGGGAATCATTAAAGCATTTTAAATACTTCCTTCGGCCGGCAGAGAATGCCTCACAATCTAATAATAGGTGACGTTCGTCTTCAGTTTTACCAGAAGAACAATAAGAACATGATAAATCTTCTAGTGTATTTTTATCTTTTCTATAACGCTGTATTTTTAAGGCATGTAGAGAGATTCTAAATTTACAAAAATTTCTTAAAAGGGACTTATCGTTAAGGACCCTAATATATTTTTCAGGTCCAAACATCGATTTACATTGTGAATAGTGACTTAGAAAACTCGATGAATTTACTGATGCGTGCCAATTCTGAATGTATATATCCTTTATTCGTTGTTTAAATGCTGACAGAAACATTTTTATATCACCAACATCTTGCTTAAACCAAACATAAGAAAACCCGCTTGAAAATAACACATTTCGCACACCCGAAGCCCAAGAATACTTTCCACGTTTGTCTAGGGATAATAATAATTGATAGCTTTGATACGGGTAGCGGTAATCGGGCATTCTGATAAGTTTAATCCAGTATCCGATAACTCTCATTTGACTCTCAATATGCATGTTATAGCGTCCTGTATCGCCAAGTACGGCTTTGTTGGAAGCAAATTTACCTACAGTAAGAAATCTTTTAAAATATGATGCATGCACATTTTCAATGGCTTCGAAGTAGTTTACTCCCCAAATTTCAGATCCATATAACAATATTGGTGCTATTTTAGGGTCAAAAAGTAAGCAAGCTGAGTCAAATGAAATAAATTTATTAGCCTTAAAGAGTTTGAAAATGGAAAATAATGCCTTCTTAGCTTGTGCTGCAAGAGTTTTAGATGCCATGGACCAGTTTAATCGGCTAGAGAATAAAAGACCCAAATATTTATAATATGAAACAACATTCATACTTTTGCCCCGGAATAACCATTTTTCAGAATGTGCCACTATGCCCCCATTTCTAAAGACAACTATATTAGATTTTTCCATATTCAACTCTAGTCCCCATGTGTCACAAAATGTTTGAAGAATATTTATCTGTCTCTGCAGTCCGTTTACCATAAATGAAAACGTAACAATATCATCTGCAAAGAGAAGCAAAAGTAAATCTTTGATTTGGGGAGTAACAAATATTCCATTATTACATGATTTATACATATCATCTACAAGTTCATTAATAAAGAATATGAAGAGTACGGGGCTTAATACACAGACTTGTCGCACACCAGCGGAAGTATTAAACGATTCAGTGTTGCCAGAATTAGTTCTAACACAGGCTGCAACAGAGTCATACATGCTTCTTAAAATATTATACATTTTGCCATGGCATCCTTTGATATGTAACATAAATAGCAATTTCTTACGGTCAACAAAATCAAAGGCTTTCTTAAAGTCGATGAAAGCGCAATAGAATCTCCCTTTAGGTCTGCAGAGGTACTTTGTACATAATGACTGTAATATAAATAAATTATCAGTTGTACTATAATTGGATCTAAGCCTCGTCAAGTAGTTCGTTTAGGTCAACCCAGGCACGTAAACGCTTTTCTAATATATTAGCAAATAATTTTCCAGAAATATTTAGAAGAGATATTCCACGATAGTTGCATGGTTCTGATACACTTCCAGACTTGAATAAAGGGACAATCATGCCTATATTCCATACCGATGGGAATTTACCACTGTCAAGAACTACATTAAATAAATCTTTCAAATATGACACTAAAGAAGTAAAAGTACATTTGTAAAATGAGGGAGGGATACCGTCATGCCCCGCTGCCTTATTCCATTTCAATTCATTTATAGATTTTATTACCTCCTCTTCGGTAATTGGAGTTGACAAAACATCATGCGAGAATGAAAGCTCTTCACAATCGTCACAGTTATGCGTTGAGACGAAATCGTACACTGATTTATCAAAATCTGAAAGCTGTTTTGTATCTCTACAGGAAAGGAGACCTTTGAAGTAATGATACCATTGGTACGGAGAAATATTATCTGTGGGAACTGTTTTCTGAAGATAGCGTTTTAACGTGCTCCAAAATATCTTACAGTCAGGATTTCTTGCTGCTATTTTAATATCATCTGCAGCTTTGGCTAAATAGTTATCTTTTTTTAATTCGCAACATTTTTTAAAATTGTGTTTTGCATTCAAATAGGAATCGAGGTTAGAATCGCATTTATGCTTTCTGAAACAGTTTAAAAGTCTGTATTTTTCAGACTTAAGTTTGCCACATTCTTGATCAAACCAAGGAGGTTGGCGCGATTGACGGTGATAAGGTGAAATGAGTCTGATGGCTCCTGCTCTAACGCCGGATAATTGAAGTAGGGATGTAATTTTTGAAATGGCAGAGTTAACATCAATATACAGTAGATCTCTGAAATCATTCAGGATACCATTCTTTATGCCATCTACCAAGTACGTATGAAAACTATCTCTCTGGTCCTCCCGTAGTTTATACCCTACGGACTTGAACATGGGTATTACTGTATCATTACTTACGCTAGGCGTGGAAGCGATTATGTCATGGATTGCACAAACAATCGGGAGATGATCCGACTCTGTACGAGGTTTAACCTCAAAACTATCAATATTGTTGAACATCTCAGATGAAATAAGCGCATAATCAACAGTACTACAGCCAGTCTTTGAAATGTAACTTAAACTTCCAGGGATATCAGGCAAACTTCTACCGTTCACAATGTGTATACTCATCGATTTACACAGCTCGAGTAAACACTTTCCATACATATTTGTGACAGTGTCATATGAACTGCGAGGTTTATCAAAGTTATCCTGCGCGTAATCGTCACCAACGGGTATATAGTCAGAACCGTCATTTACTATAAAATCTGGCTCACTCGCTGTTCTGGCATTAAAATCACCAAACAAAATAAACAAAATAAAATAAAATAAATAAATAAAGTAAAATACCCATGTAAATAGAACGCCGAAAAACATCTTTATAAACACTCGATATTTACCCATGTAAATAGAACGCCGAAAAACAATTTTAAAAACACTCGATATTTAACATGTTATGCAACAGTGAAAACATCTTTAAAAACACTGGAGATTTACCTATGTAATACAACGCCGAAAAACATCTTTATAAACACTCGATATTTACCCATGTAAATAGAACGCCGAAAAACAATTTTAAAAACACTCGATATTTAACATGTTATGCAACAGTGAAAACATCTTTAAAAACACTGGAGATTTACCTATGTAATACAACGCCGAAAAACATCTTTATAAACACTCGATATTTACCCATGTAAATAGAACGCCGAAAAACAATTTTAAAAACACTCGATATTTAACATGTTATGCAACAGTGAAAACATCTTTAAAAACACTGGAGATTTACCTATGTAATACAACGCCGAAAAACATCTTTATAAACACTCGATATTTACCCATGTAAATAGAACGCCGAAAAACAATTTTAAAAACACTCGATATTGAACATGTAATGCAATAGTGAAAAACATCTTTAAAAACACTGGAGATTTACCTATGTAATACAACGCCGAAACACATCTTTATAAACACTCGATATTTACCCATGTAAATAGAACGCCGAAAAACAATTTTAAAAACACTCGATATTTAACATGTTATGCAACAGTGAAAAACAGCTTTAAAAACACTGGAGATTTACCTATGTAATACAACGCCGAAAAACATCTTTATAAACACTCGATATTTACCCATGTAATGCAACAGTGAAAAACATCCTAAAAACCACTCGATATTTATACCTGTAGTACAACGTCGAAAAACATCTTAAAAATCACTCGATATTTACCCATGTAATGCTACACGGAAAAACATCTTTAAAAATGCACACGATATTTACCTTTGTAATGCAACACCGACAAACATCTTTAAAAACACTAAATATTTGCCTTTGTAATACAACGCCGAAAAACATCTTTAAAAACACTCGCTATATACCTATGTAATACAACACCGAAAAGAATCTTAAAAATACACTCAATATTTACCCATGTGACATAACGCAGAAGAAGAATCCTTAAAAACACTCGATATTTCCTCATATAATACAACGCCGAATAATATCTTTAAAAACACTCGATATTTACCCATGTAATACAACGCTGAAAAACATCTTTCAAAAATACTCGATATTTACTTACGTGGTGCGACAGCGAAAAACATCTCTGAAAACACTCGATATTTACCTTTGGAAGGCAACACTGAAAAATATCTTTAAAAACCCTCGATGTTTACCCATGTAATGCAACGCCGAAAAGTCTTTAAAAACCCTCGATATTTGCCTTTGTAACGCAACACCAAAAAACATCTTTAAAAACACTCAATATTTACCCAGGTAATACAACGCCGAAAAACATCTTTAAAAACACTCGATATGTACCCATATAATACAACGCCGAAAAACATCTTTAAAAATGCTCGATATTAAATTTCACTTATGTGATGCAACAGCGAAAAACATCTTAAAAACACTCGATATTTACCCATGTAATACAACGCCGAAAAACATCTTTAAAAACACTCGATATTTACTTACGTGATGCAACAGCGAAAAACATCTTAAAAACACTCGATATTCACCTATATTTAAAATGAGTCTGCACAGATTACATTACATCATTAAGGTAGATGTTTGCAGTTTTTTAGGCTGTGGCACTTGTGCGCTAAAACATTACCGAAACAAAGATGACATGTTATCAGAAATATATAAAATTACTGTATGTTGTAAATGAACACAATCGACCATGAAACCAGTCCTACCTTAGCGCCTGGATATACTGCGACGCCTATCTCACAGAACGAAAATACTGTTGTACTGTGATCACTAGTGCCTTGGCACTAACTAATGCTTCTCTTCTTTAACAGCTTCGGAGCGTTACCATGGAAGGGAGTGTTTTCATCTCGCTGATGTTATAGGAGCTTCAGTGCACTTGCGCCACTCCATAGCGTGACGTGACTCAAACTGTCGATGTTAAATTGTTAAACATCTTGTTAATCATTTTATAGAGTTAATTTATTTTTATTTGGGAATTTCCAATCGAAAATAATAACCCAGATGTTCAACAATTAATAGATCGAGAGGACATTATAGAGTAAGAAAGTCATTCAAAATGAAATTGAAGATAGTGATCGAACGTTTGTTCGCTTATGTCAAATTAAACATGGTTTGAGGGTTGAATATTGTTGGTATGGTTTAGAATAAAATACCTAATCAAACGTAACCATAAAAATACTGAATGGGTTTAACGATAACGGTTATCATGATCAGCTTGACTGACATGAACACAGTCAGAAAACGCAATAATTGCTTTTCTCGTGCATTAGTACTCTAAAAGACACAAGTACATCTCGCAAATTCATCCAAGAACTTTGCAAATACAGTATGAGAAAATTAGATATCTCATGAGTGTCGAGCGAAACATTGCTGTTGGACGATTACAAGCGAATCAAAGAGTGTCGTGGCGAGGAACTTCAACGTTCATCTCAACACATTTTAAGTCGACCAATGACCGTCCAAGATCAGGAAGACCACGAGTCTCCACACAAGCCCAAGATCGCTATATCCGGATAACCCACCTAAGTGACCGGCATAGTCCGGAACTCTTAAGAACGGTTTTGAGACTGGAGAATGTCAGACCAGACCATCAGGAATGAGGAGGCTGGTATGCGTGCCAGACGTAAAATAATGCCCCCTCACTGACACGATTACATGGTGTAACTAGGTGTAACTAGGCGCAACCTAGGTGACTGGAGGTCACATGGTTCAGTGACAATCAACATGACGGAAGACAAGGCGCCTACAGACGCCTCAATGAATATATGCCCTCAAGTGCATCTGAGAGATTTGGGGATGAAAGCGACATTGTGTGGGGAAACATCTCATACACCCGCACAATCGGAATTGGTTGCTCGTGTAAGGCAATGTGACGGTCGACCAGATTCTAAGCCCACACGTGCATCGTCTTGTCGACCACCAGAGGGAGCTGATGCACCATTACAACACCAGGCATCACTCCCCTGGGCCTTCAGATCCCTGGATCTGGAACTAAAATGAACATCTTTGGGATTCAGATCGATAAACGTGTGTGTCGACGTCGTACTCCGCCACTGATCCAAGAGGAATGGAGAAGGATTCCACATAGAAACATCCAACAACTGATTCTGTGCCAAGGAGGTACCGTGCAGTTCTAACAGCAAGAGATGGTCACCTGAGGTAGTAACGTCAGCGCCAACTCGTGGACTGTAGCGACAACTATGATGACTGTCATTCTGGTACGGGATGCCATTGTATTGCTCTACACAGTGCTGTACCGTTGATTTTCGTTGATTTACATATAAATGAATACGATCAATTTTCAGTCATATTTTCCTTTTGATTTTAAGAGTGTAGATAATAATGTAACATTCGCAAAACAATGTCATCCACGTAAATATCAGTATTTTTCAACTTTTCTACGTAGAAGTAAAATATCATCAACGTAAGAGAAAAATACCGGATACCGGATATAGTACAAAATACTTCTAGTGGTGTCCTGTAACTCTACAACTCTCCCATGCAAAAAACTCTTTGAAAGTCCAGGACCACTTCTCAGTCTTCAAATTAGGATCCGAGCACACATTGTCCACGTTCAAATCTAAAGTCAAAAACGTTCTTCTTCAATATGGCATTTCAGTGACCTTTTCAATTTTCTCGGACACGAGCGCTTTTGAGCAACTACTGCTGTATGTATGTATGTATGTATGTATGTATGTATGTATGTATGTATGTATGTATGTATGTATGTATGTATGTATGTGTGTGTGTGTGTGTGTGTGTGTGTGTGTGTGTGTGTGTGTTGTTTATGTGTGTGTGTGTGTGTGTGTGTGTGTAAAATATCATCTACATAGCATAGCATCATTCAGGTAGATGTCAGATTTTTACACTGTGGCACTTTGTTATAACTCCAGATTATTATATGTATTTTCTTTCAAATATACACATGACGCTGACCATAAAAAATAAGAAAACAAAATATAGAATCCAAATCTGAACAAATTAGACGACCAGATCAATCATTCCTCACTCTCCTTCCACGAACACGTGATCAAATGCAAATATTTTTTGTAATCAAGCAACGAAAAACATCTTTAAAAAGCAATAGCTGTATTCACCTATGCGTAAGCTGACGTAAACCACAGAGGACAATATTTTCCTATGCGAAAACTGAAGCACCGCAAAGAGTACTTCCATAAATGTTAACGTCTTTTATAAAAAATGATTAATTAGATGATTAATTTTAACAGAAATATCTAAAATCACATTATAACGTTAATAAACACAGTTGAGCATGAAGTCAGTCCTACCTTAGTGCCTGAGTATACCGGGACGACTATCTCACACTAAGCATAAGTGTTGTTATTATGTGGGTTCCTTTGCACTAACGCTTTTTTAACGCCTTGTGAGCGTTATCGTTGGGTGTTTTATATCTAGCTAACGGCATAAAGTCGAATCAAAGGTCGCTATATCCAGTCTGTATTTCGTTATTTAAGGAAGCCGGGACAGATTTCATGTTGTCATTTATGAAGGAGTTACTGAACCATGATTAGCTACATAATTTGGGGAATAATGTTCACAGGCAATGAACCAGAAATTAAGCTCCATTCAACATCAAGGATGATGTAACAAAATAAAATATGCATCTGACTGTTACAAGGCATATAGTAATTTGACAAGGTGGTATTCGAATTTGCCTTTTCTTTGTCCACCGTATCATTAGCGTGTCTTGTCTGACGTGGACGGTGGCTAGAGTTACTGCATTGCCTAAAGTATTACGAATACAATGCTCTAAATGTACCGTGCACTCGGTAGGCCTTAAGTACTGAGCATAGGTCGGGCATGAAGCAAGCATGCAGGTCATGGTCAATTTCCTTTGCGGACGCCGCGGCGAAAATATGTGACACAATTCTTTACACACAGACAGAGAGATATACCGAGAAACAGGTAATGAGTGAAAGTGAGCTTAGTTTTACGCCACACTCAGCAATATTCCTGCCATATGGCGGCGGAGAAACAGATAGCCAGGCAGAGAGAGAGACCGAGAAACGGATTGACAGACAGAGAGATATGTCGACAAACGGATAGATAGAGAGATAGGCCGTGAAACGGATGGACAGACAGGGATAGGCCGAGAAACGGATAAACAGAGAGCTATAGGTCGAGAAACGGATGGACCGAGAGAGATAAGCCGAGAAAAGGATGGACAGACAGAGAGATAGGCTGAGAAACGGATAGACAGAGAGATAGGTCGAGAAATAGAGATGAATCGAGAAACAGAGATGAACAGAAAAATACACAGAGACAAATCGAGAGACAGAGAGATAGACCGAGGAACAGAGAGTGAGATAGACCTCTCATGCACTAGTGTCGTTCCGTGACAGTCTCCTCTCCCTTGCACTTATCCGAATGAAGTAAATCGCACGAAGACGTCATTAGTCAATGAAAAGCTTTCTCGAGCATTTCTGACGTCCCCCGTCGTGACATTGCTCTAATGTCACTGAGCTTAAGGCGGCGTAAAACGATACTCATTCATTGGAACTACAGATTACTAAATATCCTGACTACGTTTTGGCACACATATTCACAAAGTTCACGCTTATGATTTGAAAACTGAACAAATGTATTTATGGTCACTTTTGTCCAAATGGCTATCTCACGAAAGCCAGGCACTTTGGCGAAATCAGTACTGTAGTAAAGCACTACCCCTAATTAATCTTTTGGAAGCGGTACGATCAGAAAAGTTAACACAGCCCAACTGTTATCTTTTTGATCTGGTAAGCAACTCTCTGATTGGTAGGATAAAAAGTCTGACGTCAATCGTAATGGGATGACCTCTGTGCTTGTTCACAGGTGAAAGAACCTGGGTCTGATTTTCAATAACATTGACCCGCATGAAGCTGGAAGGGGGAATGGAGGCGAAGAACGGTCTGATCTACCACGAGTTGCGCTTAAAGTGTTGAATAAAATATGAGTAATTGTTCAACATGAGGTTGAAAATGTGAGAGCACAACCCAGTGAAGTAACGGGTGTATTTTATTTTGACATGAAAAATATTTGTCGAACTGAAGCGAGGAAAGTACGTTGCCAACCTTTGCTCGCTTCGCTCGCATGTAGAGAAGACTAGTAGTTATTTTCTCTATGCCGCGCAGCCCATTTGCGCTACAGTTTGCCTGTGTTTTAACTCAGGTACTGTCGAGCGGTTAATGTCGCAGTTTGATATCGACTCGGTAGATGCATAAACCAAATATTATTATCTTGAGGTGGCGTCACAACTTGACGAACGCCCCGTGACACACCTGGACGAACGGCCCGTGGCAAATCATGAGTGTTACCCTGTTGTAGATCACAAAATTCCTTCGTGTGAAACAGTACACTGTCGCTATCACTGATCAACAGCTGAACACTGCGCTCCTCACCTACTGCTCCAGTTCCAACATGATCATGACTGGTTGCAGCATTACGAGATTCGCCATATCGTAATTCAGACTGTTTCAAGGTTGTAGAGGGGGGAAACATTGATCAAGGGAGATAAGTTTCGTTTGGTTGAGAGGTAACTCTCTCCCGAGCTCTCACATATGGCAATTATGAATGAGGTGTCTTCCTTTGTGATGGCTCTGGCAATATACTTAGTGTTAATTTTAGATGGAAGATCCCTTTAGAGTCTTTTTGCAGTTCCAGTTACTGTCATTCCTGTTTGCTGCATGCCTTGGCACGTGGAATCACCAAGATGATGATCAACTGCCCCCGAAAAATTCGGACAACTGGCTGTTACAAAGGTTATCACTTAGCATTCACAGGGCCTGTAAGTCGTGAGGAACTTTACTTCCGTTACTGGTTCCCCTTTGTGCGCGCCAATTTGCGACGTACGATACGGTGTCCAGCTTATTTCCGGTACCAGATTTCCTGTGATATTCATGACCCAGTTCTGGTTCCAAACTGCGCAACCGCCAAATGACTTTACTTGACCAAGTGTACAACCACGAGTGGCTGTAACAGCTATTTTCCGGATGGTTAAAACGGAATTTTGTTATTCCTGCAAGGATTATCGCTTCTTTTCCGTCAACTGACAACCATGAGGCCATTCGAAAAGGTATGAAACACTGTTTTTCACCGGAAGTACTCAGGTCTCGAGAAGAGCCATGACCTGTTTACTGTTCTCATTCATTTGGGGCAATATTCACACCTTGAAATGAATGAATGAATGAATGAATGAATGAATGAATGAATGAATGAATGAATGAATGAATGAATGTGGGATACCCTGCGAAGCTCCATGCAAAAGTGTACGGTTCTGTGTTGATTTACTCAAGGTGTTGGAAGGACAAGTGTTCTAGTTTCTCGGAGTCATGTCTTGCACTTATGTGAAAGTTATTACTAAGCGTGAAATGTCAAGATGATCATCCTACAAGAGGCAGATAGGTCATATGTCTAATGGCGAAACTTGTTTCTCACAGGTCTTTCAGCCTATAGGCAGAGTACTTTTGCAACCATTGTAGTGTAACCTCAAACTCTGCAATATTACAGCTTTATGTCTACTGTCTGTAAAGTATCTGGTTTTGAAATTATACCTAGATATTGATGCTATGGGCACGCTGACGATCTGTCTGTCCGTCTAACCAACCAATCCTGTGCGCGAGTAAATCTAGACACGCATTCAGGATCTGCTAGTAATCAAAGACGCCAACAGCATTTTATCTTGGGAATCAATATGGAAAATATAGGACCGGTGCTCAAACTACCGACTTCCCGTCTGAGCGGACACACCAAAAAACAAACAGGTTCCGTTACGGGTTCGTGTTTGTGTGTGTGTTTGTGTGTGTGTGTGTGTGTATGTGTGTGTGTGTGTGTCTGTCTGTGTGTGTGTCTCTCTCTCTCTATGTGATGTGACAGATACCATATTCTTACAACTTACAGCTGCACACAATTTGAATTAGAGTTGAAAATAAGCCCAGAATAGTACATCTTTGATCATCTTTCGTTTGGAAGTTTTCATGCATAACGTGAACTGCCATGAATATCATCAAGTACGCCATTTATCAAAATGTACCACTGCGTGACGGCAATATTCCTAACTTATATTTACTAATGGCGTCCCTCGCATCCCTTTCGTCTTAAATTGCAAATGTTTGCCCCGTATACATTAATCATCTCATCTCTGTGACAGATCATGTCTCGTCTCCAGGAAGTGTTCATACCTCCCGACAGCTGCAATATTCCAGCTATTTGGCGGCGGTCTGTAAATAATCGAGCCTGTGCATTTTTTATGTACAAAGAAAAGTGTCAACCAAGTGAGCGAGTCTGACCACCCGATCCTGTTAGTCACGACGAGAATGGGCTGCTGAAGACAATTCTAACCCTCATCTTCACTGGTATCGCTAGTGGTCTAAATGGGACCCGCTTACCCTCCACCTTGTCACATCCAGGCACCACCAGGTGTCCAGAACGGTCAAAACGTTCACAGAGCATGCCCAGCTGACCGGAAGTCTCAATGGCTCTCTACGACTTACTTACAAAAAATGGGACAAATTAGAACACCAGACCATTTTAACTATGGGTTAGTCTTCGGGGTGAAAGTTTGATACTCAAAATCTTCTTTGCGTATTTTGCCGAACTGCTTTCTCAAAGTAGATGTTTGGTTCCTGTGTGTTTTATATTCAGAGATAATGTTCTCGGGGCATCTACACGAGAAGCATCACTGGTTCTCAGTATTTACTATTTACAAACTATACAACTATATATACAAACTAGTATATTCAGTCATCTTTTTGCGGATGTGTCGAATGGCCTACCTCGAAGTAACTGTTTGGTTCCTACGTGTTTTATACTCAGTCATCATTTTGAGGATGTGTCGAATCGCCTACCTCGTAGTAAATATTTGGTTCCTGTGTGTTTTACATTCAGTCACATATCATTTTGCGGATTTGTCGATCCTCATATAGCTCGAAGCATTCCGTATGTCTCTCCAACGCGAAAATGGCACTCTGTTGAGGAGCATGAGTTTGTGCATAGTTGTCCTTTGTGGATGGGTTTACTCCTTAAATACCCCGCCTTACAAGGGTTGACTGCAGCTCTATATAGGCTATGGGTATTTCGCTTTGATCTAACTCTACGATCCAACGTATCCCAGGTGTATATCTCTATCGTTCGTATTTAATCAAGACGGCGGTATCACATTTATCGATTGATGAAATCGTGAATTCTTCAAATGAACCCGATCAAACTTATTATGGTGTTGCTAGTCACGAAGGAAGAGAAACATCGACAGATGAAAGAAACGAAATTTAATTGTAACAATATTCTGTTAGAAGTCTAAAACTTTATAATAAATTGTAAATATAAACGCCGACGGGTTTTTTCCACAAACATTGCGAAGGCTTCGAATGTAGGCGTTCTATTTTTTGTCAGATGAAGTATACATCTTTCAAATGTTAACTATTGAAGAATGAAAGAACTGTCTATATGAGTCGCCCTATATGACACACTCAAAATAAAACCTAAACCGCTGTTGTCAGTACCCCGTCATGTTCTCAGAGTGATGATATAAGTATCAGGTGAAACAGTCTGGAGGGTTATATTCAAATTACGGTGCAACTTTTTGCAGTTTTGATCATAAATATATATTCACTGGACTCAACGTGGAGACAAATAGGCTTCTTGCTGGCTGAACTACTATATACTAAGCAGGAAATTAAGAAATTACTATCTACGACATGGATAGTTGTGTTGAAAATAGGATGGCTGTCGCTTTGGACCACCAGTCCTAAACATTCCACGTATAGCGACACTAAACAGCCGATAAAACTAGCAGAAGTACATTTAGGACCACCAGTCCTAAACATTCCACGTATAGCGACACTAAACAGCCGATAAAACTAGCAGAAGTACATTTAGGAAGCCACATTCACGTCAGACGACTAGTAATTAGTGTCGTCTGTCGGGTTTCGTTGCGTCAAGGATCTATTCGATAACTGGACTGGTACTACGCTTCAGTCCTCTCGAGCGACAAACGGCCATGAAATTCCCCTCGGGCGATAAGTCTTACCGGTTGATTGTCAAGATGGAAGTGATGATTAAAACAGGAAAGATCTGATAACATTTATTAATACTCTAAAGCCATAATCCTTCGACGTTGACTTGTCAAGAATTTACAATGAACACAGATGCCCGTTACTATCTGAAGTAAAGTCTTGACTGCAGAGAAGCCAGTCAAGGAATACACAGTTGCCTCATATGAGTCTTTCACCTATAGCTTAGTGAGTAATCACTTTGTTGGTATTCGGGTGAGTTTGACTATCTCTCTGTCAGTTACACTCGTGTATAGTATGGGACTTTACGCTCGGCGAGGCTCGTACAGGTGACCCTCAATAATGACCAAACACTATATCCCACAAAACGGAGAAACCCTGCCCTATTATAAGTTAATATCAAACAAAGGGTTCTACGATGCTCTGACCACGAAACCCACTGTATAGAACCTTGCCTTGTTCTCAGTTTGAGGAAGAGCGACAGTGCACAGTCTTAGGTCTTCTCTCAGAGCATTAAGAAGTTGTGTCACTAAGGATGTGTGACAATGTATGGATAAGCAACTTCTTTCTTACAGTGAGTGCGACGTTTCTGTGTACGTTCTAACACGATTGTCAATCCAAGAATAACTTACTTGATATCGGTGTTAGAACAATGTTAGAACATACGAGAAACGTCGCTCTCACTGTTAAAAAAGTTCATCCATATACAGTATTGCCATCCTTCCTACGTTTTATGCTTTTACTAGTCCAAGAGCATTAACAATTTCTTGAACAAAAACAGCAGGAACCCGCGCTACAAGGTTTTCCAAGGTCTTCCTCCTGTCATTATTTTTAAAACGATACGATTTTTGTATAGTTTTACATTCATGACATTATGATGTGCACAGAAGGAAGTTTTTTGCGTAACCTTGCAGAAAAATCGTGATTTAACCATGGGATATAATATTATATCGGGTTATATCAAATGCTCATGATCTATGCATTAACATTCCCGGAATATCTCAAATCACACCATTTAAATGTGTGTCATTTACAAATACAAGTTATCGCCAAAGGAACGTGCCGATATAACGGAAGTACGATGGAACAGTCAACTCATTTAAAGATTGGTCCCTCCTCCCGAGAATAAAACACGCATGATCATTTGGGTGCAGATCATAGGGTCAGTTCAAAGCCTTGAAAGTCTCTTTAGAAACTACAGGAGGTGACGGCCTAGGGGTTCATTCACCGGACAGAGACCTAGCTGTCCTCTATATTCGGATTTACCATATGACCTACAGGAAAATGTATTACATATTAATCCCATTTGTCTCTCTCTTGTCGCCTTTAGACCAGGGTCTAGAGTTTCGAAGCTCCCTTAGCGATATTAGACTCGTAAGTGCCATGTATTAAGATTAACTTACGACTATCTCAGCGCGAAGAGAGCTTCGAAAACCTCGGTCCTGTTTAATAGCCGTAAACGCATTGTGTAGTCCTATAACAATTTCATGATTCTCTAACATCTGCTTTAGGTATAATATAGTGACTTGTGTCTCGTAGACAAGATTTTTTGTCTATTCTCTTGGTGGTTATGAAACTTGGATGTGTTATTCACTACTATCTCTTTTAAGTGTTATTTTGGTGCCATATGGCCGGATGTTATATTTTACGAGTGTCTTAAAATATCTGTGTATATTTCATGTATAACATGTGACACATAATTTCTTCTTCTACTACTTCTTCCACGTCCCCCCCCCCAAATTTTCACTGATCCCCCGCAAGAACCTCGCAGTTGTAGCAGTTAGGAATGCATGTTCTTTATTTATCCGGATGATCAGGAGCCGTTTCAAAGCAAAATAAATTATTCTTCAAAGAGGAAAGAGAGTTAAAAGAATTAAGCGCTAATGGTAACAGAGCCTCTCGCCTTTCGAATACTCATGACCTATCAACTGTATAGTTTAGCACTTGTATACATATTGAGTTCTAAAATTTCTTCCGATGCAAACATTTGTCAACACAACCATGGCCAGTCAAATGGAAATCACAAATCGTCATCATCGTCACGTTAAACTGTAACTTGTTTCAGGAGGGTGGCCTGTAAACCATTGAATCTGTTCAGATAAATCTTTGGTTGATATCATAACGTTGGCAGAGAACTATGCCAAATAATTAACAGTCAATATAAACGGTTCTGACCATCCAATCCAGAGGCATGTACTCCAACAGGAACCCAGGTAACCCATTCATCGATTAGCCATGGGCCCACTTGCACAAAGCGATCTTAGCGCTACGACTGTCTTAAGCCTGTGTTGGAGAATGGGAATTACAATCATCATAATTCTAAGATCGCTTTGTGCAAGTGGGCCCTGGTGCAAAGTGACAGGTACCCAAGCTCTAAACTGGACACTCGGTGCGCGTATCATCTTTCTATGGAATCCTAGAGGGGACATTGTCGCATTGTCGTCCTCTCAAATAACAAGAAAAAGAGGCATTAACCAAATCGCGACGATGCGATAACATGACATTTGGCCATTTGTCATTTTGTCACATTGTTGCGTTTCGAGAAATATTTTTCTATTCATCCAAAGGGCGACATACGACATAGAAACAATTTTCAAGGTCAACATATATCGCGTTATCGCATCGTCGCTCCATCTATGATATGTAGGAAAAGCCTAAAGATGCACGACAACTCGACAATGCGACTATGCGAAAACACGATAAATGAATATGTCGCATTATCGCGCTTTGGTTAACTTTGCTTCTTTTGTGTTGTTCCTGAAAGGGTGACGATGCGACAATATCCTTTCCTGGATTCCACATCTTTCGACCATGACAAAATTACACCCTAACTCTTTGATATTAACGAAAATAAGAGTTAATTGGCATTAGGTCCAGCGGTGAAGCTGGTTATCAATATTAATTAAGAAAATAGTCTTGGCTATTTCATACTTACTTGACATGGTCAGTAGATTTTGCTGTGGACTGAAGTAGTTACGTTTCGACAACACCATAGTGACAGGTGTGAATGATGTGCTAAGTGCCAAACAACCAAAGCCTTTTCCAAACATTTTCTTTACATATAGGCAAAGAAATATCTGTACCTCTGCAGTCGTAGTTCAAAATTATGCAACCGGATTTTCCGGTTAATGGATCACTTGATTGTATGGTTTGTTCGTACAAGTCGCCGTCCAAATAGCATGGGTTCTACTCAGAAAGGATAACCAATATAAACAGCGTCTTTATTAGTGAGAGCGACATGTCGGTGTAGGCTGTAACACTGTTATGAAGCAAATCATTAACAGCGGCTTGGTGATGGACTACATGTCTATAAAGGTCGCCTCTGCCGTTTGGCATTTCGTCAATGAATGAGGATAGAGAGGCATATATGCCAGAATGGGGAGATGTTTGTACAGTACAATGGGGATTAAGTCCGCAATGACACAGGCAAGTCAATTAACAATAACAACACATAGCCAAAGGTCGCCTCTGCCGTTTGGCATTTCGTCAATGAATGAGGATAGAGAGGCATATATGCCAGAGTGGGGAGATGTTTGTACAGTACAATGGGAATTAAGTCCGCAATGACACAGGCAAGTCAATTAACAATAACAACACATAGCCAAAGGTGCCTTTGCCGTTTGGCATTTCGTCAATGAATGAGGATAGAGAGGCATATATACAAGAGTGGGGAATATTAGTACAGTGCAGTGGGGATTAAGTCCGCAGTGACATAGGCAAGTCAATTAACAATAACAACACATAGCCAAAGGTTGCCTCTGCCGTTTGGCATTTCGTCAATGAATGAGGATAGAGAGGTATATATACAAGAGTGGGGAATATTTGTACAGTACAGTGGGGATTAAGTCCGCAGTGACATAGGCAAGTCAATTAACGATATCAACACATAGCCAGACGTCATAGATAGATGTGTTATAGGATAATGAAGCCTGTGTTCCAAAGTCAGCAAAGGTCAGCTGAACCAAGTTACAGATGAGTAGGGGAATTAATTTATGAACTAATATTCAAAGATTATATGTGTATTGTTGTTGTTTTTATCTATCAGTAACATTGTTATCCTAAGATTTATGTTTAGTAATTTATGCATGTTTGTTTCCAAGGAGGGCCAAGTAAACATCGGCAAACATTGTCTTGATGTGCTGTGACCGTGATGTGACCGTCAGAGGTGGTTACCACAGAATCATACCTTTCACTCTCCTGTCACAGTGTATTAGTGTCCCGATTCGTGAAATTTCGCGTTCATTAGCAGGGTTCAAATTGATCGTGATGGAGTTTCAGAGGGGTCGTCCCACTTGTCCGGTCAGGTAATCCGGAGTAATCGGATTAAGTTTTACGCTTGGGTTACTGGCCCGTTATAGTCAGTTCCTGTGAGCTCAGTTCAGATGTCAGTTAATTACTGAGTGAACACATTTCAGGTGAAACTTCAAGCTGGTGGCACATGTCAGATGAAAAAACGAAAACATCGTCAAATGGAGGAGACACTGGACATGTATAAGAGACAATTTGCAGGCGGACAAATCTCCTGTGCAGCACCTCGATGCTGTGTCACATCCTACAGACTATTGACGTGTATTTACATGCATCCTCATAGTCTTGTAATGGAGCATTGTTAATTAAATGCAGTATTAAAATGTTGTTAAAATGTGTTAACCCTTAGAAAGATATAACTTCATATATATTACTCTTACTTGTCCGGTAACTTTCTAATACAGACTATAGATGGCAAATCAAAGATGAACCGTTAATCCCTCATCAGGGATTATCTGTCGGCACATCAACCAAACCGGACAAGTGGGACTAACCCATTTCAGAGAATGTATTGATTATGACAGGACACACGAAATATTTCAAAACGGTATTGGAATTGTGGGGTTTGAACCGCAAAAGCAGTGACTGGGCAGTGTTAAGAAGTGTGTCATGTACAAGTATTGTTGATCAATATTTACCTGTTGAATATGACAAACTCCAAAGTCTGCTTATCGCTTTGTTCCAGATATTCGCTTACTAAAGTCGCCCGCTGAATTAGGAAAAGTGTTCGAGCTTTTGAACTTTTCGTCTTTCAAAACAGGACTTGACAAGCCGGAATCCAAACTTCAGATTCAGTTGTCGAAGCTTTTGTTACTTGATGACGAAATGGATTGTTTATTGTCAAGAACAGTGCAAGAAATGCGGAGGACCGCTGCTTGTCAATTACGTAATTTTTTTTGTAAACATATTGTTATTCATGAACATAAATAACATGAATATGGATTGGCATAACAAGCCAAAGGCTTATGTAAGTGCCTCTCCATTAACTATAATATAATGCAATAAAAATTTACACAGTACAGAGGCAATGAATTATTTCAGAAAATAAAAGGCAAAAGAAACAGTTATTTCCACAAAGGCATTAGATCATTAACATTCGGGAAATACGTCTACACAAGTTGCATTAAAAGGGTTCATAGTAATTGTAGTCTAGAAGAATTTGAATCTATTTGAAAGCAGTATGTATTTATGAACAGAGTCAAGAATAAGTTGATTAATTCTGTTGCTTGAAGTTTGATTACCTTGAAGAACTGAATTTAAGTCAAAGCCATTAGCGTAGAAAAATTGATCTGATCTTATTCAGTCATAATAAGGGCAGAAAAAGAAGTAGTGGAGAGAGTTTTCCCATGGATACTCACATGCACAATTTGGATTATGTGAAATATGTCTATCAAAGCGATGAGCGTTCCAAGTCAATACACCCCAATCTGAGACGAGCATGAATTATTTGACAAAATCTAGATCCAAAGTTTTGGTCAAAGAGAACATGTCTTTCTTTGGTCTGTCGTTTATTGAATGAATTTACTGATTCTGAGTTAATTATTTCAAGTGGTAAATTGTTCCATAAGAGTATGGTGTTTGGTAAAAAGGACCGAGCATACGACTCTGTGTGGCAGCGAATTGTGCGAATACTATCATTTATAAATTAATTTAATTTATTTCTCAGATTGTAGGAACTTAAAACTGAAACATGTTCTGGAATTAAATCTGATAAGTAGGCTGGAGTAAGATTATTATTCATTTTGTAGAGTAAAGTAAGTTTCTTGATTTCTCTACGCTTAACTAATGGTACGAAGTTTGTCTCTTTGTAGATTTTTTCATAACTGGTTCCTCTCACGGTTCCGCAAATCTTTCTTAGAGCGTCTAATTGTAAATTTTCTAAAATAATAGATTGTTCTGTCGTACAGTTGTCTCATATGTGGCAACAATAATCAAAGTGTGGAAGTATATAATAAGTATACATACATTCTAATGTATGTCTAGTTAATCTATATTTAAAGCTTCTTAACAAGTTTACCATAGGACTTACAACTTTTACTATCTCTTCAATTTGTTTTTTCCAATAACAATCTTTTTGAAGATAAATACCTAAATGTTTATGGAAATATACTTCATTTACTTGAGTTCCTTTCATTTGATTTACTTTGCGAGAGAATAAAATCGTTTCAGTTTTTGTTGGATTGAAATTCACTTGCCACATATCGGCCCAGTCAGAAATACGATTTAAGTCATTATTCAAAATCCTTGTTGCTTTGTCTGGATCCTCTACAATTACATATACTGAAGTGTCATCAGCAAAGAGTCGAATGTTGCTATTGATGCCATCTACAATATCATTTATATACACTAAGAACAGTTCCGGCCCTAAGACTGATCCCTGGGGACCCCTGCCGATATTGGTTTTAAGTGCGATGATCGGCCATCTATGATTACTCTTTGTACTCTATCACTAAGATAACTGTGAAACCGTCCATTTAAACTGACACGTACTCCATAGGCCTCTAATTTAAACAGTATATCCTTGTGCCATACTTTGTCAAAAGCTTTACTAATGTCACAGAAAACGGCGACTGCTTCTTTTCCATGATCTAAAGCATTTGCTATAAAGTCATATAGATATGTCAGTTGATAAGCAGCGCAATCTCCCGGTATAAATCCGGACTGCAAATTTGTTATGACATTATTGTCCCGAATAACGTATCAGGCTTACTTGATAAGCCAGCCCTGTGGCCAATACATTTTTCCAAGGGTATACATTTGCCCGTGTCACTGACTACGGGAAATATTTCGAAAATAATTTACAAATGTGGCAGCTAGACGATCACTGTTTAGTTCATGATTAATCAAACCACAGATCAGCCTACCCACTTATCTAACTCTAAATGTGATTGATCTAGGGAACGCTTTCAGCCAATGAACAGTGTTGTTCTTTTATGGTTGTGTGTAACAGTCACACGTCGATTCTTTAATTACATTATTTTAACGCGCCCTATCTTTGTTTCCTGTTACACTGGTTACATGTTAACAGGGTCAACAACATTTCTCAGTTATCAGCCGGGTATTTGACTCTCTGCACGAGTCTCACCAACTTGTCACAGAAGTCGCCTGTTATTTAATAGAGATATCTGTTTTTAACTACTCTTAACTCAATGATGCAATTCATTTTTTTTGTTAAGGGGCATCACCACAGGGTCGTGGCTGCGAGTAGTATGATCCAAGGTGTTCATTAATCACCTGGGGCACTGGAGAAGCTTTATGGTTAAAGCGTTCAGTAGCTACGCCGAAGGCCCGAGTTAGATTCCTCATATGAGTAAGTTGGTGAAGCCGATTTCTGATGTCACCCGTCGTGATATTGCTGGGTGATGGTTAACGCGGCGTACTCAACAATTCATTCAATCAACCCTGTCCACAAAATATTAGTCATTTACTCTCACATGTCAAAGAATTGTGCTGCACTCATAGATTACCGGAGGAAAATGTATCAACAAAACTATAGTCAGAAACACGTAACAGTACGCGTTTTATTGCTTCTCCGCTCTCCAACTATGCATTCTGTCCTTACGATGCATGTTATATATTCTTTGAATGAATTATACAATCCTACGGTTAGAGTAAGTAAAGCTGGTGTCATTACATATTTAGAATGGACATGTACTTATATGCCGAGTAGACTTATAGACAGGTATGTTTTATTTCTTAACAGCTGGTTTCGCCACTAAATGATTTAGTCAGAAGCGCACAATGGACAATGGTTTCAGCAGAGATTTCCCAGAATTGCGAACATTTTTTTCATACACTCCATGAAGTGTTGAGCCAGTGAAAATCGCTTTCCCACCCCACAGCTAAGAAACACGTTTTTCTTCATGAAAATATCCCTAAATGGTATACAATGAGGGATTATCATTTGGATATTGCAATGACATATACCCAGGGTAATTGATTCCGAATGTCCCACATGTGCTACTGTATCAAACATAGAATCAGTTCGTTGTTTCAGGAGCAAACAGCCCTCGCGTAGTTCACTTTGAGACTCACATAGATAATGTTCTCGGGGCATCTACACGAGAAGCATCACTGGTTCTCAGTATTTACTATTTACAAACTATGTTGATGTATAAAAATAACCCCTACAGTTTTCATCCCTTGCATACCTGTGTTCAAAAACCGTTGAATCTTTTGAGTGACTGAAGAAGGCTTTTTGGCATCTTTTAGCAATATTCCAGCAATATCACTGCAGGGCACATTAGAAATAGGCTTCACGCCTTGTACGCATGTGAGGCATCGAATCAGAGCATTCGGCGTGACGAGCTAATGCTTTAGCCTCTAATTCACCTATCCACCCCTAGTGCGTGAAAAGACTTAGAGTGGCTTAAACACAAGAAACATACCTTCCTTAATCTTGACTGACGTTGTGTGTATGTAGATTAAATACTTACATTTTACGATGAAGACTTGGCAGGTGCCTAGAGATATTCCTGATTCAGTTCAAATGTACACGAATCGAAATTGTCTAGGACATGTTCTTGTTGGTGTCTTGGATTATAGCATAGCAAGACGTTGACAGATTCAGCGCGAAACTGTCTTGCTCAAATGGTGACTTTCTCCAGTCGGTGTTTAATATTCATAACTTTATTATGCGTTGCACACGGTTCAGGCTTACTGTTTTTATATGGACCTATCACAACCGACCTATGTAAATAGTAACTCATCGAACTCGTTATACAGAATAAAGTAGCATCTGCGAAAATAAAAACAGACGAGTCAGTTTCCCTGATGGCGTTCTGGCGGTGGGAGGTAGGGATTTCTATCTTTTGAGTTAACCCTTAATAAAGTTATGAAATTCTTCACATTTTGGTTTGAACTACCCAATCCTAAACTAGAAATAGACACGATATTAGCGAAAATTGGAAAAAAAGAATCAAGAATCCTTACTGCCTACGCCTAGAGGTGTGGGTCTGTGACCAATCCTTATTGAACGAATGCCTTGTCGCGTGGCGTGGTCATTTGTATGGTTTTCCCGAACAATGCTAATGGCATTATTACATTAAACGTATATATTGGGAAAGGCTCCATTCTAGTGATAGGAGACAGGTAGGGGAGATCGGGAGCATCTGTCGGTACACGTACAAGAGTTGACATTTGATCTTGTACTTCTGTGTCATACGCCATTCAGCTAGCAATATGTGTGGGTGACAGTTCTGATCATGTCTACATGTATGGTGGGCTGCGATGAAGAGGTTAATTATTAGTTAACATAACCAGCGTCGAGGTCCACGATGCTCACTCGGTACCCTGCACCAGCAGGTTCTCCCCTCGCACCTTTGTTATTTCTTCAAGTTTAGTAGGGGTGGAGACCTCACGGTGTCAGATCTTGTGAATGGTCTGCGACACAGGGTGGAAGAGCTGTCCACACGAAATGTGTCGTTGCCCCCAAAGCAACTCCATTCCTCGATGGACAGTGATAGAAGAACACTTGACATGAAAGTAAAATTAAGTTTTCCCTCACATTTTCATTTTGCAAGTATATCAGGATTTGTCATTTGACTGACGGGTGTAGAAAGCTACAAGTCTTTCTGTAATAGCTTGACACCATCTACACTTATTGCAGCCATGCGTTAAGCGAGGGCACCCTCTTGAATGTCGAAACAAGATTGAGGAAGATGACGGTTTCAACACGAAATATGACATCCTCATTAACAGAAGCGCCTTCGTTTAGCTGTCAATTCTTAGATATTGTTATTTTAAGTCTCCATTCACAGTGTACGCATTAATGCGCCAGTCATTCTTTAATTAATGTGGTAAAATCAAACTGTACGGTTTCTATGGAGTTGCGTTGAAACTGTCCATTGCTTCGAATGTTTACATTGAAGTAATTGTCCATGTAGTTGCGTGGATTCTAGAGCATTAACTGTCGAAATCCCACTGTTGTTGATACCCTGCCTTGGCAATGGAAACGATAGTGGATCCCGTTAACATGCAGTCTGAGGCCAAGGAAGACTTGTAGAGCCGCATGTGTGGCAGAGGCCAAGGAAGACTTGTAGAGCCGCATGTGTGGCAGAGGCCAAGGAAGACTTGTAGAGCCGCATGTGTGGCAGAGGCCAAGGAAGACTTGTAGAGCCGCATGTGTGGCAGAGGTCACGTGAAGATTTGTAAAACCGCTTGTGTGTCAGAGGTCACGTGAAGATTTGTAAAACCGCTTGTGTGTCAGAGGTCACGTGAAGATTTGTAAAACCGCTTGTGTGTCAGAAGTCACGTGAAGATTTGTAAAACCGCATGTGTGGCTGAGGTCACGTGAAGACTTGTAGAGCCGCATGTGTGGTAGAGGACATACAGACACACGAGTCTCATGAATTAATTCAGATAATGACCTAATTTACAGCCGATCCTAATTTTCTCCCGTGAATGTGAAAAGACTAAGGTTACACGAAATTCCAATTCCTTGTTTCATAAGGGAATGCTATTTACAAATGAATTTTAAATTTAAACTTTAAAAAAACTAGTATCTCAATATTTTATAGGTTTGGGTGACGTTAACGGAGACGCCACAGACTGCCTTTTTGATGAGGTCGTAAAAGTATTCACAGTTCATTTGGCTCCGTGGTTACACCTATCATGTCCTCTTATGTGTATTTTTGTAACGCAGAATTTGATTGATATATATGATAGCCGTACAAGATCGCCAAACTTTTCTAGCGGCCGAGTCTCGTTTTGAGATATCTCTGATATCCAGTTTTCCGTTTGTCAGAGCACACTGTACGACAGAACACGTGCTGCGCGAAAGAATATAAGGAGCGTAGTGTTGCAATATGCATGTGATTATATATACTAATATTAGCAGTAGGACGGAACCCAGTCTGTTTCTGTTTGTCCTATGTTTTGGTGTGCTTGAAAACAGACGACTGGCATTGAAGGATATATGCGACTCGTTCATTTTCGAAATTCGTTTCCTGAATTCATAAACATATCAAACTAAAGCATATATACTGATGGCAAAAAGGTATGCAACCAAGTACGTACATGATGATTTCTTCGTTGGTTGTAAGATTTGTACATGTTTTTGCACATGCAAAGATACACGAATGCAATGCAAAATTTGATGACAAGTCATTACATTGCAAACATGCATTGCCTTGTCGAAAGAGGCAAGTAACTGATGTCAGGCGCTGACGGATCATCGGTTCCCAATTGCGCAGAGCGATGCTCATGCCATTGATCATTGGATTGTCTGGTCCAGACCCGATTATTTACAGATCGCCGCCATATAGCTGGAATATTGCTGAGTGCGGCGAAAAACTGAACTGTTGTAATGATGTTTAATACCTTTGAAGTATTGGCTGATAGACATCCACCAATATATGTGAGTCATCATAAAGTGGTAGCAGTGATAATGGCACTTCATGTTCCATAACGTCTGAAAATTATCGGGCTGTTTGACTTTCTACCATTACCAATGGTATGTTTTTCAGAAACTACAACAATCATGAACAAAACATTCTTCACCACAACAAACACCTCTAGAATAACGGTTAATTACATGGCGGTTAAAACTACATACTGTCAAATCCCTGGACAGTAAAATCACAACACATTGGGCAGTCTTTTTGCTACATGTGACCAACTCCACTATAAGTAAATAATTAATGACGCCATAAAGTCTGCACTGCAGATGAAGATCTAAAATAACTTAACTATAATAACTATAAAGATCTAAGTATACTGACAGCTGAAACATGGCACGTCTACTGATGAGGGTGCCATATTTCGGGTTGAAATGATCATTTTCCGCCATCTTGTTTCGACAATCAGGAGGGTGCCCTCCCTTAGCGAGCAATTGCATTAAATGTAGAGGGCGTGAAGCTATTACAGAAAGATCTGTAGATTTCTAGACCCCTCTGCCAAATGGCAAAGCTTGATATACTTACAAAATAATGAAATTGTGAAGGAAAACTTACCTTTACTTTCTTGTCACGTGTTCTTCTTTCACTGTCCATCGACGAAATGGAGTTACTTCTGGGACAACTCCACTTTTCGTGTGGACAACGCTTCCACCCTGTGAACGATGCTGGTGCAAAGCTACAACCAGGCTTTTGCTGATCTTCAACTCTGAAGAGAGAGCAGACATTTGCCTGTATTCTGTACGTATACTTTGTCGGTTGTTCAGTCACTAACTGTTGGCTGTGAAAGAAAGGCCACGGTGACAATTTGCACAACAATATCATCGAGATTGGACTAACTTAGATCCTGAATATATGTAATTCGGATAGTGACAAATAAATCCGTTTAAACTGAAAAGAGGCGAGAGTGAGTTTGGTAATTCTGAACCTGTGGAAATCCAGACTTGTTTCATTTAGGGTGTTAGCATTGCATTTTCCTGAACGTGTCTGGTCTCCAGCTTTGGAACGTGTGTCCACTTCATCTTGTGATATTTTCTCACTGGTTATGTGGCGTGTTGTGAATGTTTAATCATCCATTTTCATTTGATGCCATTCTTGGATAGGAATCGTCTTAATTCTGAAGGGGAGGTGGGCTAGCCTAGTGGTCAAAGTGTTCAATCGTCAAGCCGAAGACCCAGGTTCGATTCTCCACTTGGGTACAATATTTGAAACCTATTTCTGGTGACGCCAGGACGTGATAGTGATAGAATATTAATACGACGTAAAACTAAATTCAATCGATTAGCCTTATTGCTGAATCTTCGAATGATTCGCGTCATCTCTTGAATGGTTCTACAATCTCTATACAGTAGAACACATTGTCTGCAGTTGCCGCCATATCTGCAAAGATGGACACGGAAGCAGTCTAAGTAAACTTAGCTCCAGTGTTGTTCGTTACACTCCTGCAGTGAGTCTAACAAAACCTAGTAGGAGGTCGCGTCAGGTAACCTTTGAGCGTCCAATCAAATGCTAGACGGCTAAACGGATTTAACCAATCAGACAACGGCTACTGGTTACGGTTTGGTGGGACATACGAAATACACGGGTCACTGACAAGTGATCTCTCAACAAACCAAACTCCGCATATAATATTGATGTTTGACGTGCAGTATAAACGCGTTTTGGTTTCTGTTGACATGGCTACCATTAGCAGGGAGACTATATACAAACTAAGTTGGTATTTTTGGACTGTAGTCATGCAGAGAAATATTGCTGATGGCTGCGTTTATACCACAACGATAAAAATACACCTATGGAGCTGCCCTTGCCATGCGGTTTGATCTGTGCTACAGTACAATTTTTTGCTACAATATGGAAGTAATGTAGTACTGTGATAACACTAACCATCCTCTGGGTAATTATAACCAACTGAGACAGTTCTGACAAAAACATATTTATCGATTGGAAGACGCTGCCGTTATTACAATGCAACGAGATACCTCGTAATTCTCCACATAAAGCATTTGATCGTGAGTAGGAATCAAACAACGGATAACACTGCATAATGAACCAAAAATATAGGCCAGTGGTTATTGTCTTTCAGCACGTTTTGTTAAAGAAAGACATCATAAACAACCTGTTACCACACCTGGCGAACACAGTGCACTAGTGGAAAGAGGGGAAGAAACAATATCTGACACATTGAATGGAAACTCTTTGGCAAGAATAAAATACTCAAAGAGAATTTTGAGAATGAGAAAGTCAGCTTCACACATTGAACTTAATGTGGCGACGCACATTCCGGACGCAGACTATGTCGAGTGAACACGTTAACCACTCCACCCCTCACCCCACCCCCCACTCTCTCTCTCTAACCTCCATGCATATATCTCTGCCTATTCTCCCCACTCTACCCCCTCCTCGCCCCTCTTTCTCCCTCACCCCTCCACCTCCTCCTCCACCCCCTGTCTCTACCCCTCTTTCTCCCTTCTCTATCCCTCTCTCGACCTTCTCCTCTTTCTACCCCTCTCTGTGCCCCCTGTCACCCTCCTCCTTCCCCCTTTCTCCGTCCTTCTCCCCTCTCCCTCCTCCTCCCTCTCTCTATCCTTCTGTCGACCTCCACCTCTCCCTACCCCTCTCTGTGACCCCTGTCTCCCTCCTTCCCTATTTCTCCCTCCTCCTTCCCCCTTTCTCCTTCCTCCTCCCCGTGTGCCCCCCTCCACCTCCCCTCTCCCTATCCCTCTCTCTCTCTCTGCCCTCTCTCTCCCTCCATCCCCTTTCTACTTCCTCCTTCACTCTCTCTCTCCCTCCGCCTCCCCGTCTGCCTCTCCCCTCCCCTCTCTCTATCCCTTCCTCGACCCCCTCCTCTTCATACCCCTCTCTCGCAACCCCCTCCCCTCGTCTCCTTCCCCATCTCTCCCTCCTGCTCCCCCTCCCCGTCCTTTCCTCTTTCTCTTGATCTCTCTGCCCCCCCCCCCCTTCCTCCTCTCTCTCCCTTCTCTCATTTCTCTCCATCCTCCTTCCCCACCTCTCTCTTGGCATCAAGTCCAGACACCTGCCGAGGGACGTGTTACATAAGCAAAGCAACAGCACCAGCAAGTGACACTAGGACTGAGCGAGCAACATTCAGTACATGTGTACGGATGTGCCCACGTAGCTGGATATAGAACAAACATGAGATGGCGAAACGTCACTGACTGCCTGCACTGAGCCCGAGGACATGTCAGTAATCGAGCACTTATATCACGGTCGTAGTTTTATGGTGCTCTTCTTTGTCTGTTACCTTTACTTTCATGAATATTCCCTCATTAATGTTCAACTGACTCTTGTATAATGCCGCAATACCCCAGATATATGGCAATGATTACGTTGACCAGACAATCCCGTGATTTGTTCCGTCCTAACCTATCTTCCCCTTCCACTGCAACATGTGTGTAAGTGAGTGAGTGTTTCCTCTCCACGTGGAACGCCCGACACGAAGGACATACATAAATGTATATACTCCGCGTCATAAATGAAGGGTCAAGCAATTGGAAACACTATTTCTTACGAGTTTTACAAACTTTCTTAACAGTATGGAAAAACAGATCCGGCCGTTGAAATGCCATTAATACGTTCTTTAATGTCGATACATTCTGTTACAAATGACACAGTTTTTATTCAGTCGTGATTTCCACATACAAATCGCTCTATCCATGAAAGGTGAAGGATAATACGCATGCACTGATGCATTGCACTGTCGTTCACTCTTCAGTTACTGGTATGGAATAGCAGCCTAAAATGAAATGTATTTTGACACGTGCCGAAGGCTGTAGGCCTTTTGGGCTGTGGGCTCTAGGCCTTTGTGGAATCGGGTCCACAGATAGCTGTGCGCTCAATGCGAGTCAGAGTGCTGTTGGTGACTGTGGCAGATATTTCAAACGAATGGGTCCGTGAAATAGGCATGTCGACAGTCCGAGATGATAGGCACATGGTTAACACTGCGTTACGTAACCGATTTCTTTAACACGGAAGATCTTCAGACAGAACATTTTAATGTTAACAATGTAAGCCTATCCAGGAACGCCGTTAAAGGAGAGACGAACTCCATTATAGTAGGCTGTTCCTCTGTATCATTCAAATTTACAGAACTACAAATAGGAAATGCCCAAATGACTCACCTTGGCCTAACTGGACATTCAGTGAGATGCGTAAGAGGATATCCAGAAAAGCATGTTTACTCGTAAAATAAGGCAAAAGTTAGAAAAAATCGAATGGCTGCTGAAAACAATAGATCAGATTATAGTTGGCAATTAGGTCGCACAGCCAGGTATGACGACGGACCGTCGGCGCACCTGGCATGAAATCTCTGTCCTACCTGGGGTTATGTCTTATCCGTGTTAAGCTTCAGCATTGTGTCGCAGCAGACTTGCAATACTAAACCGGCATATTTCCGAACTGGTACAAGAACACATTCACACACTTACGTAAATAACATACGTTTGGGCTCCATCATAGACATCAAGTGCATAAAACTCCTTTATATGAAGCGAATGAACACGTTTTACAAAATAGCAGTAAATCAGTATCAAGACGTAGGACACCAGAAACTTCACAAAATGTATCCACTCTGGGAATCGAACCCGGGTGTTCGGCATAACGGGCGGACGCTTTAACCATTACACTGCCCAACTGTATACATCTAGGCAGTGGTCAGCTGGAATGGTCTGATGCTTTGTTGGATATTATTTCCCACTGAACCATTGATTTAAGGGAGAAAATCAGTTTTACTACAAGAATTTGCTACAAGAAGTTAGAAAATGGTACATCTCTCTCTCTCTCTCTCTCTCTGTCTCTCTCTCTGTCTCTTCTCTCTCTCTGTTCCTCTGTCTCTCTCTCTGTCTCTTCTCTCTCTGTCTCCCTCTTTCTCTCTCTCTCTCACACACACGCGCACACGCACGGAAACACTTACGGGTTTAGCAGCATTAAAGCAAGCGAATAGTGAGTGGAAAATATGACAGAAACTAAGACACAATTTAAGTGCACTGATACGGATTTAATGTGTCGATTTCCTTGGAAAAAAGACTGCTTCGCTTAGCTGCAGACCGTTAAAATTTGGCAATGAATCTTGTGTTTTAAAACAATATATACTAGCACCATAAAGAAACTGTGCATTGTCAAAATATTATTCCAGTTGATAAGTACGATAACAATGTCAAAGGTACATATAAACTTTAATGGAGGGATCATGAGACCTTAACAAGCCAGGAGAATTTCAATTGAAAAGTCAATCACAATGACGTCATGAGTCCACAGGCGAGACAGGGGTCAATCGACCATGGCACAAGCTCAATAACGGGTATGTCCACCATCGGCATTGAGAACAGCAGTGCATTGACGACGCATAAAGCCTATCATACGTGCAAGGAAGGCTTGTGGGATGTCACGCCAGATTCTCTCAAGTCAAGAACGTTATCTGGCGGATGAGGAAGACGACATAGATGTCGATCCATCTCGTCCCAAACATGCTCTGTCGGGGAGAGATCCCGAATCTCGAATTTGCAGGCCAAGGCAGTAAGTCAATGTTGTGGTGTTGCAAGAAATCCATAGCAACGCTTGTCGTATGAGGGCGGGCATTGTCCCGTTGGAATGTTAACCCAGAAAACGTTAAGAAAACGTTGCAGAAAAGGAATTGCCACAAGTTGAAGAATCTGATTCCTATCGCACACACCAGTTACGTTGCCCTGAACATTCACCAACGGAGTTCTTTGGCGTTTTGTTATTTCATCCCAAATCATCACGAAACCACCACCAAAGCGATTACTCTCCAAGACGCATAACGTTCTCCCACGCGTCTATAGGCGTGTTGACGTCCATCACTATGGACACGTCTGTACAAACAACATTTCTCCACCAAAACAAGGGTGCGGACATGATTTCGGCACCACATTCGGCGAGCTTGTCGATGACGCTGTGTCAATATAGGTCGTATGACGGGACGTCGTGGTCTGATCCCGTGATGACGTAAACGTTGGCGAACTGTGTTGGTGTGATTATGGCGAAGTCCTGTCATCACTGCAGTCTGAAGATGTGGCGAAGATGGGTCACCCTTATCTCCATCTGTCCTGTCTTGTCGTTGTTACACGTGGACGTTCAGAACGTGGCGGATTTGTCATTTGTGTTCTGGCATACGTCTCACCAGTGCAGAATTGTTTCCAAATACAAACGAATGAGTTTAGAAAACTTAAAGCTAGATAACTGGAACTGAGCTGCATGCTATGGGTTGGCAGAAAAGTCGGGGAATTTCATCACCGATCATGAAACCTGAACACATATATTCTCCAGGGACATTTACTTACATCTGTTCACGTGTTCTATGGAAATTTGTTGAATTTTCTAGCAGGACGATCCAAAACATCGTTCAATGCACTCACAGGCTTGGTTTATACTACAATAATAGATTAGCCCTGACCTAAATCCATTAGAAAATGTTTGGAGGGGGGAAAGTGGCATTAAGAAAAATCTGACACATTTTGCCGAATTGAAAGAAGAGGTGGTCCGATATTGGGACAGCATGGACCACGACTTTCTAACTTCTTTGGTCAGTGGTATGCCCGCGTTACAGCCCGTGGTGACTTGAGAAAATACTAAGTGTTCACCTGTCTTTGAATCTGGTGTTATGTTCTGCTAATATTCACATTTAATACGTGAGTAATGAGTAAATAAAATATAAAAAATAAATTCTTTACATTTTTAGTAATTTCGGGCCATACTGTAACTCTGAATCCCACCCATTGCCATCACCAGCGCACGATTTTATGTCAGATGATAAATAGATGTAAATTTGAAGTAGGTGTTAAAATTGTATATATTATCTCGCGAGTTCGGGGCATTGGCTCGCTCGGTAAGAGGTACGACTATACCAGCCCACACACATGTCATTGTTAAATACTCCACACATCAAGCCAGAGGGCGTTTGTACAATCTAAACTGTACACAGTTACAAAACAGCATTGTATTCTCAACGCAATACCAAAAATAAAATATCCGACAATTTTATACTATCTACAATATCCACACCAAACAACATAGAGTTAATCATTAAGTAACTGAGTAATACATCTACGAGGCCACGTTCCGCATAAACCTAACAGTTGATATCTACTGAAGATTATGGTTGATATAGAACTACAGTGGTGCATGATTAGATACGGCATACCGGATGAAAGATGGGGGACGGTGGTACAGGATTAGATACGGGGTACAGTGGTGCATGATTAGATACGGCATACCGGATGAAAGATGGGGGACGGTGGTACAGGATTAGATACGTGGTACAGTGGTGCAAGATTAGATACGGCATACCGGATGAAAGATGGGGGACGGTGGTACAGGATTAGATACGGGGTACAGTGGTGCAAGATTAGATACGGCATACCGGATGAAAGATGGGGGACGGTGGTACAGGATTAGATACGTGGTACAGTGGTGCAAGATTAGATACTGCATACCGGATGAAAGATGGGGGACGGTGGTACAAGATTAGATACGAGGTACAGTGGCGCATAACTAGATACGGCATACCGGATGAAAGATGGGGGGACGGTGGTACAAGATTAGATACGGGATACAGTGGTGCAAGATTAGATACGGCATACCGGATGAAAGATGGGGGACGGTAGTACAGGATTAAATACGGGGTACAGTGGTGCATGATTAGATACGGCATACCGGATGAAAGATGGGGGACGGTGGTACAAGATTAGATACGGGGTACAGTGGTGCAGGATTAGATACGGCATACCGGATGAAAGATGGGGGACGGTGGTACAGGATTAAATACGGGGTACAGTGGTGCATGATTAGATACGGCATACCGGATGAAAGATGGGGGACGGTGGTACAAAATTAGATACGGGGTACAGTGGTGCAAGATTAGATACGGCATACCGGATGAAAGATGGGGGACGGTAGTACAGGATTAAATACGGAGTACAGTGGTGCAAGATTAGATACGGCATACCGGATGAAAGATGGGGGGCGGTGGTACAAGATTAGATACGGGGTACAGTGGTGCAAGATTAGATACGGCATACCGGATGAAAGATGGGGGACGGTAGTACAGGATTAAATACGGGGTACAGTGGTGCATGATTAGATACGGGATACAGTGGTGCATGATTAGATACGGCATACCGGATGAAAGATGGGGGACGGTGGTACAGGATTAAATACGGGGTACAGTGGTGCATGATTAGATACGGGATACAGTGGCGCATAACTAGATACGGCATACCGGATGAAAGATGGGGGACGGTGGTACAGGATTAAATACGGAGTACAGTGGTGCAAGATTAGATACGGCATACCGGATGAAGGTGGGAGACGGTGGTACAGGATTAAATACGGAGTACAGTGGTACAAGATTAGATACGGCATACCGGATGAAAGATGGGGGACGGTGGTACAAGATTAGATACGAGGTACAGTGGCGCATAACTAGATACGGCATACCGGATGAAAGATGGGGGACGGTAGTACAGGATTAGATACGAGGTACAGTGGTACAAGATTAGATACGGCATACCAGATGAGAGACAGGGTACGGTGGTACATCATTAGATACGGAGTACAGTGGTGCATGATTAGATACGGCATACCGGATGAAGATGGGGGACGGTGGTACAGGGTTAGATACGGGGTACAGTGGTGCAAGATTAGATACGGCATACCAGATGAGAGACAGGGTACGGTGGTACATCATTAGATACGGAGTACAGTGGTGCATGATTAGATACGGCATACCGGATGAAGATGGGAGACGGTGGTACAGGGTTAGATACGGGGTACAGTGGTACAAGATTAGATACGGCATACCAGATGAGAGACAGGGTACAATGGTACAAGATTAGACACGTCATACAAGATGAGATAAGGGGAACAATGGTGCATACCGGATAAGGTCACCCATTAAGATACAGAAAGCCAGATCAGAGACAGGGAACGGTGGAACATTAGTTAACGGGTTCAGTGGTACATCAGAGATGTTGTTACGACGTGAGATACATGTACGATGATACCGCATTAGTGACGATGTGCAGTGATACTGCGTTACTAACTACGGGCGGCGGTACATCATTAGAGACGGGTTACGTTTGTACGACATGAGAGAGGTACGGTGGAACAAGGATTAGTGACGGGGTACGGTGATTTCACTGACCTCTTCTGAAAACTGAACAAGTCTTGTAGGCGTGTATACCAGTGACGTCTATATTTCTTGTCTTCCGGATGTTTGTAACACTAACTGCCTTCAGCCGAGGAATTGTCCATACTGTTAATGAGGCAGTTTGTGTGTTTGACGACGTCGCTACAGACGTCTGACGTTTGAATCCATAAAAACATCAAAATATTTTCGATGTCCACTTTCCACCATTATGTTTTGCAGCATACGGGGGGCGCCGAGGCTAATTATTCAGCCCTGGCATTATTTACGTTTGCGTGCCTGTGTGTGTGCGTGTGTGTATTCGTGCGTGAAGAAAGAGATGACGTTCGTCAGTGTTGCGTTCTTAGCATGTGGATATATAGAAAACCGAAAAAAACAGCGACACGAAGTCATGAAATACATGAATATTCCTCCTTAGTGTATCAAACTTCGGGGAGAGATGTCAGTCTCAGATGTTACAGTCATATATTATTGGGGCGGTGGGGTAAACTATCGTATATAACGTTCGCCCGCCACGCCTACAGCGACCAGAACTGGAATACGATCAGAAATGGGAAAATGTGGATGGTATATTGCCAAAGGATGGGTAGAATTAAACTCAATCAATACCTGTCGTATTTAAAGTGATTGTAAGCTTGCTTATGATATATTTTACATGCGCTTCTGTACAATATCCCTGTTTCTGTCCGTCTGTTAACAAATACGTGCTGTTAGTTCCCTTTAGTTTTGGTCCGGAAAAGAAATCCGGTTGGAATATTACATACTACTTGTACACAACAAACATTTTACTTGTAGCAAATGAAAATTAATATGACATCTACAAAATAAATCAAGATCAAAATCCATATGGCAGTTGTTATTATTTTAATTGAAGTTGTAATTTTTAATGTTATTATGTTTCTTTGCCAAACATTCTACTTAACTTTTATAATAACCGAATAATTAAAATGAGTTGTTAGCTTAATGTACTATATGACGTCAAATACAAACAAGAGTCACAAGAAGATAAGTCACAAATATTGCCTAATAATATTGAAAACACCACCCGTTATACATTTAAATTGATCGACCTGAGGAAGCTGACTGACTGCTATTCGAAGCCATGGACAGTATCCTTTTCCTGGTCTGTTTTGATCTAGCCTCGTAAGTATGGATTGGTTGCAAATCCTGTGAAAATATCATCAGACAGAGAAACACAAGATGAAGAGAAGACTTCCGCCTTATTTAATAGTTCGATTGATCTACAGATTAACGTTCATTTCCTAACAGTCAGACACCAGTGTTTTATGCATGTCGCCAGTAATGTGTCTCGAGTTAGAAAAACACCCCAAATCTTGCTTTAATGTGTGTTCATATTTTTTTCTTCCCTTGTCACAATGTCACTGTCAC
Organism: Haliotis asinina; assembly: GCF_037392515.1. NCBI lineage: Eukaryota > Metazoa > Mollusca > Gastropoda > Lepetellida > Haliotidae > Haliotis > Haliotis asinina. The sequence continues at coordinate 33,464,296 of NC_090285.1, forward strand.
TTGTACAGTAACTGTAATTTAGTGAACAATCTCGAACATGTATAAACATGATAAACCTCTAAGTTGTCCTGAACTAACATTTAGATAAATATTTAACGTTCTGGACCTGACAGACCTGGAAAGCGTCATAAATATCTGCTTTCCTTATTAATGATTCCATAATCATGATCATGATTACTAATATCATGATCATACACATAACCTTGCGGTACTGATTGCTGTTGTCAGTCACAACTGGTCAGAGTTTAACATAAGAACCGCATTGATCATAGCAGGATATAAGTATGATAATATATTGTTCTGTTATACGTTTGTGAAAACACTGCATTGTTTGGCAGCATGTCTCACAGTCATTTTGTTGTACTGATCATTCATATCTGCCTCATGATGATGACTAATGTAACAAATACATGAATTATTTGTCGAAACATGTGAGAATCTTTGTGAAAGAGAAAACTGTCATAAGTTAGTGAGGGTTTACAATGGTGTGTAATTGTAATTTGATGTGAGTGTTTCTTTTTGTATAGATAAGACATTCTTTTATTGTGTGTGTATTATTGGCATGGTTGAAAAGGCCAACCTCTCCAAAATAGTTATCAAGGTTATGATCACAAGTTGTCAGTCACCAATGTAAATCCCAATAATAATCATGATAATTAGACATATTTATGTAGTGATAGTATCACTGATATATATATCATGGACATTGTTGTGAAATGGTTGTCACAGGGAACATTACTCAAGTTCTTCCATACAGATCATCCTGCTCTCAGTGAAAATATTCGATTCATGTTTATTTTTTATTGTAGTTTATTATGTGACACACATGTCCAGCTGATGACTTATTTCCATCGCGAAACATAAAGGCTAGGTTCACCCACTTTGATCCAGGTTAATGTTGTTGTATTTACTGTTTGCAGTGAAGACTATGTCTCTTCAAAGTTTTGTTCTGTTTGTTAGTTGCCAAACATGTTTAACACCACCCTCAGCAATATTCCAGCTATGTAGCAGTGGTCTGTAAATAATCAAGTCTGGAGCAGACAATCCAGTGATCACAACCAAGAGCTACAATATACACAGTTGTTTGCATGGTTAGAGAAACAATTCCATGAGTCTCTGAAGTCATCCTAAGTTTAATCATAAGCATCATTCACATACAACAATGCCCCAGATGTGCTCTGGATATTCCCTTGACAATGTACAGAACATCTCTTTAATCTCAAGTTTGCCGCAAAGGATTTGGAAAGAAATGCCAAAAAATGTGAAAAGTCAGAAAAGGAAGAAAAAGTAAAATTGAAAAAGGTAAGCTGACATTTTTTTTAATGTTCCCATCGTTTGTTATGTTGTCCAAAATCTCATTACAGGTTATAATTTAAAATAATATTAACTGGGAATCTGTTTCCAAGGTGATGTTGATTTAATTATATTATTTTTCTTCATGGTGATTCCTGATATCTGAAGTATGTTCAGTATCTGTTCAAATCCAGAGACACAAGCCCTAAATCAACAGAGATCAGGAATATCTCATCCCAACTGCATACAATAAACTGATAAAAACAATAGATTAGAGCCATCCAGCAGTCATTACTAATTACCCTATCAGCCATGTATACTTTGTTTCAGCTACAGTTACCATTGGTTTGATTTTATTGTCAGATCATTACCACCATCCGTTGTTTTTATTGTTCATCCACCTTTGATTCATACCTACATGATGTTAATGCTTTATCCCGGTTCATGTATATAAGTCTGTTCTGTGCTGTATTACTTCATTCTTGCTTGAAAACGGGATAAGGATCCATACCGAAATGTCGCATCATATGTAATAAAGAAGTTGTTATCCATAAAGAATCTTACTCTCTTATTAGCACTCCATTACCTGAACTAAGTTCATTCTCACATATGGCTATGTACAGGCGATACAGAAAGGCAACATGGAGGGTGCCAAGATCCACGCTGAGAACTCCATCCGCCAGAAGAACCAAGCCCTTAACTACCGCCGTATGAGTGCACGGATAGACGCTGTTGCAGCACGAGTGCAGACAGCGGTCACCATGAAGCAGGTCACTGGCTCCATGGCTGGTGTGGTCAAGTCCATGGAATCTGCAATGAAATCAATGAATTTGGAGAAGGTATGTTTTTCTGATCAGGCTTTCTCTGTGTGTCAAGCTGGGGTGTCAGTAATCTGACTTGGCAAAGACCTGATAAATATGAGACTAGTTGAAGTCTAGAAAAATTAGTTAATCATGTTAGTCAATCGTGACCATGAGAATATATCATTTTGCCATTGATGGCTGAAATAATGATATGATGGTACAGACTTATTGTGTTTACCAGGGTATTCTAAACTCTGCTGAAATACTCAGCCTGTAAGCAGTTTGTGGCATTGCTTCAATTTGAGTCTGCACAACAGGTCAGTTAGCTTTCTGTTCCATGTACCCTGAACATGCTGAAAGGTGAGGGGTAACCTACAGACCTACAGTTATTGTACTGATCATGCTGATTCAGAGAGGTAGATTTCCACAAAGGAGCAACACCTTACAAAATAGTTCAGGGTATTTATCGTAAGTGACATCCTTGATATCTCCAGGGTATTCGTTCTGATAAATTTCCACTGCATCTACGGCTTAGCCCAATAATTATATTACCTCCCTTTGCTGGTTCTGCATACTCACAAGCCAGTCAGCTAAGCTGCCATTACAAATGAGCTTGCCAGTGTCAACAAAGATAGTGGTTGTGACTGCGAAGGTTTTTTCGCAGTGCGACTTAGATTTTGGGGGAATCCTACAGACAAACTGACAAGTCCAAAACTTTTTAGAAATCTGCAAGAACTCGTTCTAGTTCTACCTCTATCAGGGCACCTCTGCATCATTTGTGTTGCCAAGTTTAATTAGTTAGATGATTTAGAAACCAAAAGTGAGTTATGCTTGGTATGCTCAACTTCCCAACGTAGACGTCTGATTGGATAAAATGCCAGCAAGTTTAAAACTTTAGGGAGGTAATATATTAATTGGGCCAAGCCGTAGATCATCCAGGGTATCGTGGAGATTTATCGGAACATATACCCCGGAGAAATCGAGGATGCATAAATGAATGAACCCATGTGACCGATGAGGATGAAAAACCACTCAATGTGAAAGAACCAAATCGCATAGCTAGCTGTGGACCTTATCATGAAGCCCAAATAGATTTGACCCTCTCCCATATGACCAATCTGTCTTCAACAGAAAATATATTTATGATTATTGCTATGAAAATAGTGTCATCATAGTGTACATAAAGTTTAGTGATAGAATATGGTCCTGGTTTACTCACACAATACAAGTTTGGAAGTTTTTAATTATGGGTTGTTTCTAATTATGATTAGGAAGCTGTTTTGTTAGCAACCCATGCATTAACACATCACCACTCACCAGAAGTGTGAAATATGCAACTTTTTAGGCAATTTTGCCCAAAGTTACTTTTCTGATATTTATTGATAACCATTCGATATTGATTAACTATTATTTATATCTATGATCTATGTCAGTAGCCAGTCCTGTTAGCTGGATCACCTAAATTGATCATCTATGTCATTTTGCTTTCTTCTAGAGGTAGGAATCAGTGAAATAATGCAACCTTCTCACTTGTGTTTCTCCAGGTGTCCGTCTTGATGGACAGGTTTGAGCAGCAGTTCGAGAACCTGGATGTGCAGTCACAGGTGATGGAGAACACCATGTGCAACACATCCACACTGACCACACCCCAGGGGCAGGTGGACAGCCTCATGCAGGAAGTGGCCGATGAAGCTGGGTAAGTGGTCAGCTGAAGGTTAATTATGGTGCCCCTCACCTTAGAATATTTTACTGATAGAAGATCATAAATGTTTTGTGTGTGTTTAAGACTTGGAGAGATGACAATTGTATGTCAGATGTTCTCTGAGGACTGATGCTCCCATGACCCCAACATTTGTGAGCACTATTGGAGTGAGTGAGAGAGTTGGGTGTTTGTGCTGCTTTTAGCAATGTCACTGCAGGGGACATCAGAAATGGGCTTTACATATTGTGCTCACATGGCTACTCCAGCACGACTGGACTCTCAACATGCTTACACATGTATTTCTGAAACCTTTATACATACCATTCCTTACATTTTGAGCAGTAGTGCCTGTGTGGAGTTACTCTGTAACTTTCTGCCCGGTAAAATATAATCATGTCTGGAAAGGACAGGATTCAGTCGTTTAGGTGTTTACTGAGTTATCTCCCTTGTACTGTCAATGATTGTGAAGAGAGGTCTGAAAATTAATATTTACATAAACTGCAAAAATGGTGGATGTGGCAAGACTGACAAGGAAAGGTCCATAGTTCTTCTTCAAGATTACTCGGCTGATAGTAGCAGATGTTTTGTAATTTTGAACTCTGATCAGTAATTTGGTCAGGAACATGTAAATGTTTTTGAAAGAGTTTCATTGATAAACCTGACTAAAGACCTGATAGGAGGCTAGATGTTAAGTAACACTCTAATAATAGTATCAGCACACAAGAAAATGTTTATGATTCTATTTGCCCATTGCATGCTTGTGATACCTTTAGCATTAAAAAACCTTGTCCTTGCTGGCAACCTTATGAAAATACAAATTACAGCAATGATATTGTGATAGTGAAAAAGAAAAACACCCGTAACCTTCACTGCTTCAATAGTATTTTGAGCATGGTTACATTCCAGGCAATGAATTCCTCATTTCTCTTAATCTTAACACTTGACCATTTCCAAGTTTGAAAAATTGCCATTGAATTTGAAGGGAGATAACTCTTATCATTGCCTAACAAATCTAAATGTTTGTATGTTCTGACTAGATGTAATGGTATATGTATTTAATGGGATGATGATAATATGTGTGGGTTTTTTTGTTTTTGTTTTTTTTTTTTGTTTTTGTTTTTGTTTGTTTCTTTTTAACTGGAGTAAATGTGACCATAGTGTGTATTGTTAATAATTCATTTTGTCCTTGATGTCTTTCCTTCAATCCATAGACGATCATAGAGCACAGGTTCCGGTGCTTTTAGAGGAGGAAGTGTAGTCTAGTGGTTAAAGTGTTCTCTTGCTACACCGAAGTCCCGAGTTTGATTCCCCACTACGGTAATGTGTTAAGCCCATTTCTGGTGTCCCCCACCTTGATTTTGCTGGAGGTGGAATGTTGCTAAAAGCAACATAAAACCCAAACTCACTAACATAGTTTGATGACCCAGTACCTCTCAGTACTGAAGTAAAAATACTGTTGTGTTACAGTCTCGAGCTGAATATGGATCTGCCCCAAGCACAGGGCTCAGCAGTTGGTGCTAGTGCCTCTACACAAGCCTCCCAGGAACAGGTACGATAACCCATGGAATGTGGTTCTAAAGTAGGCCCCCAGTACCACATTCTGGGAGACTCTGATGGCCCACAGAGTGATGTCATGCTCTTATGGTGTTAACCAGTTTTCATATATTGACCACTGTCATGACATGCTTATACATAGTTTACATGTCACTGTGATAAAGATAGAATATTTCTCATTGTTCCATCATATGACATTCACATTTACCCAAAATAGAAACACAGACACTGGTTTCATACTACACTATCTACATGCCTTATTTAGAACTTTCTGCTTTATATATTCTGCCAATCTGTTTTTAAGCAGTAAGTACATATTTTTCTGTATGTGTTTTTTCTCAGTTAATCTGAACATTTAGTGATGTAATGATGAAGACTCGTACATCGATCAGAGTTTGATCATCAGCAATAGCAACCATTTCATTGCTGATGGGTCAGACTGATTTACATAGATGTCTCATGTCTCCCTTAAAATTTGCAGAGGTTATTCATCACGTACCAAACTGGGATAGTTTTCTGGATTTGTTTGAGGTAAAGTTTTATCAGATCATGGTATAGAAGCCCAGTCATGGGTCAGCAAATGGCAGAATGTCCACAAGTCTTTCCTTATGATAGCAGCCCTGATGTATACATAGATGCCATTTATAAGCCTGTTGTGGTTGGTTTCAGGATGAACTCACAAAAAGGTTGGCTAACCTACGTCAGATGTAACATAGCCATCGTCTCCACTGTTAGAGTTGCTGTTCAAAGACAATGCGTAATGACTCTGTGTGGATCTTGGCGAGACAGTACCTGGCACCCAATACAAACCACTGTCATTACTACACAGCTAGAGGAGTAGGTGCTCTCTACAACTGGAAGTTTCCTGGGTTTCAGAGACAAGTATCATGTATGTTCTGGCATATTACTCAAATGAAAAATGCCAAAATGATTACATGTATCATGTATACTGTTCATGTTAGTTTAACTGAAATGTACATGTTACAAACGTAGTTGCTTTTCCTTTCCATATCAAGTTGTTTTAAAGGAGCAGGGTTTCAGCCTGTGCAAAACGTTCTTAACTAAAGGAAGTTCTAGTCACTGTACAAGGACCTCTGAAGGAGAATTCCTGCTTATGAGATAAAACATTCGTTGAACAGGTTCATTACAATGAAAATTATAAAAGGTGATTAAAGCTTAATGCAACCATAGTCACTCAGTGTCAGCAGACACATGAATGGGTGTCTTCCAGATAGAGGTACTTATTTGTGGATTCATAACATCAAGAGAATAACTGAGCATTTAAAGATTATATGTTTCATTATGATGAGTGATTCACTGCTATGTAGAGAAACACACTTACACGAAATTATCGACTTACAAGGTTCAGTACTGTGGTTGTGTTGTACCAGATGATCTAGATGTTACTCATACACTACCCACTGCATATGATGTTCTTTATGTGTTAAAGCATGTTTTAATTGTTTTTGGTTTTTTTCGTCTTTAGCAAATAGATTCTTTTTGGTTGATTACCGGGAATATTTTTAATCAGATTGATTTGTCATGTGTAACCAACTGTGCAATTGTTTAAGACATTCTCAAGAAATGTCTTCAATTACAAACTTGTTTTCCTGTATTAATGTTAAGTTTCTTACTGATAACGTTCAACCAAGTTCTAGTGGTTTTGTGTGTCAGTCTCTTCAGGTGTCATGGTTTTCTTATGCCAGTTTTACATTGATATTAATTCTTTCCCATCAACACCCCTTAAAAGCAGGAGATTCATCAAGTTGGTTGAAAGGCCTGCTTCAAGTGAAGCTTTCTTCACAGAGGGCATCCTGTGATGTAGCCGAGAGGCTGTTCAAAGTGGCATTGAAACCAATCTGACACTTTCCTATCTGATCGTAGTTCAATCAAAACATGCCCCTGTGAGTTATATGTCCAAGGAATATTGTCCAGTTATGCATCATCTTTTAATCTAATTTTTGTATTTTATTTGTAAATATTTATCAATTTTTCCGGTTTATGATTTTGTCCATTTCATACATCGCTAACAGACCATTAACACTCCTTATGTCTTGCCTAAACAAAGTCAGTAGCTGTTTTAAGAGACAGAACAGATTCACAACGCTTGCATAGCTTCATAATATGTCCTTTAAGCTGGAACGGTAATGATGGTGTGGATCCAAGGAATGAGATATCAGGCTAAATTCCCTCCTGATGTTGCTACATATACAACACTGGACAAAGTATATGTTGCTTGGTGTTGTTTCACAGGCAACTCATCAGTAGGGAAAGGGAATCAATGATCATATACTGACAGTCTTCAGCCTCTAACAGACAAATGTTCAAGGTGGTGAATGTGAGTTTTGTATGTGCTGGTGTACAGGAGTAGCATGTTGGATGTTGTTCAGTGGTTTCTGTATTATACACAGTTAGATATTTGTTGCATAAAGCTATGCGTTCAAATTGTAAATAGTACCATTTCATACGAATAAAATCATATTAAAGACTGTTTGACTGATGAGCTTGGTGTTTGTTGGTTAAAAACAGTTTCCATTCTGAACCATGTCCAAACTCGGGCAGACACAGTCAACCAATTATATTTGAATTTCCAGTCCACTTCATCTCGTGCAGCTATGTGGATTAGTATACTTCTATCCCATTCAAACCTGAAATCCAGGTTCGGGTTCTGAGCTCAACTGGTTATATAAGTATCCTTTCCTGCCGCACCTTTCATCCAGATAACAAGGATGGAAGTTATTTCATGATCTGGCGATCCCAGATTCCCTAGCAGAATACGTCTGCTCTAATTTGTTAACTCAGTGGAGGTCAGTAATGGCCAATGTGTGAACGTTTGTGGACTTCATGTACATTGTTGGACACATCAGTGCTAGATTTATTTCGGTTTATCAAAGCCAAGGTGTGTATTTCGTGAAAGATTTAATTGCACCTTCTGGCATTCAAATGACACATGACCATCAGAGCTCCAGATAAGGCGCATATTTGCGTATTTTACTCAATAAAAATCACATTTACTCCATTAATAACAAATACAGGAGTACAAACAACTCATAAGATTCACCTAATATCCAATAGCTTTTTGATACCTTGCATACTTTACTCTATGAACTAAGCTGACTTGCGTATGATAATTTTTTGTGGTGCCCAAACTCTACAACAACGTTAGCAAATATGAAGTGATGATTATGCACATATGTTATGGGCTTAGTCACTCTCCAGAGTTTACTCTATGTATGTATTTACTGATATGAAACTCTGTGTAAAAATACTCAATTCTTTAAACTAGTGGGAGTACACAAAATGCTAGTTACTCCTCAAAACATGCAATTATTCATACATAACCAGACATGGGAGTAAATACCCAATAGCTTGAAAAATTACCTGGAGCCCTGGATCATTAAAACAATCACGAGTGTCATCTAGGAATGCATTAGACACGCCACATTATCTTCAGCTTAAAGCGTTACAGTACGTCTGGATTCATCTGATCAATCTTCAATTTATCTGGATCACTTAATATTTTTGTTAGTAATAACTGGAACTATTATTCCGGCAATTGCAGGAACCATCATTATTCGTTTTACTGTGGAGCCTTCTTAAACCGGACACCTTACCCGGACGGTCTTTGAGGGACCTATTTTCATATAGATCAAAAGTAAGTACATCATTATGATTTGTTAAGTCGCAATAGTAATAAATGTTTTTTAAAGTTTCTTAAGAACGGTATATGGTAGATAAACCAGGTTTCATTGTATACAAACACACGTGTAAGTGGTAGGGTTAATGACAGCAGGGTTATCTTGGATAAACATGGGTTCGAATAAATACGATCCCCTCCGATTTAAGGCACTGCATGCTTTTTTCCGTGCAATGAAGACCTTGAACGCGTAAAGACTATTAATTTGTGTGAATGGTACCTGAGATTTTTCTGTTCTGGTGGGTGGATCTTGTCAGCTGGTCCAGGGTTAATATCACCAAACATATTTACTTTTAACATGGAAACAAAATCCCTGATACGCCTTTCCATGTGGTATTGTACATAGTTTTAAAAAAATGGAATCGTGATGAAATAAAGATGCTAAAAATCTATCCTTTAATCTGTGATAAAGACCGGAACGAAAACATCATTGTCGAGTTGGATGAGATAGGAAGGTAGCGAGCTGACAACACCGAACAGACCTGCACTTGTTTCGTTTATCTCAATGTGACCGATGTCGCGTTCCCATGTTGGAATGCACAGAAAGTAGCAAGAATGATGAATCACGCCGATTTACTCTCGATGGGTTTGTGTTCTGTCTGAAGCGCCATAGGCCTGCTTGATCCCAAGGTTTCTGTGTCGGTTCTGATAATGTGATATCGACTGTCAGGGCGGTATTGTGTATCGCAACAGGGAGCTGAATTTTTGAATTTTTTTAACGAACTGATAATCATGTTATTACACGAATCATCGAAAGCACATTGACTCACATATTAGCTAAGGTTATATACTGTTATTCAATTGAGTAATATGTGTCATTTTACTTGGGACTGAGCGTTGGAATGGATAATGAACGACCTTAATAGGATTGGCTTTATCTAGAAACTCCGTGAGCTTCGTCCATCTCCTCAGGCAAAAATTAGATCGGTGGTCTAACATGTTCTACCTTGGAAGATCTCACGCGTTATTTAAGGACACCTTTGTGAGTCTGTATTTCCCCGTGATGGAAGATTAGAGCAAGGAGTCGTATTAGCTTTGGAGTTCGATCCCCCGAACGTCGCTAATGTAACATTCTGTTGATGCTCACTCCAGGGTGGTCGGGAGGCAATGCATGGCGTATGGAAGATTACCACTCTGGACTACTGAGAGTGTTCGGCATAGTGCAGTCAACTACCATCTGGACCTGGAGCCGTCAGACACAGGGAGGAGCACTGGATCCTTCATCTGTGCCATCAACTACCATCTGAACCTGGAACCGTCAGACCCTGGGAGGAGCTCTTGAACCTTCTTCTGTGCCGTCAACTAAACAGTGAGTGAGTGAGTTTAGTTTTACGCCGCACTCAGCAATATTCCAGCTTATATGGCGGCGGCCTGTAATTAATTGAGTCTGGACCAGACAATCCAGTGATCAACAACACGAGCATCGATCTGTGCAATTAGGAACCGATGGCATGTGTCAACCAAGTGAGCGAGCCTGACCACCCGATCCCGTTAGTCGCCTCTTACGACAAGCATAGTCGCTCAACCAAACAGAACAACCTGAACTACAGTGAGGTGACGTGTGTGGTGCATCAACGACAAATGAGTCCAGCCTGCGTTCAAAATAAGGCCCAGCCCAGGGCCGGTTGTTACTGATCGGGTCGTCAGTTTCATATACATGTAATTGCAGGCCTTCAGTACATTTTCTGTCTTTTATTTCAACTTTAATCTTTCCCTTTTCCCATTTTTCTTTATGAATGTTCGGGAATCATCCATAATCCACCGGGTTAAGGTAACTTACGGTTTCACTTCCTGGTATTTCTCCAGTCTTTAGCAAATCAAAACGTCTCTCTGTGACATAAGCTTCTCTAACGAATGTTTAGAAACAGTGTGAAACTGTGTGTAGTCTATTTTGTTTTTATTGTTCTGACAGTAACAAAACGGGCCTGCAGATTTCATTCAGCGCCTGCAGATTTTATAGCCTGCAGGCGGCAGCAAGCACTGATGCCCACCTGGCAAATTAAAGCATTGCAAACACAAGTTCAGCTTCAAGAATTTTTTTGTGGCTCTTGATTTATTGTCATTAACTGGTGTTTCTTCTGGGCTGGAACCTGGGATGTGCACTTTCTCAGTTGGACGTTCTGGAGTAACAACTCCATACTGAGAGATTTCCCCAAGTGTTAAGCATCTCCGATCTACTCCATACTCGTACTGAGAGATTTCCCGAATTGTTAAGCATCTCCGATCTACTCCATACTCGTCCTGAGAGATTTCCCCATGTGTTAAGCATCTCCGATCTACTCCATACTCGTACTGAGAGATTTCCCCAAGTGGTAAGCATCTCCCTTCTACTCCATACTCGTCCTGTGAGATTTCCCCAAGTGTTAACCATCTCCAATCTTCTCAATACTCGTACTGAGAGATTTCCCCAAGTGGTAAGCATCTCCGATCTACTCCATACTCGTACTGAGAGATTTCCCCAAGTGTTAAGCATCTCCAATCTACTCCATACTCGTCCTGAGAGATTTCCCCAAATGTTAAGCATCTCCGATCAACTCCAAACTCGTACTGTGAGATTTCCCCAAGTGTTAAGCATCTCCCTTCTACTCCATACTCGTAGTGAGAGATTTCCCTTAAGTGTTAAGCATCTCCCTTCTACTCCATACTCGTGCTGTGAGATTTCCCCAAGTGTTAAGCATCTCCAATCTGCTCCATACTCGTACTGAGAGATTTCCCCAAGTGTTAAGCATCTCCGATCAACTCAACACTAGTACTGAGAGATTTCCCCAAGTGTTAAGCATCTCCACTCTACTCCATACTCGTACTGAGAGATTTCCCCAAGTGTTAGGCATCTCCGATCAACTCCATACTCGTTCTGAGAGATTTCCCCAAGTGTTAAGCATCTCCGATCTACTCCATACTCGTACCGTGAGATTTCCCCAAGTGTTAAGCATTTCCAATCTACCCAATACTCGTACTGTGAGATTTCCCCAAGTGTTAAGCATCTCCAATCTACTCCATACTCGTACTGAGAGATTTCCCCAAGTGTTAAGCATCTCCGATCAACTCCATACTCGTACTGTGAGATTTCCCCAAGTGTTAAGCATCTCCGATCTACTCCATACTCGTCCTGTGAGATTTCCCCAAGTGTTAAGCATCTCCAATCTACTCCATACTCGTACTGAGAGATTTTCCCGTGTGTTAAGCATCTCCAATCTACTCCATACTCGTACTGAGAGATTTCCCCAAGTGTTAAGCATCTCCGATCTACTCCATACTCGTACTGAGAGATTTCCCCAAGTGTTAAGCATCTCCGATCTACTCCATACTCGTACTGAGAGATTTCCCCAAGTGTTAAGCATCTCCGATCTACTCCATACTCGTACTGTGAGATTTCCCCAAGTGTTAAGCATCCCCGATCAACTCCATACTCGTACTGTGAGATTTCCCCAAGTGTTAAGCATCTCCGATCTACTCCATACTCGTACTGTGAGATTTCCCCAAGTGTTAAGCATCTCCGATCTACTCCATACTCGTACTGTGAGATTTCCCCAAGTGTTAAGCATCTCCAATCTACTCCATACTCGTACTGTGAGATTTCCCCAAGTGTTAAGCATCTCCGATCAACTCCATACTCGTACTGTGAGATTTCCCCAAGTGTTAAGCATCTCCAATCTACTCCATACTCGTACTGAGAGATTTCCCCAAGTGTCAACCATCTCCACTCTACTCCATACTCGTACTGTGAGATTTCCCCAAGTGTTAAGCATCTCCGATCAACTCCATACTCGTACTGTGAGATTTCCCCAAGTGTTAAGCATCTCCAATCTACTCCATACTCGTACTGAGAGATTTCCCCAAGTGTTAAGCATCTCCGATCAACTCCATACTCGTACTGTGAGATTTCCCCAAGTGTTAAGCATCTCCGATCTACTCCATACTCGTACTGTGAGATTTCCCCAAGTGTTAACCATCTCCAATCTACTCCATACTCGTACTGAGAGATTTCCCCGTGTGTTAAGCATCTCCAATCTACTCCATACTCGTACTGTGAGATTTCCCCAAGTGTTAAGCATCTCCGATCTACTCCATACTCGTACTGAGAGATTTCCCCAAGTGTTAGGCATCTCCGATCTACTCCATACTCGTACCGTGAGATTTCCCCAATTGTTAAGCATTTCCAATCTACCCCATACTCGTACTGTGAGATTTCCCCAAGTGTTAAGCATCTCCAATCTACTCCATACTCGTACTGAGAGATTTCCCCAAGTGTTAAGCATCTCCGATCAACTCCATACTCGTACTGTGAGATTTCCCCAAGTGTTAAGCATCTCCGATCTACTCCATACTCGTCCTGTGAGATTTCCCCAAGTGTTAAGCATCTCCAATCTACTCCATACTCGTACTGAGAGATTTCCCCGTGTGTTAAGCATCTCCAATCTACTCCATACTCGTACTGAGAGATTTCCCCAAGTGTTAAGCATCTCCGATCTACTCCATACTCGTACTGAGAGATTTCCCCAAGTGTTAAGCATCTCCGATCTACTCCATACTCGTACTGAGAGATTTCCCCAAGTGTTAAGCATCTCCAATCTACTCCATACTCGTACTGTGAGATTTCCCCAAGTGGTAAGCATCTCCGATCAACTCCATACTCGTACTGTGAGATTTCCCCAAGTGTTAAGCATCTCCGATCTACTCCATACTCGTACTGTGAGATTTCCCCAAGTGTTAAGCATCTCCGATCTACTCCATACTCGTACTGTGAGATTTCCCCAAGTGTTAAGCATCTCCAATCTACTCCATACTCGTACTGTGAGATTTCCCCAAGTGTTAAGCATCTCCGATCTACTCCATACTCGTACTGTGAGATTTCCCCAAGTGTTAAGCATCTCCGATCTACTCCATACTCGTACTGTGAGATTTCCCCAAGTGTTAAGCATCTCCGATCTACTCCATACTCGTACTGTGAGATTTCCCCAAGTGTTAAGCATCTCCGATCAACTCCATACTCGTACTGTGAGATTTCCCCAAGTGTTAAGCATCTCCAATCTACTCCATACTCGTACTGAGAGATTTCCCCAAGTGTTAACCATCTCCACTCTACTCCATACTCGTACTGTGAGATTTCCCCAAGTGTTAAGCATCTCCGATCAACTCCATACTCGTACTGTGAGATTTCCCCAAGTGTTAAGCATCTCCAATCTACTCCATACTCGTACTGAGAGATTTCCCCAAGTGTTAAGCATCTCCGATCAACTCCATACTCGTACTGTGAGATTTCCCCAAGTGTTAAGCATCTCCGATCTACTCCATATTTGTACTGTGAGATTTCCCCAAGTGTTAACCATCTCCAATCTACTCCATACTCGTACTGAGAGATTTCCCCGTGTGTTAAGCATCTCCAATCTACTCCATACTCGTACTGTGAGATTTCCCCAAGTGTTAAGCATCTCCGATCTACTCCATACTCGTACTGAGAGATTTCCCCAAGTGTTAGGCATCTCCGATCTACTCCATACTCGTACCGTGAGATTTCCCCAATTGTTAAGCATTTCCAATCTACCCCATACTCGTACTGTGAGATTTCCCCAAGTGTTAAGCATCTCCAATCTACTCCATACTCGTACTGAGAGATTTCCCCAAGTGTTAAGCATCTCCGATCAACTCCATACTCGTACTGTGAGATTTCCCCAAGTGTTAAGCATCTCCGATCTACTCCATACTCGTCCTGTGAGATTTCCCCAAGTGTTAAGCATCTCCAATCTACTCCATACTCGTACTGAGAGATTTCCCCGTGTGTTAAGCATCTCCAATCTACTCCATACTCGTACTGAGAGATTTCCCCAAGTGTTAAGCATCTCCGATCTACTCCATACTCGTACTGAGAGATTTCCCCAAGTGTTAAGCATCTCCGATCTACTCCATACTCGTACTGAGAGATTTCCCCAAGTGTTAAGCATCCCCAATCTACTCCATACTCGTACTGTGAGATTTCCCCAAGTGGTAAGCATCTCCGATCAACTCCATACTCGTACTGTGAGATTTCCCCAAGTGTTAAGCATCTCCGATCTACTCCATACTCGTACTGTGAGATTTCCCCAAGTGTTAAGCATCTCCGATCTACTCCATACTCGTACTGTGAGATTTCCCCAAGTGTTAAGCATCTCCGATCAACTCCATACTCGTACTGTGAGATTTCCCCAAGTGTTAAGCATCTCCAATCTACTCCATACTCGTACTGAGAGATTTCCCCAAGTGTTAACCATCTCCACTCTACTCCATACTCGTACTGTGAGATTTCCCCAAGTGTTAAGCATCTCCGATCAACTCCATACTCGTACTGTGAGATTTCCCCAATTGTTAAGCATCTCCAATCTACTCCATACTCGTACTGAGAGATTTCCCCAAGTGTTAAGCATCTCCGATCAACTCCATACTCGTACTGTGAGATTTCCCCAAGTGTTAAGCATCTCCGATCTACTCCATACTCGTACTGTGAGATTTCCCCAAGTGTTAACCATCTCCAATCTACTCCATACTCGTACTGAGAGATTTCCCCGTGTGTTAAGCATCTCCAATCTACTCCATACTCGTACTGTGAGATTTCCCCAAGTGTTAAGCATCTCCGATCTACTCCATACTCGTACTGAGAGATTTCCCCAAGTGTTAAGCATCTCCGATCTACTCCATACTCGTACCGTGAGATTTCCCCAATTGTTAAGCATTTCCAATCTACCCCATACTCGTACTGTGAGATTTCCCCAAGTGTTAAGCATCTCCAATCTACTCCATACTCGTACTGAGAGATTTCCCCAAGTGTTAAGCATCTCCGATCAACTCCATACTCGTACTGTGAGATTTCCCCAAGTGTTAAGCATCTCCGATCTACTCCATACTCGTCCTGTGAGATTTCCCCAAGTGTTAAGCATCTCCAATCTACTCCATACTCGTACTGAGAGATTTCCCCGTGTGTTAAGCATCTCCAATCTACTCCATACTCGTACTGAGAGATTTCCCCAAGTGTTAAGCATCTCCGATCTACTCCATACTCGTACTGAGAGATTTCCCCAAGTGTTAAGCATCTCCGATCTACTCCATACTCGTACTGAGAGATTTCCCCAAGTGTTAAGCATCTCCAATCTACTCCATACTCGTACTGTGAGATTTCCCCAAGTGGTAAGCATCTCCGATCAACTCCATACTCGTACTGTGAGATTTCCCCAAGTGTTAAGCATCTCCGATCTACTCCATACTCGTACTGTGAGATTTCCCCAAGTGTTAAGCATCTCCGATCTACTCCATACTCGTACTGTGAGATTTCCCCAAGTGTTAAGCATCTCCAATCTACTCCATACTCGTACTGTGAGATTTCCCCAAGTGTTAAGCATCTCCGATCAACTCCATACTCGTACTGTGAGATTTCCTCAAGTGTTAAGCATCTCCAATCTACTCCATACTCGTACTGAGAGATTTCCCCAAGTGTTAACCATCTCCACTCTACTCCATACTCGTCCTGTGAGATTTCCCCAAGTGTTAAGCATCTCCGATCAACTCCATACTCGTACTGAGAGATTTCCCCAATTGTTAAGCATCTCCAATCTACTCCATACTCGTACTGAGAGATTTCCCCAAGTGTTAAGCATCTCCGATCAACTCCATACTCGTACTGTGAGATTTCCCCAAGTGTTAAGCATCTCCGATCTACTCCATACTCGTACTGTGAGATTTCCCCAAGTGTTAAGCATCTCCAATCTACTCCATACTCGTACTGAGAGATTTCCCCGTGTGTTAAGCATCTCCAATCTACTCCATACTCGTACTGTGAGATTTCCCCAAGTGTTAAGCATCTCCGATCTACTCCATACTCGTACTGAGAGATTTCCCCAAGTGTTAAGCATCTCCGATCTACTCCATACTCGTACTGTGAGATTTCCCCAAGTGTTAAGCATCTCCAATCTACTCCATACTCGTACTGTGAGATTTCCCCAAGTGTTAAGCATCTCCGATCTACTCCATACTCGTACTGTGAGATTTCCCCAAGTGTTAAGCATCTCCGATCTACTCCATACTCGTACTGAGAGATTTCCCCAAGTGTTAAGCATTTCCGATCTACTCCATACTCGTACTGTGAGATTTCCCCAAGTGGTAAGCATCTCCGATCAACTCCATACTCGTACTGTGAGATTTCCCCAAGTGTTAAGCATCTCCGATCTACTCCATACTCGTACTGAGAGATTTCCCCAAGTGTTAACCATCTCCACTCTACTCCATACTCGTACTGTGAGATTTCCCCAAGTGGTAAGCATCTCCGATCAACTCCATACTCGTACTGTGAGATTTCCCCAAGTGTTAAGCATCTCCGATCTACTCCATACTCGTACTGAGAGATTTCCCCAAGTGTTAAGCATCTCCGATCTACTCCATACTCGTACTGTGAGATTTCCCCAAGTGTTAAGCATCTCCAATCTACTCCATACTCGTACTGTGAGATTTCCCCAAGTGTTAAGCATCTCCGATCTACTCCATACTCGTACTGTGAGATTTCCCCAAGTGTTAAGCATCTCCGATCTACTCCATACTCGTACTGAGAGATTTCCCCAAGTGTTAAGCATTTCCGATCTACTCCATACTCGTACTGTGAGATTTCCCCAAGTGGTAAGCATCTCCGATCAACTCCATACTCGTACTGTGAGATTTCCCCAAGTGTTAAGCATCTCCGATCTACTCCATACTCGTACTGAGAGATTTCCCCAAGTGTTAACCATCTCCACTCTACTCCATACTCGTACTGTGAGATTTCCCCAAGTGGTAAGCATCTCCGATCAACTCCATACTCGTACTGTGAGATTTCCCCAAGTGTTAAGCATCTCCAATCTACTCCATACTCGTACTGTGAGATTTCCCCAAGTGGTAAGCATCTCCGATCTACTCCATACCCGTACTGAGAGATTTCCCCAAGTGTTAAGCATCTCCAATCTACTCCATACTCGTACTGTGAGATTTCCCCAAGTGTTAGGCATCTCCGATACACGGAACCTCGTGCTGTCCCATTCATGAACTGATAGAACCGCAATGCTGATAAAATGTTGTAAATTCTAAAAAGTACTCTGTGGAGCCAAGAAATATTGTACATTTGGCAGTCAATATGTTATTTCAATACATTCTGAATCTGGTCAGCATTAGGACATCCATGTCCAAAAGTTACCACAAATCTGAAGGACGCGAGTAACACGTGGAACGAAGTGTTTCATGCTAGAGAAGTCATATGTTTGCTTAAACAGTATGCAAAATGACTCACAGATAAAAAAAAAGTCATTCGAATTAAAAATCTTCCGAGTTTTGCAGTGGTTGGAATGAGCGATCGATATCAATGATGGATACATGTATATTATTGTCATGAGGTGTCGACACGAAAATCACATCTTTATAGCAAGAGTTGTGGCAGCCATTTGCATACCAACCCAGCTTCATCTCCACCCATAACACACGAAACAAAGAAATCGACATGGCGCTCCCTGTTCAACCGGCTCTGTCGCCGCCCTTCATTTAGTTTGTGATCATCGGTCTTCCGTGGGTGAAAAAACCGTGTATTGCAGCTTGACTCCCGTGAGCGTTCAGGACTTCAGTCCTGCCCCACAACGAAACACAGTGGCACATGGGGTTTCAGTTAGCTAATATTGTCTTTAAAAGCAAATTTTGGCAATTGCGAGAGGGAAGCAACTGGTTCAGGGAAGCAAAAAGGAAGCACTCTGTTTCACTTTTAAGATCAGCCGGATTCATCCAGGCGGAGGAATGGTTTGGAGTGCTATTCTGTTCCACACGATGCATGTAAACACAATGCAGTGGTTTCTCAGAGAGCGTCTCCACATATGATCGTAACTGGGAAGACTTGGTAAAAGACTTCACCTGGTTTACTCCCATCGCTGTACCGTCCATCAGTACATCGCCAAAATTCAGATTATGCCAAACGACCTTGTGCGTTTAAAATACCCGTGGAATTCCTTGCTGTCATGATGAATTTTGGCTTGCATCACCAGAGGAACATCCGATAAACAAATATGATCCAAGGTATGAAATAAAACCACAAAGAGCCTCCACATTAATAAAACCACACCCTCCCGAAATTCATTCAAGACTCTTTGTGGCATTATTATTATAATAATTAATATTATTAAGGGGAGGGGGAAAAATAAGGGTTCACATAAAAGCGCGAGCGTTCCTTTATTTTTTTCTAGGTGTCTTCACAATAACAATAAAGGAACACGAATGCTTTAATGTGATCCCTTATTTGTTTTCCCTCAGTATACATTGGTAGACCTTTGCTGCTGTAGAAACTCACATATGGCTGGGTACTGGCAGAGCAAGTGTTAACGTGCGAAGAAATTGGAAACCGCCATATATGGATCCTGTCACCACACAGTACCATTTCACAACAGGTCAAGGAAATATTACTCAATGTGCTAAGCAGTTTATTTTAATTCAAAAATATTCTGATGCATAACAAGATCTTTATCTAATTCGACCTGACCTTCATAGAGCATAAAAGTATGTCTATGGGTGCTTATTGTATATACATCTATGTGTATCTTTCAAAGCGTTTAATTTTGTGTTGAATCCGCTTAAGCTGAACGCGAGTCGCCCATTTGCCAAGAACACACCCGACCGACCTTAATGAATCATTGTGAAACAAACAGGTACTATCTCTGGTCAGGTCAGTTAGAATGATAAACCGATTCCGGTGTGGACAAACATGTTCCACGAACGCCTGCAACTGAGATTTTACGAACGATTGATGAGAACAGTAATCCTAAACGGTTTACTCAAAACAGAACAGAGGCAAAGGGTATCGGTAGGCGTGTTTGTATACACGTTGACGCGCAGATTAACTTCAGACTGTACACGGGTTTAAGTGCCAACTTTTTTAATGCTACCAGTTTTTAAATGGTTTTATATTGCATTTATTTATATACGATTCACTTTATAATGTTGCAAAAGAGTCTGCATCTAGTTAGCGACATCAGATTGTTAACCTGAGTAAGTAAATCTTTAACCATTCAAAAAATGAGAGTCTTATAAAGCATAGACAAGTATCAAGCATGAGTGTTAAGCGTTAAGACTGGGCAGACACCGTCTTTTGTCAACTTGAAACAGTCTGGTTTTTCATCACGTTCCAAAGTTAACATGGAAAACCCATTCCATTCGCAGTTACATATAAGCGTTTATATGAACGGTGCATTGATCTCAGTCGATTTAAGTCATAACTTTCAAAACATAACCTTAAATGCCATAGAGCATATGAAAACCGAAGTTAGGAATGTCAGGAAGTGAAATTTGAGTTGGTGTGTTATTTGTGCTACACCACCAGAGACCAAGAATGCCTTGTGTACAGAAGCCTGCATGTACAGCTTGAGCGAAACGCGACGGATTCCCCTTATATGTAAACGTGGCTACGCTATTGCTACAGTTCAATTAAAGGAACACCAAACTACGTTTGTAACGAACATGCTTATATCGAGATACTGGACCTAACGAGCAACGGTGTGCTATTGCTACGGTTCAATTAAAGGAACACCAAACTACGTTTATAACGAACATGCTTATATCGAGATACTGGACTTAACGAACAACGATGTGCTATTGCTACGGTTCAATTAAAGGAACACCAAACAACGTTTATAACGAACATGCTTATATCCAGATACTGGACTTAACGAACAGCGGTGTGCTATTGCTGCAGTTCAATTAAAGGAACACCAAATTACGTTTATAACGAACATGCATATATCGAGATACTGGACCTATCGAGCAACGGTGTGCTATTGCTACGGTTCAATTAAAGGAACACCAAATTACGTTTATAACGAACATGCTTATATCCAGATACTGGACTTAACGAACAGCGGTGTGCTATTGCTACAGTTCAATTAAAGGAACACCAAACTACGTTTGTAACGAACATGCTTATATCCAGATACTGGACCTAACGAGCAACGGTGTGCTATTGCTACAGTTCAATTAAAGGATCACCAAACTACGTTTATAACGAACATGCTTATATCCAGATACTGGACTTAACGAACAACGGTGTGCTATTGCTACAGTTCAATTAAAGGAACACCAAACTACGTTTGTAACGAACATGCATATATCCAGATACTGGACTTAACGAACAACGGTGTGCTATTGCTACAGTTCAATTAACGGAACACCAAACTACGTTTGTAACGAACATGCATATATCGAGATACTGGACTTAACGAGCAACGGTGTGCTATTGCTACGGTTCAATTAAAGGAACACCAAACTACGTTTATAACGAACATGCTTATATCCAGATACTGGACTTAACGAACAACGGTGTGCTATTGCTACGGTTCAATTAAAGGAACACCAAATTACGTTTATAACGAACATGCTTATATCCAGATACTGGACTTAACGAACAGCGGTGTGCTATTGCTACAGTTCAATTAAAGGAACACCAAACTACGTTTATAACGAACATGCTTATATCCAGATACTGGACTTAACGAACAACGGTGTGCTATTGCTACAGTTCAATTAAAGGAACACCAAACTACGTTTGTAACGGTAATGGACTTAACGAACTGTGGTGCTTTTTTCACCCCCAGTCACTTGTTTTATCTCAGATGGGTGTCACCTTCTTTGTACATCAAATTTAGGCGAGGTCATTCACATATTACATGCAACTTCATAAAAATCACCCTCACTCCCCTTAGCTATAAATTGTGAACAGTCCCTAACGCCGGTCAGCAATATCCCACTGTTTTCGTGGCGGAAAGTATTAAAGGTGGTCGACTTGAAGCACTTCATTGAAAACACAAACACGGCGCTTGAAGACTAGAACCATAATCAGTTCGATGTAGGAATTCAGTCCCCCGATCACAAACTTGAGGCTCGCCGAGAAGTTGTGGGGTAGACTTGTGGTTAAAGTGTTGGCTTGTCACGCCGATGACCCAGGTTCGATTCCTTATATGTGCGCAATATCTGAAGCCCATGTTTGATGACCCCGCCGTGAAATTTGCTAGAATACTAGAATACACTTCTCGCTCAACCATGGTCATAACTCTTCACAGCGAATTGCGACGCCCCAGCTGACCAGCTGCCCGTGTATATATACTCCCAAACATTACTTACATACTACTGCATTATCTTTGAAGTTATTATTCATGTTATGTGTAATCGGCACGTCCAGATATTTGTGTTTCACCAACGTTCGTGATTCTCATAGTCACGGTCAGCATAGTAAGTATCATGTCCACCCGGGTATTAGACTTGTCACGCTGGCGGTGACTAGTTGTTTGTCCATTAACTCAGGCGTGCAAGGTGAAAAGTACAAGAGTGAAATAGACACCCGTTATCAACAACCAGGGAGATATATACATGATATTGACAAGATACAGACACGAAAGGCATCTCGTGAAGTAAACACGAATAAGATTGGATAAAATATGACACCGAATCGTATCTCAGAGTAAATGGATCTGCGAGTCATGTGTTATGGGGACACGATAGAATACTTAAAGGTCGAACCAATCTTTGGACAACGCAAGAATATTGTATTTTGTCATACTGGCCACAAGCTACGTATAGATTTGTCGGAATAAAACATCATTGAACAGTTTATACATTGTCATTGGTGAGTTGTATACATTTGTATTTAATTTATTTCAAAATTATGGTATGTGCTTCTGTGGGTTTTAATGCTGGTTGTTAATTGTTTCCTTCACTTTTGTTGTACGTATGGAGTCAGATTTAGAGAAAGCATTTTAACCCGTCTCTGTTTTTAACTGTAATGTTAGAATAGAGCCTTGACACTTTCGCTTTGAGTGAAACTAAACATAACACTGCTTCAATCAACAACTCGGTGTCGCGTGGTCCATCTCACTGACTTGACTGGTCCTGACACGATGACTTACATATTGCTCTTATATAAGTACTGCAAAGCATTAATCAGCAAAAGACCACCCGTCATAGTTCGACTTCGGATCACAACCGGTGAACGTTGTACACGTGTGAGTTTGAAGTGCAGTTTACACTTTCTTCTGTATTTCGATCGTAAATGTCATTCGTGATTTGAAAGCCACGTGGGAACAAACAGGCGTTCTTAAACATTTACCAGGATTGGGACCCCGAGAACGTCCTCTGTGGTAACCTGGGAATCGAACCCACGATCACCGCATCATGCTGGTACAAAGGGGCGTAACTCTGGGCCATTCATATCAACACAGTTTGTAAACATCGTTGTGATAGTAAACCAAAGCCCCAAAAGCAACAATCGGTGTGATATCCAGTATTTCATCCATGAGGCACGAATAAGGCTATATTAGCGTCAGATATCCAGTTGCCCAAATGGTGCCTGCTAACAATGTATTGCCTTTACAATTTCTATCATACATCACTAAAACGTTGTCAAACCAATAGAGAATCGTAATCGGAAGCAGTCAGGGTAATCCATGTGTCACAAATAGTACCTAGATTTAGGTTCCAGTACCAACAGCATGGGTCGTCACCTGATCTACTCAGGTCAGGCCGAAACTTTGCTACAATATGGCTGCCTATTCACGTGGCTCTGGCGCTTGTGGAGGGGGTGCACAAGAGTATCTTCTTCAACCACAGGGATTCCAGGATTGTGAAGGATAACTGTCAGGGCGGAACCTCCTTCCCGGGGTAAATGAGGCCTTCAGCAACCCATGCTTGCAACTAACGGAATTGGGTGGTCAGGCTCGCTGACTTGGTTGACACATGTCATCGGTTCCCAATTGCGCAGATCGATGCTCATGTTGCTGGTCAATGGATTGTCTGGTCCAGACTCGATTATTTGCAAACCGCCGCCATATGGCTGGAATATTGCTGAGTGCGGCGTAAAACTAAACTCACCCTCACCCATCCTTCGTGAAGCTGTCCAGAAAGAGATGGTGTTGTGGCGTAACAAGGAGTGGTGGAGTAGCCCAGTGGTTAAAGCGTTCGCTCGTCATGCCAAAGACCCGGGTTCGACTCCCCACCTAGGTACGATGAGTAGAGCCCATTTCTGGTGTCCCCCGCCGTGATATTTCTGGAATGTTGTTACAAGCTGCGTAAAGCCATACTCACTAACCCTGGCGCACCATGACTCGTAACAAAGAGGAAATGGTTGGTCCGTGTTATGTATAAAATACGGGACGCATGGGCCTCAGATTTGAAGTATTTGGTCACTGTTCCAGTCAAGCAATATCTTAATAACATTTTTTATCATTTTGATATTGATTTCTTATCTTCTGTGGACATGAGTTGTCGGTCTGTAGCCATAACAAGCCAAATGTCCCTCGTCTGTTTTCTACAGACATTTACGTTTATGCCTGACAATGTTATTTATATGGTGTTGTCTGTTGGTGATTTTGACACACAAGCAAGGAATAGTATTCGTCCTCTATGGCATGTGCACTAAATTCACAATATCTCAAATTTCTATCGATGTTTTTGTAAGGTCCTATTTCAATTTGTAGCTTAGGATATGATATTCTAATGTTTGTTAGATAGCATAGTAGATTCTGTGAAACCAAATTATGATAAGAGTCATATCCAAACACCTGTTTAACTTTCGAATACAATATATGTTTACTACTCTTCTCTTACTCACTTCGTCATTTCTGTATATAATTATCATTCATGCGTTGTTTGAAGGAGACCACAAAGGCAGCTTTCAAGATGTTCAGTACATAACAATTTAAACCAGTAAACTCCACAATGTCTATTTACGTACAATGGCTTACCAGGAAGTTCACTGTAAAGTGCTGCATGTGATGCATTGGGATGGACATGTAATATTTTCTCACAAAATCTAAGATGTATTTTTTCTATGTGCGGTGGGCCATGTAAGCCCCGCATTTCATAATAATAGCTAAGAGTACTCGTTACTATAGAGTCAAAGAGTTGACAACATGTGTTGACTGAGAAAACTCCACGCGTCCGCCTTAAGTAAAAAGACAAAACATTCAAAGACTTAAGGCCCTTCCCTGTAAGGTTTTTCTGACCAAATTTATAACATTCAGTGTAAGAAATATGAAAACCAAGTAAGTCAAAATGATCAA
The DNA here is from genome assembly GCF_037392515.1 of Haliotis asinina. Lineage (NCBI taxonomy): Eukaryota > Metazoa > Mollusca > Gastropoda > Lepetellida > Haliotidae > Haliotis > Haliotis asinina. The sequence goes on from NC_090285.1 coordinate 33,489,418, forward strand.
CAATTTCCAAGACCTGACCTCTAATCGTCCAAAACTCATTATCTTTCATTTTAACCTTTGCGCGAAAAAAGATACCCTTAGCCCTACTTATATTGACCAAAAAAACCTGTATATGACAATGTAATCCTGCAGTTTCGAGACAACAACCACATTATCAGCAAATAAAATGAGAAACAGATCAACAGTTAACAGTAATTACATCGCTCAAAGAATTTACCCTAAGTTTATCCTCAAGATCTTATAGAAAGAAAGAAAACAAAATAGGTGACCTAACCTCGCCCTGTCTGACGCCTGCTCCAATAATCTACTCACAAACAGATAGTACAGAGTTTGCCTTGATACAGGACTTCACCTCGGAATACGTAGATTTAATAATCAACCACATTTTACCTTTCACGCCTTTTTGAAATTCCATTGTCTATATACACTATCAAATGCCTTCGAAAGGTCAATAAGAGATCAGTAGAGTCTTTTTTTTTCTGAGTTAAACTTTCAGATGACTGTACTAAGTATAGAAATTCCATGAACTGTGGAGTGACCCTCTTTACAATCAAAATGACCATTCGGCATAATTTTATTGTTAAGAGCCCACACTTTTAAACGATTTGTCGACACAGCTGTGAAGAACATCGGAAAAGAACTATTTAGTGCAGTCCCTTTCTAACACCACTTGCATTAACTTCTTTGTGAATAGGAATGATTACATATCTAGTCCAAGATACATAATATTCATCAGAGGTAATGATTACAGCTCTAGTCCAAGATACATAATATACATCGGAGGTCATGATTACACCTCTAGTCCAAGATACATAATATACATCGGAGGTCATGATTACACCTCTTGTCCAAGATACATAACATATATCAGAGGTAGATACGAGGTTATGTCAATAAGTTTTGAGCCTTGAGCATTTTTCATACCCAGGTGTCACAGCCTATGGTACGACATTGAACCTTGGGGTGTAGCTGATGTGATATATAAGTTTTGGTATCCTACTCTCAGAAGTTATTGAACAGCTCACATTGACAGAAAGAGACCCCCTCACGGCAGTGAAAATGAATAAAATTGAGTATAGAGCAGTTATTAAGGTTTTAGTTCTTGAAGGAAACTCGTCGAAGAACATTGAAGAACGGCGTTCAGCAGTTTCAGAGTGCACAGACTTGTGCTGGAAAATCGTCGAATCACACTCCACGAGTTAGAGGAGACCACAGTATTTTCACACGGATCCATCGAGACAATTCTTCATGAACATCTCGTCATATCTAAGGTGTGCGCTAGATGGGTGCCAAGAATGCTTACAGATGAAATGAAGCAAACAAGGGTCAACATAAGCAACTCCATGCTAACCAGATACAACAAGAATCCAGAAGATTTTCACTATAGGCTAGTAACCTGTGATGAGACCTGGGTCCAACACTATGATCCTGAGAGCAAACAAGAATCCATGGAATGGAAACATGTCACTTCTCCCAGGACCAAAAAGTTCAAAGCCTCCAGATCAGTGCAGAAGGTAATGGCGACAGTCTTCTGGGATAGCAAAGGCGTCATCCATATAGATTACTTACCAAAAGGAAGAACAATGAATGGGGAATATTACGCTAACTTGTTGAGGCAAGTGCGACAGTCAATCAAGGAGAAGCGCCGTGGCAAGATCAGACGTGGTATTCTTCTACATCAAGACAATGCTCCAGTACACACCTCTCGCGTTGTAGCCGCTATTGTCCAGGAATGCCGCATCCCCCCTACTCTCCAGACCTGACACCAAGTGATTACCATCTGTTCCCACATCTCAAGAAACACTTGCGTGGTCGTAGTTTCAGGATGATAATGATCTTATTGCTGCTACTGAGGCTTGGTTTGAGGACTAAAATGGCGCCTTCTACAGAGATGGCATCAGCGCCTGGCAGAAAAGATGGAACAAGTGTCTTGACTCACAAGGGGACTATGTTGAAAAATAAATGTGGTTCATACCAATATTTTGTGTTTTTCTATGCAAGGCGCAAGATCATTTGAACATTTCATTTACCAGGCAATATAGACTTACCGGCTTATTATTCACTTTTAAATCATTTACAGTCTTTCGAACCTCCTTCCGTGATATTGGACTGTCAAGCACCTCGCAGCATTTTGTATTCTGTATTCTGACTGTACATAGTTCTGCTTCAGTGAACAACTCATGCTTTTCGCAACCAGACAGATCAGATTCAGCATTTAGTTTAGCAGCTTGTTCAAAGTTCCTTAATACACTGTCAAAGAGATCATAAAAGCCTTGGGATGTGGGCATGTTTTCATAATTCATCCTTTGTCACCTAAAATATTTCCTTTGGGTGTTTATGTCTCAGGTTTTCAAACACCTCACACCGTTTTGAACCATACACATTTTTCGTTTTCCTAATCAAACGTTTATATATTAGTTTAACTGTTGCTGTTTAAAACCGTCCTGTGTCTGTTGAACAAATCCACGAGATAATGCATCAAACCAAGGAGATTTACTATTAGCCGTAGCAGTAGAACTAGTACCACCTTTAACTATAGGGCCTCGATACATTACATAGCAATGCCGTGAGACGGTCTACAACGCTGCTGACGGTTTCGTCGTTACCACAATTTACCACACTACTGATTTCTCTTATGATGGGGATACTAAATTTTATGAGCTTATACTTTTATCACTTTGCGTAAAGCGTCCTTTCGTCGCCTCTTATCAAGCACAAGTGTGATTCTGTTAAATGCTTAATATGCTTTCAGGAGAATGTGTGGAGAGAGTGAAAAAAAGACAAATACCAAGCACGACAAGGTGATACCCTACAATGATTATTTCAGCACGAAATTCAAATTCCTATGGCCTCGACTTCAATAATTCATTTTTTTTGTCTTTCCAAATGCTCGTATATATTATATGTAAGATTCTTTCGCTGCATCATACAATGCTTGTAATAATATCAGCGAGAAAAGTTTTGTCAGAACATACTTTGCCTGCAAACTAGATTAATAGCCTACAGTGTTTATTTTCCAGGGGTGTTTAATAAAATAAACTAGTGGTTCTCGACACAGCGTATCTGTTTCAGTACATGTAAGTTTCAATAATAAATCAAACATTGCCTATTCATTAGACTAGGTTGGATAATCATTGTCATGATAGCATGGTAGCAGGAACTACAAGCGATTTTTTTACATTCCACTAAAAAATTAAGAAAACTTAAAAGCATGACTTTTGACTCATGAGCGCATAAACCACTGCTTGGAACTTGTCACGTGATTTAGCTGTGTCAGCGGGCGATACGTCAAACCTGACGGCTGATAAACTCTCCCACTTGCTGCACAATTAGAAGCCACACAACTTGTACATTTCACATGAAATGGATCACCGACATGTGCATGTCACGGAAACGGGCGCCTTTTTGTCTTTGATATTCTTCCGATTTTCTTGAATGAGAAAATGGTGAACGGCCGCCTTAGCGTCATGATGAAAGGGAAACGGTTTTTAAATATATTCTGTTGGCATCATTATAATTTTTAAAAACTAATATGTTAACAGTGGTTATATCTACAGTGAATGGGGACAGTGTTATATGGTGTTTGATGATAAGAACATGTGTGCACTTTTCAAATGCCAGGTCAGCCCGTCATATATGTTATCTGGGTTTCAAAACATAACGTTAAATGTCAAAATAAATACAACAGCAGACTTTGCAAGTATATTAAGTATAATTAAAACTGAAGTTTGTCCGTGTCGCTCAGGGCAACGGAGTAAATTGAAAGACGCGAATGGTTCTGCCCATTTTCGGGAGACGAGTTGTTTCCTTGTCCTGGGGTGTATGGCGGTAGTTTCTCGTCTAATTTCACACTATTTTTATGACTTACTTACGCTTTTCTTGTCATTTACTTAAATTGACACAAACTGATTATATGAAAGAAACCAACAAACTTTGCGATGGGTTATCGCTTGAACTGCACGGTATTGTCGCTATATCTGTATACGGCAAGGCAGTGTTCAAAATATTCGTACTGCTACAAATGTTTCTGAAAAACGGTTTAATGGATAAAATATTATATCAAATTTTGTGATCATCTCGAAGACTGAATTCAATTTCTACACAGACGTTTACTCGCAACTGATGTCCTCTTTCGTAATTAACTGATAAATCACAAAGTCTACGTTGTGTAAAACGACAGACAGGATCCTTAACCATCCAACCTTAATTTTGAGACTGTTGATAATCAGAACCGCAGTATTCAGTATGAGACCTTAGAATGTAGAAAATAGGATTTGTGTGTGCTCACTGTCCACACTCTAACTCCCAGTATATGGTAATACGGATACAAGTATATTTTGCAATACGTTATATTTGCAATTACACAGACCCAGTTATCAAATGGAACCATTATCATTACCCATGGCAGCAAATCAGAATAACTGTTATGTTCTGTGTACTTTGATGTAGCCTTGTGGTCAAAGTGTTCGCTCGTCAAGCCGAAGACCCGGGTTCGCTTCCCCACATGGTTCTAAAAGCACGAAGCCCCTTCTGGTGACGCCTCGTGATATTGCTAAAAGCGGCGTCAGGGAGTATTCGCTCAGTGCCACTGCTGAAAGCCATGAAGAAAGTAAGCTGAAGAGGTAACTAAGAGGGGCAAAAATAAAACAAAACAGAAAAGAAAATAACACATTTTCAACTTCATTAAGGACGATGCGGGTGCTTGTCAACATGACATACTGGGACACATGCAGTCCCGAAACCTCCCGTTCAAATAACTCTATTCCAATGTGCAACTTGGCAGAAACGTGTTATCAATAACGATGTAGATTCCTGCAACTGCCCCGCCCCTCTTCGCTCCACAAAGCATGTGCTATGGGAGCGGGTGACGATAGCATGTTGTTATCTCTACCGGTAACGACTTTGTGTTGTGCGTGACCGTCGGGTCCAGGTCAGATTCTCCTTCAACTCAACCCTAACCCCCCATCCCCCAACACACTTAGTAAATTTAGTTTTATCACATTATGTGACAGATCGGATTCGAGAATCGTTTCTTTAGAAGAAACAACGGTGATAAGTTCATTAACTGTGTGGGGCACAGGGTATGATGGATTCCACGCCAAAGGTTGTTTTCCAAACGGTTCCATGCCAGACAACACGTAATCGTTGGCTAGTTGGAAGCCAAACCAAGCACACTTGCCACTGGATAGGGAAAATAACATTAAATGTTTTTTTCTTTAATCTATACATCTTCAAATGTGTCACAATACAAGGTTTTTGAAACGCCCAGTGATATATATGTTATAGGATTTGGCAGCATTCATTTTCACACATAATGGGTTATCTGATACCGATAGGAACGATTGTTATCTCACATACTGATGTCTCATGCAAACACAGACATTTCGTATACGCTGCTCTCACTATGTTTGACAATGTATGGTGTCGCGAGTGTATATGCTGATTCGTGTTTTCATCTCAGCAAAGTCATTTTCTTTATCTGAATTCTCGTCATTAATGCTGTTGTGATCTGTTCTCGTCAGCTGAACCGTATGTGTTAACTATCAGTCAGATAATAACAGTAAATAAATGCAAGAATTATATGTTTCTTATGTTAAGTAACTGAGGGTGGATTAAGTATAAATGAAAGTCATTTTTAGCAGAGATAGTTTTCAAGGGTTGATAGCATGACATTCAAGTCATCCTCGCCCCATTCTGAACATGCATAAGGCGTCTCCAAGCTTAAGGCGTCCATTGTTTGTGTATACATGTAAGTTTACTATAGCGTTGTAGTGTGGGAATATGCGCACGTATTCCAGGGTGGGGAGGATGACATTCTGTCGACGTGAATGGGTGCGTGCGTGCGTACATGATGACGGTTTTTTGCACGTCAACCCGGGTATGGTACTAAACACTTGAAAAATTACATAATCAAAAAACTTTTCAGGAATCTGGAATTCGAACCCACGACTGTAGAGTGTGGCATATCTATGGGACACAACTCGACAAACAGTTCCGGTGCGGTCTATACAATATCTGGTGTATCTGGTCTAAGTTGATGTCCACAGCAGTGTTCCAATGATCCGACCCTTATCTGACACATATCATGTGATTAAGCTCCTCGATAATGTTAATGCGTGCAACATACAGAGGAAAATTAGTGTTAGTGTTTAGCCCAGGAATAATTATCACATTTGTAACTGCTGTATACAAACACTACAACTGACAGCTCTGTTGCTGTCTTTGTGCTCGATATCTAGTAACATTCCGCCACAATACCTGTTGTTTGTTGCTGGAGATAGTGCTACGTCCTTGGTCATACAAGTTGGACATAGTGGCGATTCCAGACCTGATGTGTATCAGCATGTGGTGGCCTTGGTGTTGATTTTTATATTGAATGTAGGTCTAGCTGGATATGAAAAGGGGATTTCATTATACATTAATTCTATATTTGACAAAGGGGAAATCCAGTAGTGAAAACTCTGGCTCATCATTCCTAAGACGAAGTAGTGAAGAAGGCGGATGACCACTGTCGTGATGATGCACAAACGTGCTAAACAAGATGTGAAACCATTCTCTGACCAGAGGCTATATATCCGAATATTTTCGGGCTAGGCCCATATTTGTATGGGCAAGCATACACTATCAAAGACGTATATTAGTGACGTTCTATTCACTAAAAGATAGATATCCCACTGTCGCTATAGCAACGGATGTTATCTATGCGAATGAGAGATGATCTCGGTCGTGATACTGAATATAATCATCCTCCCATGACGCTCTTTGTATCAGAAGTTCCACTCACCAACGTCCCCATCTTTCTTTCCTATTTTCAACAACAGTGAGGAGCCATCTTGTTTGACATTGACGGTCGGAGGCTCCAATCTTATTATAAAACAGGTCAAACAAATCCTTAAAGTAGCCATATGTTTACAACTGTGTACATCAGGGAGACGGTTTATGACCAATGTTTTTCTTTGGAATTAACGTCTTTGTTGGGGTAGAGACCCGTCGTCTAGAGTTACTTCAGTTCAGTTCATCTGCATACAGTGACATACATGTGTCTACATTACGAGTTGTACTTGTGTGAGCTGAGCAGGCATGTGAAAGCATTTTATTAAACACGTGGACAGTTGGCTTTTGAGTCAGAAAGTGAATGGTCTTTAACTCGAGCAGGATTAATGTTGCAGCTGTTAGCGTTTCATTGTATTATGACAGGGTGTTATTATGGCGTATTGTGTTCTTAACTCTGTCCCATAAGTTTGTCTTCGAAACCAACTAGATCGTTGCATGGTTCCCGACAGGAAGGAGACGGGTTTTTTTCTCCACACAGTTAGAATGTGTGAATCGTATTCTGGGGTTCACTTTGAAGCCAGTCTATTAATTATTTATTTCATCTATTATTAATCTCAGTTACGTATGCTTTATTATCTTGAATCCATATTCCAGTTAATCTACTCAGGACGCTTCATTACTTTTCACAATCAGATGAATGATGTCAAGTTTTGTTGGAAATTATGCGATACACGAACATGCGTCGTGGAAATGCAGGTGCGCGAAGCCAAAGTTCGGCTGACACGGAACATGAATCAACGGAATGCAAATTGAACTAACAAATACATATTTAAATATTTGTATTATCCTGTGAAACCTGAATACTTTAAAAGTACATTATTGTGCAGAAAGAATTCGGAACTTTTCTGACATATTTTGTTGGACAGGGAAAGGGCTGGGACTACCAATCCATCGACCATAATCCCAACCTATGTGTTATTATCTAATTCTCTTTCATATTATTTGTTGATACAATATATTCTTTTATTATCAAAGCTGATCTATTCATTTTAAGTGGCGGGAACGATCAGACGTCTTAAATGTTCGGGTAAACTATTTTAGCTGTTATGGTGTTCATGGTAAACTGTTTTAGATATTAAACGTTCTCCTTAAATAGCGTTAGAACTTGACTGGCGACCGGTCGTGTATTCGACGGCCTAGCGTTACATTCGGATTAGAAATCGACAGCTGATAGGTTGCATTTGTGTTAGGTTTTCGTTTCAGCCAAATAGGAGTGCAATGTTATATTTGGAACTACACTTTCTTAGTAAAGTACAAATTCTTTTACATTTTCGATCGAGTGTCATTCAGGATTCGAAACCGCACCCCCAGAGTCAGGCACGTAGTCTCCAACTCATGCTAAGTGAGTGAGGTTAGCTTTACGCTGCATTTAACACTATTCCAGCAATATCACGGCGACGGACACAAGAAATGGGCTCCACGCACTGAACCCATGTGGGCAGTGGAACTCAGGTCTTCGGAGTGACGTACGACCGAGCGCATTAACCACTTAACTACCCTTCTTCTGTACTTGTTAGACGTACTCATGATGAATTAGTGTATTCCATGTGCCTCTTGCAGACACAACTAATGTTAGCAACGCAAGGTCGACCTCCTTGAGTTCTGTATATAATCTCCAAATGTAAAAGAATAAGAATACTGTGTGATAGTTTAAATATCAGGATACTGTTAGAGAGGACAGTCTTTGAGTAAACAAGTACGTTCCCGCATTCTCACTGTACGGTTGTTCGACCTAATGAATTTTAAACAGTACTTATTGCTTCCTTGCTGGTTTCACGCAATGTTACCATCGATATTTTTAAATGCATGTTCTTTTTTTATTTAATCAATGATCTCTTCATGTATTCCCGTCTGTGTAAAATTATGTGAGTGATTGACTAGTGTTTGACGCCGCAGTTAGTAACACTTGAGCTATATTATGCATGTGGTGGAACACATATAATCGACGCGGACAAACATGACAAAGCAATGACGCCATCATGTGTTAACAGCTAGGGAACGGTCAAGTAGAGGTGTGTTTTTCATGCTTTAAAATCTATTGATAGTCGGACATTTTACCGATGTCAGCAATCGATATTTAAACTTATATTAATGCAGTGCGATCATCCCTATAACGCTCTGAGTTGAAATCATCTCGCTATGTTGTTTAATTTAAATGACAACAAACTACATCTACAAACATTTCCGTAAGGATTCATATGTCTTTAACTGACATTAATTCAATCAGGAATTGATTACCAGACACAGTGTAACCTAGCGACGGAACTATATCAGTATTTGGAAAGACGGCACCGAGGTTGTTGTCAAGGAAGACAGTTGTATCAAGATAACAGTTTGTCTGAGAAAACATTGAAAATTAATATCCTTTAAATCCGACTCTCACAGAACTAAAGAAACATTTCGAATCATGGGTGTTCCCTTTTGAAGAGTTTTGAAAAAAATCCATGCCTACTAAAATATATTTATTTGAAATAATTAGACATTTGATATTTGTCCTTGCGTTAGTTAGGTAATAATATTAAGACACAGCTAAACCTCCACATTTAAAAGTGTACAGTCTTGTGTGATTTAATTGAAAACATTGAAAACAGCACGGTGTTGATTAGATTCGTTAAAGATCAAGTGACAAATTAAGGCCATAACTACAGCTGTATACCGACCATCATCTATAACATGTGCTTCAAGTGACATTAAATACGTCATTACGAGTTTCACTACTGCTGGGATAATGCCCATCCATTAAGGTCAAGTTTCATTTAAAGAAATTATCTGAACGGATTTTAAGAATATATAGCAGATGCAGTGTAAATTGTAAATTAGCAACCAAATAAAATCGTTTAGGAAATTAATATTTAGGCATCTCAATTGGCGGAAACGTTTCTGGAATCACAAACACACCATTATTCCCTTTTCCCATTTCCTCCAAAAAACTATTTTTGCTATTAAATAAATTAAATGGGATTATAATGTGGTGTATCGAGGTTCGTGGAGGGGTACTTGTGGTTAGCTGAGGGAATATGCGAATCAGGTTAAAGATATAGACTAGTTCTATAGCTTTCTTAATTGCTTAAACAATCTAGCTTTTCAATATGTAAGGAATTTATATTTGAATATCTGACCTACCATAATTAACAAGGTTCACGGGCCTGCTTTACAAATTTCTGTTCTTGCAGTAAGGGTGCTCCATGGTCCATATTTCTGGAGTTCTCTGTTCCGCATTAAGTATGTTCAGTGTGAATAATTTCCCCATTTGTACGCACATTTTTATGTGGTGATATTCGCTGCAGTTGAAGCCTTGAATTCAGAGTATTCTGAACAGCAAAAAGGAACGCAACATTTTTGGTTACATTTTCATATAGAAGATATAAACATGAACGCTTACTTTAATGAGATTTCAATTTTTCCAAACTTATTCAAAGGCATGCATAACTGGCTGAAACGGTAGGGTAGAACATCCACCAAATTTGTGACATGTCATTTCTGTGATTTCTGGTTTCACGACTCCTTAACGCACGCCGTGAGATGAAAGGTGATGACACCACTTCAACAACGGATTGCCTCTGTTTTGCGACACGCAGTATTTTCGACGATCTGACTTTTCTGCTTTATGGAGGTGATAGTCATGATATATGTCAGATCATTCGGATAACGGTGTGTACATCCACTTACAGCACATACACATATGTTAACACCGATACATTTTCCCTCACATACTTCTGAATCTAAAGATGTGGGTTCCAAAAGCTATTCCAAACTTGCATGCACACACACACACACACACACACACACACACACACACACACACACACACACACACACACACACACACTCACTCACTCACTCACTCACTCACTCACTCACTCACACACACATGCACATCCACGCGCACACACATCACTCCCTCTCTTCCTTTGTGTGTGCGTGCGCGGCTGTGTATTTTTGCTTAATTGTGAATTTGTGTTTTCAATGTGTATATGTGTATTCGTATTTACCTGAGATTAAAATTAATAATGTTTACATTTCCAGTTACCCAATGGGTAACCAGGTTGGTGACCATGATACGGTGGAATTCTGGGGTCGAATCCCAGGACACAACGTGTATCTAAAATCCATTCTTGATGTTCCCAGCCACGCTAGCTAGGGATGTAGTAGATGCGGAAACCTGTTCCCCACACAGTGTGATATCTCTCACTGGACTTGTGACATAACTATATTGCATCGCTACCATCGAGGGTTTCTTTCATGGAGACATCAACCGCTCTCGCTGACCCGTACTTTACCTTTCATTTCTTTTAAACACAATCCTTAGAATACCAGAATCCCTGTCTTACCCAACCCATTGTCAATCCAGCCTCAATGTCTAATATGCGTGACAAACATGTACAGTCGTTCCAACCGAACGCACCACCTACATAACGATTAACACGGCGTCGCATGTCATCCCATCGCGTTTCAGCGCTAGCCCACTGCCCCCGAACGCTTAAACACTACTAGATTGGGTAGTATTTCGTCCTGAAAGATTCGGTTGTGTGCTGGTCGAACAAGGAGCTTCTGAGCGCTTGTCTGTGATAGCTGTAAGCCCTTCTTCAGTGAACCCCAGGGCTTGGCGGAACAGGTCTGGGTGGGTCTACAGAGCTCTGGCAAGTTTTCATTCTACACGGAATGTTGAAATATTCTCTCGCGTGGAACACGTTATAAACTTGGTGTGTGTCACAGTGGATGGTTTTGTAAAGAATACCAGTGAGGTGGGAAGGTATAAATGTACGTAACTTGTTGAGATCACCATAGATCATCTGTTGTGACTTACCTGTCGAGACCTACCTGTGACGTTGTCATTCTTTGACGGTGAACCGGTGTTCGTCAGCAGAGCTGGTCTCAGTGCTGAACTAGAGGAGGGCACATCTGTGGGATACTAGTTTGCTGTCTTGATTTGGATATTACAAGATTTCTAACCGTAACCGGTAAGTGTTGATGCTTAGATGCTTAACGTTTTGGTTTCGGCGATTGGTTCCCGTTGTGTAACCAGTGTTTCACACCGTACACATGTTTAACTCGTGTTTCATACTGTTGATACGTTTAGCTCGTGTCATACTATATACATGCATAGCTAATGTTTGCGTACGTTTGCGTACGTTATATACGTGCATAACACGTATTTCAAATCGTAGAGAAGCATAACACGTGTTTAATACTGTAGACATTTATAACTCGCGTTTCATTTTGTAGAGCTGCATGGCGTTCTATGAAAACAACAGCTCCTTACATTTTTGGACTTGAGATTATATTTTACAGTGGAAACAACAAAAATATTACCTACAATTCATTGATTACTGTAATTATTGATCTTATGTGGCTTATTATATGCATATTTAAATTCCCATAATCTGTCATCTATATTGTTGTTGCAGTTTGTTTATTTACACGTCCCGCATTTTACACATAGCGGTGTTGTCAATATATCAGTCAACAATGACTGACAGATGATCGCCTCAAGCCCCACGTTCAAAGCAGCTGTTCGTTTATTACACCATGCTATGACAAAGACACATTATCTTCCCAAATGACCACTGGCCATTTCTTGACCTTAGTATAGTATTTCTCGGTTAAAGAAACGGGATTTATTGGCCAAAATAACAACTTGGACATTGGGTCAAGCTGTTATATTTCACCTTGTGACTGACACACATACACGAAAGAGATTACCTCAGAGATGTAAATGACATGTGTCGCTTGAAATCAACATGCCCTAGGCGGTGAATTTACAATAGCATAGGGAGGCAAACACACCCGTAATTGTTATGTACACGGTAGCCGTTGAAATAGATTTCTACCCGACGTACATATTATCTCCTGTGGCTTCATTCAAGAAGGGAATTAGGTCTTAGAAAACGGAGAGGAATGTGACTAGAGATTGTGTTAACGACAGGAGTTGTTGTCAACGTGATCCCCGATACTAACTCACTTGCAGAGATTTCTGGGATTAATACTTGTTGTAATCTCACGTTGCTTTAAATATCTGGTTTACTGGTTCTAAATATACGACCAGAAGATTTTAATCAGGGTTTATAATCTTACAGCCTCTGCCAGCCTGCGGAATGAAAGTCTCGATTTGTAATCTTTGAAAAAGCAGAGGAACATGAACTTTCATCTTGGACAGGAAGTATAAACTTTAAAACACGTTTCAAAGAGAGTCATCGTATGAACGCGCCGCCATTTCTCTTTATCATTACTTCTAAACACACATTACAGTAGCGCCATACACGTACATGGCGTGTCATTCTTGATTTTGACGGTTTTCAAGAAGGTTGATAAATGACAGTAGGCCATTAATTTTGACGATCATCTTGCATAATAGCGTTTACTATATAGTTTACTATGACCATAAGGAAGTGCAAATGGTGATGCACTCTCAAAACATTAGATATTATCATATCAACATTGATTGACTCCGATATTTGTCCCATTTGTTTTTAATCGTAAATTAAAAACAAAGTTCCCCTATTTTAAAAAAAAGTATAATTATCTTTATAGCACACTTCGACATAAACCAAAGTGACTCAGGTAGGTTAGAGAATACTTCCACCCCGGGTGTAGTCACTACCAGGTGCTCATTTCTTACAATACTGTTTGATAGATGGTGTTCACGCTATCGGGAATTAAAGTGGAGTGTGACTTCCGATTATTCAAAATGAGTTATCGATAAAACTATTCTTGAAACCTCCAACTTGATACCAAAGGTAGGTTGGATTTTTCATTCCAATCAATGACGATGTAATCCCTTACTGATACACCACTCTTGGCACTAACACGGCTCTATATCCGAGCTGGTGTAATTCCGGAATGAGCTGTTGGAGATTGCAGGCCTGCCTCGAATTAGTTAATGTAAAACATTGTAAATTCCCAATGTGTCGAAGTCCAAGGGGCTTTTACTGTCACCTTCATAAACAATTCGAAGATTACAAAAACACTGGTGGTTGTTGCTGGGCGATGACTTCATCATATCCGTCTGTTCGTTATATTTTACTGAACATCATAACGCTATATTTCTTAACGTCTTCTTCAGTAGTGTTAACTGATTAGCCAAAAAGGGTGCATTCAGTAGAGCCCTAGCCACGTGTGACAGGTATACAATCAAATGATTGTCATCTGTTTTGATGGGCCAGTAGTTGCGTGGTAAATGCGGGTTCGATCTTCTGTATGGTTTCACTTTCCGCCACGTTTCCTTCCTCCGTTGTTGCTGTCAGTTCCTTCATTTTAGTGAGAAAGTTAGTGACTCAGCAATATTCCAGCCATATGGCGGCGGTCTGTAAATAATCGAGTCTGGACCAGACAATCCAGTGATCAACAACATGAGCATCGATCTGCGCAATTGGGAACCGATGACATGCGTCGACCAAGTCAGCGAGCCTGACCACCCGATCCCGTCGGTCGCCTCTTAGGACAAGCATAGTCGCCTTTTATGGCAAACATGGGTCGCTGAAGGCCTATCCTTCACGCGTCCCTTCCTTTCAAGTACCTGCCATCTTGTAATGTTACGGGAAAGGAATTGTACACCCTAAGTGTAGTTGCAAGTAAAGGAGTAAATTATATTCAGTTATTCTAAACAATATTTCAGTAATATCTCAGTTCAAGCTCCCGGAGTGGTACAGTTCTTAAACGTCTTCCTCGTTGGAGAAATCCACGAGCACAGGTATGTTGTAAAGCATAAACTGATTAGGTATTATTTAGTCGAATCGGTTGAAAATCCAAAATCATGTTTCAGTACATGATATCCTAAAAAGACTCACCTGAAAACAAATGTTTATGAAAACGCCTTGCGTATGCCTGTGTGTGAACAGTTCGGGCTCCAGCAGACAGTAGGAGAAGTGACGTCATCGTAAGACAATAAGCGATAAAGGTGATGTTACAATAGTTATTGTAATACATGAACGTGATAGTAAGAAAGTATGCGAAAATCATCACATTTTTAACTACAAAGAGTGCACGTCATGGAATGAACTATATTGCACCCAAACTGACTGTTGTCGCCATATATCGCATGTATATATGTTGAACCACTGGTTGTATTGAGGTCTGCTTAGCTTATATTAGAAATTACAATCATCGTTATCTTTTTTAGTGGTCGTACAGTTTTTAGTTTTCATAACACTCCAATCGTTGTCTCTCAAAATAAATACTGTGTTCCTGATATGTTCATCGCGTTGTTTAAATGCTCAGACCAAGTAACACATGTTTTTTTATATTTTTATCTTTAAGCATCAATACCCAGAGACCATCCAGTGTCTGACAACTGGGGTGTCTGACTAATGGGGTATCACCATTTCAGTCAGGCAGTACCGTGTACATTTCGCCCTGGGTGTGATGACGTACCAACCCACCCGACTATAGTTTCACCCACAGCACCGAAGGGCTATGATGCGCGATATATGGCGGTATACGACACCCTAGATTGCCTGGGGGGGATTCCCCTAGTTGTCTTGTCTCCTATCATCCGACAGATAATGTACATGAATAAGCATGACTTCTCCAAATTAGCATGCAATGTGATTGATGCTCCTCCGAAACACATGGCCCATTGTGCGAGGTGATACGCTCTTGATGGCTGGAATTGATATTAAGAATTTCAAACATTTGGTTTACATTTTACGAAATAACCATAATTTTTTATGAAGCATAAACCTGCGTACATCAGCGTCGTCAGACCGTGTTGGAAACTAATGATTGGCGATCCTGTTTCGCCTTCCTTGAATTTTGTTTTCATATTCGGTTTTGGATTTCATTATCAATTAGTATCTCTATATTACCAGACAATAACAAGGTTAATATAGTACTCATCGTAATTGGGTATTCCGAGTGTTCGGGTGGGGGCTGGAGTGCATGCTGAGGCTATCCTGGTGGTATTTAATACCGCAATGAAATCGACCCAATTCCGGCTTAAATCGTCATAACTGCGCATTTGGAGAACATGGCACGTCTTGATTCCGGTACAAAACATGAGTAGATTCAATAAATGTAACATTATATGACATAGTATTTTCATTTGCCATTATTTAGTGTTAAAGTGGCGTCATTTCTATATTATGGTAGGTACGGGTAAGATGTCTCTTCCTTGCGAAATAACCTGTGGAGATCCCGGTGAGAATGTGTCGAGTAACCCATACTGGTCAGACTTGCTCACCTGGTTGACACATGTCATCGGTGTTTGACGTTGATCACCGGATTGTATAGTCCAGATTCGATTATTTACAGCTAGAATATTCCGGAGTGCGGTGTTGAACAACAAACTAACCAACCAACCGATCCTGAAGAAATCTGCTTCAATGCATTTGCATATATTATTCATTACTCTTTAAGGCGTACTGAAATCAACTCAGACACAAAATGTCAAACCTTGATGATACAAATCGTTTAAAGTTCTGTTAAATCTTAACGGTACAAGTCAATCGCTAGCAGAGCGTTCACTTCTGGGTCGAAGAGGCATTACAGAAACAGACATTCTTTCTTATAATATATCAAATCTGTCTACTGACTACAGGTTTGTTACCTAAGAATCAAAGGGCATTTGTTGTTGAAATAACGGCACATTGTCGTAAATATATAGGGCGTTCTGCCGAAAAAGGAGTAATCTAAAGATCACATTTACAGAGATAGCTGCAACACATTTCCCATTACTGGTGTCCGATCGGGCAAAGCTCTGAGGTAAGGATTGCATAATTCGCTGAAGGTTATACTAAGATAGCATAAAATATGCCCATGCTTATTGGCCCGGAGACGAAAGGAGTTGTGAGATATGTTGTTTAATTATACTGCTCAAAGTTTGCTAAGGATCAAGTTGTGGTGTTATCAGAAATTTATCCAACAAGTAAAGATTTAAATGTCCAGACACGTAAATCTCTTTTGGACCAGGATGTTTAGGACGGGACAGCTAAGAGGCATAACTTAATGGGCACATGTGGACTAGGCGCTTGGAAACGTCATTGTAGATGTTGTATGACAGAACCCCACAATGTTCTTCTGAGGATTACAACTACTCAATGCGCTTGTGCCCCTTCAACGTCCAACACACCACCATGGTTCAGACTGGTTCAACATAACGATTCAATAGTGTCACCCAATGATTGATCAGCAAGACATGGAAGTGATGCCAGACTTTGGGCTCAGCTACTCAGTGCATAGTCGACGGCATGCCATCACGACATATTCGCAGTAACGCGTCATCACTCTGTAACTGCCACCACGCTAAGAAATTACCTGCAGAACCCGATCAGTGGCATTTTCGTTTCTTCTCAGACAGCGTTGTCATCTTTGAAGAGCTTCCAACCCCAAGAGAGAAATAAAAAACCTTGAGAAGCTGCAAAAACCCGACCAGGACCATGGTGGAACGCATAATTGCAAATCCCCTTTTCAGAAAAGTCATTGAAAACAATATACAGTGGAAACTGTCTAAACCGGCACTCATTGGGACTGAAGAAATAATCCGGTTTATACGTGGTGCCGCATTGTAGAGCTGATGATAAATGTACACGTCAAGGATAGGACTGAGATTTTGTGCTGGTGATGACAACTTGCCGGATTGCATAGATACCGGTTTTGACAACTTCCATTGTATTCAGATCTATTTGTGTGATTTTAAGTGGTCAAAAAGTGCGTTTTTGTCATATGAACGCAATTTGACGTGAGACTCTTCAGTCTTTGTGCGAGTGTGACATGAGTAATTAAGGGTGAGTCGCATGAGTCGTTGGAGTTGGCAGGCATGTCATCGTGAGTTTTGTGTCCAGTCACTAACTGATCGCAGTCGCACCCTACGAATCAAACATTACAGGCGTGATGGGTTCGGTTGCAGATGACATTATTCGGCCCAGGTACTCAACTGATTCATCAGAATACTTTCTACACTTCACGCGTCGTCTTGCCGGTATGTTCTCGCAGGCAAAGAGAAATATTTCTGGATTACAGACTTATCGAACATGATCGCTGTGGACGGCCTCTTTCAGGTGGTATCAGTACAACCGATCTACATGTCATACAACGGATGTATGCTACAAGGATGGTATTTTGGATGTTTTCTCGAGACTACCTAAGTATATTTTCATAAACTATCAAGGTACGCCCTGATAGTGTCGGGGTCGTTGATGGCTAATTACGGGAAGAGACTGCAGCTCCAGTGTAACTCGGCAATGCTCTTTCTGAAGAATGGAACCATCCTTCTTTTGCGACCACATATTGGAAACGTGAAACGAGGGTACTTGGCTGTGACCGCACGACATGGATCATATGTTAGCAGCCATACATTTCTGTACTGTATGTACAGTTCTATACAAACAATTCATACATTTTGTGTGTATATCTGATGTTTCAGTTTTGGTCAGATACTTTCATTCTGACAGATAATCTGGCTGATTCCTGTTCTCATGTTGTCTGTTGGCTCTGTGGCACACAACATGGAACTCGTCAAAAGTGTCTTCAACTGATGCATACAATTTAACATATGATGTTCAAAGTGCCTATCCTTGGCAAATATGGAGCAGTATGTATGTTAACGTTTTGCATTGACATCGTGTAAAATAGGTAATTGTTTTGTGAGACTGTCATTTGGCTAAGACACTATATATGGAAGTGATCGTGGGGAAATAGGGCTTTATGACAATTTTCTGTCAGTATGATGGAATGCGTGGGTAATAACGAGTAATTTTAGATTCCTTGTCAGACGTGTTGAATAAGGACATAGAGGCACATCTCACACGAATCTCATCCAGTGTGTCATAATCCGTCACATGTGTCGCACTAGACCTTTATTTGGCAGTGGTATTACACTCGTGGTGGTAACATCACACAAAAGCAAGAATTGAATTATTGTCGCATCTATTATGACTATGATGTGATTTGTCAAGGTCATTGCTTGTAAACATCATAAACGTTGGCTTTTTTGGCTTTCCTTCCACGTCAAGGTAAAAGCCAAGCGAGAGGACATGGTAGTTTGAAAAGTGATTTACTAACAAAAATATCACAAAGGTTATCCAAACCTGACAGGGCGATAAAAATCGCATAAACACTACCATCTGAAATTCCAGTACCACATCTGTGATGAGTGTATCAAATACATAACTGTCGAATGACTATTTTTTGTTTTTTCTTGTTATTTAGCCAAACATGGGTGTATAACTTTCTTTTGTCTAAAAAAACCGTCAGCCTTTTCTCCTGCCGATACCTTCATTGATCCGCAATCGTTTGTGTCTTGAATGACGTCGCGCAAATCTGACGATGTCATCCATGTTGGTCTCCGCTGGAAGTTGGACAGTTCTATAACTTAATACGAAAAAAATGAGTCAAGCTTCATAAGATTAAAATGAAGATTACAAAATTATTTGACCCTTTATAACGAGTCGAATAAAGGGGGTTATCAACAGGAGCTGGAAGTCTTCTATGTAGGTATATACTAGATACGAGTTCTATTCAAAATTAACCAGGTCACACGAAATATCCTGTAGACGATGTCAAGTACATCGATACTGTACCGACTGACCTGAATATTCCAGATTGATGCCCGGGTCATAGCCCATGACCAACCGCAGGTATCAGGGTTATAATACCCTTGTCGGGGACACTGGCATTAGTTGAATGGGTTTCACTGGTTTGAAATTACCTTGGGTACAAAAGCCTCATGAGCACGAGAGCGAAACTAATATTCAGAGGGTAGTATAAATATACTGAGTGAAATGAAGTGCGAATTATGAAGATCACCTGTTTGAATATTTAGAAATTAACAGATGTAAAGTCTTGGAAGTGTCAGTGTGTCATGAAGTGATCGAGTAGGTTTCAGTTCGTTTGTTTGTTGTATGTTAGGTATTTTTTTAAGTGATATATGTGGTGGGTGGTAATATACACCATAGAGGCAGTCATGATTTAGACTCTGGCGGTGCTCGAGGTACAACTGCACGTGGTGTGACTGCAGTCGGTGTAGGAGGAGATGGTAGGTGAGGTGTCAATGGTTGCACTGATGTACTAGATGGGTTCAGCACGCTGTCCACCAAATCACTCGTACTGACCACCCGTTTGCCTGTTTCAGTGAATGAGTGAGTGAATAAGTTTAGTTTTATACCGCTTGTAGCTATATTCCAGCACTAGCAATGGGCTTCACACATCGTACCCATTTGGGGAATCGACCCGAGTCCTCGGCATGACGAGTTAACGATTTAACCACTAGAGAGCCCCAACCGGTTATTCCAGAGGGGGGTCTCCGTTATTGACGCGCCTCTTTCACCCATCCTATTAACATATAATTATCTTCAGTTTTGGTCAATAAGTCTCCAGTTTAGTGTTTTGGTAACTGGCTACTCATGGGGACAAGTTGGTACCAGCGTGTGACCAGTAAGTACTATGTGATCTTGGAAATTAAAAGTGTCGTGTTTTGAGTTGTCGTAAGTAGGAATACCTGCCTTGTTCAGGTCAGGATATGTACAAGTCATCGTGATTTATTATTGTAGACTGAGGTGTAAAACTCTATCAGCTATACCAGACATACATACAGGCATATACCTACATATACCCATATACACAGCTAACGAAACGCAAGTTTCTAAAAATGAAGTCTTATAAAAGTTCACGTTTATGGCTTCTATTCAAATACCCTCTGCCGTTCAGTACAAATAGCTTACCGCCCTCGCTCTCATCCCATCCCAGCCCAGCAACACATACACTCACAGAGACACACGAACGCACGCACACGAACGCACGCACACGCATATTCTTCATCAGTAGAATCCGTCAGACTCCATATCACCCAGTGCTATAGTAATGCGTCGATGTGTGACGCATTCAAAATCCGGGTACACGGGTGTGGCAGCTAACACGATATGTGTCTCTCCGCACTCTGATTTGTGCCGCCAGTGGTTAATTATAATTGGGAAATGGCTGTCCATTGTCTGTAATAATGACTGAGTTATGGGAGGCAATGTGTTTCGTATTTGGGACTTTAACCAGTCCATTCATTTAGTGTTCCGCTTTTCCCTGGAACTTATCAGCATATGTTTGAATTCATAGAGAAGTGGCTGTTTTATATAACTGCTTTTAAAAAGCCAGAAATGAAAACGCTTCAACAAGGACGTATCAAATCCCGAGAAAATTTTGTATTAACTATTTAAAGTATACAACAAATGTCTTTGTAGATATGATACTCACTCAGACAGTAGATATGATACTCACTCAAACAGTAGATATGATACTCACTCAAACAGTAGATATGATACTCACTCAAACAGTAGATATGATACTCACTCAAACAGTAGATATGATACTCACTCAAACAGTAGATATGATACTCAAACAACAGAACGGGAACTTTGTTGTTTCTTGTGGACAAGTGGATTTATTTCATGACCCATGCTTATGGCGTTCATCACTGGATCATCTGGCAAATTCTCGATTTTACATATAAACGGCCATCAAATAGTTGGGCAAACAAACAAAATTATTTCCTGACACGTTCAAATATTTCGAAAAATGTTTAGACACACGATTACACATTGCCACTTAGAAAGTGGTCAAATGTGACATATGCTGTGTTTGGGATCACTCGTTTTTCTGTGTGCTGGCGATTAGGTGCCTGCTGTTCGAAAACCGAATTGGACTCATCCCATCAAATGTACTAGAATATTTACGTTACTAAGAAAATGTACTCTCAATATAACATGTGTTATGTTTCTTTAAAAATAAGACATGATTACATATACTCGGTGTTAGAGGTTATCCGTCTCGATCATGAGCCGCACACTCGATATACTGTCTTAATCCACTCGTACCTGGCCATGCAGTTCATCTAAGGAAGTTATATTGCTAACTAGGCATAGAAACCTGTTCACCAGATCGTTTACCACAATTAAACATGTATTTTTAGATGTGTATGTGGGAAACAGATGAACAATGATGACAAGATGGACGACCCGTAAATTGCTCGTGCTTCGATCACGCCCTTCATTCACGACGTCAGGGATCCGTCTCTGATAGACTTTCTGTAAACTCGGAGACTCAAATTACTGAAGGAGATACTTTTGTCGTTAGTTGTGATTCAGTACACACATCACTGAAATATCATAATAAAGAACTATTTATAGAATAATGAAGATTCTGCACTTTCATTCATGGAGAGCGAGAGGTTGGTTTTGTTGCAGAAGTTCGTCACGAGTGTATAACGATGGCACAGAGTGACAGCCAGGTAATAAGTCCTCAGCCATATCCCTGGATTATACAGTTTAGAAGGAAATCGGTCTGTGCTTTCACACTTTCATTCGAAGAACAACAACCGTTGAGGAAAACACAATCTGCCAACTACAAACATTTGACGGCATTCATAGTACTCTCATGATGGTGTTTTGTCTGGGTATACGGTATCGGTACGATACCACGAAAATCTCAAATTATAGAGAAACAGAGTTTCCCAAACTGTAGCGACGTTGAACTAGCTGTAATCTATCACGTCCGATGCCCCGCCGGTTTTCTGGCTGTCTGTTGTATGATGTATTACTCACAGTATCCCAGGTATATGACGTCGGTCATAAATAATCGACTCGCCAGTGATTGATAATGTGAACACACGATCATCGAGGTACGATTAAACCATCGAGCTTGACTTTTCACTTCATGTGGTCAGTTTCAGACCTAGAGGGTGGTGTTCTGGTACGTATCTTATGTACACTTATCATTTCTTTTTCACAATCTTGGATTCACCTTTCCACTTGTTCTCCTCATACGACATGAGAGTGAGTGAATATTGTCATACGCCGCAGCCACCGATGTTTCAGATACTTCCTGTATGTCTGAATATCTGAACCAAGCAAACAAGTGTTACTGTCATAAACAACGAAACATGTCTAAGTACGATGACAAACAGCCAATCAGATATAGTGAAGTACAAAAGAAACTACACGCCCAGTGGTGTTTTTTGAAGACAGAACATATGCACGTCGCTAACATTCTGTATTTTGATGGTTGTGATGGGGAAGCCTACTGATTAAAGTGTTCGCTTGTCACGCTGAAGACCCGGGTTCGATTTCCCACATGGTGTGGAATATCGCTAACAGTGTCGTAAAACTACTCTCACCCACTCACTGTATATGTTGCCATTTCATTAAGAGAAAATTATTATATATTACAAATATTATAAGAGTTAATATTTTTCATCGTAGAAAGATGCTAACATTATTATGTTTACTACCCATCAAAAGTTTAGGCTCTCTGGTGTCACGTACTTCAGTCACTTAAACTAGATTAGGAAGATTTTCCATACTGTCCAGCCGTACTGTTTACACAATGCATGAACTTATGTATTGTAAAAGAAACATGTAACGTCGAACATATTATTGTCATGAGTTCAAAAAATGATGAAACTCATTGGCAAATTCCTAGCAAAACTTTACATCAAAACGCAGCTATTCACATGCACGATATCTGTACATGCTTTTCTGTAATTTCATGCATGATACTTATGCAATTCATCTGCATCAAGTTTGCTGTTGGTTCCTCCAAGATAATGGAGAAATCCATCTTTGATGTATCCTCGTATAACATATAACATATAGTGAGCGCTTTAAGTGAGTCTAACTTTTGATGGGTAATATATTTCATATGCGTTTTCCCTCTACGTTATAAATACTGGAATGTGGAAATGTTCGTCCTTGCGTGACCTATTGTAAGTGTAATATCTGAGTACACAAAGCTGTCACTAAAAGCATTGAGGCTATGCTAACACAAGAGCGACACTACATTCTACATGTGATTAGTGGGTTTAGTGTTACTCTCCGGCAGTATTGTGTCACGTGGTCCACATAAACCCTCGGTCTTTTCCGTGACCTGAAAGGATCATTGATGTCGTTCAGATTGTAACCACGCCTCTTCCGGGTACTCATACACTGAATACCCCGCTTCTGTAAGCAGAAGTGTTGCTTGTATACCCTCCCTTTACCTTTGTGATCATCATGTAATCGACGGGTCATATGGTCATATCTACTGCGGCATATGGTTACAGCCTTGCTCGTCACGCCGAACACCCGGGTTCCAATCCTACAGTGGGAACAATATGTGAAGCCTATTTCTGGTGTGCCCCGCTGTGATATTGCTGCAATATTGCTAAACAGCGCATAAAAGCATCAATCACTCTGTGTAAATTGTATTTGTTTATTTCTTAAAACTGTCCAAAACGTGTTTGAAACGAAGCCCATCGCGACTGTGAAGTAGGTTTAACTCCAGAATGGACATATGTCTCGTATGCACGCTTTTTTTTCTTTTCAGGAAAAGGTCAGCCTTATCTTGCGGGCTGTAGGTGTATAGTAGTGTTCAATATTACCCGAAGGTCCGCATAATTATAAGACTGATGAAATAAATATTCTTTTATTCATTGAACAGGTTCTTCCTAGGACATGGTGTGTAGCATGTAGAAATAAACTATTAAATAAACATTACATTTATCGAATACATATACAGTTTCCGCAATGAACATAGTTTTCGAAAAGAACCACAGTTCATAAGGATCTTAATGGTGAGTGAGTATGTTTTTACGCCGCTTTTAGCAATAATCCAGCAATATCACGACGAGGGACATAAATGGGCTTCAGACATTATTACCATGTTATGAATAGAAACCCGACGTAACGAGTTAACGATTTTACCACTAGGCTACGGCAGTTACATTGAGGTGCTCTCTCATGGCCTTTTAAGAACTGTATATATTTGTGTCAGGGTCTGTATGTCAGAGTGCTTTCAAGCCTCAATGTTACGATGTCGTAATACCTTCACTTTATGGAAGATATCTGATCTGAACTGCGTTCATAGCAGTAGCATCCACAGAACTGTTCCCTAAGTGATGAAATTGTCCTCGAGGCCCTAATTCTGTCAACGATTAAACACTAAGCTAGGACGAAGTTTTACATATACAGATATCATCTCCACAATGGCGGTATCAGCCACGACTTGTGTTAAGCAGCCGTCAGATGGGGTGAGCGTTATAGCTGATATTACCCACAACCATTGTTATGCCCAGGGCGGGTGCAGTTTTGTATGTTTAAATATGCCTTTCTGCATAACAGGAGCATAACCCTTGCAATGTAAAACATATGTTAGATCACAAACCAGTCTTGATGAGCTGGCGTAATAATGTCTCTCAAAATTAGTTTTCCTTATCTTAGACCCACGAAAACATCACAATTCAAGTTCGTCTCTTTTCCTCACTCACTCACACTCATTCTCTCTTACTCTTTCTCACTCTCTCACTGACTCCCCACCCACACTGCTCCCCTTTCTCTCCCTCACTCACTGATTTACTCACACTTTCTCTCACTCACTGATTCACTCACACTTTCTGTCTCCCTCACTCACTGATTCACTCACACTTTCCCTCTCTCCCCTCTGTCTCCCTCACTCACTGATTCACTCACACTTTCTCTCTCTCCCTTCTCTCTCCCCACTCACAGATTCACTCACACCTTCTCTCTTTCCCTGTTCATGCCCCCTCCCCCAACTGTCACTGTCTTCCGATAAACAACCCTACACGGGACATGTATGCATCCTCCCCTACCTCCCCCACCTCTCTCCTTATCTCTCCACAGCTCCTGCAGGAATTCGAACTTCGTCCCTACGGTGAAAGAGTATATCTGACAGAGTAAACCAAACCTCCCCACCTCCGACGTCCCCCGTCCCCATGTCTGTGCTAACGGCCGAGAGAGGACGTATCTACATACCCATTATTCCCGTTTTGTCACTTTTTTATGACCAAAGTATCTGAGAGAGGAGATACACGTGACATCTTGGACAATCGCACACCTTTGTCGTAGTCATCAAATACTGCTGCCTCAAGCAGTAGTCCGTCGTTTTTATCTCTAGACACAGAGGTTGTAAATGCTGAAGTACTTGGCATAAACCCGTGCCGGGTATTGTAATGTACTGATCAAGAGAACAGGGTGTAGTTGCTCCTCTGTCGTGTCGAGAGAGATGTATTACGCTCGTCCGGTAGAATTCCATCAATAGTACGACTAGATACACACGAAGATGGTTTTAAACCTTGTACCCATGTTGGGATTCGAACCCGTGTCGTCACCGGGACAACTGAGTGACTAAGTGAGTTTAGTTTTACGCCGCATTCAGTAATATTCCAGCTATATGGCGGCGGTCTGTAAATAATCGAGTCTGGACCAGACAAACCAGTGATCAACAACATGAGCATCGATCTGCGCAATTGGGAACCGATGACATGTGTCCCGTTAGTTGCCTCTTACCACAAGCATTGTCGCCTTTCATGGCAAGCATGGGTTGCTGAAGGCCTATTCTACCCCGGGACCTCCACGGGTCACCGGGACAAGTAAATGTTAGATAACTTACCACAAGACTACACCACCGCCCTCGCGGAGTTGAAAATATAACACAATGACACTAACTTTGTGCTGCATCTGGTTTCTTCTTTTCTATCGTATATGGAATCATTTTATTTCATTGATTGAATTTTACGCCGCACTCAGTAGTATTGCAGCTATATGTCGACGGTCTGTAAATAATAGATTCCCAGTCGATCTGTGCTCATTACTTCAGCCGCTGGAGTGGCTGACGTAGACTCAGTTATTTACATACCGCCGTCATGAAGCTGGAATATTGTTGATTGCAGCGTTAAACAAATGAGGCAGTGTGATGGTCCAGTGGTTAAAGCGTTCGCTCGTCACGTCGAAGACCCGGGTTCGATCCCCCCATGGGTACAATGTGTGAAGCCCATTTCTGGTGACCCCCACCGTGATATTGCTGGAACATTGCTAAAGGCGGGGTAAAACGATACTCGCTCGCTCGTTGAGACAAAAAACTGTAAAAAAATGACATTGTACTTTGAATGTGTTTGAAATTAGGTAGATATTTTAAAGTATGTCGTAGGAATTTGGTTTTACTCAGTTTTAAAGTGGTATTCTGAAATATCAAGGGGTAGACACGATGATACGTTACACATAATGTACGAGCGACCTGCAGTCTCTCACGAACACGATTCAGGGGATTTAAGAATGCTGGTGTATTTATCCATGAATGAAATGCTTCAGTTTATTGTACATGCATTTATCACAAAGGGCCGCCTGGCGTGTTTCCCGCACTGATGTGATGAAACTCTTGATCACTGAACCGGAATGAGCGCGCTAAAACTGAATAGCTTTTATCTGAGAAGTTGAAGGAATGTCAAGCAGTGTAATTATATAAGTAAGAATTGTCTTTACACACATTTGTATAACGCGGGTTGTGGACGTATGCGACTTTAGGGAAATCTGCGGAGCTGGGTGTGATGTTGAAATGATTGTCAGGACAGGACAACCTGAGATTCGAACCCCAAGCTAGTTGACCCTGAAATCCTAAGGAGGCGGAGGCGTGAAACTCCAGTTGGTTGGTTTGTACGTAACTGCGTAACTTGGGCCACGTGGTCGGGTGTGTACGGAGAAGGAAGGGCCCATTTGTATCTGATTGGGTAAACGAAATTGTACTTTCCCAAGTTAATATAAGGTTCATTACCTCGTGAGTTTGTACTGGGGGTGTGGTGGGGGTAGCCTAGTGGTTAACGCGTTAGCTGGTTACGACCATGACCCGTGTTTGATTTTCTTCACGAGTACAGTATACCCATTACAGACTGTCCACATGATATTGCTGGAATATTGCTCAAGGCGCATTTAACGCAAGTGGACATTCTTATGTCTGTTATGTCGCCGCACTAAACAATATTCCAGCTATAACTCGACAATCTGTTTATAACCTATTCTGAGCTAGTCACTCAAGTGATTGACGTCATGAGCATTGATCTACACAAATAGAACACGACGAAATGCATCAACGAAACACGCGAGCCTAAACGTCCGATTCAGTTACTGTCCATTTGCGAAAAGTATGGGTTGCTTAAGAACAATTCTAACTCGGATTTCAACTGGTCTCACGTATATAATTATATGATAGTATCCGCATAATTCAGGCACTCACTAGAATGAGCGTATCCCAGGCTACACAGTGCATTTTCTGACTGTACAACGTCAAGGAAACGAAAACGTTGAAACATGGCCGTGACATTGGACTTCAGTACGATCAAAACCCTCAAGTAAGCTCCTACTCCAGGCCCACCTTGCCTCCAGCCCATATACTTGCATAATTACTGTAATGAAAAGCCACTCAAAGATGCTTTTCGCTTTGAAGCAGAACCTGTTCTATGTTAACAGATCGCACAGGCGACATGCACTCTTGTCCTGCCCTGTTTAATTACTGGCTACCACACCAATTTGTCTCCGATGGATACCTGGCTGTCTCGGCCGCTGGCTACAGGCCATCTGGCCAGTGTCACTGACTGCTCAAGCGCATATGTAGATTATGTAAAGTAAACCTCGGGTAGGTTAAGACAGGGCGTAGTTAACAGAACCTCTGTATCTGTACAGGATCATTAACTGTGGCCCCTGGGGGTATTTGCACCTCAGAGTATGTCCATATATATTGATCTACAGAAGTGAACGAGTCGAGTTTCTTTCGAAACTTGCGTTTCTTTTGCTGTTCAGTATATTTTAGCTTAATCACGGGCACGCATAAGAGACGCACCTATGCACAGTGAATTACGGAGACATAGAAGACACAAGAGATTTGGTGGTAAATTATCAGCCATTAGAAGTCTTTGGTGAGCTTCCGGGTCAGATGTGGCCCAATTCTCAAAGAATATCGCACATGGGGATGAATTTGATCGGGTGCTCAAGTTTGGCGTACGGGTTGATCGGGTCTCATCGCAACCAGATGACACGACAGGATGTTCATAATATCAGTGACTGGTTTGTCCGGTGAAAATTCGTCTTTAAGTACTAATCTTATTTCCGAAAGAAGAACTGATAGGATGCAAATGAGACCAGTCAACGTGTGTGTTGATTGAATGGATCAGCCATAGGTAAAGTGTAACACAAATGGGTTGCGCAGCATAGAGAAAATGACCAATCTTCTTATATGCGAGCAAAGGCTGGCAACGTAGTATCCTCGCTTCGGTTCGAAAAATGTTTGTCATGTCAAAATAAAACACCGCCACAATTTGCTCATTCGTAACTACTCGTGTCATTCCAGCAAGCCGGATGGCGTGGACCACGGAAAATGGCGAGTAGTTACGAATGCGTTTTACTGCAGGCAATATTTTAACAGATGTGGAGAGACGGTTGTTTGGCCTTGGGTCCTAATGCTGTCTACATGTGTGTGTATGGGGGTTGTGGGTTTAGGGGTTGTACCCCATCCCACACCTCCTCAGAAGATATTACTCAAAAGCGGCAGGGTCAGCAGATACATGTTCACATTTATCTCTATATGATCTTGTCGCCGGAAGTGACGTGTGAGTACCGGCCATGCGTGGATAACTCTAACAAAGTAACAAGTCTGTACAAAACAGGGCGGGTATGTGTCGTGTATGGTGTTGTGCAAGGCATCGCCCGAGTAAGCAAGGACTGTGACACTGGAATCACTCGGTTGTGTCCCACAGTTTATATGCACATTGTGACTGTTACTTGTACCAGAGACCATATATATGGTCTCTGCTTGTACGCTGCCGTTCCACTTCAGAGAATAGTTTTGTGACTATTCATGTCCAACATACAAGGAAAACTTAGGGTTTGTATTGGTAGCAGCAGAATTTAAATTTCTGAAAAAGAATCAATTACTCTGGTGTCATTTTTCAGTCGGTTATCAGTGTAACAATTATGATGATACCAACCGGTTATCTCCCTTGAGGTAATAATTTGTCATCAGTTAGTTATGCTTGTCGTAAAAGGTCACTGCTGGAGGTCAAGCTTGCTACCTTGCTTGACGCAGGTCATCGTATCCCATTAGTCAATGTTCATGAAGTCAGACAATGGATTGTCTGGTCCAGTCTCGATTTTACAGTTCACATTGCTGTATTAATGCTGAGTGCATCGTTAAAGTATAAAAAAATTACTGTAAATAAGAATAAAAACCACAATGTAATACATTCGATGAGAGCCTGGACTTTATCAAAACTGAATATAACAGATTTGTTTTTGTGTTTTAGTCTCCCCTCAAAAACTGAAACTGAAATTTAAAAACGAGAGTCGGTGATATCCGTTTAGAATCTGAAGATCTAGACTTGCTTCATGTGGTGATTTTATCATTTAGAGTAAGGATGGGATGGTAGGAATGACTGGGTTCAAGGATTGTGATACAGGCTAACTGAATTCGGCTTTCCTGTATGATATCATGATTCGGCGTCGGTTGTCTCGGTTTAGGAATATAATGCGGGTTTTCAATGTCATGTAAGTATATGTCTCACAGTGTATCAGCGCTCTTAAATTCCACTTGAACGGATGTTCAGCCTTGCAGCGAGTTAATCCGGAACTTTCAAAGTTTCAAAGGAGGTTGAGCAATTCATCCCCGCGTGTATCACCTTACGACTTTGAGTACACCGGGGCACAATGGCACCTGGGCTGGATGTGTTGTGGTACGGATCCTGTTTTGTTCGTGCCTCTATGAATGAGTCAATGACTGAAACGCCACGTAGCGCTGGCCAGTGAATAATGTGATGTACAACATATATATCAGTCGTATGTATATCATTATTTCGTCGTGGTATGTAAAACTGGGAGTGGAAATAAAATGAAAATGATCTGGGTTTCTGATGATTGTATGATAATAAGAGCTTCCTTTTGTCACACCAGCGCCATTTTATCACAGACTACTACGATGTTAGCTCCGCAGATTGTAACTTACAATTGATCTTAGCCTACAGGCGCTTTGCGCAAATATTATTGATGGCGATTGTGGCCTAAGATCGCGATCTGAAAAAATAAAAATAATTGTAGGCAATGATTGTTCTTTGTAATAGGGACGTGGACATGTATCAACGTGTAGCCTTGATAAGTAAGTTATGAGTTTTCATTGCACACCTCAGCGCAGCAGTAGCCAGTGACAGGTGCGTTACATCCTGGATTAGCCAACCGTGCAGGCAGGTCACAGCCTCGGCAATGTTCAGCTTGTGTATTCCATGACTACCTTTAGAATACGATTTGCAGCATTTTACTCAGTTGACATAAGGAAATATAGCAAGGTCATTTGATCTCTCCGACGTGTGGGTTCAGTCTTTGAAAGTTGAAACTGGTTGTTACCTTATGTCCTCCATACTTGTTCTTGGTGTTGCAGCATACCCGTCCTGGGTCTGTGGGTGAGTAAATTTAGTTGCGCAATATGTGCACTCAGCAATATTCCCGCTATATGGCGACTGTCTGTAAATGATCGAATCTGGACCAGACAATCCAGTGATCAATAGCATGAACATTGATCTACGCAACTGCATGGGATACGATGACATGTGCCTACCGATCTCATCAGTCGCCACTTACGACATGCGTGTCGAATTATGACTCGGGTTCTTGGATCTATGTATGTCTATGTTTGTATCCGTGTGTCGAATCATGTGCTGGTGTGTATAGATTCTTGTATCATGTATGTCAAAGTTTGAATCCGTGTGTCGAACCATGTGTCGGTGTGTGTAGATTCTTGGATCCATATATGTCGGAGTTTGTATCCGTGTGTCGAATCAGGTGCCGGTGTGTATAGATTCTTGGATCATGCATGTCCTTGTTTGGTTCGTATCTTTGTCTGGAACCTGTGTGTGTGTTGATCAATGATTGTCTTAGTACATGTTGAGACATGTTTTGTGCGTCTGTCTATCTGGTATGTCGGTATGAATGCCTGTACGCCGATCTTACCTTGAACAGACGGATAAGGACTTCTTTTAATGTGAAATTCTGTCTCTGATAAAGAACTGAATACATCGAGGTTGACCACGAAACAGCCTTTTAATTTTTAAATGAAAATATGAACCAGTCCCAAGTCATATATCGGAGACAACACTAATTCACAAGCAGCCGAGACTCAAAATACACTAAGTCTTTAACTTTATTTTTTCCTTCAATGACCAATATCCCTTCCTTTCCCTCCACCCTCACCCGAGTGGACTGGGTACCCGTCTGGGACCCACCCTATCGCAAGATATCGCGAGATGTCCGGCTCGGATCTACCATACACCTCATACACCAGAACAACTTAGAACAATTAATTCCGTGTGTGCTTGTTACTGGCTGTGTAGGCGAAGTGGACTCAAATGCAGTGTTTCTATTAAATGCCGAGTTATTTCAAGATCTCATATCGGAAGAATGATAACAGAACGAGCGTTTGCATCTTATGCATGACAAACTGTTATGAAATCGTGATCTGAAAAAAATATTGTTTCAAGCAGTGTTACATTATGTGGAGCGTGATAGTGCAGTGGTAAGGTGTCTGGCCATCAGCGTGATAGTGCAGTGGTAAGGTGCCTGGCCATCAGCGTGATAGTGCAGTGGTAAGGTGCCTGGCCATCGGCGTGATACTGCAGTGGTAAGGTGCCTGGCCATCGGCGTGATAGTGCAGTGGTAAGGTGCCTGGCCATCGGCGTGATAGTGCAGTGGTAAGGTGTCTGGCCATCAGCTTGATAGTGCAGTGGTAAGGTGTCTGGCCATCGGCGTGATAGTGCAGTGGTAAGGTGTCTGGCCATCAGCGTGATAGTGCAGTGGTAAGGTGTCTGGCCATCAGCGTGATAGTGCAGTGGTAAGGTGTCTGGCCATCAGCGTGATAGTGCAGTGGTAAGGTGTCTGGCCATCAGCGTGATAGTGCAGTGGTAAGGTGTCTGGCCATCAGCGTGATAGTGCAGTGGTAAGGTGTCTGGCCATCAGCGTGATAGTGCAGTGGTAAGGTGCCTGGCCATCACCGAGATAGTGCAGTGGTAAGGTGCCTGGCCATCAGCGTGATAGTGCAGTGGTAAGGTGTCTGGCCATCAGCGTGATAGTGCAGTGGTAAGGTGTCTGGCCATCAGCGTGATAGTGCAGTGGTAAGGTGTCTGGCCATCAGCGTGATAGTGCAGTGGTAAGGTGTCTGGCTATCAGCGTGATAGTGCAGTGGTAAGGTGTCTGGCCATCAGCGTGATAGTGCAGTGGTAAGGTGTCTGGCCATCAGCGTGATAGTGCAGTGGTAAGGTGTCTGGCCATCAGCGTGATAGTGCAGTGGTAAGGTGCCTGGCCATCACCGAGATAGTGCAGTGGTAAGGTGCCTGGCCATCAGCGTGATAGTGCAGTGGTAAGGTGCCTGGCCATCAGCGTGATAGTGCAGTGGTAAGGTGTCTGGCCATCAGCGTGATAGTGCAGTGGTAAGGTGTCTGGCCATCAGCGTGATAGTGCAGTGGTAAGGTGTCTGGCCATCAGCGTGATAGTGCAGTGGTAAGGTGTCTGGCCATCAGCGTGATAGTGCAGTGGTAAGGTGTCTGGCCATCAGGCCGAAAGCCTGGTTTGGATCCCCGGTGGAGGCAACTAAGTTCGAGTCCCAAGGTAGGCATATTTGCGTAGTATCGTTCGACAAGATACTTAAATCCACAGTTTACCCAGGTGTAAACTGGATTTGCTGGCAATGCAAGTGTTTAGTTCATAGGAGCCAACAGGCAGCAAGGCTGTATGATCCTCACTGAGTTTTAAAAAGTATCGGAAAGTACGAAAGTGTCCTGTCACCGGGATATAGTAAATTATACGTAGCATCTTGAGCGGGCAATGTGGCTGGCTATTAGCGCCATTCAATCAGACCATTATTATTACATTTGTGCTGGTACAAATGGTGGAAGTGGGAGTGATTGATGATCATAGTAAAATCAACAGACCTCGATGGTTTCTGTTCTTCTGGGTTCGATTCCATGTTTTTGATACTTATCTTCTGCCGAAGTTATCGATAGAATGCGTTTCACAGTGTATACGTCAACACCTTGCTTTCTGCTTGTGGTTTGTACTTAGAATCGTCTTATCGTCTTTGAACCCAATTCAAAATTAATCATCGGATCTTTTTCTAAAATGCTTGTAGTAAGTTAAATCAAGGCTTGGACGTTGAAAATGTACACTTGCATTATAAACAAAGAACTTTAATTTTAAGTTTACAAGATTGAAAGAACCTCAGAGACAAAGAGAAGCTTGGGAAGATGTGAACTTGTTCTCTTGAAACTAGAGCATTAAAGCTAGGGACTGGAGGAAGGAAACACATTGTTTTCATATTTTAGTCTATTCATCAAAGTGGCTATATCCCATATACACAAACTTTGTAAATGTTCAATTTGCATTCATTGCATGAACGTAGAACGTTTTTGTCAACCGCTGATTCATATGCATTTTATCTCTTTTTAATACCGCATTCCACCCCGTCTGCAGATACCTGATTCTATTAATCCCACACACCGACGTCGCATTGCTCAAACAGACAAGATAAAAGGTGGCCGACTTTACGTCTGTTGTGTGTGAGGCGTGTTTAGGGCGAGTACAGCGTTCGGCTGACCCCTATCGGAGCCCCTAGTGAGCGCGTAAGACTTACTGCTGTTGTGAACAGGGTTGTCCAGTGAATGGTTTAATCTCGTACCGGTCATACTGGTCATTTGGACTAAGGCGTGACCAGGGTCAGGTTTCTCACGCCTGTAGGTGCTCCTGGGTGATAGGGTGTAGTTTCGATTATGTTGTTTTCTTCGTGTGTGAAGTTCACAAGTTAGGGGGAACCATTGTTGTTGTTTTCTCATTTTTTTATGGATCTTTTCTCCGAGTTATTTTTTCCAGTGACCTATCTCTATATATGTTGAGATATTTATGTCGTTTTAACTTAAAGAATTAAGTTAAAAGTAGTCTTCAGCATCAGCTGCTTGTCGTAAGAGGAGACTCAAGGGATCGGGTGGTCAGGTTGGGTGACTGGTTGACTCATGTCATCGTATCCCAATTGTGTAGATCGATGCTCATGCTGTCGGCCACTGGGTTGTCTGGTCCCGACTCGAATATTTACAGATCGCCACAATGCATGTGGAATGTTGCTGAGTATCCATACAATTCTTGCATTTACGTGTATGACTTCTAAATGGCTTTGATGGACTAGGATATAGCCAGCTGTCAATCTTTCAGTTCTTTTCAACTGTATACACTGATTTGCTGTGATTTTAATATGGTGGAAACACATCCTAGACAGACCAAAGGTCGCAATGGAACCAATTTTGGGTTCGAGTCAACGATACCCTTGAAGATCCGCGTTATAATTGATCTTCAGTTCTGTGCAAGTTGCCATACCTGAACATGTGTCAACTTTACCAACCCAGGCTTGCCATAAGAGGCGACTAACAGGATCGGGTGGTCAGCCTCGCTGTCTTTACACATGCCATCGTAAACCAGCTTCGTAAAACGATGTTCATGATGTTGGCCACTGGATTGTCTGGTCCAGACTTGATTATTTACAGACCGCCTGATATAGCTGGGAAATTGCGGCGTAAAACAACAACCCACCCAACCAATGGATTCAAGGACAATAGGATCCTGGGGGCAATAATACACCGGCCTCTGTAGAGAGGTTCTAAACACAATCTCTTTTAACGCCTGCGGAAACTGCATTGATGCTGAACCGACAGGAATAACACACACACAAGATTGCCATTTGTCAAGACGACACGCATCTTTAAGACTGTTCCTACACACATGACTCATTGTGATCCGTCTGGTTGCTTAAAACCTGGAAAGAATTTGGCTGATAAGAAAAAGAAAAAATACATACCAAATGGTATCAATATGCATGCACAATTGGATATATTTGACACGATCAAGTTTAAAATCAATATCCGGTTCCATCCGGACAAGTGTAATACGTGTAAACAAAAGGCCATTGTTGTTTTTAGCAGTTTTCACACATAACAACTTTGTTGTTGTAGCGTCTGTAGCACAATACCGAACATGCACAGGAATGAGGGAAAAAATGATGTTCCACCCTGTTTGGTTAGATAATCTTTCTGTAAACAAATATATCGAGGTGAAAGATTATTTGTGGAGGAGTCTGAGTATGTCCTATACAATATCGCCTTCGACGAGCCAGGAGAATTTATGTATGTGTAACGTTTAAGATACATTATGTTTGCTTTTACAGCGTACGGTTTATAATTTTCCTGGTTCCCAGATCCGACTTTTCTCAGGCCGGTATATCTATTAACGCACGTGCAATGACGTCATGGTATATATGATGAAAATACATAAACCATTGTCAGTCTCATCAGCAAAATGACCAGCTGTCAACAGGCTCATGTTTACTTATGACAAGTATCATTCTGTGGCTCAGTTGTTAAAAACACGCTTTATCTGCGCGAGAAAATTAAATTTGCCCTGGGAGCATTTTAGGCCACAAATGTGTCCTTATCTGATGAAGACATGCAAAAGTGTGGGGTTTGAGAAATGTGAAGGCGTATATTTAAGCATATTCTATCAGCACGGGATAAACTCCCGCACAGAGAATAACCTATACGTAATATTACATATTTGGTTATAAAATTTGTTTTCCTTCGACTTTAAATTCGATTCTGTCGTCAGTGATTCAGTCTGTCTCACAGTCCCTGAACCATATTATTTTCCCTACAGCCTGGTCCCCCATGCTAAAGCCCCGAATGAAGCAAGCCTTGATCTCCCCACGTGTGATCTCACTGGGGCTCCGTTTCAATTCAAATGGGTTTATTTGTTACAATCAAAATTATATATTTGAAGAGAGTCAGCGTTTCTCTGTTACTGAGGCTGAATTGGAGGTCCTACATCAAGTGGAGTTTAATTCTTTTCCCGAGGTCTGTGCGAACTTTAAACTGTTGAAATTAAGGACGCGGCTAATAGTCTTAGATTCTCACTGCAACACTTGGGCCTTTATTTCTTCACGCAATCTTATCGTCAACGGTTTAAATCATTGTGTATTTCGCGGAAATGTGATTCAGTCATTCTTTAAAACTACAAGGGGTGTCTGTGTGGATGTCTGGCATACGCGGGCGTTGTTGAGAGAATGAGCGATTAGTGGCCTGACAGGTAAAAGTATTGGACATTTGTGACTGAATACGAGCATGGTGAAAACACACATATATCACAATGCAATATAGTATTCGATCACAGTCGCATGAATTGAAATATGTGGATGAACGTTGATGTGGCACACCGGGCACCATTGAGATCGTATCCTGTAAAAGATGAATCACAGACCATATAACAGACTAGGTGTCTCATCGTATCAATTGCCATCCAACGTGTATCCGATGAAAGGTGTATCGTATTTGCAGTGTCTCCTATCATGATTGTGTCTATTCGCATACTGTTTCTTATAAAGAGTCCACTGGATCAAACGTGTGGGGTATCAAACCTGTCTCCTGTAAAGAGAGTATCCTATACAAAAACGTGTCCCGTCGAGTTTATTCTGTTCAGAGAAATCAAGAAGAATCCTGTCAAAAGTTTATCGTATCGAGAGAAAACTCGATCAAGATGAGGATCCTCTCTAGAATCCCATCTAGTGTATGTGCAGCATTAATGGTATATGCTAATAAGCCAGCCTTAGGATTTGAAATCAGTCTATCAATTATGTGTATATAAACTCATTCTATCCTGTGGCCAAATATTTAACCTGAAACACATTAAAGTTGCTATATTCAATTATCTTACATAACTTACAATAAGAGTACAGCGCACCCTGATTATAATGCCATCCTGGTTATAATGCCATGTACTTTTACAGCGCCTCATCCACATCACTGTTCATTATTACCCCGGATATCGCAAGCTGTCTGCCTGAAGATTATAGTCACATGAATTATGCCACCGGGTACCCATTTTCTGCTGTGTGAACAGTTTGAATAAACTCGCTTTCCTAGGCTGGGATCACATATCATATGTGTTTCGTGGAGGGGCAAGTCCTAGAAATTCTCAAACTGCCACACACGGTCAGCCATCCAAGGACTGCCCGTGCACAACGTTGCTTAAGTTTACCTGATAGTGTTCTGAACTGGTGCACAGAACCACATGCCACCATGACTGCACCAAGATTGTGATTTGTTATGAATAAGCCCTAGCAGTTGGCTGGATAGATTGTTCGCTTGGAAGGAACCTACGGGGGTTTAATTACACCCCGAGGATGACATCGGTCGACTATGGCGCTGGCTGACCCGCCACTGGGATAACAAAATTCCATGGGATATTTCTTCAAGGACTAAATGAAGTACATACTGATAGGCGGAAAATGCTTAAAAATCACAAAAAGGAAGTTGGGTGTAAATCTAAATCAAAACTGTCATTGGGCGAGTCTGTTCTTGTTTAACGGATAATGCTACTAAGAGTACGTTGAATCATGCAAAGCACACAGCCAGTCGGATGTACATAGTTAGGGGTTGTTTCCAGTTAAAGGAAACTGTACATGTCTGTATTGTGTTTATAAACATGTAGTTCAGGTTTGGTATCTCGGCGGGCGAAACATATTGATGGCGTGGAAGTGACAGGTCATATAAACACATAATACATTACGCGTTCACCCAGGCACTGGCGGTACATTTGTAACCCGTTTGTCTTATAGAGGCCAGCAATATTTGCTAGCGCTGAGAACATACCGACAATGGATATTCATCGCATCCATCGACAGTTTTCTTACATGTGATTATATACTCTTTTAACCCTTGGGTTTGATAAAGGGACATATGTTGCCAGAATTGATTCATGGCAGTTTTTCGAAAGACCATCATATATAATTTCGATGGTACCATCATGAAATCTGATTAAAGGCAAACATCAGGTATCCAAAGCAAACTAATATGCAAACATCTGTTTCGTATAGATGTCTGTTGGGTCATTTTGCGTAACGTATTTCTATTTATGTTTAAGAACTTGTAGTCAAAAGTAAAGAGCTTTGTGACCATGTCGTATGTTTCTTTAATGTCGATTAAGTATACGATACACTGATAAATAAATTAATAAACGCCTATTTTGTTTCAACCCTAACTAGCCCATTCGTCACCCTCGTTAACACTGGCCGATGTAACAAGTTCGGCTGGTTAGTCTACTACGGATCACACAATGTCTTAGTCAACATTTACAAAAAATAAAATAAAATTAACGATTTTATTATTGTAAATGAGGCGTGAGTGTCGATGTGGAGGGCCACGTGGTCGCAGTGTTCGACGTGAGGACGAAAGTCAGAAGCACCCTGTTCTATCGGTGTTCCAGTTCACACGTTGTATTGCATCACAGCATCATTACTTCCTAATGTTCCTTCACCCAGGAACGATCGTGTCCTGCTGATGCCGTCGATAGTGTCACGAAGTAGATAAATACCCACAGATATCACTGACTGCTATCTAAACAAAAACGTTTATTCAGTTAAAGTCATTTGACATTCAGTGTCAAATTCCCATTATAGACAATCAAATTTCAACAGTTTCAAGGCCAATGTAATTATGTACGATAAAAAGATTGAAAAATCCACTAGATGGCATCGAGTCAGGCATTGAATGAAAACAAAACACCGTATTCCACCCTTGACTTAAAACCATTTCCAGCAGTGTGTTTGATACGGTGCTGATGTTGAAGGAAATAGTGATATCGGGGCACTTACAGACCTTATCACGGTCAGACTGTCAGCGGTGCGACTCCTGATTTTCTTGGAGGAAAAAACAAGGCGCCAATAACCTCACCTTGTACTTACTAACGAGTTGATTTCGCCCCCTTGTTTGTGAAAAACGTACCCAACTTGATAACAGTGGTATAGTGATAAATGACTTGCTCTAGTTTGAGCACGTTTAATGTAAGAAATTGAACAATTGACAAATGTGAGGGACAAAAAACATTGCCTTGTTTTATCGCCTTCTTGAAATTCAGTCCATTTGATTTTAAATTGATAAATGCCTACAATATTGACACTTTTTCTACATCGTGGGAGAATGTAATGTTTTGTGAAGGCGGTACACATTGCTCTACTGTTGCCATGGTGCTGCCATGTTGGTGCCATGTGTACAAGAAGTGATAAAAATGGTAAGGAAATAAATGACATCCGTGGTTGCACGTCTGTAAATGGAGTTGATTTTCCAAAGAAAAACTTTGCTCCTTCTTCATGTAAGTGACAATAAAGACGCTTGAAATATTAAATTTCACTTTATTTTTCATTTTAGTACAAAGTGATGATTTTTCTCTCCTCGACATTAGGAGCCTTCCTGTTAAATAACGTTGAGATTTGGTGGCAGATGTAGGTCGAACCACGTGGAGGATGCCTATAGATCCCACGCACACATCTGTGTGTACCTTTCAGTCGCCATTTTATGTAAATATGTTATCATAATCCATATTTCATAACAACTGTATATTGAAGAGGAGCACACATGTGGCCTAATTTTACATCACTGCGTAAAAGATTGGAATTCAGATTCGAAATATATTTTTTTTATGCAGGAGCCATGGCCTCATCTTGCTGCTTTGTAAAATCTCGATCTCGATGCAATTATAGACTATCGCTATCGCAGTAGAATGTTAACGTTGCAATAGACTATCGCTATCGCAGTAGAATGTTGCAGTAGACTATCACTATCGCAATAGCTGTTTTTCCCTCAATAGTCACCTCTAATAATGTCCGAATACAATGTTTAGTTCGTTATGATATTACCCGTGTCCCCGTATACTGTAAGCTAGTATTTTGAGGTTCTCATGGGATTTATCTTGGTATATTCGAAATGACTTTATTTAAACAATATTGGCGTTCTGTGTATTTCCTATAACCACATGGGACCAAGCGTTTGCAGGTCACTCCCCAGTTCGATCCCCACCATGCTACAATGTATGAAGAGAATTTCTTGTATTCTCATACCGAAACATGAGTCTCATTAACCAGACATTGATCTAACTTTACAACCGATCCGAATTTTCTGTTGTGAAACTGAAAATAGAAAATTCAGTGCAGCTCTGTAACGCACAATGAGATTGATATAATATCAGTTACGTACCAGACGGCCCAAGTTTTTTGACAGAGCTTCGTTTTGAGATTTCCATGATTTTTAGGTTTCCGTTTGTCATAGCTCCACAGAGCAAGATGTACGACATGTTTACAAGGATTAGAAGAAGCGTATAGTGTTCCAGTATGCAAGTGCTTAGACCTATCAGATCATACTGATTAATATTTAAGTATCCAGTTAAATGACTTTATCTAAAAATTCTGGACTGGTTATCTCACTACGTTGCGCAACGGGACGGAATCCAGTAAACAGGAAACGAGACTGTTCTGTAATGAATGTTTTGACATTACTGGAATAGGTGTATATCTATAAACGGTATCGACCTACACTCACTCAGTCACTCCGTATCCACGTACGTAAGTATTTGAACACCCAGAGTGTTCACATTGAGACAGATCAAGGTTCAGTGTTCGCAAGGATCATGAATATCGATCAAGCACAACTGAGTAAATACTGAACATTGAAAAAGTCGTCTTCCAAGCAGCTGTTTACCTGTCAACATATATCATATGTCAGAGTAGGAAGGGGGATGGTTTGTGGGCGGGGATAAATGAAGGAGATGTTTTGTTTTTTTAAACAACACAGTATTGCCCTGAAGTATCAAGTATTGCTACTAATGGAACTGTATACGCGCATGCGTAAAATGATCAAGCAGAAACAAAGTCTGGTGCATCGGGGCTTTGAAACTCTGAAAGCACAGCATCAATGTCAGCAGAACATTTCGAACTGCGTATTTTCTTTTGTTTCAAAACAGTGAAAGTCTCCTGTTTTGTGTGTTCAAAACGTGCTCGTGAATTTTGTGGGATCCTTGACATTTAAGTTATTTTATTCGCAACATATGGCCAAGACGCGCCAGTCTTGTGCCGTCACGAAATGTTTACCCTTGAGGACAACTACATGATTTGTCCATTCCCTTAGAAATGGGCAAGGTCATCGTGACATAACAATAGATCCTTTCATGTCCTTGTTCAGATGTCAAGTTGGACCTGGATAGCACTTCCCTTTTCGTTCATACTGTGTACATTAATGGGTTACACACTTTATTCACACAAGTGCTGCTTCTCTTACAAAGAACCCACGTGGGGAAAAAAGATTATTTTATTCGACTAATTACACAGGGATACACCCATTAGAGAGTAAAAAGTTCTCCAACAGGTGGCGCCAAACACATGCGCGGACACTCAAAGTCCTCCATACCGCCACACAAGCATTAATTACGTAGATATCATTTTCTACTCAAAGGAGATGATTTCTTTTTCGTGACAAAAAGACCCTTTTCAATTCTTTAACGAAAAAACATAAACATTTTAACCGCATGCCTGATATTGTTGAGTTCGAATGGTTGTGTTGAAAACTTCATGTGACTTTAACCTTCTTGGATTAACATCATGCGGATTGCGATTGCATTAAAAATTAGCATGTTTTCGAATGCATAAATGCATGTTTGGGAAGTCATGATGCACGTGTCTCTCTTCAGTGGGTGCCCCCGCATTTAAGAACATAGTTCATTGTATTTTAAAGTGCATGTGTGTCCCAACTGACGCCAATGATCACGCAAACATCCGCTGGTTTTTAGTCATTTGTCCTATATTTCTCTCCCTCGTATGAGTGCTACGGGGACCCATTAAAAAACTGTGTAAATATTCACTATTAGAATTTATATCATACTCATCTACGATTGTGTAAAAACATATTTTCCTAAACCCTAAATGCCTACACAGTGTAACCTAGATATATAAATCAAATGCCTACACCCAGAATATAAACATGACCAGTGGTTTGTTTCTTGACTAACATCTAGCCCCGGAAATGAACATATTCCTAAATGGACGGTTAGTAATTATAACTTTGAAAAGATATAGTGAAAAGGAGCCCAGAGACTTTCTTCAGTGTAAGACTGTGGCAGTCTAGGCTTGCCACATTTTCTAGACTTGCATGGACTTTATTAGACGTATTTGTTTCAGTGTCTGTATGACCGATTAGTTCGTTCATTGACTTTCATATCAGGGTGAGTGAGTGAGTTAAACTTTTCGCCGCTTTTAGTAATATTTCATCAGTATCAGGACGGAAGACACCAGAAATGGGCTTCACACATTGTACCCATGTAGGGAATCGAACCGGGTCTCCGTCATGACGAGCCAACGCTTTCATCACTAGGCTACCCCATCGCCTCTCATATCAGATTTTAAACGCTGGTACTTGTTGTCACCCTGCCTGGTGGTCTGCATTACAGGAATAGAACAACGACTGGATGCTCGATGGACAGAAGGCCCGAACGAACCCATAACATTCGCACGAACGCACCACTTGAACACGGTGGCTAGCCATTCGTGAAAAACGTGCATCACTCCCAGACGCCTGCGTCGGTGTACACGGACACCGAGCAGGGGTATGTTTTCGTTAGGGCAGCCACGCTGTCGGTTACTGTCTGGCATACAGTGCCAAGTCAGGGCACAACTGTTAGAAGTCAAATAAGGAGGACCGTGTCGTGTATAGTGTCAAATTAGGACATATTGGGGGATATAGTGAAATATTTCGTTGATTCAAAGGTGTGCAAGGAAAACTACATGAGGTTTGAAAATTGTTTTAAGTCTCCCACTGCTGCTCAACACTCGAAATCAGTATACTCTGAGTGGGGCTCTGTTGGGAAAATTTGGTAATGCATTTTCTCTATCGCACTAGAGTAGTCGCCCTTGGCACCAACACCGACACAAGTGCGCTCTCAAGGCTACATCCGGGCAACACATCTTGAGCTCGACCTTACCTCACCTCATCTCACCAGCACCTACTA
This sequence comes from Haliotis asinina, assembly GCF_037392515.1. Classification (NCBI taxonomy): domain Eukaryota; kingdom Metazoa; phylum Mollusca; class Gastropoda; order Lepetellida; family Haliotidae; genus Haliotis; species Haliotis asinina. Next base: position 33,532,893 of record NC_090285.1, read on the forward strand.
AACTGACATTTTATTGACAACATACCTTATTTCCCACATACTTGGACAACGGGTCAAGCCCAACAAAGAACCAGTTTACTGATTTTCAAAAACCAATTTCTCAAAATTCAATTCTAATTATAGGGAGTTCATGTAATATGACATTGTACAACGCTAGTTGCGAGCCCAACTGCGATGCCAAGCCATATTTCATTGCATCTTCAAATACTTCTCTTAATTAGTTTCACCGAAAGTGAATTTAAAATCAGATTTCAAGATCGGAAATCAGTACTATTTCCTTTTTGGCGCCATTGCTTTTCCTTTTCAGTTTCAGCTGACCTGGCGTAGACACTGATATAAACAGATCATTTCAACTTTTGTAGAAACCAAGGACTAGATTAAATAAATGTCAGTTTGTTGTTCTTACAATGGGTTTGAATAACATTACAATACAATCAAGGCAAGCCTAAACCCATTGCAGCCTTTTCTCAGAACCTGTTTCTCTGATTCTATGTCAAGTGTAATGATTCTCAGAGTGAGGTAACCTACCGCTTAGACGCTGAAAATACTGAGTTTAAACTTGGTTAAAATTGAATTATAGGATCATCTATGGGATTCGGGATTCAGTGCCGGATGAAATCTACACTTGCTTCATTTGGGGCTCTGGCATTACATACGTGGCTGGGTTGAAGGGTAACTCAACTATCAGACTGTCATTAAATTATCATTATATATCTGTAGCTCTTATTACCCGAGATAACTCTCTTAACTCGTCTGCGATGTGATGATTCTCTATGAGAGTTATGTCCCTTAGTTGAGGCCGGTTCTGCTGTTTGTATGAGCAGAATCTCCCCCATCATGGCCTTTTTTCCATGGATTTCAGCTTGTAAAAGTCTCCTAACTGAATCACTGTCTTATATATATGAGACATGTTAATGTAGCGATACGCCGCTCTAACGCATTTCACATATGTGGACTGCTGTGACTGTGAGAGCCTTTCTGTTTGATGTTCATCGTAGTTTGCAACATTTCAAACCCAGACCGTTTTCATGATAAGAACTTATCCATAATTGCATGACCATAGCCATGTAAATATGTTTTGATATATCTGACAGTATTTTTCTTCTTATTACGTATTTAATCTCTAAGTCGATGTTTGTATACGTTATGAGATAATTGCGATTGCGCTGACCGCCCGCACAGATCGGAAAGAATGACTGGCTTTCATGATCGTTTACTTTACCGTTATCCTTCCATCGGTTCTCTGTTTACCTCGAGAAGGTGCGCTTTGCCCATGACATCACTGAAAGTAAACGCTTAACATAAACACAATCAACGCATTAAACAATATTTGAATACATAGGAATACAGGAGTCTTTCCCTAAACTTCCTCGGCCTGAGCTTCACTCTTTTAGCTGCAGAATAAACACATATCGTTCTACAGGCCTAAACACAGGGGCATTCATACATGGATCTGTTACAGAAGTTACAGAGACAGAATATTGCCTAAAGTATTCGCACGTGCGTTGGCACCGATTGTCTTGGATTCGCATGGTGTAATGTGTGAGTGAATGTGGTTTTACGCCGCTTTTACCATTATTCCAGCAAAATCACGGCGAGGGGCACCAGAAATGGGCTTCACGCATTGTGCCCATGTCGGGAATTGAACTCGGGTCTGTGACTCTACGAGAGAACGCTTTAACCACTAGGCTACCCCTCCGCCACCAGTACCTTTGTAACCGTTATAGTGTTTATGTCAAGTGAAGTCGACTGGACTGTCAAGTTATCTGTATTCCGGATTAACAAATCAATGTTTTTAGGGATTTGTCGTTTCTTGAAAACGGGGGCTCGTGTGTGATTCGTTTGTGGTGTTTGGTCCAGCAAGGTTTCTCTGAATACGTTAAACTGACCATATTGCCAAACTGTTTATAGTGGCAACATCTACATTGGCCAGCGGTAGGATCCAGAGGAGAGTGCTGTACGTACAGAGTAATGTGCCAGGTCCGGAGCTCACATGGCCATTTCCCTACACGGACATTTTCGAACATGAACAACCCCCTACAGGCCATTATTACCCACAAAATCACTACCTAATGTTAAACTGCTTATAAATATGCTTTTATTTGAAAATTATTACTTAAAATGCAATGATTTCACTTGAAAAGAACATTGATTTGTCAATATCCGAACATCACTAACCAATATAAGTAAATAAATAAATAAATAAATAAATAAATATTTATTTTGTATTCTTTATTCTTTATTTAGTGATTCTTTAGTGATCTTAGTCTGAAGAGAACTGACTAGATATGGAAGGTTATATACATATTGCTCACGAGAGGGACGTGATTTCTCAGTCTAAGTAAACTTAGTCTCAGTGTATTTCGTTACACTCCACCACTGAGTCTAACAAAACCTAGTAGGAGGTCGCGTCAGGTAACCTTTGAGCAACTAATGACCGTCCAATCAAACGGGAGACGGTTAAATAGATTTAACCAATCAGACAACGGCTACTATTTTGGGATCGGAGGTACTTTCAAAATATTCAGGTCACTGACACAGATCTCTCCACACACAAAAATCCGCATATAACACAATTATATGATCTGCAGTATATACGCTTTGGGGTTTCTGTTGACATGGTTACCATTAGCTAATATTTCCTCAAGATGACATCCTTGAATATTATCAAAAACACCATTTTCAGTGACTGTTTACTCACCGTTGTCACAGTTCTACGTAAGCCGTATGCATCACCTGGAAGTGAGCGTAAGCTAAATAGCATTCGGAATCGTTCGGGTGTGAACCTTTTCAAGTTAAAAAGTTCAAAAGGTATGTGCGAATGTCCACTTTCGTGATTTGGTAAGCTGTGTTCTGATTGGTCAATCTCAAAGGTTACCTGACGTGACCTCCCATAAGGTTTTGTTAGACTCAGGTGTGGAGTGTAACGAAAAGTACTGAAACAAAGTTTACTTAGACTGGTTTCACTCAGGAGTGTGACAGGCCTAGGTAACTTGAGTTACGTACACTCCAATGCACGTGTGTGTCAAGTGGAACTATCATATGTTTCAGTGATTTTGTTTAACTTGAATCTGGAACTAACCACGACCCCCTTCTGGGGGATTTGAGCATTACCTGTATTTTGATATTTCCTTTGACAGACTGACATGGGCAACCACCAGCCACAGGCCAAGCAGACATGACTCAGACAAGTTACTTCGGCGCTAAATTCAAAACGTAAAGGGGATACAGTACTTCGCCTCCCTGCAAAGATGGGTGGATGTGTGATGCGATATGTCGTCCTAGCTGTACTCATGAGCTTCTGTGTAGATGGTGAGTACATGGTGTAAATGTGGTTGTGGGATATAAATACAGTTGTGCTATATCAATACAGTTATCAATACAGTTGTGGTATGTAAATAGTTGTTGGATATAAATGCAGTTATAAGTACAGTGGGATATAAATACAGTTATGGGATATAAATAGTTGTGCATATAGATACAGTTATAAATACAGCTGTAGGACATAAATAGTTATGGGATATAAATGCAGTTGCGCTTTACCAATTCAGTTATAAATACAGTTATGGGATATAAATACAGTTGTCTCTATAAATACAGTTATGGGATATAAATATAAATAATGCTGTAAGATAAAAATACAGTTGTGAGATGTAAACCAGCTGTGGGATATAAAAACAGTTGTGGATACAAATTCAGTTGTGGCATATAACTGAAGTTGTGGGATATGTGTACAACTGTGAGATATAAATACAGCTATGGGATATACATGCAGTTGTATGATATACCTACAGTTGTTGATACGTCTGGATGCGCTATGGAACTTTACTCTGTTATTTCTAAGGATGTGAAGTAAATGTCAGAGGGTCTCAAGTCGTGGACATTTACCGCTCTGGTGAAGGTTAGGCCAAAGGCATTGTATGGGGTTCGAACCCGTGATCAGCGGATCATAGCATCAAAAGGACCATAGCATCAAGAGGACGCATGCACAACGGTTTTTCCAAATATCCCCGTTCAGTCAAAAACATTATATCTTAGGGGTGGCGGGGCGAGGCTTATGGTTAAAGTGTTCGAAGACCACACCGAAGACCACGGTTCAGTTTCCACCTAGATACAACGTGCGAAACCCATTTCTGAATTCCCAGCCGTGACATTTTTGGAATATTGCTAAAAGCAGGGTAAAACTACACTTATCCACAATATCTTCATAGAAAGGGATTTAGATTAGCTAAGTGTTTATGTCATATTTGTTTATCCATGTTATGTGGGCATAAAACACATTTATATACAAATAAAGTATCTCGTTTCTTCTGTCTGTGGCTTAACACCGATGCCGTTTTGTTACTTTGTTAAATTATTGTGTTTATAAATACTTGTATTTTCCCTATGACCTTCAAGCACCTTTTGATACATCACAAATCTAGTTAGTCGCCTCTTACGACAAGCTGAGTCGCCTTTTATGGCAAGCATGGGTTGCTGAAGGCCTATTCTACCCCGGGACCTTCACGGGTAGGATGTTAAGTTCACCTGATGATAGGTGGTAACAGAGGAGATAGCTGTGACTCGTCCAGCCCTCGGTACTGGCACACATATCACAACATGGTTGGATTGCAGGATACCAGGTGTTGATTCACATATTGTGATGTTTAGTGCAGATATGAGGATATTGACCAAGGTATTGTATTGACAGGAAGGGAACATATTTCATGTACACACAGCGATGTATACATATGGGTGCCAGTGCTTTTGGTGCTGAAGTAATAAGCGGTATTATATGCTACTCAAAAAAGTAAAGGAACACTTGGTTTATCTTCATGGTACTTTGCTTTATCTGCCAACACATTCTGAGTGACAGAATGTAAATTTACGCCACTTATCATTATCCCAGAAATATTACAGCGGGGGACACCAGAAATGTGGGGAATCAAGCCTGGTTCTTCAGCGCGACGAACCCTTTAACCATTAGGCTATACAAACGCGCTCCAACCATGCTGGTTTAAGAAGTGTACGTGTAGCGTTATAAAGTATTCTAGCGCCAGGATGATCTCAACGTATCTAGGGATGGAGTTGCCCAGTGGGTAGCTATCGAGAGAGGCACGAGTTTGAAACTCGACAATACATCACACTTTTGAGGTCTTCCGCCTTAACGTTGTTGGGACAGTTCTAAACGCGCCTTTGGACAGGCACAGGACAGTTAACGGCCATACACGCTACAAAAACCTGACCACCCGATCCCCTTTTTGATCGGTTCTTACAAGCACTATTGGTCATCTCTGATCCCTATCCCCAACCTGGATGTAAACTATAATGGATAACCACTTTCCAGCTGAGACATAGCCTGTCGACGGTCTGACATAATCCAGGGACTGACAGCATGAGCATCGACCTAAGCAACTGGAGTACGATGACAAGCATCAACCGAGTCAGCGAGCCTGCATGGCCACCCCATCCCTTTAGTCACTGCACACGACACATATAGATTGCTGAGGACCATTTATATCCCGAATATTCACGGATCCTTCTGTGTGTGTACGTGCAGGACCGGTGTTCTTAATATCTACCTTTGGTTTGTCTCATCCATATTGAATGACACGTTAAACGTTGTACTGTAAAGGCAGTTCTACATATATATACATATATAAGAGGATTTCTTTTTACTCAACTCAGGGATTACTGAAGTGAATGACCGAACGTGGTTGACTCAGACAACACTGTACACTCACGACGTTCTCCACCATCAACAACATATTGCTGTACATGGCTTATCAAAACCCCCCTTATCTTAATATGTACAACCTTTCGTATTCAGGTTCACAGTTCTGTGCAAATTTAATCATATAAATATCATACGCTTGAAAGCCAACATCGTTCAAGCTTCCAGCAAAATGTTGTTCTGGTTCCAAACACGACAGGTTAAAAGCTATATCAGCATGTGCCAATGGATTGTATATCCCAGGCAAGCGAACTCGGATTTATATACGTGATAACGCAGAAGGATCGAGTTTAATGTGTCTCAGATAGGTTACTGAAAACGAAGCGAGATCACCATGTTTATCAAAGGTTAAACCGCACGAAGACCTCCATGACGACTAGCGACATTGGAAAAATGTCAAAAAAATACAGACAACGGATCTGCTTTTTAAAAATTAATTCTCGTTCAGGAACACAATACGGTAGACTATGACGAGGCGTGTATGTGTATTGTACTGAGCAAGCATGGAGTATTCAAGGTGACTTGAAAATGTCAGACCTGTCAGTTTGAAATCCGCATGTCATTCAGAATGTACTGAACAAATAGTTCTCTTGTTGTACAGATTAAGCTTGCCAGTGTCATGTTATCGCAAGAGAGCTTACATGGGGCTCTGTGGGTATGGTCATCACATGCGCTCGTGGCACTGCGAGGCTTAAAGATTTCTTTTTAATATGAAAGTTTTGAGATGACCCCTACTTGAACGTTTTCAAAAGTACGTTATATCTGTGGAGCGTTTCAAATCGGGTCATCTCAAAACTTTCATATTAAAAAGAAATCTTTAATCCTCGCAATGACACAAGCGCATGTGATGGACATGTACGTTTTCAGAAACGAGCTTGAGCTTGCAGTGCCTAATGCGTGTATAAGTCATACAAAGTTGGTTCATTTACAGTGGTAATTCGTTGAACACTCACGAAATATGAACGTATGCATCATGCAGGCAATAAAATCATCAGACAGACCAAGCACATGTTAAATGTTCACCCTCATTATGAAATTAATCGGCCGTGGTCATACTTCAGAGAAGGGTATGCTATATTTTATGTGCGCTTCAATCTGTTGTGAATATACCAGCATTATTTAACTTCAGGCTGAAGTACTACTTTTAGCATTTAGCTTCAGGCTGCAGTAATAGTTTTAGCATTTAGCTTCAGGATGAAGTAATAGTTTTAAGGTTTGTTTGCAACATTAACCAGTATTTACTCACCCATTCACTACTACATTGATTGCTTGCCACATTATCTAGAAACTAACATCTTATTTCAGCGAGAGATCCGACAGGTCCAAGCCCCTTAGTAACACAAAGTACCACAGAAACCTTCCAAGCAGGCACGTATAGCTTAGATGTTACTACACTTAGCTTTACTACGATGCTTCTTGTGCTTCTTGCTTATAGAATACCCTATGAGAGTTGGGGTGCCACCTCTAATAAGGTGTACCCTCGATCAACTAATAGAAACTTTTGCTCAAACAAAATCGTTTAACAAAAGCGTGATAAGAAATGTAGGATATTTTATGAATGACAACTCTTTAATAAATTATGAACGTTTCGGTGTAAATTCTTCAATCGTTGCCAACCAAGAGCTGCAACATAACATGATACAGAAGTTGCCATCTCTGAAGCATTATGCCTTTCCTATCAAACAAAACTGATTAGCGCGAAGCTGGGGATATGGTATTATGCGTCCGTCCGTCCGTCCGTTCAGATTGGAATATCTGAAGAACCGTTGCCTAGATTCTTTTCATATTTGGTATCTAGGTTTATCACAGTAAAAGGAAGCTCCCAGTCAGGTTTGCTGACATTAACCTTCATATCAAGGTCACAAGGGGACTTTAACGTTATACCTTGTCGGCGAGATATCTGAAGAACCGTTTACTGTATTTTCTTCGTATCCAACACCAAACTTTATCTAGGAAAGGTACAGTGCCCAGTCGAGTTTGGTGACCTTCAGTTAAATTTCAAGGTCATGTTGACGGTGTGTTTCATACACTGGTCAAGGTCTAAGTGACTTCAAAATATTTTTGTGTTTGAACAACTTTAGTGCAAGATATCAAGAGAGTGTGAGCGTAATGTTTTTGTTGACAGTTTACTTCATCTGAAACTACTATCTCCTCTTTCATTTCTTGTTAGGTTTGATTTGATAATATGTGGCGGGGGATTAGTGACGATGCTTGTTGAAGTCTCAGATTTCATCAGTGATCATCAACGGGAACTTTGCTTAATGGTGTGGTGAGGATTTACAGTTGATGGTTATATCCAGAGTGCACCCTGGGACTGGGACGGGTAAAATGGATACAAGGGACGGGTGGGTAATGAGTTGGGCTCGGGGTACCCGTCGTTAAGACAACGTAACTAATAGACTAAGCAATGATATATGTTATTCTTTCACGATTTATAAGGTTGCATTGTCTCTGAGGATTTGAACATAATTACAGCCACAAGATATTGCAAAAACACGAAATTTTGTCCTCCGAGATGAAGAATGTACTGCTATTTCTTATCAATTTGATGTCAGGAATTAACATAACGAGTATCCGGGTAGGGGGCAACAGGGGCTGGGATACCCGCTGTTGAAACTTTGGACCAGGACCAGTCACAGTGTATTCCTTTGATAGGGCTGGCTATAAAGATCGATAATCGATATTCATTTGACGATCATCGATCTTAGAGATCAATACCGACAACTATCTCTAGTCATCGAACATATAATCAATGTATTGCGACCTTTCACATTGATATTGTGTGCTGTATCTGTCTGACTATACAGTAGTCACCAGCCAGGGCCCTCAGTGTGAACCACAAGTGAATGTCTCCCTGACCAAGACACAACAACTATCTGGAGACCCAGTCTACTGTGTCAACTCAACTACACCAACATGCAACGACACCAACGACCTCAACTACACCATTGCCCGAAACTACGACATCTTTGAATTTAACGGTGCCTGTCTTGTGCTCCTTAAGACTAATTTTACTGAGAGGAGATATTGTGTAAGTATTTGCACATCGTGAAATTAATCCATTAATTAATTTTCCTATTTCTTTGGCAATCCTGATAACCATGGAAACCTTCCAAGGTGAAAAAGGGAACAATTCAGAAGGAGGAACACATATTTAAAAATTATTTCAAAATCAATTTGTTATGTATTTTCTCACAGCCTTTGTAATTTCTTATTTAATTATTACATTACGTAAACCTCTCTAAGTGGCATTTACAAAGTGGTATGATGATGAACAGACAACTACTTTATTGCAATAGATAGTAGAATCTATTCGGGTTGAAGAAGATCTTTCATTTTTCAGTTTTTATTTTTAAATATACTTTTTATTTATTTATTTACTGTTGTTTGTTTTGGGGTTTTTTTTGGGGGGGTTGTTTTTTGTTTTGTTTAGTTTTGGGGTTTTGTGTGTGTGTGGGGGGGGGGGGTGTATTAAGGAGTTGTCTATCCATAACATGTGTTCCTCTTCAAATTTTACGCAGACAAAAATAATCATGTTGGTTTGATCTATATTCCAGATTACAGTCTTTGCAACACAAATCGTTTCCGGTTCACCCCTACATGACAGATTTACACTGTGTGTGACATTCAACGAAGCACCAGTGTTTGGGAGTGATCTGAATCCTGCCGTCATTATTATTGCCCATGTCGACCAGTCAAGCACTATAGACATACCACTTAACACCACCCCTGATGCCATCTCACAGATTCAGTTAGCAGGCAGGTTTTAAATATTTAACAATGAAATTGATTTTTAGTTAACATACCGGTGTTGGTTAACATGTTTTGTGTAAATTTCAGACACTTCTTAAGCAGGGCTGGAATAAGTCTCAAGCTCTGAAATATTGTAAAATATACAGTTATTTTTATGTTCAAAATTGGTGTGCCAAAGGAACTTAAATCATCATTTTCACTATGTACCAGGCAATATTTTGCAGGATTTACAATACGCCTGTGTCATTAAGACATGGTTTCTTCGTCGACCTCTCCCAAATTTGTTGACAGAAGAAAACAGATTCGTCCATAATATTCAATTTTCCTTAATTATCCTCTGAAAAGAAAAGCACTAAAACAAAGTATGGTGCAGACTGGAAAAGCACATGGTCCAAGTCCTGAATTTAATTCTGGTCATTCAAAGCCTTCATTTGAAAACCTCTGAAAATATGCTTTTTTTATACAATACAATTGACTTTAACGGTTGGCTATGTTGCTGCAATAACAGAAAAAACCCGATTACCCATTCCTTAGGCTTTCTCTTTTCTTATTTTTTTTTTTCAAATCTCATCCCCGATCTATTATCTTCAGCAAATGGTTCTTTGCAAGGACCACCAGTTGTCCTAAGCCTGGTGTCCCTGTAACTCCTTTATGTTTTACCACAGATGTCAGTCCAAGCACAGTGGCCTCGGACTTCAGCATTACCAGTGACATGCCTGTCATCAACTATACAAAACCTACAAACCTGAGTGGGCTTGACAATGTTACCCGTGTTAATCTTACTGTCAATGTAAGTACGCAAATGTTACCAGCGTTGATATCTCTGTCCCTTGAAGCATGTCAGTGTTACTAGAGTTGATATCTCTGTCAATGCATGTCAGTATTACCAGTGTTGATCCTTGAAATTATATAAATATGTCAATGTTGCCAGTGTTGATCTCTATGTCAATGTAAGCATGTCAGTGTTATCGGAGTGGATCTCTGTCAATGTAAGTGTGTCAGTGTTTTGCCAGGGCAGATCTCTCTGTCAGTTATGAACTTGTGTCATGCTCCCTGACAATATAATGTTTGTTTTTTTAATCAAATGTGTATTTGCTCAAAATTGAAAAAAAAATCATTAGATCAACAAAAAAAAGTCAAAGGAATTATAATACTTATTCAATTTTTTGCTTGTATTAAAAGCACATGTAGAAATAATGGCTAAATTAGACCTGCAGCAGTCGATTCGTTGTCTATATGCTGGTAAATGAGTATGGGGATTTATTCATAACAACAGTCACTGGATTCTTCGGCCCAGTCCCGTTGTTTCACTGTATCAGATGGCAATATTGCTGGATGTGCATTAAGCAACAAATGAAGGAAGTCAACTAACAAAAAAAGGTTGGTTTTATCTCAGGTAACAGACGATGGGAACCCGCCCCTGTCGGCCCAAAAGGTGTTCACCCTGCTACTGGTCAATGACGCAGTGACCTGTGATGACACTCCAACTATCATTAATGTTGACACTACAGTTTCCCCACCTGCAGTTAAACCACTGTCATGTACATCAACGGCAGGGAACAGCATCTCTTACAAAGCCACTGTTCTATCAGGAAGTGAGTGACCTTGACCTTTATAAAGGGGCTTAACTCAGACTTTTTTGGCATCCACCGTCTCAGAATTTCCTTATGGCCATACCATACAGTTTTGGTAGGAAGGAAGTTGCAGATTTGACGCCTAATGTGATGGATGCAACACTTTTACTTAATGCGCACAGACATTATGAATTTTGAAAGCTGATGATGTTCATCATGCAGTGAAACATATGAACATACATTGATGATTGAAATGTTTTATGGAATGCATCAGTGATGATATTATTGGTGATCATGTTTAAATTGATTAACGTTCTTAGATTGGATTTCATTATAGTCCAGTGCGCATGTTATTTTTCTCAATCAGATTGCAGATTAACTGAGTTTTTTTTGTAAAAAAAACATTTTAGTTAAGGTTATCATGATTGAAATGAGCATATGTTTCTGACAGCTATTGAAATATGTATATTTATGACAACATACAGTTTTGACATGAACATATTCTCCCTTCCAGCCAACTTTGACATATCTGTGTTCAGCAACGGTTCCATTTCCATGAACACAACGTCCCAGGTGGCTGATTTCAATGTCACAGTGGAAGCTTCATCAATATATGATGTGCATACATCATTCAACTTCACAGTTAGTGCAGGTATGTGAATGGGCATCTGTTAGCCTTCAATACCTCTCCTGGGTATTATCAAGTGCCCAATGCTTGATTCATTAAGAGCCACTAATACTGGCATCTGATTGTCACACTGATGGAATATTACCTGCTGCTCTGAGATTGTGGAATACTGCTCATTTTTAACTGAAACAAAATTTATGGTCTCAATGTTTCAAGTTGATATAATCACCCTGTCCATGAAGGGCATTCTGGGCAAAATGCATGGTTCCCCAAAAAGGTTGAAGGTCTTTTTGACCCAGTGACATCAAGCATCACAGTCCTCTGTGCAGACTTCCACCTGTTTGCTGTTACAAGATCTGCATATCACAGGATCAAAGCCCTTGATGTTCATGAGCCATGGCTCATCAGCATTAATTTGTGCTTCTTTGTCTCATTAAAGCAGCAACATTGCTCAAAGCAATAGTTATAATCCTAAACTATCTTCAAGGTTAGATATTCTTGGATGAGATCAAGCAAATTGGCTCGAAGGAGATTTTGTTAAAACAGGTCTTCAGTAACCCATGCTTGTCATATGAACTGACTTACGAGATGGAGTGGTAAGGCTTGTTGACTTGGTTGATACATCTCGTGTATTCCAATAGCATAGATTGATGCTAATACTGACGATCACTGGATTATCTTATCCAGACTTGAATATTTACATACCACTGCCATGTTATTGAAATATTGCTGAGTGCAGCATTAAACAACATACCAACCATGATCATACCAGCGGAGATGATGATGATGATGATGGTGGTGATGATGATGATGATGATGATGATGATGATGATGATGATGAATGATGATGATGATGATGATGATGATGATGATGATGATGATGATGATGATGGTGGTGGTGGTGGTGGTGGTGGTGGTGGTGATGATGATGATGATGATGGTGATGATGATGATGATGATGATGATGATGATGATGATGATGATGATGGTGGTGGTGGTGGTGGTGGTGATGATGATGATGATGATGATGATGATGATGGTGGTGGTGGTGGTGGTGGTGGTGGTGGTGGTGGTGGTGGTGGTGGTGGTGATGATGATGATGATGATGATGATGATGGTGGTGGTGGTGGTGATGGTGGTGGTGGTGGTGGTGGTGGTGATGATGATGATGATGATGATGATGATGATGGTGGTGGTGGTGGTGGTGGTGGTGGTGGTGATGGTGGTGGTGGTGGTGGTGGTGATGATGATGATGATGATGATGATGATGATGATGATGGTGGTGGTGGTGGTGGTGGTGATGATGATGATGATGATGATGATGATGATGATGGTGGTGGTGGTGGTGGTGGTGGTGGTGGTGGTGATGGTGGTGGTGGTGGTGGTGGTGGTGGTGGTGATGATGATGATGATGATGATGGTGGTGGTGGTGGTGGTGGTGGTGGTGGTGGTGATGATGATGATGATGATGATGGTGGTGGTGGTGGTGGTGGTGGTGATGATGATGATGATGATGTCTAGAGCAAACCATTTTGTTTCAGGTAAGAAGCCCAGCTGCACTGTGTCCAGCTCAGTCTTGAATGTGAAACAAAAGGATACTGTAGGCACTACCTACATCAACTTCACCTGCGAGACAGCGGGCTCAAACAAAGATGCCATGGAGTTTGATATTGACAACGACATTGAGAATGATTTCTTTGCTGTGTCGGCAACGAGCAGGGAGGTCCAAGGGATGGCTGTTGGAAATGCTAGAATCTCACTGGCGGCAGTCTACAATGAAACCACCTTCCCTAGTTCTGTGAGTATGATATAGCACTCAATAACACTAGTTTCTGGACACTGTCGTCAGTGTTTCTGATTGTAGCAGGCTTCAAGTCTTGTATTATGTTACAATCGTGTGCCAGCGACAAGCTGTGTGGAAACATAATTCCTGATGAGGAAATTCAGTGGTTGATATTGTGAGTTCAGTTCCACGCCATGCTGCCAACAAGCCTGACCACCTGATCCAGTTTGGTGAAATCTTTTAGAAAGCATTGATTAATCGAAAACAGTTGTAATTACAAATCCCTTCTTATTGCAACAATGATGACAATGAATAGAATAAGTTAGCTGTATTGGTTATGATCTGCAACCAAACCCATCAAACACTGTTTGAATAAATATCAGTTTCATTATTTTCTGAAATACTCTTAACAGTCTTAAAACAAGGTGATGTGAATATTGTGAATAGTGCATATTATTGCTGAGTCAGCAGTTTTTCATCTACACCAGTGAAGCTTTCATTGAATGCAAATTTGTTGTTGGAAACTAATTTTTGTCTGTCAGTAACTTTGAACATATTATGTTTTGTCTTTCTTTCAGGTAACTGTGACTGTAAAAAATGTGTATGGAGAAACACAGTTGAGATTTAATGTGGTAATAGTGAACACACCACCGGTGTTCATACCATCAACCATCCCCGTGGTTACTGTGAGTGAGAAACTAGCATCAGACAGACAAGTTTATAACGTCAGTGCCACAGATGAGGAATCAAGTGTCACCTTCTCTTTACAGAGTAAGAGCAGGAGGGTGGTCCCTGGATGTAGATTCAGCTATACTGAGTCACAAAAGAAACTTCACAAACTGTAATATTTAAAAATAATTAATAATTTTTCTCTGATGATACATCTATGTATAGGAAATGGGATTCCTATCTTTCGACTCTGCAAAAACGTTAGTAAAACCCACTCAAACCCATTCATTCGTTGTGCAAATGAAGTTAGTGCCAAATCAGGTTTTGCACATGCCATTGATCACGTGATCTCCATATCAAAGTTTTCTTCATTTGCATCATCATCATCACGGTGTTTGCATTGGCCTCAACAATTGAAAAAAACAACGTTTAAACCATAGTTCTAACAGTACTTTAAATGCCACAATTGTCAAATGTGCAATGTGAATGTGCCATTGGCATGTTGCAAGCGGGAAGATCAGTTATCGACGTTGCAAGAACAATGGGATGTGGCCATCATACAGTGTATGACTTACGAGGTCATCTACAACAAACTGGCACCACTTCTGATTGCCCAAGGTGACGTCACAAGCAGAAGACCGTCAAATCGTCCTACGTCACCTACATGACAGATTTCTGCGGGCTACACAAACCAGGGCTGAGATGTTTAGAGCTCGTCTGTCCTCACAGACCATTTGAAATCGGTTGTGGGCTGCCAGTCTCCATTCTCGATGTCCATATTGTGACTTGACATTCTGTATACCCAAGTTTTGCAACAGCAGTGTAGCCTAATGAAACAGATTGAGGCACTATTAGTGTATTGAGTACATCACACAGATCTCACCAATGAAATAATAACGGTTTAACGATCTAACCATCTCTTGTTATTTTATATTGCCCTGGAGAAAGAATGTGAAGTTTCTTTTTTGACTCAGTATATTTAAATGCTATGATTTCTAAATACATCTGCTAGATGAATAAGATGTTAATATTGATAAATTAATGGTAACAGTGATGGCTTTGCAACTACTTGTTTTCCAAGTGTCCCTATAAAGAAGGTAGTGTTTCCTGATTTGTCAATCCAGACTATATTATTTTCACTAAATGAATCAGTTGCTACATGAGATATTTAATCCAGTAATAGAGTATGGGTGCTTTGTATATTCAGTTTAAAAATAGGAGGCCTATAGACTTTGTTAGGAATTGTTGTTTTTTTCTCGCTTAGATTAACACTTGCTGACTTTTACACATAATTTGAGAAACTTATTTTCAATGTACTTATTTGAAGCCCTGCATATGTGTTGTTGTAACTTGGTGCCAGCTCTTACTGCAAACATATTTTGCATAATGATAATAATATGTGATTTTATTTCCAGATGCAGTGAATTCCAGCATTCCTGTACCTTTCAGTATTGTGACCAGTACTGGGCAGATCTACACCAGTGGAAGTCTGAATGCTTCTCTGGATATGTCTTATACTGTCACAATTACAGTATGTATCTTACGTATATTGTGTAATGCAGAAATCACTTTGATGTTTGTCTTCTAATTTGCCAGTTATGGGCCTCATAAAATAACATTGATAAATCCCACAGAGAAATTATATTTTATGTTTATTAACACATCTGTCTTTGTTGTTATAGGTCACTGACGCTGGGGGTTTAAACAGCAGCACCAATGTGACCATCAACGTTGATGACATCAACGAGGCACCTCAGTGTGCCTACACCAGAAGTGTTGCATTGAATGTTGATGTAACAGTACCTGTCAATTATTCGGTTATCATACTGAATTGTTATGACTGGGATGTTACCGGCAACAACAGCCTACTCACATTCAGTCTTGAGGGGGTCAACGCACCATTTGCAGGTAGGCTGCCTCTCTCCTAGTATATTCTGAGGCTTCATTTCGGATCCTTTAACTTGTTTTAATGTTGAGTATGTACTCTTGAAAAAACGTAGGAGAACTTCATTTTTAATGTACAATTTTAAAATTGAGAAATGTATAGGAGTCAATCAATGTTGATACGATGATATATTGTTTTGAGAGTGCATCACCACTTGCACTTCCTTATGGCCATAGTTGTTTGTACAGTTATCGCTCTTGAAAGATGAGTGGTGTATGACGTAAAAATTTGCATGTGAACAAATTTCATTTTCTAACCAAGAGAAAACAAAAAACAGCTAGAAACATCCATAAACAACAACAATGATGGAAAATGATTGAAAAACAAAATGGTCTACAGTGATTTATCGACCTTCTTGAAAACCTTCAAAATCAAGAATGACACGCCATACACAAGTATGGCACTACTGTAAATATGTGTCTAGGGGCGGTGATTAAGAGAAATGGCAGTGCGTTCATAAGATGTCTCTCTTTGAAAGGTTTGCTAATGCTAATACTTCCTGTGCAAGTTAAAAGTTCATGTTCCCCTACTTTTTTACTGAAAAAATAGTATATTTAAATTTGCACTCACAACAGAAAAAAAACCAACAAGGACACAAACATTTAAACTTAAACATATGATTGTCCCTTTTGTATCCTTCGCCAGTGTTTGACAGACTGTCTGGGTCATCATACTTTTCATGTTAGAATATCTCGCCTTTCATCTTTTGAAGATTTGTACTTGCAAAGGATCAATTACCATAACACAACATTTCACACTTAACATGTACTTGCCCTGATTGAATTCCTTGGCAGCATGTTGATTGACAACCTTGTGCCTGTTGTAAGAAAAGATAATGAAACTGGTATATTATGGAAACTGAACATTGGTCTTGTATCCTATTGAGCAGTGTTCATTGTGTCATCCCCTGGTTTAACTTGTTAAAACAAAATATGTACATAAATCCTGATGTAGATGTATGAACATGCCTTGAATGAAGTGCCCACTTACCAATTTTGTCTAGTTATAATGTGGAAGAAACACAACAATCCCTATCCCACCCCTAAAATTAAAATCTGTATCCCCCTTTAAAACATTCTTGATCCAATCTCTAATGTACCATTTCCCATAGGTTCAATGAGGTTTTTCTCTTTCAGATTTCATCATAGTGTGACTTAGAGCAATGTTTAACTAGTGATTGTAACAATGTTTGCTCAATAGTCCCTGATTATTTAACATCAGTACCAATCTTTGATTGCAGCCTCATGTTTAGTGCTAGCCTCATGGTGTTTATCAAATTGAAGAAAACGTTTTAGTGGATGAATGTGTTCATTTGTTATCTGGGTTTTTTTCCAGATTTTTTTGGTTTCAATGACAGTATGAAAAGCGAGATTCTGATACTGCAGCCACTGAGTACCCTCAATCTGACAGCAACACCATCAACAACATTCAACGTCATCGTTGCAGATGGAGGGACTCCTTCACTGAATCTGACACTGCCGATTACTATCAACTTCTCAGGTATTCAGATGAACATCATATGGAAAAGAGTTAAATCATCAGTTACAGATTATCTCCCGAGTGAATGAATAATGACCAGATAATGCATCGGACAGTCAGGGACCATTCATTATTTATTGCTAGATCTGATGATGGCTCTCTTAAGGGGAGGTCACATATGTTGTTCTGGGAAGATAGAGGGAGATGTCAAATTTGTACACATGCTGGAAGGATCACTTATATTGCTTTGTACATAACTTGTTGGTGGGGATTTGGGTGGGTGGGGAAGCATCATTCACAATATGTACATCCTTGGTAGCTCCATGGCCATAAATTATGACTGGTTCCTTAATAAGATGATGTATCATTGCAGTTCACATAGGTTGTTGTGTTGTAATAAAATGATGCATAGTACTGATACTTTTGGTGTGTTTTTTTCAGTAGCAAACAAATGTCAACAGTTTTTCAGTTTGTGTTGCATCAGACTTATGTTCCTTGCTGTCTAGATCTGCTGTCCATAGGTTTCAATCTGGCTTCGCTGTAGTAATATACCTTGCTTGGTTTATCATCACAAAACTGTGCTCATGGTTTTCACCAAAGTGGTAATGCCCCATTGAACTGCGTCACATTGGCCTCTGTGACCTTCATCTGATCGAAGATGTTGCCTATTACATGATCCCAATCTCAAACCTCCTCAAAATGTCAAATTTTATGTATTATGTTCAGATATGCTAGATCAGCTTTAGGTTGATATTCAATGGACCTGAAAAATAATTTTTGTCAAACCGCTGAAGATTTTTCTTACCATTGCAATCCAGATAAGCGCCCTACATGTTCCAACACAAACCTCCAGGACTCCATCTCTGAGCGAAGTGCAGTCTCCTCCTGCCTTAACCTGACCCACAGTTGTACCGACCCCACCTCCACCGGTCTGACCTTCAACCTGACCAACACATCCCTGGGGTTTGTGGACCAGCCCCTCCTGGACTATTTCACCCTGGGAACCAATTCTGTGGGGTCCCAGCTGCCGTACCTTACTTTGTGCCTGGAGAAAAACGTCAGGGGGATGCCAGGGCTCTATACGGTAACAGAACAAGCATTCAATATTCTCGGGCCAGGGATTTTGGTTTGAGACTCAGGCTATTATCTTATGAAGGGAGGAACTTCAACCAATACAAAGAACACACAGTTCACGTTTTGTGGTTGTAGGGTAGCCTGGTGGTTAAAGATCTTCCTTGTTCTTATGGGCAAGATTCCTCAAAGGGTTAGAGTGTATGAAGTCTTCCCTGGTGTATACTCTTCTGCTGGAATCATTGCTGAAGGTCACATAAAACCACACTCAAAAACTATGTTCATGTTTAGAGAAGAATTGATGCATTTACTGTTCATTGTGTTTGTCACTCTCATGCTCATTGTAACCTGTGTGTTGTATATACAGTCAGTTCAACTGTGTCCTCGTTAATTCTCATTGAGTAATCAGAATAATGATGTGGGTTTTGTAACCACACCCTTTGAAAATTTGGTTCATTTCAACACACAAGTTATATACACACTGACACATGTAGCTCTAGTCTCATTGAGGGTGACACCTGGCATTTGGTATGAGGGCTGTGTACCTGTACGCAGGGATGTCAGTCAAAGTTTTGAAATCCAAATTCACCCCATCTGTAAGCTCTTTATCTGTGCCAGTTGGTTTGATGAAAGTCGTATATGCAATATATGTTTGGGGATTTCTTCCATCATTAGGATGATATAGCATAATGAATATACATAGAAAGCTGTTAACAGCATTGTAGACTTAGTTTGCTGCAGTTCATCCTCCAGAGTTACTTCCCTTACTATTGTCAGAATCCGATGTTCTTGGGTTCTAATACCAAATACGATAAGATCAATATTCTTCGTTCAGCAACATGTGTGATGAATTTCAAATCTCGAACATAGCAGATGTTACACTAAGGCTCATCTTCCTGGGGTAATTGCATGCTTTCTATTTATTTTTAAGGGTGTTCTTCTTGTATCCAACAATTTATTTTCAACTACACTAAACCTGACACTGGACGTGCTTGATGTCAATGACCTGCCAGTCATCAGTGGCCTCAACAACAACAACACCTACACCATCAGGGAAACATCAACAGTAATGACGCTAGTCACAACTCTGAATATCTCTGACCCAGATCCTGGAAGCAATGGTATTCTGTCTGTCAGTTTTGAAGGTAATGTCACTTTTGTTTTCAATAGACCTGATGCAGAATAGCCCGTTGTTAACATTACTGCCTTTATTGTGTGCCGATCAGAGCGTGTGCCCACAGAGCAAAATGTTGCGGGTTCGATCCCGGCTGTGTCATATGAAAAGATGTTATATTATGGTACTTGTTGGTCCCTTACTTAGCATTAATTGATACAATGAAATCTGGTCGGCTCTGAGTCAGTATAATGTTTCTGTGTGAGATTTTCATGCTAAGCTGCAACCTGGTGTAAAAACCAGTTTATATCTGGGCCAGTACAAGCAGCCACGCATTCACACAAATGTATATGTATGAGTGAAATAGTAGTATATGCAATGTTAAACCCAATTTTACCTCACCTCCTGTATTGGGAAGTTGGAATAAACACCCTTGTATTAGTTACATGAGGAAACATAATGGACTAAGAGAGAGGCTTGATGTCTTAGTGGATCACATATTACCATACTAATAGGACATTCTTTTATTGTTGAGGGTGACAACACTTGTTTCAGCAACATCTACAGCATCAACATCATCACCACTAAAATCCCCATTCTAATTTCTGTCGTGGTTCCGAGCTCCTCGTAAAACAAACCAGTCAAAACCAAACTTATCTTAAACTCATAAGTGGTCAGTCCAAAATACATTCTTCTGTAGTACTTAATAGAATAGAAGGACATTCTATCATCTACTTTGAACCATTTATAAATCCCTGATATGGTGGCTATTTCTCAAGGCTGTATCAATTTGTAACAAAGTTGTTTTTATGTACAGCTGTCGGCCCTTCGTCGGCACATGGTGGAGACTTTGAGTTTGACAATGTGACGAAGATGATTAAAGTAGCTAAGGTGCTGAACGCTACCAGGAACACTGACTATAACTACACAGTCACTGTAAGTACTGACAGACCTTGCTGACAGACCACGGGTCTGTGGTGGAGTAGCCTAGTGGTTAAAGTGTTTGCTCATCATGCAGAAGACTCAGGTTCGATTCCAAACATGGGTACAAGGTGTGAAGCCCATTTCTGCTGTCCCATGTCATGATATTGCTGGAATATTGCAAACAGTGGTGTAAAACTAAACTCACTCACTCACTCACTCATGATTGAGAGATGATAATTGTGATGCCTTAAAACCATTATGTGTTTTGTCTTATTTCCATATGTATTTGTGGTTTCATATTTTGCTTGTCACAAATAGATGCTATGAGTGTGTTTACCTCTACCCAGGTGAAGGTTTGGGAAACATGTTTATAGTGATTACAGCCTGTATACAATGCATTTGATCATTCAGCGTTAATTGTTTGGTGTTTGTATTCATAAACATCTGGAAAAGAGAAAGTGTATTTCCGTGTTTGATGGTAGCTGGAAATTAATAAAAAAATAATTATGCCATGGTGATGGTGAGGTATTTTCTATAGGTATAATACTTGTGTTTTATATTTTACTTGTATTTTTTGTTGCAATGTTTGGTGGACTTTTAAATGTTTTAAAGCGTTTGGAATTATTTTGGTAAGATTCTTTCATTCAAAGTGTTTTTTTGCCCAAATTGTTGAGGGCAGGTCTAACAAAAATACTTTTTTACATGTTAATTGTAGCTGATAGAGAACTGTCCAATTGTTATTGTTGTAAAGCACACAAGTATATCTTCAACATGTGCTTTTTATGTCTGTTGCTATAGGCAACAGATGGAGGAGGGCTGTCTACATCCGTCAATGTCATCATCATTGTTGAAGATGAGAATGAAGCTCCTAAATGTGAGCAGCCAGGAGACTTCACTGTGAATGCCACAGCTGGCCCTGACTTTGTGATCGGCCAACTCAACTGCTGGGACACTGACGTGAAGACTGAGTACAAGACGCTGGTGTATGATGTTCAACCATCGCAGGGTGGGTGACATTTGGCATAATGCAGTTTCACTTGTGTAGAACCCATGATCATAGTCCATGCAGTTCTTTAGCATTTAACTCCTTGAAAACTGTGTGAAGTGTACCAGATATCACTCAGTTGAGGAAAAGTGAGTTAGCCTTAGTGGTTACAGCATTTGCCTGTCATGATGAAAGCCTGGGTTTGATTCCCCGCTTTGCCACTTCTGTTGTTGTCTGCCATGACATGGGTGGGGTATTCCTAAAAGTGGGATAAAAACATACTCACTTGCTCAGATTTGGATCTGAAGAAGTAAATGACAGATTCATGAGACTCACATAAATAAGTTCGGAAGGTTAGAGTATTAGCTTCACTTGTTAGACACATGCCTGAAATTCTTCTGTTTGGGAATATTCATAAATGATTGAACCATTTCACAATCATGATCAACCACTGCTTTGAATGAGAAGACCATGTTCTACCATGGTTTTGTCAGGATGACCATGGTCTGCCATGGTAAAATGGCAATGACCATGGTCTGCCATCGTTTTTGGTGACCATGATCTATGATAACCATGGTCTACCATGAGAAGAAATGTTGGTGACCACAATTTATTACGGTAAACCATGGAAATGCCTTATTTACTGTGGTAAACCATGGTTGATCATGGTCAACCATGGTGACATTCAGCTGAGACTCACATAAATACGTTGAGAAGGTTAAAGTATTAGGATGACATGTTAGACACATGCCTGATATTCTTCTGTGTGGGAATATTCATAAATGAGTGAACCATTCCACAATCACTCATACAACAAAACAGGGAACTAAACACATGAAACATTATTTGATACGTTTCCACCATCTTTTCTTCCAGGGGCTACATCATTGATCAATGTGTCATCGGATGGCATCATCAAACTCTTGGATACCATACCATACCAACATGATCGACTTGTGTACCAGGTTACCGTTAGCAACGGTAGTCCAGGCAACACTATTGGCCCCTCTACCACAATCCAAGTGGTGATTGTCTATAACAGTAAGTGTCTGAATAATAATCCATCAGAAGATTCTTGTCAAACCTCTTTTAGATAGGTTAAGGGATGACATTATTGTCAACTGGAAATGACCACAAGTTTAGGACAACAGAAAATCTGAATAACTGAAGTATAGCCAAACTTTGTTAAAAAGACTCAGTTTTATCACTTGTATATTTCATAAAAGTACAACACTAGTTACTAGGAAAAAACATCATGCAAACATTTGGTCTTGATTATAACACATTCTGTTCATATGGTAAATCATATTTTATGTTCAGATTGTACAACATGTGCAGTTTCCCATGACAATCTGGATACAGAAAGGTCTGGTGACGTGTATGTATGGCTAGACAGAATGCAAGACGAAACTAGTGTTTATGTTACTCCATGGCCTGAAATCATGTACCATTTCCTTTTGCTCAGGAGAATGTTTTATACGTGTGACTACTAAGTGAAAAGAGGGCTAAAAACCTAAAGGTCCATTGCAACTCATAAATCAGGACTTAACATTTTTTTGTCTGTAACTTTTGGAGATCATAAACCAAGATGGTATGCTTTATTGAAATTTATACATTACTGTCACATTTGTGAATTTCACTTTTGTAAAAACAATCCTCCATTTTAGAGTCATCATTTTCATTCTTCTATTCACAGCAGAGTGAATACATTTGATAAAGGATTTGACCCCCAAACTGCAAATGGTGCAAAAACCTTACAAGGCAATAACGCTGACAACTTAAGGTCCAAAACACAGCCACAATACACAACTATGATACACAACTAAGATACCCAACATAGATGCACCACTATGATAAAAAGCTGTGATACTATCATGGAATAATAATTTATACAAAAATTCATTTATTACCACTACAGACATTATACATTAGGATTCAGATATTAAGAAAATATACACATAGAATATTAATTTCATCATGATCAGTAGTAGCTTAGAGGAAGACACCAGTTTAAAGCAAGAACTAATTTCATATATCTACATCTCCACAAGGGTTTAAAATTACAAGTGCATTGTTTAAAGATGTTTGTACATAAATCTTAGAGTGAGATATTCAAAATACCATGGTTACACAAACCGGTCATTAAGACAAAAGCTGAATCTAGACAGTTTAATGAGCTTCTTTGAAGAAAACATATCATTAGTACAACAGTGTGAAAACATTTTTAATTAGGGTCATTAAGCCATGGCCCAGTGAAGCACATCTATTGTAATCCAAGCTATTATAATTGATACGTCAAAACAGGCTTGGATAGAACTAGCCCAAGCATACAGTAAATGTGCCAGCAGGATTAATGCCACTTAAGATAGGATTAATAGGATTAAGAGCACTCCCCTCTGCCTGATTATTCCAGTAGGTCACACCCATTCTGTATATTCAGTATTTCGTTGGCTATTATAGGGCACACCCATTTTGTATCTTTTAACGAGCCACAACCTTTTTATTGTTTCAAGTTTAGTTAAATAGTCTCCAATTCCATTTGCAGCTCAGAAGGGTTTAGACTTCCAACTCAGACCAACTCTAGGCCTGAGCCCAGAGGGTTGTACCTTGTTATTCTATTTCTTGTTAATAAAATTGTAATTAGCTTCTTGCGACTTTGGACTCTTTGCTGAGTTAATTCCCCCAAGCAGACCAGCACGTCAGTTAGATAAGGGATTTCACTGGTATGCTCATTTGGACACGAGACCCTGATCATAATAATACACAACTTTGAAACACAACACATAATTCTTCACCAACCTCAGGCTGGTTTGTCCAATATGTGAAAGATGATCATTTGGTGAAACATTGTCATGGTACATCATCATTACACGTCCAGTGTTGCGTATATGAATAGGGATAATCTTCGGATCATTGTCAAGGTCATGTGTATTTCAGAGGCATTTCCACCCACCTGCAACGCGACCAGTGTGAGTGTCCAGTTCAAGGACACAGACAGTGTCGGGTGTGCAGCTCAGAAGGTCAAATGTACTAACCCCCTTCGCAAACTGCCCAGCATCAAGATGACCAACTTCCCAGATGGCTTCAAGCTGGAACAGGAAGAGTCTGGAGCTTCTGTTGCCTTCCGAATGTGTGCCAACAGCACCAGCTTCAAGAATAGTGTCGGCAGCCATGACGTAATGATTCCTGAAGATTTCTTATTTAATTCTGATGTAAAATGCCAATTTACACAAAATGCTTTAGAATGATTTTGGCCAGAAATATGTTTGGGAGTCTGGTAAGAAATTCACTCATTTCTGTTTCTGTAAAATTTGCACTAATATACTAAAATGCCAATTTGGTTCATGCCAAATTATTGCAGTAAACTTGGACAAAGGACTGTGACCGTATCCCAGTCCATCCAGCTGTAAATGGGTACCTCATAAGTATCGGAAAGTCAATTTAACCATTGTGTGCCTAGTGGTTGCATGAGTTGTATACTCCCAAGGGAGTTGAGATTGATAATACGATGTGCTATTGAGATTCATATCCAATGATCGAGGGAAAAACCAGCACCACATATTAGTTGCATGGATATGTGTGAATATCCCACGATAATAAAAATGAACCAATTCTGGTCAGATATCCAGATTAATAAATGATTGAATATCCGTACGTAGCTGCTAGCAGTCATACTGGTGGTGGGGTTACTATGGAGGGATAGTAAGGCCACTTATATAGTTCTGAACTCCACGTGGCCCAGGCATGCTAGAATCAGTCTCCATCATGATTTTTCTGGAATAATGCAAAAAGTGACATTAAACCATACTCACTCACTCAAACCATTATAACTCACTCAGTCACTATACACTCATACAACATACAGGTTATAATTACCCAGGGTAAACCTGTCTGTTAGGCTCTAGAAGGTGAATAGTCATATTACAAGTGGACACAGTTGTCACACACCCTTTTTAATCATGAAACCTTTTCTGTGAACTTATTTGTCTGGTTGTTATCAACAATATCTTTTTAAATGAGATAAACATTTAGAATTCAGTAGAAGCATTATCTATCAGACATTAATCAAAATCATGAAAATACCATTTATCTTGAAATCCTCAGCAGGATTGGCTACATTTTTAGGAAGTATTTGATTTATTCCAGGTGAAAGTGATTGTGGAAAATGGTCTTGGCAATGTCACTGTGACCTGGAGTGTTGTAGTAGAGGATGTCAATGAAGAGCCACGCTTCCAAGAAGCTGAATATCACGGAGCCATACCTGAAACCACGCCTGTAGGGACTACAATCACCGTTTTGCAGATCAGCAATGGATCTTTCAGTGAGACAGGGCTGAAAACTACTGATGGACTGGACATTATCCGAGTAACAGACCCGGACAAACACACACCACAGCTTCAGATCAAGAGGATTGCAGCTCCAGGTATGTTCTGTGGTGCAAAACACAGGGAAACAGTCTCCAGTCTCTTGGGAAATCTTACTCACTCACTCCTGTTTGTATGCATCATGTCTGCATTTTCATAAAAAGATGGACCCGAGAGGATGTAGGTTATGACTTACCTTCAATAACCCACAACTGTTGTAAGAGGCAACAAAGACGATTAGGTGATCAGGCCCACTGACTTGGTTGACACATTGGTCACTGGTTCCCAGTTGCGCAGATTGATGCTCATGCTGTTGACCACTGGATTGTCTTGTCCAGACACCATTATTTACAGACTGCTGCCATATAGCTGTAATATTGCTGAATTACTGATAAACAGCTGCAGCGACAAGAGTTGTTGCTCATGACATCGAGCACCAGTTTACATTGTCTTGGTTATATTGTAAGAGATGAGTGCCAGTTTAGACAGCTTCCACTATATCAGTTGCTCGTGTTTTCATGCAAGCTCGTACTAGTACAAAGAGCATGACATGTGAAATTGCATGGAACTTCATTCCAGTGGCAAAAAGTGATGTTCATTGCATCAACCACTTGTTCACATCATCTTGCTTACAGTCCACTTTGAATGAATGTTGTTGACTGCAGAGTTGACAACATCCATTGAAGAATGCTCATCAGTCACACAATGACCAGCTACCGAGTCACAAATTTGGGGTGATATTGGCACATAAGAGCTTAAAAGGATTAAGAACATTGGAGTAAGTGTCAGCAACATCCATTGATGGTAACTGACTACATTACATGGATGGTATTTTGATGGAGATAAATAGACAGATGTGAATAAGATTTGGAGATACCTGTTCACCTAGTGTATGATGTTAAATACTACACAATGGCAAGAGACCAACACTTCATGTCTAATTTATAGTGACTTTGCCAAATAATGCATATAAAGTACGTATAAAGTATGAACAGGTACATTTCAGTATTTTTATTTCAGGAAAGATCTTTTTTAAGAGTAATCAAACAGCTGTATCTGCCGATAATCTACCCATCGAGTTCTCTTCATCCAGCATGTCTGTCTCATACTTCTCTGTTCGGGATACCTTGGACAAGACTCTCAAGTACCAGTTCACCATTGAGGTAAAACATATACACATATTACAAGTTTTCTGTCAAACTGACTTGAACCAGGCAGTATAACTAAACTGACTGTAAAAAAAAACACATCGTACCTGTTCTGATGGAACTTACTGTGTAAAGCTGCATTTAAATATTCCCCCTGACACTGATGCCTGTAGCATCTACAGTCAGATCCTTTCAGTAGCCTGAATTGTTGTCATCAAATATTGTATATTACTAAATTGAACAAATCATGGCAATATCTGAAAGGAACTTTAATGTACATCTGATGTCAATTGGACCAGTACTTAACCTTGTACTGCTTGTTTAATGAACAAACACTTTCCCTTAACGTAAAGTAGGAAAGGTGATTGTAATATCTAACACTTCCCTCTTTCAAAAACACTTCAAAACACGTAGTAAGTTGTAATGTTCATTTGACAACTTTTACGAGTACTGTTATTGATTGTATTCTTCAACTTATTCCCTTTGATTAATTATCTACCCGAAACATCATTACTTTGCTTTTGACAACTTGATGATATGGACCCGTTGATGATGCACGTGTAGGAGAATTTTTTCCAATAAAATAGGGAAAAATAGTTTATAATTCTAATTCTGTCGGGTGTAACATTATTGTGGATATAGAACAGAAAACAAACATGGATTTTTAGAATAATGGTCAGTATAATCTTTGTTAGATATTATTTTCACTTACGTTTTACATCCAAGACTGTAACTGGCAGATGTCAGATGCAGGGGGTCAGCTTATGCACGAAACATACCATTTTGACACTGACTTGGGGGGTCAAGTTAGGGGGTCGGCTTATCTATGGGGTTGGCTTATACACGGTAATATATGGTAAATATATATTCCACTCCTGTCCACAAATGCCTGAGTTATTGCTACCTGGAAAAATCATAGCGTCAGTGAGTGAGAATGGTTTTATGCCGCATCTAGCCATATTCCAACAAAATCATAGTGGAGGACACCAGAAATAGACTTCAGACATTGTACCAATGTGGGGAATCAAACCCATGTTTTTGGCATGATGAGTGAATGCTTTAGGTACTAAGGCTACCCCACTGCCCTGCTAAAAGCAGAAAAAATATGAGCTGACTATGTTATACCCTCTTACTCTAACCCCAATCTGATTTTGTCAACATGTTTTTCATATAGATAAATACTTTTCAGGAATAATACCCAGAACAGCTTATGTGGATCTAATCTGAAACATATTAAGATTTCTCCAAACTGCATCATCACTGCCTCCATGTTTACTTCGAGATTAACTGTTTTTGATTTAAGTCAACTCCTTGTAGCAAAACTGAATTATATTCATATCTGTATTTATGAGGCTGTAGCTGAGTAGTTCAAATCCAAGGGAGGTTTACTTGTACCTACTCTGTTCCAGGCAGTAGATGGAGGTAATCTGTCAACATCAGTGGTGTACACCTTGGACATCATCGACATCAATGAAGCACCAACATGTGATGACTCTAGTCTCACCTTCAATATAAGTCTTGTGACTGAGGTGGGCACCACCATGACAACACTGACATGCACTGACCCTGACTATGATGCCAACAACACCATGACTGTGTACACCATAGAAGGGGCAGATCAAGGTGAGTCACATTGTGGTGCTATAACAAGTGTCCAAAGAGGTGTTATGTTGGGACTAATCAAGATGGTTTTACAAGGGGAATATTGACAGCAGTGTATTACAGAGGAGAGGCCACATGATTGTATACTCACTCACTCACTCACTCACTCACTCACTCACTCACTCACTCATGGAACTAAAAACAACACTGAGAAATATGAGCAAGTCAATAGTTGAAAATTAAAGTTATTGAGAATAGTTTATATACTCAACTGTTGATGAATTAGAATAGTCAAGTATAACAATTCAATAAATCTCAACACATCTACCATAAGAACCTTCTAGAACTGAGTGGTCTCTCTCCAGCACCTTATTAATGATCCTGGGTTTCCATTTACTGATACCCCATTTATCAACAAATATGTCTTGATGACTGAAGGGCTCAGACGCTGCTGAATGTTGTCTCCTAGGACACACTCGATCAGTACTTCTACAGGTCTACAGAGATGTTTTTAATCATATATATATGTTCTTTCTCAGAGTTTTTCAACATCAGCTCGAGCGGTGTCATCACACTTGGGAAGAGGTTGCCACGAGACAGGGACACCCTTCAGTTGCAGGCAGTGGCAAGTGATGCTGCAAACAGTAGTCTGAAGCATGTGGTTGACATCACCGTCAATGTTAATCGTATGTATACAACATCATCAGTCACCATATTTGACTCTAGCAACCAAGTTTGCTTTGTGAACTGAGGTTAATGCCATTTTGAAGAGTATTCCTGCTACATGACAGTGTGTCAGGAGGAAAGCCAGTAATGCATATTTCAGGTCTGTTTACCACTTTGCTGAACCCCACAAGTATCAGTATGGCGCTGACAGACTTAAACATGATTGCGGTAACAAGGATTGTATCCGATGTTGTTGTACAAGTAGTTTTCCAATGTTGTGGGTATTTGATGTTGTACAAGTGGGTATTTGATGTTGTACAAGTGGGTATTTGATGGTGTACAAGTGGATATTTTACGTTGTTATACAAGTATTTTTCCGATGTTGTACAAATTAATGGATGTTTGATGTTGTACAAGTGAGTATCTGATGGTGTTATACAAGTAGTTTCCCAGTGTTGTCGTACAAGAAGGTATCGATGTTGATATACAAGTTGATATCTGATGTTGTACAAATGGGTATCTGATGTGGTTACACAAGAGAGTATTAGATTTTGTGGTACAAATAGATATCAGATATTGTTGTACAGGTAGGTATCCAGTGTTGTAGATGTGAGTATCTGATGTTGTTGTATAATTGGGTATCCAATGTTGTTGTACTTGTAAGCATGTATCCGAGTTGTCGCTCTGTGGACATGTGTCTGATGTGTTTCAGGATCTGTCAGTGCCAGGTGTGAACTTCGTCAGGTAAACCCTCCCGTGTGGATCATCAACAGTGTCATATCCCTGAATGTGACCTGCACTGACCCGACAGCAGACGCGAACAGCACACTGACGTACACAGAAAGCGGAAACTACACCAGTGGATTTACTCAAGTTGGAGACTCGGGGTCCTACAGATTACACTACACACAGACAACCAATGGCACATATTATGTGAGTAGACCACTCATACGTCAGAATATGTTCTTAGACCATGTGCACCGTGTTTGATGATTGATGTAAGAGGTGACCAAGAGGTGGTCATGTCATCGTATCCCAGTTGCGTAGATTGATGCTCATGCTGTTGATCTCTGAATTGTCTGGTCCAGACTTAATTTTTCACAGACTACCTAGAACATTGCTGAGTGCAATGTTAAACACATTGTCCCATTTGAATCTTACTTCACAAGAGTTATCTCCAAACTCAGCTGGAATTGTGGACAGTTCACTCACTCTACCCTATTGCTGTTGAAATGGTCAAGCACTGAGGTGTTGATGTGCATGACTGCCAAGACACGATAAGTTACATGCACCTGTATTTATAGCTGGATTATTACAGATAGTATGAACATGCACACTAAAAGCATCTTCCTCACAAACTCATCTTTTACAAGCAGTTACCTCCCTTGTGTCAGGGAGACATTCAACAGCGTTCAGTTACGTTCTGTATTCAAAACAAGCTTCCAGTCTGCATCTGTTTGAACAGAATGAAACAATGTTATGTATGTTTCTTTCTTCCATTTTTTCTGTTACATTTACACTTTCAGATTGAGATAACAGTAGACAATGGCTTAAAGAATGTAACTCTCCAAGCTGACATAGGGGTGGTATACCTGCGATCAACACCAGCCTTTGACCAACTGAAGTACGAGGTTAATGTTACGGAGAATATTGCTGTTGGCGACACCTTTCTGACAGTGCAGGCAATGACGGGTGGAAACTTTTCAGGCAATATCACATACGAGATTACAGGTACTTTAATCAACAATCTCTCCCACACACTGAGTAAACCAAACGTGTATTTTCCTTGATTTGTAGATTCTTAGTGTTATTTTACAGATGCAGGCATAATCAACCACCGCGATGATCAATAATCACACTGAAATCCTAAGTAATATTGTCAAGTATTTTCAGTCAAACTACTTTTCTTTCATTTGCGCTTTTTTACACATTTTGGACATTCTTATCCTAATAACAACAAAAACATGGTTTTACCAACTGAGAAAAATATCATAATTTCTCTGAAAATTAATATATGAGTGATCCTATTCTGGCCCTTGTCAAAATCAGGTATGTACTTCATTTTTTTACTTAAAAAATAATAAAAGGATAAACAAATAAAATTAAGTTAATTCATTTTAAATTTACCTTTTGGTTTTTCGGTTTTTTGTTTGATTGCTATTAATTGTTATGATGTAAGAATGTTTCAGTAATATGTGACTGATTTCAGCCTACGAACCAGTCTCTGTGAGCTCGTATTTCCTGGTGAAACCTGAGACAGGTGAGCTGCAGACCCTAAAGAGCTTGAAGGAATTGCTGAGGCAAAGGAGATTTGAAGTCACTTTGACAGTGCAGGTACTGATGTTTAAATTATGTAACACAGACAATACAGGTATTGAAAGTTACATTGTGTTGCTGCACGTATTGATGGCTACATTGTGTTACAGCATATATTGATGGTTATATTGTGTTACTGCACATATTGACGGTTACATTGTCTTACACTGCTAGCTCATGTGTTAGTTGTAACAAGGATATCTACAGTCACATCAAGTAATAACATACTGAATTAGCTGGCATGTAAATGTCCCGAAAAATGGCAAACTACAATATCAGTATCATTTGACATTAAACATATATGAATTCTACAGTTGTCTTTCACAAGTACACAATATGCATGTTCATCTTCAAAACTGTTTTCTGTATCCAGGCAACAGATACCTTGTCTCTCTTGAAATCTACAGTCAGCATAAAGGTGATCATCCAGGAAATCAACATCCCACCCGAATGTGATGCCATCCCTGATACGGTCAAGGTCAGCCTTAGCAAGAGTGTTGGTTCATCAGTCCTGAAGGTGAACTGCACAGATGCCAACTTCAAGCAGTCACTGAACCAAGTCAGCTATACTTTGAATGGTAGTTGAAGAGTGTATGCCATGCAGCATATGTGCCACTATCTATATACTGTATGTACTGTGAAATATGACTATTATTTCAGTGGGATAGCATAATGGTTAAAGCTTTTGCTCATCATGACGAAAATCTGGGTTCAGTTCCCCACGTGGGTACAATGTGTGAAGCCCATTTCTGGTATTCCCCTCTGTGGTGTTCCTTGAATATGACTAAAACTGGCATAAAGCTAAACTCACTCAGGAACTTCACTGTAATCACAAGAAATAAGTTGACCAATCCAACAAAATGTTGTTGTTGTTGTTTACTGACCACTGTAAGTTTTAGTCAAAATGTACAGAACAAACAATGGTTTTAATAAACTGCTAAAGAGGATTTGAACGAGGATTTTTGGTTATGAATATAATCTGGCAGATATTTTGTTGTATTGCACAAACAGTGTATGTTCATGCTATCAGTCATCAGATTACCTGTAAACAAGTAGTTGTGATGATTTTGAAATGTAAAACAGTATCCATTGAACTGTTTATTCTCTATAGATAACGAGCTATGAACAAGCCAGGATGACATATCCCATGTTTCTAATTCCAGATTCTAATTACTTTGCTCTGAGTGACAAAGGGGACATCACCCTGAAGCAGCCGTTGGCTCTCAATAGACAAACCTACGTACTGAGGATAGGAATCACGGATGGACACAGCA
The DNA here is from genome assembly GCF_037392515.1 of Haliotis asinina. NCBI lineage: Eukaryota > Metazoa > Mollusca > Gastropoda > Lepetellida > Haliotidae > Haliotis > Haliotis asinina. The sequence continues at coordinate 33,565,901 of NC_090285.1, forward strand.
ACCAGCAAGTCACAGTAGTCGTTATTCGTGTTCAGTGTGCGTTTACATGCTTTTAATTATCTGTAGCAGATCACAGTCAGTGTGTGAAATAGCCACTTACCCTCCTGCAGTCAGGCCAGGAAATCTCCACAGTCACTGGCTTGACTGACTACTGAATTGTTTCTGGGTCATTTCATAAATACACCACTCTCTCTGACTTGTTAAGTCATGATTCACTTTCATAACATGCAAGATTAAGGCCTGATAAAATGTGTATCACATTAGCAGCTTAATGAAGAACCCATCCTTGTCAACATTCAAAGTTCAGTCTAGTGAATTATTTTGTGGACTAGTAACTTTCAGGCACAGCGAGTCCGACTGGCTAGCAAACTTGGAAAACTGTTTCCAACACTGAACTAAGTGGTCATGTTCCTTAGTACCTCAGTGACTGCTAATACTGTATTGTAAGTTAGGGAGTGAACATAACTGTTCCCAAGGTTGGTATCCGGTACCCCATACTGTTCCACAGTTCAACATGGTGTTTCTCTGTATTCAATGCTGATCCTTGAGTACCCCTTGGTGTTAAGCAGTTCCTAATGTGGGTACCTAGTACCCTATTTGTTCCATGGGTGCTAATGTTGTTCCCCAGTACCCCATGATGTTCTTCAGCACCCGTGCTGTTCCCCAGTACCCAATTATATTGCTTTGTACCCCTTGTTTATGCTTAGTATACAATTCTGCTGCTCAGTACCCCTTTCTGTTACACTGTAGTCCATTCTGCTGCTCAGTAGGCTTGGTTCTGTTGCCTTGTTCACCATGACAGATGCTGTGTCAAGGGTTTGTGGGCCTAAAGTGAAAGGGGCCATTTCCTTGAAATTTACTCTACATATACACTGTGACTGGTGTGCAAACCGTATAACTTAAGGATTTAAAGGAACAGTTTTGAGGCTTCTCATGCTGCACTTTGATCTAAGTCACAACTGCTTTCAGTGTTACCCATGGAACTACTTCATAACCTGCCCATGAAGATCCGTGTTAGAACTGATCTTCAGCAAACCATGCATGGCATAAGAGGTGACTAACAGGATCAAGTGGTCTGGCCTGCTGATTTGGTTGATGTGTGTCATTGTATCCCAGTTGTGTAGATTAATGCTCATGTTGTTGACCACTGGTTTATCTGGTCCACACATGATTATTTACAGGCCACCACCACATAGTTAGAATATTGTCGAGTGCGATGCTAAACAAAAAACTTCATGTGCTGTTTTTTGTTTAAAGATGCATCTTGTATTTTGAAACAGAATGTTGCAACATGTATCTTTGCATTTTCAGTGACACAGAATTTCACTATTAAGCTTGTTAAAACCACAACCACATCGATGCAGCTTCATTGGAGCTTTGTGCGAGCTGACTACATCATTATAGTAAACCGCTTCATTGTGGAGTACCAGGGAGGAAACAAGGTGTACACTCCCAAGATTGTAGTGGAGAAGACAAATGGGACATACTTGACCGGTCTCCAGCCTGGGACCATTCACGTCATCTCAGTCAAGGCAGAGACAATATTTGGCAATGCCACATCAAACACTTTGACAGACAGTACAAGAGGTGAGATATATACTGAACAGGAAAAGAAACACAGTCTTCAAAAAAATTAAATCTCATAAAAGTAAGCATTCATGTTTATATCTTCTATTTAAAAACTTGACCAAAAAGCAGAGTTGCGTTTGTTTTGCTGTTCAGTATACCATCAAGTGACCTGTAAAATATCATTGAGGTTAGTGCATTCATTCTATACAATATTTCATTACCAGTGCCATTTGTGTAATAGTAGAGCAGATAAAATTGTTCTTGAACATCACTTTGATAGAATAAGAAAAGCTTGAATCTTGACTTTACCAGCCTGAGGGTTTAGGAAGTCTGAAAGTTCTATAACCTGGTGCTGACCACTTGTTTGTGGCAGAGGTTCCTGTGCTGACCAAGATGGCTGTGAGGTACAAGGATAAGAATATGACATGGATGCCAGATTTCAACAACCTCACCTCCAGTGCTGCTAAAGCCTACAAAACTACAACTGAAATCAGTGTAAGTGTTATGATCCTTTACTCTCCACACATTCCACACCTCAAGACATATATCGTCTCTCCCTGCTCTCTCTCTCACTCTCCACACATTAAAACGTACACCCTCTCTCCCTACTCTCTCTCGCTCATTCCACACCTGAAAACATACACCTTCTATCCCTACTCTCTCTGTCACATTCTACAACTCAAAACAGACTCTCTCCCTCCCTACTCTCTTATACACCACACCTCAACACATACACCGTATCTCACTACTCTCTCTCTCACACTCCACACTTCAAAACATACACCCTTTCTCCCTCCTCTCTCTCACACTCCACTCCTCAACACATACACCCTCTCTCCTTACTCACGCTCTCACTCCACACCTCAACACATACACCCTTTCTCACTACTCTCTCTCTCTCTCTCTCAGTCAAGACACCTCAACATATACACCCTCTCTCTCTCTCACACAAGCACACAGACCTGCACACATGAGTGTGCACAAACAAAACCCAAACACATACTCCATCTCTCTCTATACACACATATGCATGCACACACACACACACCACATGCCTCTATATACAGTGACACCACTACACTCAAAGACCAACTCTACACACATGCTCTCTCGCTCTCTCTTTCTCTCTCTCTCTCTCTCTCTCACACACAAACACACACACATCTTGTGTAATAATTACATTTACCTGTTTCAGTTGAGGAAGGCTCTTAAGGCTGTCACTGGACTGCATGAAGTAATAGTTATTGGTCTAAGGTAATCCAACAAAGTATTATTATTTTACTCAAAATTATTATATTTCATCAATAATATAGTACAGTTAAATGTTTACTTGCACATACCGAGATACAGAGAGTACTATACTAAGTTTATGCTAAACACATTTAACAATAATTGTTGACATTATTACACGTAATTAACTTTATGTGTAACTTTCAAGTGTGAGCAAAGGTTAGTATGCTTGTTTGCAAAACATGCTGCTTGCCAATTAAAAGTGTAACCTCCTCTTCCAAAAAGCTGGGATGGTGGGGTAGTTTTGGGGTTAGTCTCCACACATCACACCAAAGATCCAGGTTCAATTCCCCACATGGGCACAAGGTGTGAAGCACATTTCTGGCATCCCCTGCCATGATATTGCTTGAATATTGCTAAAAGCAACTTAAAACAATGCTCACTCACTCCTAAGAGGTGTCCCATTGTAAAAGTGTTTGTATTTGAGAATGTGAAGGCTATTTTGTGTTTGCAGCTCGGGGAGTGTTTTAGTGGATGCTGTGGTGGCAGTCAACCAGACAGGGAACATCACCGAGGCCGAAAGAGATTTCCGGAACGCTGTCAACACTGGCCAACTCGGTGATCAAATTGTCGATGCAGGCTTTGTGGATGTTAAGAGAGGAGGTCTGTGGAACCTATTAATCCTTTAAAGAACTAAACAATTTATGATATATTCATTTCTGGTGTTTTGATACGATCGACTGCTTACAGTGTCACACCAACAGGGATAATTAACTTGAAAATGAAATAGTTTTTATAAAATAACTGGATAACAGGATGTTTTTATTACTGAAGATTATTTGAAGATCAACATAAAGTAGTATTTATTACAAAGTAAATAACTTGAGACGAGTATGCTTCATAATAGAACATTTTTTCCCAATGACCTTTTTTCCTATTTACCTTAACACACAATGTGTTTTTTTCGCAGAAAAGTTAACCATTGCAACATTTGCTAATTGATGATGAAATCCTTATGAATAGTATACAAAATTTCTTACTTCAGGTTATCCTTTACATTTTCAGACAAGTATGCAGTTATAACGTCCATGACCCTGGGTTCAGGTGACACCACCGTGAGCGAGGATGCGGACGTTTCTGTGGAGTGTGTGTTCAGACTAGTGGGTGACAGCCCCTCCCCAAGAGTCAAGTGGACATTGAATGACAAGGCCATATCTGCAACATCCTCCGGCAAATATACACCCAGCATCACCCCACTGGATACTGATGTGTTTGGATATGTCGCTAATCTTAGCATTGTCTCTGTTGGATCACAAGACAATGGTATGGTTTAAACAGAAAACTTTCCACTACATTTTAGAGAATTTTGCATCACAAGCTGAAGTTGTTGAGTACAGTAGTAAAAATTTTGGTACACTTTCAGAATGCCAATACCTACCAGTCATTTTGTTTAGTGTCATGTCACCATAAACCTAATGCTAACTCTAGACCTTACCCTAACCCTAATGTAACCCTAGTCTTTACCCTAACACTAAACCTTACTCTAGCCCTAACCCTAACTCTAACCATAACCATAACCTTAAAACTAACCCGAAACCTTGCCATAACCCTAATGCTAACCCGAAACCTTGCCATAATCCTAATGCTAACCCGAAACCTTGTCATAACCCTAATGCTAACCCGAAACCTTGCCATAACCCTAACACTAACCCTAAACCTTGCCATGACCCTAACACTAACCCGAAACCTTGCCATGACCCTAACACTAACCCTAAACCTTGCCATAACCCTAATACTAACCCTAAACCTTGCCATAACCCTAACAAAAAGTAAGTGGCTTCAAAGACGATGGATGGTATCCGGAATTATGTAGTCTTACCAACATTTTTCTAATTTGGTTTAAACTGACAGGATCAAGGCGAAACTTATAGAATCCATTTATCAATCACTTGGTTTGGGGAGTATTACTATTACGCAAAGCAAGTACATTCAGAATATATCTATTAATAGACAAAACTTGTTAATATCATGGGTGTCATGAGTTTGGTTTTATGCCACCAGAACACCAGAAATGGACTTCACACATTGTACCCATGTGGGGAACTGAACCTAGGTTTTCGGCATGATAAGTGAATGCTTGACGCACAAGGCTACCCACCTCCCCAAAGATGTTATGAAGTCACAGTAGTTGGGTCGGGTTCTAAAGGCTGCTACAACGTCAGTTTACATCTAACAACATTTTGAATAACGGCTTTCAGTACCATGATAACATGTTGATCTGGTTGTTAATCAAAAATTTAAATTGAATATTTTTTTAATTTGGGGGTGGTCCTAACATTGGATGAACACCCTTTACTCACATTTATTGTCACAAGGGGCCCAAGCAAAACACTTTTGGTGGTCTCTTAACAAAAAAATTTGTTTTGTATAGTGGAAATAATAAGGGACACTGACCACTTAAACAAGGAATATAGAAGCTGATTAGCTGATTTAAAGTTCACCTAAGGTGACCCTCCTAAATCACTGGAAGTTTGGAAAAACTGGCACTATATTCAAAAGATAAAGGATAAAATTGTGAAAGATAATCCATTTTCAGAAGCATATTTTTGCTAAATGTGTTTTATGTCCAGTTTGACCAGCATATAAAATTAATATCAGCCTAAGGCATCATTCATGAATTCTCTTGTTTCCTTTTTTGACACTCAGTGAGGTACTTGTTAAAGTACATTCAAAATAAGATACATTACAAATCAGGGCAATTCCAGATGACGAATCAGCACTTATATGAAGATAAACATTGGCACTGGGGCAGCTGATCAGCTAAGACATATGATCTAAACATATAGCAATATGAAAGAAACAGAAGTGATTAAATCATTCATGAATTCACTCAACATGAACACAAAGATAAACTCACTCATGAATTTAAACATAAACTCACTCATAAACTCATCCATGAACTTTCAAACTGCATGTTATGTTTTTCACAGGCACATACAAGTGTGAGGTGAAGTCTGGTGACCTGTTGGACCATCGTTCGTTGCCTGTGTTAGTTGTACAAAAGCCTGTAGTAAAACTAGAACCTCTGACCATCTTTGTGAAATCCCAGTCTGCGGTAGAGCTCAACTGTACCATGGTGTCTGGAGAAGTCCAGAATGCGGTATTCAGGTGGTACAGAGACAACAACCTCATCTCCAACCCACCAGGTGAGAACAACAGTCTTCAATCTTGCTTGTATTTCATTCTGCAACCTTGAGTACAAGTTTCTTTAAGTACAATACGTGGAATGGGGTTGCCTCCCTTAGCTTGTAAAGGATATGTTGTTCAATTTCTTGAATATTAGATTCATCCTAGTACTGATTGTTATTTTGTGCGTGCATGACTTCTGATTCTTGGTTTCACTTAAGTGGTTCACATCTATGACATTTTTACTCAGACTACAATGATACAATCATCTTCCTACACAATTATCTTCTGACACATAACACAAATATTTTATGACACATGGCACAACTTTCTTCTGACATAACTAACTTCTGACTCATGACAATATTTTCTTCTGACACAATTAACCTTGCACATACTGATAAAATTAGCCCCAGGCACACTGACACTATTACCTTTGGACATCATTCAGTTCACGAAAAATAATTCAGTAATTTGTAGTAACTAAAAATGGTGTTACTTCCAGTGGAAAAGGTCTCTCCCACAAAGGAAATACTAAAGATTGACCGAGCCCTGTCTGACAGCACCTTCTCCTGCAGAGTAACGAACAGTGCGGGCACGACAACAAGCCGCACAGCAACCATCAGCGTCATTAGGAGCAGTGAGTACTTCCATCTGTACTAAAATAGGGGAAATACTTGGCTGTTGGATGTATTCATACAGGGAATTATTTTGTTAGAGAAAATGACTGGTTTTCATTGCATTGGTAAACTTGTATCAATTTTCCTGACAATTTTTTATATGTGTAAGCATTTGATCTAAATGATGAAAGTGTTGCCATTAGCGAGTAAAAGGATGTAACTGCCATTGATATCACTCCATCTTAAGGAGCTAAGGGAACTGTTTGCTTAGATCTATAAATGAGTCTTGTGACACTTTATCTAGGCCAGAATCTATGTCATGCTACACACTAGGTCAAACAGGAGACATAATATAGTCAGTGGTCAGATAGTTCCAGTGCTCTTCAAATCTTTACAGATGTGAAAACCTGTAACCAGTCCCACGATTCACATGGGTTGTTATGGATGTCCTCTCCTGTTGGTAAAACTATTACGATGAACTGTCCTCAAGGCTACCAAGGTAACAGACATTGATGAATCTTGTAAAGAATGACAGATCACTGTGCAGTGCTTCTTACATCTAAATCACCAAGCTGTTCTGTTTGTTTTAAAACAGAGACCTCTGAATAATATATTCAGGACCAGACAAACAAGTGGTTGATATTGTGAACATAATTCCATTGTGTCAGTGAACAATAGCATGCAAGTAACAAAGCCCCCTTCCTGACCACCCAAGTTACCTTAAAGCATTCACTCGTGATGCCAAAGACCCAGGTTTAATTCCCACATGGGTACAATGTGTGAAGAGCGTTTCGTTTGAGTCTCACCATGATATTGCTGGAATATTGATGAAAATGGTGTAAAACCATACTCTGTCAGTAAGTCTTGACCCCCAATAAAATGTTATTATTCTCCTGTAACAGGCATCTTCTGCAACAGGAATCACTTTATTCATCATTTAAGGTTGTATTTATTAGTAGCAGAGAATGAACATATGTACTGGTAGATTTAATAATACTTGTGATCTTATGTGCTGCATAACATATCTGACCATGCACCTAAATATGACAGGATCTATTACACAATTACTGAGTAGTGATGAGTTCAGTACCTGTTTTCAGGAACCTGTGAAAAGGAATATTAACCTCGGACTTTGTCCTTGGTCAATACCTGTTTTTATGGACCCGCGAATTCACCAGTCTATGATTGTTTTATAATGTAATTACCCCTGCCCACCCCATGCTATGTTAAAGGTCACATGCAACGTAAAACACAACTTTGCAGATTCTGGTACCTTTCGGTATGCACTTACCGAAACAAATCATAAAAAATGCCAATTCAACCTATAAAGTTGAAAAAATCGCGATGAAAAAAAAGCCCGCGAAATCGGAGTTCAAACGTTTCACTAAATTCCCCCCAGCGCTGGGGGGAAAACTGGTTTCAACAGTTGTGCTGCGCTGCGTCCATAACGCATGCGCAGTGAATAGGTTCGCGGAGCTTGAAACAGTATGCATGCCCAGCGTCTGAGGTCGTGAGCAGTAGTCTTATCTTGGTTGTGTACACAAACAAGTAAATGATCTACTCGTTACGTAAAAAAAACTTGTTGATTGTGGTAAGCAGTCTCTGTCACAGAGAAAGCTCAGTGTCTGGTTTATTCACACCTATATGTCTGCCTGCCTGTCTGCTAAAGACAACATGCAGTACACAGCTTCAATCATTGACCACATGTAATTTGAACTTAACACCTATCAGAGTATACGACATAAAGAAAATCAGTTGATTTATGACTCGTGCACCCGAGTCCCGTGTCTGCCACATTATGTAATTAGGCACGTGTGATACACATGACATGTTTTTATGTCTGTGGGTTGCAAACAAACTACATTCACTTTTTTCGGATGACTGGATCTGACGGAAACTGGTGCAAACTCTTGTCAGTTTCAAGTCCTGCCTTGTACTTGGACGAATGACAGATTCCAGCCACGCAGTAGTTTACCATCTCTACTGATGTCATTTTTGATTGGATCGAGCGCAAATTCGGAGAACATGTATTTTCCAAACCCAACATCTCTATATACATTCTTCATGGATAACGACTTGTTTTAGTGTGTATGATTTTGTTTGACAACAGTATATGAATCCATACTGAAACGACGCATCAAGTACACAAAAAGAAGTTGTTATCCATAAAGAATCTTACTTTCTTGTGACTGGCTATACTTCTAAAATGCCCATCAAACAGATCATCTGTCTGTACACACAATGAACCCTCAGCAGATCAGCAAATGAAACAGCCAATCAGAATCCGTCGTTACACTTGAGTGCACATCCAGGTGCTAAGACTGGGTTCGGTCTCCCAACGGCTTCGTTTCGGGGAAAGTAAGCCCAAGTACAAAATATTGCACTTTTGAATCGCGATTATACGCTTATAATTTGTTTATTTGTTTTTTAAAAAGCAGCAATGTATATTATATGTCATGAATAAGTGATAAATGTGTTTTAATTATGTTTGATTTTTTGGTTGCATGTGACCTTTAACAACACTGTGACATGTTAGCAATATAATGACTTCATTTGCTGGACGTCAGAGAGCTCTCAAGTCATAATGACTTGCTCGGACCTGGGTTGGAGTCAACATGCTTTTCTGTCGACTGTTTACCCCCAGATGATCACCGGCAGTGTGATAGAAAGCTGGTGAAGAAACTAGGAAAAGAGTAGAGGAACACTTGTGCATTCATGTGGTCCCTTATCTGTTTCTCTCAGTACATGTTGGTAAATTGTGTACAGGATTGGTCCGGAGGCTGTGCAGTAGTGCTGGGCAGTGGCAGAGAGCTGACTACACGGGGTGCCGGCTGGGGACACTTGTGGCCCTCCAGGAACAGGTAGGGACCCTGGAACACCATCAGTAAGTGGGTGGGTGGGTGGTGGATACTTTGTTACCTAGAAGTGGAATAGTTGTTTGTGATGTATGGATGGGATGGATGTAATCTGGAAGTGAGATATTTGGCTATGGTATTGGTGGGTGTGGGGTTGTTACATAGTGAGGGGAAATATTTGGATCTAGAATGATGCTAGATATTTGATTCTAGAGATTGGAGACATATTTGAGGGGTAAAATTTGGCTCCATAGAGAGGGATGATATTTGGCTAGCCACGAGGCTATGTTAAGTTCCATATAGAGGGGAGATAATTTGTTTCATGGAGATGGGACATATTTGGTCCCCTAGAAAGGGGAGATATTTGGTTTCCCCATGGGGTGGTAATTTGGTTCCACAGAGGGTAGGTAATTGGCGACCTAGAAGGATATATTGCATTCCATAATTAGGGGAGATAAGTGGTCCCATAAAGATGGGAGATATTCATTCTATGGAGAGGGGAGATATTTGGATATCTAGTCTTCCATTATCTAGAAGGGTTGCATATTTTACCTTGAGACAAATGCATATTACTGGTTGTTTAGTTACAGTGTTTTTGAGTAACTATATAAAACTGCAGCAAGATCTGTCTTTACCTCTGTTAAGCTGAACACCATAGAGACTGGGTTCGAGATAACAGATGCTGACACCGTTGTAAATGAACTGAAGAGTGTGACAGAAAACAACCAGCTGGTGGCCGGTGATGTGGACGCCTCCATTGACATCATCAACCAAGTTGTCAACATTTCACAGACACGGACGACAGTGAAGAAGGAGCTAGTCAAGGTATCACATATGATAGCACTCTGCCACAGACACAATCTAGTTAGTAACACCACTGAAAAATACTTACATACTGTATATTAATTAAAAACACCAGATTTGATCAGTTGAACATGTCTTGATGCAGGGTTGGAAAAAGTATTTAATCCTGCATATCAGTGAGACTATTCATAAATGTAAAATCAAAAGTGCATATTGTATGGAATCCATGAGCTCATTAGGGAGTGTATGCAGTACAGTATAAGAGTGTTTTAAATATACAAACATATGTTGATTCTAGGATGTGGTTGAGAGTGCCAGTAATATGTTGAAGAGTGCTAACAAGACAGTGTGGGAGGACCTTCACAATGAGGTGAGACTTGACACACTCAGAGATAAACATCATGATCTCTGATGCTGATTGAGAGTTTCATTTCTTGGCATCCAATATCCAGTACCACCAGTAAATACACACTGTAATGTTCATCAGTATTGTAAAAGTCGTCAGTTTTATTCCTTCAAACAAATCAACAGCCATGAGTTTTAAGTATAGAAGCATTGCTTAGGACCTATACAACTTTTTGACAAAAGGGCTAATTTATTAAACTTTCATGACGAAATGGTGGGTGCACACTCTCATCCTGGATCCGCATGTTAGATGGTTTTGTTTAGATCAGTCATGAACCCTACCAACTGGCCCAGCTTATTCTTTATCATGATATGACTTGATTAGTCTGAAAAATCTTTTTCATATCATGTGACAATGCTGTTCTTCAGAATGTAGAAGTATGACTTGACAATCTCTAAAATGTAATATGCATATTCGAGAGGGCATCACATATACTGATGAAGCTTCCGTGTTTACTACATGACATGTCATACCGTCATGTTGCAGAACAAGCAGGGTGCCACATCCTTGCTGAAGACGCTGGACAATGTGGGTCAACTAGCCACTGAGAAAACCAATGCCTCAAGTCTTACCATCATCAATGCCAATAACATAGGTGCCGTATATTACCGTAGATAAACCAACCCCATAGATAAGTCATGGATAGATATACAATAGTGACAGAACCAGGAATCAATTTAGGGCACTGGGTCAAAATGACCCCCAAGTCAAAAGTCAAAAGGGCATCAAAAGGTCAAACAGGCTGCAAATCCCCAGTCATGAGGACGTAAATAAAAAAGTGAAAAGGACCACATCAAAAAGTGAAAAGGACCACATCAAAAAGTCAAAAGGGCCTCAACAGAAACTTAAAATTGCTGCATCAAAAAGTCAAAAGGGCCCCATATATAAAAAAAACATTTATTACTCTCCAAATACATCATTAATTACTCTCAAAATACATCTTTCAGTTAGTTTTTTCAATATTGCAATTAAGACTAAAATAGGAACTATATTCATAAAAGTTTAAAGTTTATTCCACACAGGTGAATATTTGGAAGGATGATTGTCAAAATATACAAAAACAAGTGATACAAAATCTGTCCAATTGAACTGGGATTTCAGGTTGTATACTGTGTGAGATTGTGTTCCCTTTAACCCTCAGTAATGGCTTATGGCAAGACGAACCCCCAGGACATCACATTCCCCCAGGCCAACAATGGCCAGTACCCAGCATGGGTCCAGACGTCCAAGACCAAAGTAACCATCAAGGCACAGGCCTACGAAGCCTCTGTACCAGGTAACTACCAACCTAATGATCATACTTCCTTACTGTTCAACCACAGGTTGTCTTTGATTTCAATGTAGTGCAATGCTTAGTCTTTGAATATATATTTATATATTTTCATTGTAACAAACAAACCCATTTAAATAAAGAGGAGCACAAAGGAGGCCAGAGATGCAGAACCTGAGGAAATTTAGACTTGCTTCCTTAAGGGCTTTTGCAGTAGGGAAATATTGTGGTTCAGGGACTGTGAGACAGATTAGTTGAATAATATGATGAAGAACTGTTACCACATTGTCTTTCTGAAGGTTGTCTGTGACCTTCATGGTGTGAGTTTCCTTACCATGACTGTCTGTGTTGAAGGCAGAACATGGCCTCTATCATGTGAAAATCTTTCCTGGCTGTCTCAACTGAAGATATTGTGGTCATCATAGTCTAACATGATGGTACATGGTCCTGTGCTTAGAGCTCATGTCACAAATCTGGTGAAGTTAGGCAGTGTTTAACTTGGAGATTCCTTGAATGAGTCCTGAGAGTTTCTAGGCCTTCAGTCCTGTACCACAATAAAACAAATGTGATACATGTGGTCTCACCTTAGGCATGTTCAAAACTGCCTCTGTTCATCCAGCAGAAAACGGGTACCCGGTTGGATGTTATATGACTATAACCTTGTAACAGGCTGCTTGGGTTATCTGGGGTAATAATGTTGTGCTGTTTGTGCATGCTTTGAGCATGCCTCTTTGTGGTGTGGAATATTGCCCGGTATAAGTATCCTCATCATTGTTCTAACCTGGCTGTCAGTATTGAAAGATGGACATAACCTTCATTGTCATTGTTGTGTGCTGGGCTCTGACTGTCTGGATTCAGTTGGTATGTGTGACTGTTTACTTGATGATGAATATGTGAGTGGACCCTCAGGGCTTGATTTAGTGTTTGTTACCTGCACTAGTGCAACCCAATATTACTAAGTGCAACCTAGTGACTGGTCTAACTTGCATCGGGTACAAGTCAATTACTGAGTGGGTAAACTTCTAAATAAATCATCTAAATTTTTAGTAGCATATTTCTTTCATTATATATTGAAATAATAGCAGTGCAACTGGAATTTGACTGGTGCAACTAGGTTTTTGTCTTAGGTTGCACCTGATGCAAATAGGTTAATATCTCTTCTTGAATTGAGCCCTGAGCCCTGTGTGCTATGTTTAAATGCTTGTCACAATCTGACAACATTCATACCTGCTCAACGCCATGGTTGGATCTGGAGAACAAATTTACTCATTTCATGTTATAATTTCATGTTACAAATTCATGGTACTACTTCATGTTATAATTTCAAGCTACAATTTCATTCTGCTGCTGCTGGGGTTATGTATGCCGGAACTTATCACACATTGCCACAAATTCATGAAACTCCAATACACTTGAATTAAACATGCAGAGAATTAAATGATTACACAAACAATTTTCAGGACAACCGGATGTAACCAGTAAGTAGGAGCGTAAAGCCTCGATGTTGTTGCACAAAGCATATTTTACCTCACTGCATGAATGCCTATCTGACATTACCCTAAATTTTGTTTACACATCATGCATGATGACAGTCACTGGTGGCCCTGTTCAGGTGGCACAGAGAAGGATGCTCCCTGCAGTAACCTGTCATTCAAAGATGATCAAGATCAATATCGGTTGATAACATCACTTGGTCCGTCTGCTTGCGTGTCATACTTTAAGTTACACTGAATAACTGCTCAAGCTATCATCCACTGGGTCAGCACTTGGTTACTTGAGGGTAGCTGCAGTACAGCTGCTATGTTTCTGACAGCAGCACAAAACAACACTCACTCACTCATGTTCTGTCCTATGCACTCACGTTTTATGTTCACTATAACTTGGCCCTGAAAACAATTCTTTTGTTTCTTGTTTCCAGCAAACCATTTGGTACTCTCACATCTCTGAAACCCATGCTTCTCCTATCTGAGTCCCCATGTCTGTCATTTCGATGGCCATGGAAGCCACTGGATAGAAACAGATTTACTGAAACAAGAAACAAAAATGTTTGGCCTAACATTCAGTCATATTATCATAGCATGACTGCATCACAGGAAACCTCTAATGAGGTAACAATGTAACAGGTCATTATTTTTGTACATGATTGTCTACGCTTTGGCTTCTTTGGCATACCATTTTGGATAAGATCAAATCCAAAATGGTTATATGTTGTGCTCACCAGAAGGCAAAGAAACCTGTTTTTGATAACTATAGTTAGTGCCATGAAAGAATAACTCTAAAATAATATGACAGATCAATATCCTTGAAATGGCCAATATTCATCTCATGAATGCTTAATTTTAGATTAAACAAGAAAACAGATTACTTGAAGAAATATTTGTGTTTACCAAAACGACAATGTTCTGTTGAAATTTTGACATGACCACATTTATAGAAACATCTACCATCAGAGAGAAACTCATGTTTTGAATCATTTAAAACATATCATTTAAAACATGAATCATTTAAAACATATCATGTAAAACACATCAAGAACGGGAGTGAACTGATAGAACATTCATCCAAAAACCTTAGTAATGCATATTCATGTGAGACATCCAGGTGTTAGGTGTCATGACAGTTTTATTTCATGTTACTATATCCTGATCATGTGGAAAGCAAATCATAAACAAGCCAAAAGTGGTCCAGATAATTATTAGTCCACTGTAGTAAATCTGGAATATTGAGAACTGCTGCATAAAATAACACTCGCTCACTCATTGACAAATTAAAGGTGATTTGATTGGCCCACAGTTTCACTCAAAATTAAGGTGTTGAAATAATGTTGTGGTCACATTTCAGTGAATCAACTTTTAAGAAAACAGATTTCAGTATTCTTATTTGGATAGTTATTTTGCATTTTTATTAACCCTGAACAATAACAGTAATAACATGTACGATGTGAATGACCATCCTCCCACCCCTCCCAAATCATGTTCAAAGTGAGGGTACCCCTACCGGCTTGTTATGACAAAATCAGTGCCCTATCACTCTACCCCTCCCCATGATTTTTTCAGCAAATTTGTTTTAAGCTGAATATTTTATTGTACCTGAAAACATGAAGAAAAGCTTCTTCCGTCTTGTCTTTAAATTCCAGTAAGACTTATTGTATCAGCATACCTGTGGCTCATGTTTTCAAGTCCAGGTTTAGTCCAGTCATCCTAGCTCATATACAGCTCAACCTAGAACAAATTGCAATAAAAGCTGACTCTTCTGTTTTGTAATCCATATAATGTGTATTTTAAGATACAAAAAGTATAGGACTGTATAATGAACGAAAATTGCAATTTTCCCGCCAAAACGCACGTGCATGTTTGTTCGTCACAAGACGATTGAATGAGCACACTATACAGAGATTTGTCACGAAAAAGGGCATTTATCAATGAAATTAAATTTAAGCGCACAGCCTATTTGTGATATACATATATATATACACACACACTTGTAATATAAAACTTCCAATTTACCGTATTTAACATAAATACAAGCAACAAGACCATAATTCTGTGTATAACGCACTAGTTCATAGATACATATAGCAGCAGGTTGATCCATGTGTCTGTTACCGAGGGATTTCTAATCATCGTTTCATTTTATGTGTATGTTGAACACCAGACAGTATGAACTAAACGTGTGTAAGTATTTACCGTATTTACAATATTGCCCCAACTTAAATCAGTATAATAACATTGTCAGAAAATGCAGAAGGTACAGTCACGTCACATAAACTTTGATAAGACAGGATGTAGTTAGTGAACGGAATTAAATGTTGTTAAGCAAACCTCACATGATGATATGAAGCCAATAGTGATGCATCGTGCGACTCTAATATTATATTAGATGTCATCTTCAACATGCATTGAGTTGCTGCAGCTGACTCCCCTACATTCACCACATCCTGGAGAGCATTCCAGACCATGTTTCTTACAGCTGCACCGTGCTGAGCCGCAGTCAGTCTTACAGTTACATCTGATAATTCTAAGCAGGTGCTCGGGGGCTGGTGGCAGATCTGTGAGAATGGGATATAGACGACCATTTCGTAGTTCCCATCCCCAGTTCTCAGGCAACATGTCCGACGACCTCTGTCCCATCCACTCCTGAACTTGATAGTAGACACGCATTGAATGATATTTTGCTGCAGCTGCAGTTGGAGGTAATTGTTTCGGCTCGACGAATGTTGAATATGCTGCCACTTTTTCACAAAAGTGGACATGGCGCAATTTGTCCAGACCTATGTCTGTGTCATCATTGAACAATTTCACGAAAACTCTTTCACCAGCTTTTATGATATCTTCTCTCTCTGTAGCCACACTGAATGCAGATGCCTGTTGACGAAAGGACATGTCAGAGACCAGTTCTTTTACCTCCGACGATTTTCCAATTCCAAACACTCTACATGTAGTGTCGCATCCTGTAAAAGCGTGGATGAACAAGATGTTACTGCAGATGACTTCTCCTACCTTCCGCTTTGTTTCCTTTATTTGCCAGACTTTCCTTTTCTTTTTACTGTTACTCTTTGCCTCTGTCATATAGTAGATTTCTGATGACTCTTCTGATAAACTAGCGTGGTAGCATAGAAGTACCAGCAGGTCTGTGTCCTCACCAATTACAACAGTCGTGTGTTCCTTTGCAAGTTCCACAGCTGTCATGACAATTTCTAGGTCTGCATCACTACGTGGGTGTTTCACTCTACATCCCTGTTCCTGTAAGGCTGTACCAAGGAGATTGATGAACCTCTGTTTGTTAGATTGGTTGGCCAGGAAGTCTTCCTTTTTAGAATTGAGTAACAGGTTCTTTTCAAACTTAACTTCTACTCCAGCACCCCCCCGTCTAAAGTGAGCTATATCCTTTATTGTTGGTCCAGCTTCATATCCATCAAACACAATGGTCGCCGTTCCATACCTGTTACGGACATATTCCATGTAGAGCTGAAGGATGGTGTCGTAAGTGCATCCTCGAGGCCAAACTACACGTTGAAGTAGAGCTCCACCATCTAGAACATATTCTCGCTGGACCGTGTGTATTGGAGGTTGCCAATCAGGATTTTGTAATAAAGTCCACAACGAGTCAGCAAGTGCAGCTTTGTTGGCTGGTAGAGGAAGACCTGATGGTTCAAAGAGTGCAGGAGGAATGTTGCACAGTTCAAACTCCAGCACTGATGCCAGATTTTCGCCCATGTTCCTTGCACTGGTTACAGTTCTTTGGAACAGAAGTTTAGGATCAACGTGTACTTTATCACCCTCAAACTGTACAGATGCCTTAGAGTGAAGTGTACAAACTTGGTCTTTCTTTTTGAAGACATAATCTTGAACGGACACTCCAGTCATTTTGTCAAGTATCGTCTGTCCAACATATTTGGCATTCTCAACATTTACAGGTTTGTCAGCTATTTCTCCGGTTGCAATATTGCGGAGACTAGTGTCATCACTGAAAGGATTCCTCTCTTCTAAGAACGATAACATTGTCAGAATGTCCTTGTCCATTCGAGCCTGGGTAGCATCCTTGTGTTGCTCATTGGTGCTGTACGAGATTCCAGTGAATGTCTGCATGGCAACGTTCATACTAGCACATGCTGGAATGGACAAGACCCATGTAAGACGTTGAATTTCTCCAATGCCTTTACCCCGAGTCAAACCTCCATTAGTTTTGATGCTACGCATGAGCATCTGTTCTATTACTAGGTCTGTTGGCAAGCCAGCCCACAAACGGTCGCTACGACGAACAACATGGAGTCCTCTCTTGAAATCTCTGTAGACTTCTTCATGAGTATTTTCCAAAGCCAACATCTTTTGGAGATACAAACGACTCGACTTGGCATAAAGAGAATGTCCAGAAGCTGCAAAGTAAGGAATCATTTCCCTGAGAGATTCAAGATGGAGATCCCAATTACCAGTTCTTTCAGCCTTTATGAACCTTCGCAAAATGTCTATCATCTCTGTGTATTGCAGCCATAACTTTGATGTTCTTCTATCTTTTAACTGTGTCTTGTACTCATCCAGTCTAGACTTTACTCTCTTTAGGACAATGTCTTGACAAATGTCCTCAGTTGATAATTGCCCTCCTAGAAGGTGTTCAAATAGATATACTGCATGTTTGAGATCGTTGTTGGTCACGTCCTTTGTGCTGCACCATCTATTCTGAGGAGTACGTTCTGAATCAATATGTTCATCACACTTGCAAATCCAAGGATATTCAAACGCCTGGCCTACGAGGAGTGCATTGAGAGCTGTGTCCACAAGAAAGTGGCCTCTGATGGCTCGGGAAACAGCTTTACCTGTCATCATGTGTGGAACTGCATTAGGAGCATACACTGTCTCACGGACCTCACAAAGTCCAGAACCCAACATAAGGTGACCAATACAGCCCAGGAAGGACATTTCTGTATGAAAGGATCCAAGTCTTAGAACACATGCGTGGAGATCTTTATCTGCAGTTGCACTTGATACAATGGTAGTTGCCTTCCACCAAAGTGGTTGATCAAATGTGATAACAGGTGTTACATTTTGTTGTCTTGCTTGAGCCCCAACATACTTCAGTGTGGAATATATGCATGACATGTCACCAGGATTCATATCAATCATAGGCAAGAAGGTGACAGTTGATATCCCAGCGTGATCTCCTCTGTGAACTGACTGCATATAACCTGACCTGGAGGGTCTCGGAGACTTAAGTGGCCACATAATATTCCAGAGAATGTCCAAAGTTGGGTCAGAAGACTCTTCACGATTACAAGATGAAAGTTCTTCATAAACTGTACATGCCAGTTCATTCCAGTCGGATTTGTAGAAATGCATTCCAATTCGGCCAACTGCTACAATGTCTTTTATGCTTGGATTGCCTCTTGTGATTGGCTTGATGGTGTTTCTCGATGGTGTGGCTGTTGAATTTATGCCCATTCCATGGAATGTGTTATTACCATCTAAAGTGCACACGTTGTGGTCGATGTTATCGGCAACGAATTGCAGGGATGACCCAAGTTCGGGGTGTGAGACTTCAGGACTTCCTGTTGCTGCTGCATTGGCTTCAAACCGCTTAACCTCTGTATATGATGAGCAGAACCCATGTTGATGAAGCGAGTCTATCAAGAATCGTGATGCAAAGTGGTGATGCATTTGGACACCAAGTCCAATTTGAAGTGGTGGTACCAATGATCTCGGCCGAGTTGCTTGTATGACAGCTTGCCCAATGGAAGCAACTTTAACTTCAGAGCCTTTTCCATTAAATAGGTGAGTCAACAGAAGTCGAAGGGATTGTGGCAGGTATTCAAGTTGAATTTCAGTTGACTTGATATCATCAATGCTAGGATACGTTGGATGGTTTCCGCTTATGGCTTTTATGTCACATTTCAGGAGGTCAGCAGTTGCTCTAATCAGGCGCATCTCCTCTCCATCTGGATCTGACTTTTGGGGGGTCTTGTAGAACTCATACAGAATAGATGAAGCATTGTGTCGGAAGGTTACAACATGTGGTTTTCCATCTGCTTCAGCAATGATTATTTTATAACCAAAATGTTCACACAGTTTTCGTTTCATGTATTTTACACTGTAGGGTTCTTCATTAGTGTTCAAATAAGAAGCCATTTTTGAAACTAGATTTGTTACTGTAACCTGTTCATCATCATTTGCTTCAATGTAGTCAGCAACTTGCAAGAACGCAGCAAGTTTCACAGGATTCTCCGGTCTTCCCTGGCGTGGCTTCTTTTGAGGTGTTGGGGAATAACTATCTACAGCTTGAGGCAACTTTCTGTTTGTCCTGAAATTCACACTTCATGAGTTCTGGTAAACCGCATCCACTGCAAAACAATCGCCAGCATACTCAATTCTTGCAAGAACTTTTGTAGACCATTCATCACCTCGTTTCAAGCAAATATTTTTTATAGTTTCCTGGAACTGCTTTTCGGTCCTAACCGGAGTCACATTAGATCTGTGAGTCTTCCGATCTGTTTTTACAGTCTCTCCACAAAACAAGAAATCTGTTTGGAAGCTGAACTCTTTTTCTTGCGACCTTAAAGATCGTGTTTGATTTTCTTGGTCTTGATCCTCATTTTCCGTAAATTTTCTTTTATTAGAGGCAGCAATACTGAATTTATTGATGTGTTTGCGTCTGCACTCCTGGTGTATACATTGTCCTTCTCTTGTTTGTGTGCTTTCTTCGCGCAGAGCACTTGCTCTGTTGATGCTTGTGCTTCCTTTTTCACTGAGTTTTGATGTACGTTTTCCATTTCCAAGCAGGTCTCCACAGAGGACACACACATTTAGGTCATCGTAACATCTGCAAAAAGTGTTTTGGACTCACAAGTGAAGCTTGTATATTGTTTTGGAAAAATGTAAAAGAGCCCTCAGTACTCTACAGCATTTCTGCTCATGCACTAACCACCCCCCCACCCCCAACTGCATAAAACCGGTCTAAAAACAGGTGATTTTGAAAAAAGTAATGGTCCTAATTGGTTTCCATAGTTTGAAAATCCAAACAGATTCAGTTTATGGTAACATTTGAGATTATTTCGGTTGTCTTGATAAATATTATAGTGTTTGGGTGTTGTTGTTGTTATTGTTTTTACTTTTCTACCGATTAGAAAAGTAATACCATGCCAGTTATGTCTCACTGCTTGTTTTTGCGTGTTTCGACATTTCGACTGGCAACGTTGAATGGGGTCAACAGCTCTAAGTGAACTATCGTCCAGTATCAACTACTTCAATAGTTCTCCGCCTTGACGGTTAATATATGCAACCTATGAATATATCAGACATCAGTCATGTCAGTTAACTTGTACATGTTTGAAAATAATTACCCAGATTGCGCTGGACTGTCGGTACGTTCGTTCGCCATCTTGTTTACGTGACGCAATCTACGGCAACACAGCGAATAACAACGGCCATCTGATTTTTCGTATCAAATGTGCGCGTTTTGGCATTACAAAAAATAACTTTTTCGAACAAAATCGTTCATGATACTTTTCTATACTTTTGATATGTTGAAAGTACACAACTTAGTGACATGTTCCAGCAGAAATTGTTTTTATTGCAATTTGTTCTACCCCTTTTGCCAGTGTTACTGGACTAGTTTGTCTAATGCTGATCAGAGATGACCCCAGTCTTATTCTGTGCACTTGTTTATAAAGTTACAAGCAATCACTGGAAAAATGCTTGTTTGCTTTTGTTTTTCAACTTCTGATTTGAAAGCACTCCATCTGAAAACAGAACTGAAAGTTCTGACTAATTTTGTCCAAAACACAATACTTCCTGACAGTGAAGCAGACAGTATTCCCTGTTTGTTTGTGTTCCCCAGGGAAAGGGCGTCTTGTATCCTTGTTTGGCATCTTAGAAGATGCTATTTGGTGAACATGAAGAATCTCCTGGATTTCATCTTCTATATATTCTTTGATACAATGGGTTGGGACCTGTTCTGGCCCCCATCATGATCTAAAACTAATGAATAGTACCTGTACTGTTGCCATTAGTTTTACTTACCTGATGATGGGACTGGAACAGATCCTGGAATGTATCAAAGAATAAAAAGAATATGAAATCCTGGAAATTGTTCATGGCTTCTCGTATGTTTATGTGTTTCCTCATTTTCAGCCAACAACCTGATGGGATACAGTGGAGTGCTGTATAAGGACATTGAAGAACTGATTAAAAGGCGGACATCAACAGATGGGTAAGAAAATACAGATTCATACATGTGGACAGAGTTTGTGTCCTTGACCAGTACCTCCTCCTGGTGATCTGCCAATAATGTTGATGCCACTGGTGGATCCAATGGTGGATTTAGGGGATTCAACCCCACCCACCCCAAACCCCTTGTAAAAATGACTTAAGACCATCATTGAATTTTTTTTTTACATTGGCAGAGTCAAGGGTGTCTAGTGCTGTACAGATATTTTTCATTCAACATTTAAGAAGGATTACCTTATGGTTTGTAACTCTTTGCAGAGTTATGCCCCTTACCTGATCCTCTTGGGTTTGAGTCCCAGCTTAACCGTGATTATTCACTGATGTTATTTGTGGATTGTGAGTGCCTTGTTGTGCTCACGGGTGTCTCGAAATGGTCTGTTTCCTCTAAAACAGAAAAGACTTACTGTGTCATCTGTCAGCCTGTCATTGTATGTTATTGTAGTCTGATGTGAGGTAAATGGATTAATGTACGCAGCATTT
Organism: Haliotis asinina; assembly: GCF_037392515.1. Taxonomy (NCBI): domain Eukaryota; kingdom Metazoa; phylum Mollusca; class Gastropoda; order Lepetellida; family Haliotidae; genus Haliotis; species Haliotis asinina. Next base: position 33,588,037 of record NC_090285.1, read on the forward strand.
ACTGAGCTTCACATATTAAAAATATCTGAAGTAAAAAACATCAGAAATGTCAAAGCTGTTTTCAAAAAGGTTTTGTACAGGTACAGTGACATGTAATATTTGTCTTATTCCAGAAGCACAAGTCAAGATCCTGACAGTGTGTCTCTGGAGAAGAAGATCAATTCTAGGATTCTATCATTCTCCCTGATTCCAAGTGTGAAGACCAAAATAAAACCGTCTGCAACCCTCTCATTTGAACATGTCAATGTAAGTTGCTATTATTCAAGGACAATATTTAGTGTTTTTTAGTTATTTGCATCATGATCATTTTATCATTACAGGCTGTGAAATTAATCCAGAAAATGTGTAACTCATTTTTCCATATTTTCAGGGCAACTTCTCCGAACCAGTGTGTGGCTTCCTTGACTACTCAGCTCCGTGAGTCCTCTTATATTAATTAACATACATACAAACAGCTACTTCTTTAGCTTAATTGTGAGCCAGCTGGCTCAAGCATGTATAGTTTTGCATGACAGCCATCATGATAAACTCTCTATGTTCACTGTTCTTCTCAAATGTACAAACTCAGGAATTTGGTCACAGCCAGCTGCTGGCTGATTGTGTGTCCAACACAAAAGATCATTGTTCATGCCATTGACCTCTGGTTTGCACTTTGCACAAATATCAACTGTCTTGACCATCTGCTGACACTGGCCCCATGGAGTGTAAAGTACATTTCAATAGGTTGGAAGAGTCCATCTCCGCAACATGATTCTGAAACTAACTGAACCATCTTCTCCAAATTTGGTATACTGCCTCTCCATATCATGTAGATATGCTTTTTGTGGGGTTGAAAGTTACTTACATTTCTTTCTGTTTCAATGGCAACAAATTTGGACTTGGTCTTTTTGAAGGGTAGGGTTTGTGTTTGGAGTGGATCTGAATGTTGAACTGGGGAAATGGGGAGACTTTGTAGATGCATATCTGAACCTGGCCTGACACTGATAGCATAACGCCTGGTAAATTACTCATTTCCAATAAAGTATGGGCTGGTCTCAAGCACCACAACTTCCTGCTGCAACTAGTTTGTGGTTCAAAACCCCAGTAAAACCTGAGTAGACCTTGGTTTTTACCAAATGAGGGGGTATGGTTTTACGATGCTTTTAGAGACAACTTCCAGCAGTATCCCTGAGGAGGACACCAGAAATGGGCTTCATTTGGTTTCACCAAAGTTTTAATGTTGACCCTACCCCACATTAGCATTTCCTTCCTATCATCTCAACACACTCAGGGCCTAGATTTTCGAAGCTCTCTTAGCGCTAAGATAGTTGTAAGTGACATACGTTAACATTAACTTAGAACTGTCTTAGCACTAAGAGAGCTTTGAAAATCTGGGCCCTGGGGTTAAAAAATATGTTGAAAAGCCACTTGCCACAGGGTAAGTGACTTCAAGAATGTAACTTTGTCCTGACTAATTTTCCACATGCCCTGACTTTATGACACAATGCGTGAAGTTAATGTATACTAGACTATTTATCGAAGAGTGATATTTTCACTCTCTTCTAGCTTTTTTTTATTATTAATGCAAACTTCATTATGAGCAGATATGAAATCCTAGATTATTTGAAGTTTGAAACCTTAAGTGGAAATTATCTAGTAGTCCATGGACAAGTAAGATACCATCATTTGATTGCCCGAAATGAAAAACTGACTTGTTCCGGGCATCTCGGTTGGGAGTTTGGAGCCTCTGCACACTGTTATATTCTGGGATAGTTCTGTACTGAGATGCTAGTAAAGGTTGGCTCATCACAAACACCTTGATTCAGTTCCCTAAATGTGCACAAGTGTGAAGCCTGTCCTTGGTGTCTAAGAGGGCGATATGACTATAGTGTTATGTCAGTGGTGTGTATTTTTCTTCAGCTATGAGCAGGACGGCCAGTGGTCATCTGAGGGCTGTAGAGTGGTCAACAACACAGAGAATATGACCGTCTGTGAATGCGACCACCTCACCAACTTCGCAATACTCATGAGTCCAGGCCGCATTGTAAGTATTTCTATACTGGTTTCTGGTCATCACAGCACAAACTTATCAAAACAAAATTGAGAAAAGCCTTGTTTATTTATATGGTTTTCATAAGTTTTTTTATCTAACTTTATAAATACATATTGATTATGTTTGTTTTCATTTTTTTTTCTGGATTTATCTGACAAATGTGTGGAATATAAGAAATCTGAACAATATTAGATATCTATTCATCTAAGAAAATTAAAACAAACTTTGATCATAACAATGGATACAGCAAACTGGTTTAGTTAAAAGGCACAGAACAAATTGTGGCAAGGTCAGAGCGTTTCTCTCATTTTAAGTTCATTATTGCCATACTGTATACATGTTTATGTACCTCCAGTCGGAACAAGATGCGAAGGTCCTGAGTATCATTTCGGCTGTGGGCTGTGGTATCTCCATCTTCTTCCTCGTCCTCACCATCTGCATCTACTGTTTCCTGTGGAGGTGAGAACACTCTACATCATCCACATACTTCAACTAGCATATGTAAACATCCAGCTTAACAAACATCAGTAATGGTGATTTTACTAAGTCCACTGGTGGTAGATATAGCAGTCAATGTACACGATGATATGACGTCTTGCGGATGACCATAACAAAATTGCCTTGGAAATATATTGTGACAGTTAGAATGTGCATTTGGCATTTCATTAATCATGTTCATTCAATTTACAATCCCAAATAATTAATTTTAATGCAACCCGTGTTTTTTTACGTGCACTTCAACAGTGAACCCAGCCCACATTGTTATATAGTAAGCCCAAAGCCATAGGTGTCTTTTACACTTTAGCAATGCTCAGAGCTGTTGTGACACTCATGTCAGGGTACAAGAGTTTGGTGAAGGGATTATACATTTCCTGGCACGTGAGTGTTTGAAATATACAGAATATTGTGTTAAATCAACTGCAAGGAATTTTGTATCACATAGTGTTCTAGATCATATATATATCATATGTTCGCACAAAACTTCTGATCACATGTTTAATGTCCCAATGAATTGGATGCCACAAAAACGAATGGAGACTGCTGTCTGATCATCATGACGACGTCTTCGAAAGACTGGATGATGACTATATGTCTTATCTTTGTTACAAGATATGAATTTTGTCATCTATTTTTATAGGTACGTGAAGTCCGACCGTGCCATTATTCTCATCAATCTGTGTTTCGCTCTCATCATCGCTTACTGCATATTCCTGGGCGGGGTCACACAGACGGAGAACCAGGTAACATCACTGACCTCACTGTTATATGGGAGTTGCATCATTCAGCAGTCATGGATTACACTCTGAAAAAGAATTTATTGGGCATAACCAACAAAATAACGATGTCAGGTTCATGGAAGGATCACTCAGATCAGTGAAGACACCAGGTGTTTATAAGAAGGTGTCCTACCACTCTCACAGCTATATACGACAAGATGTTGTTTCTGCTGCAGGCTGTGTGCACGGCCATCTCCGCTCTACTCCACTTCTTCTTCCTAGTGGTGTTCTTCCTGATGTTGGCGGAGGGAGTGGAGGTCCTCGTCAGCGTCATCTACGTCTTCAACGCCAAGTCCAGGCTGCGGTGGCTGCTGTTGCTGAGCTGGGGTCAGTAGTTATCAACTCCACAGTGCACTAAGAACACATATTACTGTACTATTTTTATTCTCTGGCGACTATTCTTGTCGTAAGAGACAACTAACAGGATCCGGTAGTAAGGCTAGTTGACTTGGTTTGACACATGCCATCATTTTCAAGTTGCACAGATTGATGCTCACATGCTGTTGATCACTGGATTGTCTGGACCAGACTCGATCATTTACAGACCACCACCATATAGCTGGAATATTGCTGTGTGCAGCATAAAACTCAACTCACTCTATTCTGTTCCATTTACTTTTACAAAGTCAAATGGTCACAAGTCTTTTAAAAAATATTTATGCAAAGAGAAAGTGACAGGTTGACCAGTTTTTAAACACCCAGTTTTCATATGAGCACTAGCAGATTAACTATGAGAACCTTTGCACTCTATTCACCTTTTTGAGAGCTGTATATTATGTATTGGTTGTGCAGGTGCTCCTGTTGTGGTGGTGGGGATCTCACTTGGAGTCACCCAGTTGAAGGGGTACGGCAGTGAGCAGTTGTAAGTATACTTTATCTGCCATCAAAAATTTCCAGTTGATGAAACACTATATCTAGACATATTGGTTCTTAACTGCCTCATTTAGAACTTCTGTATCTAGAAGAACAGGTACCTCATTGATCTAAGCTGCTTATGTTTGATTTATGGAGTTGTCCCCCTTTGATCTGCAAATGTCTGCTGATATCTGTTTTAATCCTATGTATGGTCCATTGAGGATCCTTGATCTGGGGATTACCTTGCCCCATAGACTTCACCATCTGATCAGACCACTCCAGTTTTAGCTGATGTGTGATGAAACTGAAGTATCTGTGACATGGCATTGATTACTTTCAAATGTTTCATATGAATTTGGAGATATTTTGTCATAATTCTAATTCCTCTTGCAGCTGTTGGCTGTCTCTGGACAGTGGTCTCTTATGGGCTTTTGTAGCACCAGCACTTGCTGTCATCCTGGTAAGTTGTCACTTGTACAGTAATTGTAACATAACTACTAAGGGCTCCTAGATCTTGTCATTTATTGAATTATAGATCATTTATTTGCGAAATAAGGTTAACATATATCTTTCTACCAATATCATGTTTCATTTTTCTAATTTTTCATGATATATTGGTAGACAGAATTAAACATAACTCAAAACTTCAAACAAAAATACTTTTGAAATTATATCAGATGTTGCAGCTTTTATTAGAATGATATTATTTAAGAAATGATTTTTTTCTTTGTTTCAGGCTAACCTGATTATTGTTTTCATCGTCCTAAAGACAATGTTCAGTACAACAGCTATGATGACAAAGTCAGCCATAGAAAAGGGGAGGTAAGTCCACAGCATAATGTCCAAAACCCATGACAGATCAACATGATGCCTTGGTTATAAGATTGCTCAGAATGGATTGAATCAAACTGAATCTAATAATATATGGAATGGTTGAAAATTGTAAGTATATGATAAAATTCTTTAAGTGTAGTTTTCTCACATGATTACCTGACATCTGACAGAGCCACCGACACAGATATATAAATTTTAGGAAATGATGTTATATTGTCCATTATGTTTCATTGTGTTTTGTAGGTGTTTTTCATAAATACAATTGAATGGGTTAGTTATCCCCTACAGTGTCAGTCTGTCAGTGCATCCATCTGTGCACATTCATCTTTTCCGGATCAGAACTTTAAAACCATTCAATATTTCTTCACCACACCTGGCACATAGATAGGTGTAGTGGTGAACTGGTGCCTTTTGTTAGTTTTGGGACTCTGAATATAATAAATTTTTGGCTTCCATGGCAACACATTTGGTTTTGACTGAATTTGGAGGTATTGCTCCTTTTTTGGAGAAGAACTTAAAATCCTTTCAGTACTCTCATTATCCACCTTGCCGTACAACACTCCAAAACATTTGGCATAATCGTATCTAGTAGACATATGCATGGAGAGTACTTTGCCATTGTGAAAGACATCGATGACTTTGTCTTCTGGCTATAATGTTGTTATACATTGAACATTCTAAGTGTGAGTGATAATCTTTTAAAGTCTTAAAATCAATACCAGACTTAAAAAGTCAAGGATTCACCTGTCTACACTTGCCCTGATGGTTTGATGTGGGCAGAGACTGTAATCTGATCAGAGTGTGTGTTGAAGACTCCAGGTACTGAGGACTGTCCCAATCAGTCATTGTTACAAAAGTGACTCCGCTACTGTTTCAGAGCTGGCCTGAAGGCCCTGTGTGTTCTGCTTCCACTGATGGGAGTCACGTGGGTGTTTGGTGTGTTCTCAGTGAATGAGGACCTAATAGTCTTCCAGTACCTGTTCGCTGTGTTTAACTCCTTACAGGTGGGTCTTGTTGACTGTTGAAGGAGGACGTACAGCCAGAAAATATACTGAACAGCAAAAGAAATGCAACTGTTTTTGGACAGGTTTTTAAATAGAAGACATAAACATGAACACTTACTCTTATGAGATTTAATTTCTTTCAAAACTTGTGTTTCTGTTGGTGTTCAATGTACATGAAGTTTTTTTTAAAGGATTTTGGATTGTAGATGTACTGTACTTGGTAACTTTTAAGGAAATCATTGGTGTATAGACAGAATAACTTAAGTAATAAAGAAATAACTGAAGCAATGAGGAATACTTTGTGCTATGAAATTGTCATGAATATGTTCTTTGTAGCAATTTATTTTTTAACGTGTTATTAATTCAGATCTTTGTCTATGCAAGTTTTTGGCTTTTGATTAAGACCAACATCTGATTTAATTTCAGGGCTTTTTCATTTTCATATTCCATTGTCTGGTATCACGCCAGGTAAGTTGCCTTCTACACATGTATTTGCTGAATATATAATTATGTTTCCACCACTTACAATATGTATAATCATAGGTGTCACCATGCGAGGTTACAACAGCATTCAGTGAATATGATATGAACAGTTTATGCAGAAAACACAATAGAAATGTACATACAATGAGAGTACAAATTGTATAGGACAATGGAGAGCTTTGAATATGGCAGTTGTATACAACTGTGGCTACATTATAGTGATCTGTGATGCAGAACAAAAGTTTTACTGATTGATGCTCACCCCATGTTATTCAGAAAAGATTGTTGTGCTGTATGTTTTCAATGTCTGTCATGTGTTGGAGTGAGTGAGTTTAGTTTTATGCCACACTCACCAATGTTCCAGGTATATGTCTGTAAATAATCAAGTTTGGACAAGACAATCCAGTGATCAACAGCATAAGCATTGATCTACACAATTGGGAATACTGGTCAACTTGCTAATTCATACGTTTATGTTAAAGTTTAAGTAATTTCGGTCAAGGTAGAATGGAAATAGTACACTGAGTTTCCAGTTTTCTGCTAGCTAGGTTACTTTTGAGAATAATCTGTGTGACTTTAATACTTGAAAGCAAAAGTGGCATGTTTGGTTGTAATTTCAACTTAGAGCTTGAAATCTACAGGTAACAGAGCCTTACAGTGAAAAGACAAGAAGTTTGTCTCCAAAATAACTGCATGTCGATATTTAAATTCTTAAATCTATACACAACATGTACAAATATGGGTTTCATTAATGTTAAATGCACTGTGAAAACCATGTTGGGTGTCTATTTAACTGGATTTGAATAATGAATATTCAACCAGGTACAAGATGGTATGAAGAATAGAAAACGGCGATATCGTGCCAAGAGTTTCAAGACAACTGGAACTGAGTCCTCATCTCAGTTGCCAGCATCGGTAAGTTAATCATCTTGTTGATAGGACTTATTGATAATTATTGACTATACCAGCAAGCAGGTTTTGAGGATATATATATATAAGAACATTTAAAGTATACAGACATTAATTCTGTGTAGGAAGAAGCTCAAAAAAAAAGCTGCATGTTTTGACTTTAAAATCAGAAACTTGTTGACTAAACCTTAGACCATCAGATAGTGTGTCTCACAGTCCCTGAACAACATCATTTTTTCTTTCTACCTTACCCGCCATGCAGTGCAAAAGTCTTAAATGAAGCCAGTCTAGATTTCCTCAGGTTCAGGTTCAAGTTTCTGGGGCTGCTTTTCAATTTAAATTGAATTTATTTGTTTCTATAAAAAAAATCATACATTTGTAAAGGTTAAGCTTTAGTTTACCCTTCAAAAGGTATGATGTTCTCGTTAATTCTGTAGACGTTTGGTTCTTGACAGTCTTGTACATGATGCCTGTGGTACTGTCATCTGTATGTCCACATAATCATGTTTTCTTTCAGAAACTGGTCAGTACCAGCAGTGAGGAGGATAGACCCATCAATGACCTGGACAAGAAAGGTACCAACTGACCACATTGTCTCATTAGCTTCTACCATTAACATATTCATGTTGGGATAGTTCCTCAGTAATATGTTCATGCTGTCACCCACTGGCTTCCAAGCATAAATATGATGTAGACTGGATACTCCATTGATAGTCACATCAACATTTAATCACAGAGTTCCTTTAATCAATGGCCATAGCATAACATAATTCATTACAAGCAGAGCATGTCTGAGTGTTTAAATATACACCACTAAGGATCAAAACTGAAACAGTCATAGTGAATCTACTACATAACATTTTGTGTCTTCTGTTTAATAGACAATGGGTAGAATTTTTTTATCTCATCTTGTCTTAAAGCAGTTAAGCATGTGAATGACGCCTTTGTGCTTCTTCCAGGTCGGTCACCTTTCCTCGAAGCTGATCGCCAGGTTCAGCAGATTGCCAACAAGCTGTATGCCAACCCAGACAACTTCATGGACCACAACAACCCACAGAAACCATCCAACAAGGTCAATGTCCCAGTGGACCCCTCAGACATCAAGCTAGGGAACATGGACAACACTCTGAACACCTTCATGTTCTCCCCCTCAGACATCATCAAACCTGTGAGTCAAATAGACAGCTAAAAGGACAATGATTCTCTGCCAATGAGAATACCTCTTGCTATGGTATATTTGAAACTGGCGGATCATCAGGCATCTCCCAAGATTTTGTCTAGTTTCCCTTGGACTACATATCTGGTAGTCCTTGGTTTTGTTCGTGTTGTCTGTGACCAGTAACTTTTGCCTGGGTTTTCCTTTGTTTTTGTTTTTGTTTTTCAGCACAGTGATATCATCTTGTTTTTGCTAATTATCAACTTGACTTGATGTGTGCTAATGGTCAGAGCATCTACTCCTTTTCCAAGACTTATGGTCAGATCATATGTGACTAATACGAATGGGCCCTGTCTGTTTGGATTTGCCTTCTCCTTTACTTCAAATTCTTGTGGGTAACACAGTTTCTCTCCTTGTCCCTGATATGCTGAGTGATGTGGTGGTCCTTGATTTGGGCTTGGCACCTGTTGTTCATATGGTGCTCAGTGGCTAAGGATATCTGTTACTCGGCTTGTTTTTGGCTGGGACTCTCACACTGTCTGATAATGAACTGGTCCATGACTTTGGGATCGTTTGTATTCATTCCTCTGGTTGTTCTGTGTGGGGCCAGGGTGGAGGACGCTTGTGTCATTCAGATTACAAACTATATACACTTTGCAGGTTGTCAAAGGTGGCTGGATGAAAGAGGACAAACAAAGTCGTGAGCAGGCCTCAGTGAAGAAGAGTGCTCTCAGTGTTAGAGGAACCTTGCCACCCTTGGTATGTTTGTGTCATGTTGAGACTATCCTGCTCTGGTGTGTTCCCATATGCACTTTTCTGAATAGGCAGTGGGTACATCTTCCTCAGTCTCTTCATCTCACTTCTTCCTGGCATAGGACTCTTTGCCTGCTATTTGAAGTGGGTACATCTTCTTCAGTCTCTTCATCTCACTTCTTCCTGGCATAGGACTCTTTGAACACTATTTGAAGTGGGTACATCTTCTTCAGTCTCTTCATCTCATTCTTCCTGGCGTGGAACTTTCTGATACAATGGATCACATTTTCTTCACACTGCTTTTTGGTGAATATGGGTCCATGTCTGTAATGAATTCATGGTGTTGTTCTTGTAAGATGCATTATGCTGCCACATGGAACTTGAACTTTTCAGATTGTCAAAGGAACATTTAAGAGAGTAAACTGCAATCCTCTGAATTCAGATTTGGAAGATGATGAGAAATCAGTTAGAACCCCTCCATCCAGGGTATGTCTGTGTGGTTGGGATTGTTCTAGCTTAAAGTGGCTCTGCTACATGTATTTGGATGTTGGTTTCGTTTGTGTAAGTTATTTTTAATATGTTTCGATATAAGAATATGTTTGCAATTTTTGTTTTTCTAGATTGGCATGTTCACATGTCTTCTAACATTTAATTAATTTTTTGCCGAAGAAAGCCTTCTTTAGGGAATGTCCTTTCGAACATCACACCAAGGGAATGTCTCTTTTAGAGATAACCTGCTTGGTCAAGTCTTGATGTTATTCAAAGTCTTTGTTTTGGAACACCAATACACTTAGGTCAAATCTTCCTGGCCTCTATACTCAAAGATGCATGAATGCCTGTTTGCTAATTCTGAACATATTTGGTAGTAGCACTCCAAAACTGGCTGACTTTTCAGATCATCAAAGATGGATGGCTCAAAGATGAAGACACTCAGATTTCAGTTAAACAGGAATCAGAAGCTTCACTGGTAAGGACAGCTCCTTCACAAGTATTGTGTGCATGAAGCATCAAACAGTGATGTGATTTGGACTAATAGCCCTTCCACATTTACCATTGGAATCGTATAAGATCCCACCTTCCAGTGGCGGAATGTCCCTCAATCAGCAGTGTGTGGTTCTATTTTCATGTCTTTATATCTTTTCTGGATAGTGTGTCATCTGTAAGGTTCAAAGATGCTGTCTTACTTTGTATCCCTTAGGGTCATGCAGTGTGAGATAAATCTCCTGTATTGCCACAAGGAGAATGGTTAACACTACACAGTCTTGTCAATACATTTTGCTTTGTAACACAGCACAGACAGGTCATGGAAGCATCTTTATGTGTCCAAACTCCTTACCTGGCTTACAGTAGTCCAGATAAGATGCAGAGATACTCTCCTTGTACACCATCATCTCTACTGAACATCAAGTGCAGGGCCCCAATACTGAACCTCTCCACCTTCACAGGTGCTGGGATCCTAGGCAACTAACCATTCAGCCCTGAACCAGTGCTTGGCTTGTTATGCTTGCACTGACTTTGCACATGTCACATTTCAGGTTCAAGTTCTGAAAGCTGACTCAGTAAAGAAGGATCTGAAATCTCTTTGCCAGGATCCAGTAAAGAAGGAAAATGACCATCAAACATCAAAACCACCCACTATAAGGGTATGCCTCAACAATGCCCTTTATGTGGTGTTTGTTGGATATCTGTTGAATGATTCCTGTGCTCTTTTGGATTAAAAGGATGTTCCTTTTTCTCTACACTTCCTTCCTTCTTTGTGGCAATGTTCTAGCCCAACCAGTTTTCGGGACATTCATACACTAATATCTTCATCGACATTTAGGCACCCCTGATCTGACTGACTGGTGTCATGGTGCAATCAGTCTTTGTTCTTCTACTATCTTTGGTTATTCCACTCTCCTGGATGTGGTTTCCTAACAGGTGTTTGAATATTTCTGATCTGTCAGTTGGAGACATATATTTCTGTTTTCCACTGGGCTCCACTTCCTGCATCTGTCAAGTCGTACTGTTGATCTGTCAGACCTAGCATCTTGTTCTGTTGTTGAGTGTTCTGAACCTTTCAGACCGTCATTGGGGCTTGGGTGAAACACGGCCCCCAACCTCTGAGTGGGAAACGCATTACTGAGGAAGAAGAGGATTTTGATGAAGAAGATGATGATTTTATTATAGAATCTTCCACGGTAGGTGAATGTCCATGGTTATTTCTTCTCTGGTATTTACATTATGCTCCTACACAAAAGTCATCACACTTGTGTGACTGGAATGTCAAGGTCAAACATAATTTTCAGGCTTTCAGTGGTAGTTGGATGCCTGAACCACCTCTTGAGGAGCCTGTCCTGGAGGAGGTTCTGAAGGAGGCTCTGGAGGAGCAGTCAGTACCATCTGTGCCTGGCAGGGTATGTCTTGTAGCCCATCTGGACGGTGCTGGTCATTGTCGCATTGTCTGCATGGTGACTTCAATCCCAATCTATTTATGCACTAGGTGTTAAGTGATGTTAAATAATATCAATTTATGCTCAGGACATTTTTGTGTTCTGCTTTGCCCACTCTTCTTTTGTGCCATCATCTCAGAAACATGAGTAAAACACATATCATCTCACTGACATTTAGTTTGCTCTGTTCCTGAAATGCATGTCAGTGTGACATTTACAGGTTGTCAGTGGTACTTGGGTGCGAGAGAACCACAAATCTACAAGTGAGAATGCCTTCCTAGAGAAGAGCAGTCCTGCCATAGTAAAGGTACCACTGGCTAGGGTAGGTCAGTCTGTGTCTGTCATGTAGCTGTGACTGGCTGCAAGATGCTATGAGCCATCCATGGCTATATGCCTGATGGTGCTAGTTGGGTGTACCAAACAACCTAATCCATATTCCTCAAACAAAAATATTCAGATTCAGGATGTTTTACTAAATGAATAAAAATTTCAGTTCTCTCTAATATTTATTCCAGACAAAATCTGTTAAAATTTGGGTGTATGCTTTCATCACATGATGTTTCCTTTGGACATCTTAAACCCATTTGTCATCTTGCAAGCAAAGACAAGTCTCCTGGAAGAGGTTAATAGACCAGGAGAAGGAAAACATAGGTCTTAACACCTGTTAAAAGGGTTAGATGTCCAAAGTTGGTTCAGTGTGTGAAACCTGTTCCTGGTGCCCCCAACTATATAGCTGAAATAGTACTGTTGTGTGATCATACATGGTCATTATTCTTGCCCTGACCACGATGACATTACAGGTTATCAATGGAGGCTGGATGAAAAAGGACATCAAACTACCAAGTCATGAGTCTGTCATAGATGAGACCGAGGTGCTGGTAGTTCCTGTAAGGGTACATTTCTCTAAGAGTCTACGCTTGAAAGGGATGCTGATATACTTTATACCATAATATCACTAGAGTGATGAGTGTCATATCTTCTCTATCAACCTCTAGTCAGTTTACATCAGGACCACTTGGTGTACACATTGTGTCTCTGTCTCAGACTAACAAGCCATCATCGTTGGGAGTTCTGTCCAGTTCACAGGACTCACAGAAGCACAGTGTCATATTGCTTTGAATGGGTGGACCTCACACTGTGTGATGGATTTGTGATCTGTGTAACACCTTATTATATATGTTCATTATAATCTATTGTGATCATTGTCCTGTTGAAGCATGACAGTATTCACATGTTGGTGTGTTACCAAATCATGGTTATAGATTTACTTGGGTTTTGTTGGTGCCTTTTGATAACTTCGACTTTCTTCATCATTTACACTGCATTGTCTCAAAAAGTATTGGTGGGGCTGTGTTAAGGCAAATGAAGTTTCAATTCGATATGATGTGCTTGTGTTCTTCTGCATAACTCTCAGTGATATTTGACTCCACTATCGAATCCTGTGATGTCCTTTCTCATTATAACCCAAGAGACACTTTGGGATAGTTTTACAGTAAGAAAATATATCAATGTTGCAACTGAATTGATTGGTTGAGGGATAATTTGAATGCTGTGGTTCTGAAATATAACCAGCCACTGTGATGATGATTTCTGGTTTTGACCTCTAGCAAATGTTACAGTATAACCACAATGTGATGACTTTGATGAGTAACCTTTATGGTTGTCTCAGAGGGACAGTTTAGTACCTAATTATTCCTTTTTATCATTTTTTTAGTTGTGAAATCTCTGATAACTCAATCTAGATCTAAGTGAGCACTTATCAAATAGGTCTGTTCTGTCCCCTTGTCTCTCCTGATCCAACAGAAACAAGGAACAGCGACCATGACAGGTCTGTGAGACGGTTACTAATCATGAGTGGTTTAAATTTCTGCGCTTTAGTGAATGAAGAGCTAGTTGTAGTGCATGACACTGTTGCATGATACAATTTCCAGCCTGTAAGTGGCCAGACTACGAAGCAGGATCAGAGTCTCAACAGTAGTGATGACATCATTGAGGTGAAAGAATCCCGCTTCATTGAAGTGCCTCCTCCAATGGTATGTGTCTGTGTTGGCATTTGAGTCGCATTGCGTCGTATGTTGTGTGTGGTGTCTACATTCTCCCAGCAAGTGTTGTGATTCAGTATCATGCTTTATGTCTTTGACCTCTGTGGCGTCCATCTTCTCACAGCAAGTGTTGTGAGTCAGTACATTGCTTTACATTTTTTACCTCTGTGACATCTCTCTTCTCACAGCAAGTGTTGTGAGTCAGTACATTTCTTTACATTTTTCACCTCTGTGACGTCTGTCTTACAGCAAGTGATCTGAGTCAGTACAATGCTTTATGCCTTTAACCTCTGTGATGTCCATTTTCTCACAGCAAGGGTTGTGAGTGAGCATCATGCTTTCTATATCTTTGACGTCTGTGGCATCTATCATCTCACAGCAAGCATTGTGAGTCAGTATCATGCTTTACATGTTTTGACCTCTGTGATGTCCACTTTTTCACAGCAAGTGTTGTGATTCAGTACAGTGCTTTAAGTGTTTGACTTCTGTGCTGTCTGTCCTCTCACAACCAATGTTGTCTTTCAGTCTTCCACAGCAGTGCCCCCATCGCCCTTGAAGAAGACTGCATGGGGAGAGCCATCCTCACCACTACACATCTCAGGCTACAAACTTCCAGCAGAGGTAACAAGTGAAGTGTTTGATGTAGGCCTCACATACAGTTGCATTCAATAAGTTACTGCGTCTATGAACTGTGAGTATGCTGCTAACAGAAATGGCAGAAGAGGAAGTTACCAGGCATTACAATGTTCAACAAAGCATAAAATACCTATGGAGGATGCTTGCTGCAGCTTGTATGCCAACACCTACGGCTTGCCATTTGTGAAGTTTCGGCTACGAAACAACCAGATTTGAATTCTGTTGGTGTGTTTATCTTCACCAGACTCATAGATGAGTTTCACCTTGACCCCTCTAATGCAAGAGTTCATCAGGACATGTTAGCAATACTGGGTTTACTTGTGTCTTCTGTTTGGAAGGTGAAATTAGGATTATAATGGACAACACGCCTTGTTATCGACAATCAGTGCCAGTACAGTTGTAGACTGCAAGCAGTGTAGTATTTCTGTACTGCCATGGTCAGCTGTTCCTGTAGCCCCCTTCTCCATGCAACACATCTTGAGTTGGAATGATACCCATGAGTTGACCAAAACCAATCTCTAATGATAGTTCAGTTAGCCACTTGTGTAAAATGTTATACTGAGCTCTGCTTGGGATGAAGGAATTGACCTTTTTGGGAATGTTATCTAGATCTCTGTCTAAGTTCTGACACTGACCTCAACATGCAATTTTATATAGCTCTCAATGTGATACATTACATTTACATCTTCAGGTGATATTTCATTGACATGTGTGTGATGTTGCATTAAATGTATGCTTGAAATGTTTTGTTGAGCTCATTGTGAGATTATTACATTGACCTGTGAATCAAATTTTGAACATCAAATAAGCGTGTGTGTATGATATGAAACTGACCCAAAGCAGATGTCATATTGGCCTCATTTGGGAAGTTACATTGATCTCCATTGAGGGATATTACATTGTCCTCATTATTGGATGTTGCATTGACCTCCATGTGGGATGTTACATTGACCATACTGTGGGATGTTACAGTGACCATACTGTGGGATGTTACATTGACCTCCATGTGGGATGTTTCATTGACCTCCATGTGGGATGTTTCATTGACCTCCATGTAGGATGTTACATTGACCTCCATGTAGGATGTTACATTGACCTCCATGCTGGATGTCACATTGACCATACTGTGGGATGTTACAGTGACCATACTGTGGGATGTTACATTGACCTCCATGTGGGATGTTTCATTGACCTCCATGTAGGATGTTACATTGACCTCCATGTAGGATGTTACATTGACCTCCATGCTGGATGTCACATTGACCATACTGTGGGATGTTACATTGACCTCCATATGGGATGTTACATTGACCTCCATATGGGATGTTACATTGACCTCCATGTGGGATGTTTCATTGACCTCCATGTAGGATGTTACATTGACCTCCGTGTAGGATGTTGCATTGACCTCCATGTAGGATGTTACATTGACCATACTGTGGGATGTTACATTGACCTCCATATGGGATGTTACATTGACCTCCATGTGGGATGTTTCATTGACCTCCATGTGGGATGTCACATTGACCTCCATGTGGGATGTTTCATTGACCTCCATGTAGGATGTTACATTGACCTCCATGCCGGATGTCACATTGACCATACTGTGGGATGTTACATTGACCTCCATATGGGATGTCACATTGACCTCCATGTGGGATGTTACATTGACCTCCATGTGGGATGTTTCATTGACCTCCATGTAGGATGTTACATTGACCTCCATGTAGGATGTTACATTCCATGTAGGATGTTACATTGACCTCCATGTGGGATGTTTCATTGACCTCCATGTGGGATTTTACATTGACCTCCATGTGGGATGTTTCATTGACCTCCATGTAGGATGTTACATTGACCATACTGTGGGATGTAACATTGACCTCCATGTGGGATGTTACATTGACCATACTGTGGGATGTTTCATTGACCTCCATGTAGGATGTCAGATTGACCATACTGTGGGATGTTACATTGACCTCCATGTAGGATATCACATTGACCATACTATGGGATGTTACACTGACCTCCATGTTGGATGTTTCATTGACCTCCATGTAGGATATCACATTGACCATACTATGGGATGTTACATTGACCTCCATGTTGGATGTTTCATTGACCTCCATGTAGGATGTCACATTGACCATACTGTGGGATGTTACATTAACCTCCATGGAGGATGTCACATTGACCTCCATGTAGGATGTTACATTGACCTCCATGTGGGATGTCACATTGACCTCCATGTGGGATGTTGCATTGACCTCCATGTGGGATGTCACATTGACCATACTGTGGGATGTCACATTGATCTCCCTGTGGGATGTTGCATTGACCTCATGTGGGATGTCACATTGACCTCCATGTGGGATTTTACATTAACCTCCATGTGGAATGTTACAGTGACCTCCATGTAGGATGTCACATTGACCTCCATGTGGGATGTTGCATTGACCATACTGTGGGATATTACATTGACCTCCATGTGGGATGTTAATTGACCTCCATGTGAGATATTACATTGACCTCCATGTAGGATGTCAGATTGACCATACTGTGGGATGTTACATTGACCTCCATGTGGGATGTTTCATTGACCTCCATGTGATATATTGCATTGACCATCATGTGGGACGTCACAGTGATCTTTGAATTGAATGTTACATTTATCTCTGTTTACGTGTTACAGAGGCAGCAAACAAAGATGCCTTCAGAGAAGACAAAGGCAAGACCTCATGGTCTCATGGAACACTATGATGCACCTCCTGCTTACATTTTGGAGGATCCACGGATCCAAGACAGGGACCCAGATGCTGAGGTAACATTTGTCAGTGTTAGGCATTCAGTAGTTTATGCCAGAGTATCACCAGTGCCTCGATATGGGTAACTAGGAAGATCTAGTTGGAAAAAAGTGGAAAAAACAGGTTTCAAGACAAGAATATCTTTCTGTACATTTCTGCCATTAATATGTTCATGTATTTATCTTCAACATGGGTTTCCTTCTACCAGATCAAACTTCAAGAGAGGAAGAAGAGGGTGGAGCAGGTGTACAGTGGGGAGCCACACAGACCTGGACAACAGAACAAGGTCAGTCTGACAGTGGTTACTTAGTAACCAGTAGGTCAGTTACACAAAATCAGGCAAATTCCAGCATCCACTGCAGCCATCTATGACAATTTGCAGTTCCACGGAAGACTGGGTCGGTGGTGCACAGCTTGTTGCTCAGTTGTACTATTTTGTTCACATTCTGAATTCTGTAATACAAATCTTAAATAAATTTTCACCCATCTTGGTCTGCAAGCTTCACACATGCAGAAATATTTTTTAATCATTGCCGTTTTACTTCACAATCTGCAGACTGAGCATTGCCATGTCACTTTTCCATCTGCAGACTGAGCATTCCCATGTCTCTTTACCATCTGCAGACAGAGCATTGCCATGTCATTTTACAATCTGCAGTACCCGTGAAGGTCCTAGGGTAGAATAGGCCTTCAGCAACCCATGCTTGCCATAAAAGGCGACAATGCTTGTCGTAAGAGGCGACTAACGGGATCAGGTAGTCAGACTTGCTGACTTGGTTGGCATATGTCATTGGTTCACAATTGCGCAGATCGATGCTCATGTTGTTGGTCACTGGATTGTCTGGTCCAGACTCGGTTTTACTTCACAATCTGCAGACTGAGCATTGCCATGTCACTTTTCAATCTGCAGACTGAGCATTGCCATGTCACTTTACCATCTGCAGACTGAGCATTGCCATGTCATTTTACAATCTGCAGACTGAGCATTGCCATGTCACTTTCCCATCTGCAGACTGAGCATTGCCATGTCTCTTTACCATCTGCGGACTGATGGTAAGATGGAGCTTTGCTATGTTACTTTGCATTTCTAATCCCCATGTACAACATCAAAACCATTTACATGCATTGGTGAGAGTAGAAGGCCTGAAGACAAGCTTATTAACAACACTGATCACATAGCAATGCCTTCAAAGATCTGCTTGAAGACCATGCACAGTATTATGTGAAATGGCTTAACATGTTCCTGCACTTTCTTACCAGGAGCTTTCAGAAAGAAATCAATAAACAGAAGCAACAAAACCCTTTCCACAATCATAAGAAAACTGTGCAAAATGCAGAGTTGATTGTACAGTTGTGACAATATCATTAACAGATATTTGTTTCAACATTTTTGCAGCTGTGTGTTGTTGGTTGTAAACAACTTGGGTCTGAACCAGACAATCGAGTGATTGTAACCATGTGATACTATGACAGAGCATGTGTTTATGAGTCACCTTGAAAGAGTTATGATACCAGGTGATGGCAAAGAACTGGGGTCATGTAACACATCCTTTATTATGAAATGAGCTTGTGAAGACTTTGTAGGTTTGACAAGTTCTAATTAGACATCTACGTTACCTCAGGGCAGGAAGCCAGTCACAGGGAAGTTATCAGGACAAAGTCAGAAGTCCTCCAACAACAGTCAGAGGTCTGGAG
This sequence comes from Haliotis asinina, assembly GCF_037392515.1. NCBI lineage: Eukaryota > Metazoa > Mollusca > Gastropoda > Lepetellida > Haliotidae > Haliotis > Haliotis asinina. The sequence continues at coordinate 33,606,949 of NC_090285.1, forward strand.
GTGACCTACAGCAAGCGGACAATGAAGTGGAGACGATACACCTGTACGAGTCTCGGGATCTGGTATGTGAAACACAGTGTTGAGTAATGTTATGGTACAAATTGGAGGTATGGAGATAGGGTCAGTCTGTCTACCAATATGTGTCAGGTATAATCATAGATATGGTCAGTAGGTGTTAAATTTAAAGACAAGGTTGGCGTTGGGTATGTTAAATTACGTGGAATTTAAAGGCATGATTGGGAGTAGGCATGCTGAATTGTGTTGAATTTACATACAAGGTGATAAGTCTTCAGAATTGTGTTGAATTAAAGACAGTGTTGGTAGTAGATCTGTTGAATTGTGTTGAATTAAAGACAGTGTTGGTGGTGGGTCTGTTGAATGGTGTTGAATTAAAGACAGTGTTGGTGGTAGGTCTGTTGAATTGTGTTGATTTCCAGTAAAATGGCATGGTGTACAAAGACTGAGGAAGAGCGTTATCAAGCCTGTAATTACACATCTGTGGAATCCCCAGATTCTACAATGATGATAACATTGAGAAGGAGTAGTTGTAACCTTCTGAGCCAGGATCATGTTTGATGTCATGTTGTCTTACTTCAACAGCCATTGTACAGAGGCCGAGTCGATGACAACTGGGGGAAAGTGAAAGCTGCTGTGGAGAGGAAGAAACGGCAACAGCGAAACAGCGGTGAGCTACCAAGACATTTTGTAAATAGTGAAGAGGATTTGTCACGATATGGGAGTCGTCAGCCCTTTGGGGGCATACGGACAACAGATGTGGGGGTGCCTGTCATGTCACGTCCTCGCCAGCACAGGGAAGTCAGCAGACCTGATCCTAACAGACATTACCGGTACATGTAGACATGCAGTTGACTACTTCGAGGAAGGCACTCATGACATAAAAGCTTTTCACTTTGTCGGATGAAATGGACATTTGTAAGCTACATACGTCATTTATAAAGTTTAGAAAGGCTTTGCCAGGAGCAATTGATGAAATCTTATGATATTATTTTATCAGGTCTTTTTAAGTGATTAATGACTGTGGCAGATGAATTTGTTTGTATGATTAGATACTGAAAGGCATTACCCATCAATTCTTTCAACTGTACAACATGATTTGTTATGTATATTTGCATGATAAACATGCAGGTAAAATATTGTAACACGTAAAGATGCAAAGAAAGTGATAGAGGTCAAAACTGATTTTCTTGGTACCAGGTTTGGTGCAAATTCGATCATTGATGGGCCAGTTATTTTGGTTGATGAATTTAGATCATTGATCATATACTTTTTAATGGAAACATGTGACTTTACTGAAGTTCAGTAATTTTAAGAACAATTTTAGCTTTCATTCTTGATATCTTTGTTCAAATTTAAAATAATTTAAGGTAATTGAGATGATGCTTTTAAAAGGGTACGTGCAATTGACTGTGAAGACAACTTGCCATTTCACGGCGTGAAATTCTATGATACACCTTTATGAAAGTTTTGACCTTTGTTTTTCATAATGTCAGTTTCTCTCACATTTTCTTCACTGAATACCTCAAGCGTATTACAATGATGTATTGCTCCTGTGTTCCTAAATCTGTTATTTTTGTAATGTTGCTTAGATGTATATTTGAATATTAAGAAATCCACCAGTATATCGATCATGACTTTTTCATCACACAGTATTTGCAGCACAGTGTTTTTGAAAAAGAAATGTTTTGGAAGCATCTTCTGTTTTTCTAACTATCAACCTTTACATGATAAGAATTATTTCAATTCTGTACATATATTTCTTTTCTATCGAAAACATGTTGTAGTTACCCCTACCCTTATGAGATAATTTAGCTATGTATTGACAATCATTGCTACGTTAGAATGTGCTTTAAGTTTGGGTTGATGGTAATATTGGTTATAATGTATAAGATTTGTTCCCAACTTGGACACTTGATAGAGAAGGGATATTTTTTTTATATATACGGAAAACATGTATTGATGAATTATATAATTTCATCAGATATTCTTCTCATATTTTAACTTACATAGAAATTGAAACTGGTATACTTCTGTAGCATATTTAAAGCAAAAGTGATGTATTCACTTGTATCTGTTCTCTAAAATGAGAAGTGAGAAGTAAATACACAGATTACTCAATGTAAATTGATGCATGTTGACCAAATGAAATATGACTACAAATTTAGTAAACACTGAGCATATGACAACTAAATATTCATGGAATAATTGGATCGCTATCAAGCAATCTCACCCTTTTCACCCATACACCACGTGTAAGTCACAAGATCTTATTTTTATTATCAAATAAAACAGTGTGACGTATCTGTATTATCTGTGTGGTAATTTCAATGTCTAAATCTTTTTCAACTATGTCTCTCCATGAGAAGTAATATATGTACAGTGGTCCAACTATTATCACAGAGTGTTTGGTTTTGAGGGAATGGTTGTAGAAGTGTGTGTACCGATAAAACATTCTTTACACAACCGGTGTTCATGGCGTTCTGGCTGCGCAATTGGTATCCAGGGCCAGCATTAACAGTTCTCTACTTACACCGTGGGCGTTTGGGGTAGATTTTACACTTGGGTAAACATCACCCCTAGGATGTCATAAATGGTAACGGAGTCATCACAGCTGTGTGAGGGACAGATATAACGAGGTAAAGGTTTGTATAAATGTGACAGTCTGTTTAACTAATCAGTTTTGTGCAGGCGAATCAGAGCGACCAATTAAATGAAGCACTAATAAAAGGTTGGATTTTTATCAGTTACCTGTTTTTACATATTTTGTATTGAATATGTCCCTTGCAAGAATGCAATACAGTTTTGAATAAATGTTGAACCTCTGTTAGAAAATATTCATTACGAACTCTTAGGAAACATTTATGTGATTGTTTTTAAGAATGTGGACAAATATCAAGAGGGGGATGGAGTCACAATATGTTCCTTTTTTCATAAAAAGAATCTGGCGAAGACATTTCCACCCTGAATTCTTGGCAAAAGAATTATATATTTTTAGTGAGGGTAAATAACTTCAAGATTGTTTTGAGGCCAATGCTTGAGATGTTGTTATTGTGTTTTGTATGTCATAATGTCTCTAACAGGCCGTGTCTCCTGAGTGCTAGTGATGTATTAAACAACATAGCAGCCATTGCTGTAGGTTACAGTGCATGTACATGTATCAATATCTTATCCAAACAAAGTCATGTTCATGTTATTTTCATGCTATAAATACACTTAGTCATCATCGGAAATTGTTCTGTGTCTTTTCTATTCACTTGGACCGTCTGCCTTGGGAGCGGAAGGTTGTACTGGAAGCGTGGTACCGAAAGGTAACAGACGTCTGCTCTTGAGTGTCCCAGTTTGTCGCACGGCATTAAGGGACATAAAGCTTGGAGTCTCCTCGGGCTGTCTGGTTGGTTCGTTTGTTGTTAAACGCCGCAAACGGCAATATTCCAGCTATATGGCGGTAGTTTCTAAATATTCAATCTGGACAACGCAATGCAGTGATTAACAACACGAACATCGATCTAAGCAATTGGGATACCATGTCAAGTCATGTTAGTCGCGGCTTACTAGCATTGATTGCCGCAGACAAAGTCTAACCCGGACCTTCACTATCGAGTCTTCTGTGCCGGAGTGGGGTGTTCGTGATAAACTGCTGCCCGAAGTCTTGGATGGGATTCACTGTACAGCCGGCATCAGTCTGGACAATCAGCCACTCACATCAGACGCACGCACATGCCTATATGTTTTATAGATATTCATTGATCTGAAATCCGACGCCAAAAGGCTAATAGACCTCACATCACCTGCTGGAGAGCTGAAAATCGGTGTGATAGTGGGTGAAGCGTTCGCTCGTTACGCGAAAGACCTGGGTTCGATTTCGCACATGGATAGAATCTAAGAGGCCCATATTGTATAAATAAAGCTAAAAACCGTATAAACGCATTCGCTCTGTGGTTAAATCTACTGGCGATCACTGCATACCTATCATCTGTTGCCTGTGAGAACAGGTGAGTAGGGTGACTGGCAGTGGGAATGTACCCAATCGCATCTGGAGTAGTTCATGTTAATTACCCACTGGTTTGCCTGATCCAGACTCGATCAGGGACCTGAAGTAATAATACAGACAATCGGCGAGGTGGCAATAATCAAGAGCAGTAGTGAACTTCCCCATAGTATTATGGGAGTATCTCCGTGTGTTCCGTACGAAGGTAAGTATATCATTTCCCCGAGAAAAAAAAGAATATTTGCATGTTCTTTTAGTTTTGTAAACTAAATCACTTGGTGTCAACTACCTGTAGTGCAGTCAAGGGCTAAATCTATCCACTTCCAGTGCACAGTGACGAAGTTTTGTGTGAGTGTCTGGTAATCTGATCAATTCTTTCAGCTCAAACCCCGACATTACACCCACCAACCCTCATCCTCAGCGCCTAGACTATTGCTAAAACCTTCATAAAACCTACCTCCTTCCATTCCCACACCTGAACACAAACATCTGATTTGTTGACTGTGAATTAAATAACGTAGCTTTGTATCCTACTCCACATGCAAACTCACATGCTTTTTGAAGACTTGTGCAATCAGATTTCTTGTAGAAACCTGCTGTAACACACACAAACACATATGAGTTACTCTCATAATATTTTCAAATGAAACGATTACTTGCAAACAGCTTGTGAAATATCACGTTTGTCCTCGAGAACTCGCTTAATCTTGAACATATCTCCAAACATAATTTCGACTCGTGTTTCCACTTGCTTCTAGGGAGCTGAGAATAGCTATGACTGAGGTCCTTTGGGCACGGTCGATGAACGATTACCTGATTCCGCCAATCTTAAGCTACCCTGATATCAACAGCGTATTCACAATATTTTAAATTGTACAGTGTCGACGTCTTCATGACTAATGCGTGTAGTCACAATGTCGGCAAACTGTTTACAGTTTCACACGCTATTTACGTGATGAAACAGATCAAAGAGCGCAATAAGTTTTCATGGTACATATACTCTGTATTACGGGGGGTGCCTTGTTGGCACTTCGTAATAAGAAGCGATAAGTACATTCCAATAGAACTGGTTGAACCTCCTCTTGGACTTGTCTTAACTGTGCGTGGGTTTAATAGTATCTTCAACTTAAACTCGAAGGGCGATGGGGGTAGCCTAGTGGTTAGAGCGTTCGCTTGTCACGTTGAAGGCCCGGGTTCGATTCCCTACATTGGTACAATGAGTAAAGTCCATTTCTGGCGGTCCTCGTCGTGATATTGCTGAAATGTTGATAAAAGCGGCGTAAAACCACACTCACTCACTCATTTCTAAAAGTAGGGCCTTTACTTCGCGGACATTGCAAGTCCGTCCAACAAGCCTCATATCTGGTGTCCCCCGCCGTGATACTGCTGGAAAATTGCCAAACGCGGCGTAAAACCACACTCACTCACTTAAACTTGGAACACTATAATGGGCAGTAGTTTTTTACATGTTGAATAAGTTAGTTCAGAAACAATCAAAACAGTTTTGAAGAAACGAGTATTAATTAATTTGACTCAGATTTAGTCAAATTAGTTTAGGGCCATTTTTTCTGAGCGTCTTGTTCGAAAGCTTTGAAGTCATAAATATTGTTGAAAGCCAACTTGGCTAGAGTAACACCCCTGGCACTGTGGAGACAACACTAGTCCTTGTGATGTACTAAGAATAGGTGCTTTGTATTCTGGTGGTACAGCTGTGTTAGACATGGCAAACACTTCACAGAGTCCGAGAGGTTCATTTGGGCAGCACATGGGCCAGTTAGCATGGTTAGCATCCTTCATTGTCCATGTCTTACCTTTGAAATGGTCTTTTCGAGCTTTGGTTGGTTGGTTTATGGTTCAACGCCGCAATATTCCAGCTATATGGCGGCGGTCTGTAAATAATCGAGTCTGAACCAGAAAATCTAGTGGTCGATAGCATGAGCATCCATGCACACAATTGGGACACCATGATATAGGTCAACCAAATCAGCGAACCTGATGATGCGATCCCGTTAGTCGCTTCTTACAACAAGCATAGCCATGGCTACTGACGACCGGAAACCGGGCCTTTACGGATCGCATTCATTACTTCCGGTATTTCACAATAGGAAACCCGAAAGTAAAGTGCAGGAGTGATCAGTCTTATTATGTAACTACCACAAACAGAAGTATTACTCATGACTAATCACACCCTTTGACTCAGTATAACATGAGTACCCCATAGTCTACTGGCGGTCTTCATCCCTTTAAACTGAGGCAGCGCAACAACAAGTAATATAATGTAGCAGGATGCGGAGATGTTCACTACTTTGGTGAAACTTACAAACACGGATGTGCAGCTGTTAGACCGTTGACAATTTGGCATCTACAAATACCCAAACCTGCCCATCTCTTTAAAGTTTAAAGAGAGCTTTAGAAAGTTTACGAGCTTCGTGAAATCAACCAAGCCATTACTCTAAGAGAATAGTATAACCTAACTTAAGGTATGTGCATCCACCGGTTCACAACATATACTGATGGAAATAAATAAGGGAACACGCACAAATGGAAGCATGTGGAAAATGACGAGTCGGATGTCAGCATCAATAGAGATTGGAAACGCACATTTTTTGTTTCACGCCGCACTGTAAAAGTGGCGGATAGTATACCCAGTGTGTCACGCTGCACTGTAAAAGTGGCGGATAGTATACCCAGTGTTTCACGCCGCACTGTAAAAGTGGCGGATAGTATACCCAGTGTGTCACGCTGGGTGAGTGAGTGACTGTTAGTTAAATCACGACCTGTCAGCCTATACCAGAGGTGAAGTAGGTCTTAGGTTCCTGCATGTGCAAGGGATGAAACTTTCCTCAACTTATTGTCGCGTCTTTGACAAGTGGCTCAAAACATATAATGACACATGCTGTAGTGATTATTCCGTTTACCTGTTAATAACATGAAACGTATGTACGTACCTGCATACGGCCGTGCGGTTGTGTTCATATATGTACATGCATTACGATATGTACACATCAACTGAAAAACAAGCATCTTAGTGATCTTATACTTTACAATTCCACTCCAGTTAGACCAGCGGAGATCGGATATAGAATACTAGGGTCTTAAGAAAGTTCAGCTTGCCACAAAGGGCGTGTATTAAGAGTCGGATGGTCAGGTTCGCCGACTTGGTTGACACATGCTACCGGTTTCCAACTGCGCAGATCGATGCCCATGCTGTTGATCAATGGATTATTTGGTCCAGACTCGATTATTTATAGACCTCCACCATATAACTGGAATACTGTTGAGTGCGGCGTAAAACTCACTCAGTCCACTGGAGTTACTGGAGAACACCAGCTGCAGTTCTCGGAATGCAGCGTGCATCAGCCATGTGCAGAAATGAAACGAAACACGTAACAAAAGCCAAAAACATGGTTGCATGCATCGTTTGAAGATGACTCCTCTTCTTTAAGAGTAATTATGACTCTGTTTGTTTCATACGTTGCGGCTGTTGAGTTTTACGGCCATTTCAGACTAGACGGTTTGTTTAAGCCAGTAATAAGCACACGCCGCAATACTGACAACATACAATACCGGGCAAAACATATATGCACCCATGTTTGTTGGAGGGATGCTAAAAGTGAGTGAGTGAGTGAGTGAGTGAGTGAGTGAGTGAGTGAGTGAGTGAGTGAGTGAGTGAGTGAGTGAGTGAGTGAGTGAGTGAGTGAGTGAGTGAGTGAGTGAGTGAGTGTAGTAATATTACAGCCATGTGGCGCCTTTCTGTAAATAATCGAGTCAGGACCAGACAATCCAGTGACCAACAACATGAACATCGATCTGCGTAATTGGGAACCGATGACATGTGTCAACAAATACAACGAGCATGACCACCCGATCCCGTTAGTCGCCTCTTGCTGAAGGCCTACTCTACCCCGGGACTTTCACGGGTCTAAAAATGAAACAGGCAACACATACTTGCAGATACTGTTACAGATATACAGATAGGATAGTGGCGTTACATGTTTCGTGTTAGTGAAGTATTACATTAACTGTTTTCAATGCAGTAATGTTTGTCGTCACACGTGTGTAAGTCTTTGGTAAAATCCAATTTTAAAATATATACTTTGTTTTGTGATTTATTGGATTAGACTGGTTTCAACAATATATTTATCTGTAGACTGGTCAACTTAGTGGAACCAGTTTGAGTTGGTATGTTGCTGATATTCCAAGCAGTCTAAGTAAACTTAGTCTCAGCGTATTTCGCTGGTGGAGTGTAACGAAAAGTACTGAGGATAGGATAAGCTCATATTTAAAGATTACGTTTGACTAGCTGTATATATCAGTTTGAGAAGTTTGCGAAACGAGCGATAGTCAAAGAGATGTCATTTGCGAAACGAAGTTTTGGCGGCTTCAGTTATCATTATTAAAATGACGATGTTATCTCTTGGATAACCTAGGATAGTCTTAAACACATCAGGATGTCAAACTCGAAAAATCGAAAAAGATTAAACAAACAAATGAAATTTCGGTTTAAAAAATATACTAACAAACTGACATCAGCAAGGTTTTCGTTATTTTCACTTTCAAATCACGACTTGACTGACATGCCCGTCAAAGGTGAGTAAATGAGTGAATTAACATTTAACGTCACATCGGCAATGTTGCAGCCATATCGTGATGAGAACAATTTAATTTATATCAATATTAAAATCAATAAATTGAAAACATCATCGAGGGCCAGTAAAACACTAGGCTATCACAGATATGAACATAAAACTAGCGTTGAAAGCTAAAACATTGTAATTAAAGAGGAAAATGCGATATAATATAGACCGCCAACAACTGAAGATAGATCACTGCCCGTCAAAGGCATCATTCACTGACAAGCAACATCGTCAGTACATGTATAAGCACTGGTACAGTCATACAATGTCTCAATACACATATAAGCACTGGTACAGTCATACAATGTCTCAATATACACATATAAACACTGGTACAGTCATACAATGTCTCAATACACATATAAGCACTGGTACAGTCATACAATGTCTCAATACACATATAAGCACTGGTACAGTCATACAATGTCTCAATATACACATATAAGCACTGGTACAGTCACACAATGTCACGATACACATGTAAGCACTGGTACAGTTTTACAATGTCTCAATATTTACTAACAACCATACACATCTTGAATCGTTCCAACACGTGTTTACATGATAACAACAGTCCTTGACAGCAGCTGAGTGAGCGGTATTTCATCACCTTCATGGTCGGTAAATACTCCCAGATGCTGGCAGATGAATCTGCTTCTATCAGAAGGCGATATAATGGTCGATTATAACTGAACCTCGAAGTATCAACATACAGTAATTGCTACAGTCTCGCGCATCGTTAAACACCACGGGCACCCAGTGCTTCGATCCTTTGAAATCTCAGCAACATGTTTGAAAGTCGAGGGTGGAATATCCTCAATATGCTTTTTGTCAGAAGTCGCGGTGATCATGCAGGGCGATGCTGCGGATTTGATTGCATATGTTTAACTTTAACTCTACTCATTGATTATTCTAGTTCTTTTGAAAACCTTTATGTAGCCATTTTATCAAGCATCTACTTAACATAAACCACATTTCCGTTTAAAGTAAAGATAGGTATTCTAATTACTTGAAAGAACTTGAGAATTGGCGGCATGCTTTAGTGATGGCTGCTCAATGCTGCGCACATTTTCTGCGTAATTAAAGACCACCAGTTGGTCGTTTCGAGTATTTTTACAACAAAACAGACAATAAATATTTGAATACATACATAACTCTCATAACTTTGATAATTGGAAAGAGTGTGAAATTGAATGTTATATCATATATGTGCACCATGAGAGTCTCTTGCGCTAGAGACTCGTGAAGGTCCAGGGCTAGAAGAGGCCTTCAGCAACCCACGCTTGCCATAAAAGGTGACTGTGCTTGTTGTAAGAGGCGACTAACGGGATCGGGTGGTCAGGCTCGCTGACTTGGTTGACACATGTCATCGGTTCCCAATTGCACAGATCGATGCTCATGCTGTTGATCACTGGATTGTCTGGTCCAGACTCGATTGTTTACAGAGCGCCGCCATATAGCTGGAATATTGATGAGTGCGAAGTAAAAGTAAACTCACTCTCACTCTTGCGCTAGATGAAAATGTACCATTTTAAAGTATGTGAAAAAACTTGTATGTGAAGAACTGACCTAAAATTTCGGGATTTATCATGGTTTTATCGATCTAAGAGGTTTTTCCCTAAGCCGAATGTATCTTTCTAAGTTGTTCATATATGTCTCCTTGGTTCATAGACTGGCTCATGTTCCAGTTGGCGAAGTAAGCGTCATGGTGTGGAGGATGATGTCCTACACGGGTAGATCAGAGCTAGTGGTGGTTCACGACAACCTTGCAGCAAATCGATACGTCGACACAATCATGCAACCCCAAGGCCTGCCACTTATAACCACCAGGGGGAGGTGTTTCAAATCGACAACGCTCGATCCCACACAGGTGTAACAGATGTGTACCCTGCCAAAACATCAATGTCCTTTCCTGGCCGTCCAAATCGCCTGATCTGAACCCGATCGAGCATCTATGGGACGAATTGATCGACGCGTCCGGAAACGTCACCATCGTCCTCAGACACGTGAAGAACTTGCCAACGGGATCCAGGAGGAATGACGAAGATTTCCCCAAGCAGAGATCCGACGACTTGTGCAGTCCCTTCCGCGGCGGTGTCGAGTAGTGACAGCTGCCAGTGTTGCTGTCACCAGGTACTGTCCTGAACGCCCCCTTCTTTTTTTCGAAGAGTGTAGTATCTCACCTTGAAAACCTGCAAAATTGCTGATCCTACGTCGAGCAATATTCTCTCAAACATTAATCCAGTTTTAAAGCAGACAAAAAAAATAATCATAAATCGTATACACTTTGATGACGTTGCCATATTCTAAAATTATTACTAGTTTATCAAAATATATACACTATGCACATTTAGCAAAAGATGCATGTGCAACTTCAGTTTTGTCTATACCATTACGTTAAACTTTATACATAAAGACCGAGAGAAAAACTAATTAGATAGTTTGATTGGTTAACTGACTGAACTGAACCATCAGCATTTGGTATGAGAAGATGAACTTTGACCTTTTAAATAATGTTCTTTACGATATAAAATAGTTAATTCAGGTCGACATTTATTAGAAAGCGATTGGACAACATTGTTGAACATTGCTGAACTGCCTCGCTGTACATGTGATATACGTGAATGTGAGGTTTATGATCACATTAGCTAACAAAAAACTAAAGAACACAATCACAATCACATGGCGTTTGTGATATGGAGCTCTGTGAGTATGTTAATATCTAATACATAACACTTCAGCTCATCCAGTATATCAATAAACCCCTGCCTGCTGACGGCGCCACTGCTGAAGTATAATGCAGTTACCGGTCAATGGCATCCGTATAACGTATATGGAGCGTATGGAGCCAGTGTTCATTACACTGATCCAGTTATCGCCATACTTCAAGCCCATTCAGCATGTCCCCTCACTGTGGCCTATCTGAAGCACTTCTAGTATCGGCATGTTACCTTCTTCACTGACACACCCACCCACAATTTCATTTTAGTGAAGGAGTGGGTTTAACGCTGATTTGAACAGTTTTACAGTGTGATATCATTTTCTGGGAGACATTTCAGAGAAGATGCAAGTTTAGGGTGCTAAGCACTATAGTTACATGCGGTACATGCGGGACAGTGGTCAAAATTATGGCGAACTTTGGAGGCTGGCACACCCAAGGGGAGTAAATCTGTACTGCGAATAATGCGGCGCCTAAAATATGTTAACGCAACTGTTTGCTTGATTATTTCAGCAATCAGTTCTCCATATTTTTTTATATTTTATGTGTAATTATATATTACATCAATATAATATAACGTCGATGAAACTAGAAATGGGCATCGAACCCGGTCTGCTTTGTGACAAGCAAACACTTTAACCAGAAGACTACCCCACTACCCTTAATACTTCCTGAATCGTGTACACTTGTTACTGGCGTCTGTACAAGAACTGGTAGTACTTTCAGGGTCCATGAAATCACTGGGCAATTATTCAGAAATGACTTGATGTTCCTCCTCTGTTCCTCTCGATCTTATTATTTGAGACGACTGCCTGCAGTCCTGCGCATAGCACTAAGGTCACAATCAGTGTAGGTTATGCGCGTAGTCTTGGATGGGTGACCGTGTTGGCAGTTTGGCTCTTGAAAGTTTCTTGGACTTTAGTCGTTCCCCACAACGAAGCACGCGTGAGACATGTGGTCTCACCTTCCAGTGAGTTTGTTCAAAATTGCCCCTGTGCACCAATGAACATTCGTGAAATAAGTCGTGAGACCATTAATCTTCTAGAATTCTAATTATTATGAAGATCCGGCTTAAATTGGATCTTAAGTCACACAGTCGGTAGAGACGACTAACGGGATCATCGTTTTCCCATTAGCGTACACCGATGCTCATGCTGTTCACTGGATTGTCTGGTTCAGGCTCGATTGTGTACAGACCGCCACCACATAGCTAGAGTACTACGGAGTGCGTCGTTAAACAACAACTAAACCAAATCAAACATAACACTGATTTTATCGTTAAAAGAAACCCGTGGAAATGTTTACCTGCGAAAAGGGGCTGAAGGCGTGTTAGTGCCAGTCAGTATCGTGAGCTGTAAGTAAGACAACAGTCTCATGCACACCGTCCCCGAGCGCGGCGCTACAAATATCATATCAAATAGTGAAGAGTTTCTTTAACGTAAATGTGTTTGTACTTAAGCATGTATACCGACATCAGATCGTGCAATCGTACGTACATAACGAAATCAGTTAAATCAGGCAACTGGCGGCATACGGGTACTTAGGATCAATCTCAAAGCTCCCATGATAAAGCACATCAACTTGAACTTCAACTCCTTTGATGTAGACATTGTGCAGAGTTTGATGTAGACATTGTGCAGAGAAGGACGTTGCTTTGAACAACTTCGAAGTTCTGACGTTATACGCCATTCATGACACCTTAGCTTAATATGAAGAACGGCTACTTAGAATCTACCCTCCGATCTCTTCAAAAGCAAAAGCAATTTTAACCAATCAATATTTCTGTCACTTCGATTATTTGAATTAAGGTTGTAAGCTGAAAGAAAACGAGCAATAAACAAGCGCCGTAAATAGAATGGGATATATTTTTAAACAGCATTAACCATTTAATTATTTCACTTTTCACGTGTGGGATGATACTACCGATAACGTTGCAAGTCTGGCACGCGCAAAAAGTGACATCACATTGAGGCTTTCACTACCGGTAACATAAGCTCTCTGCAAGGAAAGTAAGATTCGCTCTTCCTCTGTACAAATGTATCAACCATTGGTTCCCCAGCTTCACGAAAGCTGCCCGCGACTACGAGATGCAGCTATGCGTCGCTCTATCTTAGGCTGCTGGGAGACTGCTTAATGCTGGAAACAGCTGTGGAGCTGATACCGAACCCTCTCGCCTTGCTCTTTAATCCATTCCATGCCTTTCGTACGCTTCAGTCTGTTTCGGAATGAAGAACAACTAACGCCTGATAACGGATTGTACCAGAGAACAGCGCTGTGTGGAGTTTAGTTTCCGAGATTTTTACGACACACATCAACGTCTGTACGGCCCTTAAACCCCGACAGGTCTTAAGTCCCGATTGAACATGAATAATCATTAGTGGGCGGGGCTTATGTGCTACGTCACATATGGGCGACAATGGTTTCTGTTGAACTAAGGATAGAATACATGTCTCAATGACAGGCCTCTTTGCGTTATGCAATGTCTCAACCACAAGATGCATACGAGATATGTGTAAGTATTTAGTATATGTGCCGTTTATTCAATATGATGTGCTTTTGATTTTTTTAGACGCAGCTTCCTACAGGTAGCATTGGCTGAGCTGAAGCGATTTCCAAAGCCATCTCGAAAACATCCACTGGCTGACATTAGACTATGCCATGTCTCAGCCCAGTCCTAACTTTTCATTGCAATCCTTCCATACACAGTAAAATATATTGTCAGCCGACGTAATACTTATGCGATGCATATTGCCACACCTAATTAGGCTATTTCCGCGCATGTCAAAAGTGGGTCAACTCTGATAGTGCACTGATGTAAGGCAGGTTACCCAGGCCGAAGCAATGCTACTCACGCTATGTGCTAGTTCACATTTTGAAAAATAAAAGGAAATATATATATCCCCAATTTTTCCTAGAATGACAACTCATTCTTCTGCAATTTTGGTCTTGTAAGTGAAGTGGACAGATAAATTCTTTTAAAGTGTAATAGTTTCTGGTATGAAGCCAAATTAAATATAAAGCATAAAAAATAACCACTATACCAAAACCTTCACCAGTTAATATGTGTGCAAGAGGCCAGTTCTCTCTAGAATACCATTGTGTAGAGGTTGTTGTTAAAGACAGCACACCTATTCACTCTTAAATGTCATTTATATTTCTTTCATAACTGGAAATCACTTAAATATCAACAATTTCGTAGTATTTATGGAATTATTTTTATCCCTTCTTGACAATCTTGGTAATCCCTGATCACTTGGAGCCTATACAGCCTTCTGTAGACCAAATATTTCATTCACTCTCTCTCCCATTTCAGTCACCACTTTCCGCACTCTCGGCGCTTCATGGCGAACAGTCAGCGGGCAGATGACAGGTGGTGGCAGGTGCTCAGGGGAGATCCATCCAGCCCCAGGCACCCCAAGAGACTGGTAGGACATGAAAAGCATCTTCATTTTGCCCTACCTTTTCAGAAAAGGACCAGTCGGAACTTAAGACCCTGTTTGAGTTTAAATATTTAAATATTTTAACTCTGAAAAGGTCTTAAGCTCCGGTTGAAGTCTTGCCCCCTATCTGGCCCCTCATGGTTGATTGTGGCTGGTGCAGACCATTCCCCTGATCACTTGGAGCCTGTACAGCCTTCTGTAGACCAAATATTTCATTCACTCTCTCTCTCTTTTCAGTCACCCCTTTCCGCACTTTCGGCGCTTCATGGCGAACAGTCAGCGGGCAGATGACAGGTGGTGGCAGGTGCTCAGGGGAGATCCATCCAGCCCCAGGCACCCCAAGAGACTGGTAGGACATGAAAAGCATCTTCATTTTGCCCTACCTTTTCAGAAAAGGACCAGTCGCAACTTAAGACCCTGTTTGAGTTTAAATATTTAAATATTTTAACTCTGAAAAGGTCTTCAGTCCTGGTTGAAGTCTTGCCCCCTACCTGGCCCCTCATGGTTGATTGTGGCTGGTGCAGACCATTCCCCTGATCACTTGGAGCCTGTACAGACCTCTGTAGACCAAATATTTCATTCACTCTCTCTCTCTTTTCAGTCACCACTTTCCGCACTCTCGGCGCTTCATGGCAAACAGTCAGCGGGCAGATGACAGGTGGTGGCAGGTGCTCAGGGGAGATCCATCCAGCCCCAGGCACCCCAAGAGACTGGTAGGACATGAAAAGCATCTTCATTTTCCCCTACGATTTGAGAAAAGGACCAGTCGGAACTTAAGACCCTGTCGGAGCTTAAGACCTCGTCTACCAGGCCTTAAGTTCCGACAAGGTCTTAAGCTCCGGTTGAAGTCTTGCCCCCTACCTGGCCCCTCATGGTTGATTGTGGCTGGTGCAGACCATTCCCCTGATCACTTGGAGCCTGTACAGACCTCTGTAGACCAAATATTTCATTCACTCTCTCTCTCTTTTCAGTCACCACTTTCCGCACTCTCGGCGCTTCATGGCGAACAGTCAGCGGGCAGATGACAGGTGGTGGCAGGTGCTCAGGGGAGATCCATCCAGCCCCAGGCACCCCAAGAGACTGGTAGGACATGAAAAGCATCTTCATTTTGCCCTACCTTTTCAGAAAAGGACCAGTCGGAACTTAAGACCCTGTCGGAGGTTAAGACCTCGTCTACCAGGCCTTAAGTTCCGACAAGGTCTTAAGCTCCGGTTGAAGTCTTGCCCCCTACCTGGCCCCTCATGGTTGATTGTGGCTGGTGCAGACCATTCCCCTGATCACTTGGAGCCTGTACAGACCTCTGTAGACCAAATATTTCATTCACTCTCTCTCTCTTTTCAGTCACCCCTTTCCGCACTCTCGGCACTTCATGGCGAACAGTCAGCGGGCAGATGACAGGTGGTGGCAGGTGCTCAGGGGAGATCCATCCAGCCCCAGGCACCCCAAGAGACTGGTAGGACATGAAAAGCATCTTCATTTTGCCCTACCTTTTCAGAAAAGGACCAGTCGCAACTTAAGACCCTGTTTGAGTTTAAATATTTAAATATTTTAACTCTGAAAAGGTCTTCAGTCCTGGTTGAAGTCTTGCCCCCTACCTGGCCCCTCATGGTTGATTGTGGCTGGTGCAGACCATTCCCCTGATCACTTGGAACCTGTACAGACCTCTGTAGACCAAATATTTCATTCACTCTCTCTCTCTTTTCAGTCACCACTTTCCGCACTCTCGGCGCTTCATGGCGAACAGTCAGCGGGCAGATGACAGGTGGTGGCAGGTGCTCAGGGGAGATCCATCCAGCCCCAGGCACCCCAAGAGACTGGTAGGACATGAAAAGCATCTTCATTTTCCCCTACGATTTGAGAAAAGGACCAGTCGGAACTTAAGACCTTGTCGGAGCTTAAGACCTCGTCTACCAGGCCTTAAGTTCCGACAAGGTCTTAAGCTCCGGTTGAAGTCTTGCCCCCTACCTGGCCCCTCATGGTTGATTGTGGCTGGTGCAGACCATTCCCCTGATCACTTGGAGCCTGTACAGACCTCTGTAGACCAAATATTTCATTCACTCTCTCTCTCTTTTCAGTCACCACTTTCCGCACTCTCGGCGCTTCATGGCGAACAGTCAGCGGGCAGATGACAGGTGGTGGCAGGTGCTCAGGGGAGATCCATCCAGCTCCAGGCACCCCAAGAGACTGGTAGGACATGAAAAGCATCTTCATTTTCCCCTACGATTTGAGAAAAGGACCAGTCGGAACTTAAGACCCTGTCGGAGCTTAAGACCTCGTCTACCAGGCCTTAAGTTCCGACAAGGTCTTAAGCTTCGGTTGAAGTCTTGCCCCCTACCTGGCCCCTCATGGTTGATTGTGGCTGGTGCAGACCATTCCCCTGATCACTTGGAGCCTGTACAGACCTCTGTAGACCAAATATTTCATTCACTCTCTCTCTCTTTTCAGTCACCACTTTCCGCACTTTCGGCGCTTCATGGCGAACAGTCAGCGGGCAGATGACAGGTGGTGGCAGGTGCTCAGGGGAGATCCATCCAGCCCCAGGCACCCCAAGAGACTGGTAGGACATGAAAAGCATCTTCATTTTGCCCTACCTTTTCAGAAAAGGACCAGTCGGAACTTAAGACCCTGTTTGAGTTTAAATATTTAAATATTTTAACTCTGAAAAGGTCTTCAGTCCTGGTTGAAGTCTTGCCCCCTACCTGGCCCCTCATGGTTGATTGTGGCTGGTGCAGACCATTCCCCTGATCACTTGGAGCCTGTACAGACCTCTGTAGACCAAATATTTCATTCACTCTCTCTCTCTTTTCAGTCACCACTTTCCGCACTCTCGGCGCTTCATGGCGAACAGTCAGCGGGCAGATGACAGGTGGTGGCAGGTGCTCAGGGGAGATCCATCCAGCCCCAGGCACCCCAAGAGACTGGTAGGACATGAAAAGCATCTTCATTTTGCCCTACCTTTTCAGAAAAGGACCAGTCGGAACTTAAGACCCTGTCGGAGGTTAAGACCTCGTCTACCAGGCCTTAAGTTCCGACAAGGTCTTAAGCTCCGGTTGAAGTCTTGCCCCCTACCTGGCCCCTCATGGTTGATTGTGGCTGGTGCAGACCATTCCCCTGATCACTTGGAGCCTGTACAGACCTCTGTAGACCAAATATTTCATTCACTCTCTCTCTCTTTTCAGTCACCACTTTCCGCACTCTCGGCGCTTCATGGCGAACAGTCAGCGGGCAGATGACAGGTGGTGGCAGGTGCTCAGGGGAGATCCATCCAGCCCCAGGCACCCCAAGAGACTGGTAGGACATGAAAAGCATCTTCATTTTGCCCTACCTTTTCAGAAAAGGACCAGTCGGAACTTAAGACCCTGTTTGAGTTTAAATATTTAAATATTTTAACTCTGAAAAGGTCTTCAGTCCTGGTTGAAGTCTTGCCCCCTACCTGGCCCCTCATGGTTGATTGTGGCTGGTGCAGACCATTCCCCTGATCACTTGGAGCCTGTACAGACCTCTGTAGACCAAATATTTCATTCACTCTCTCTCTCTTTTCAGTCACCACTTTCCGCACTCTCGGCGCTTCATGGCGAACAGTCAGCGGGCAGATGACAGGTGGTGGCAGGTGCTCAGGGGAGATCCATCCAGCCCCAGGCACCCCAAGAGACTGGTAGGACATGAAAAGCATCTTCATTTTGCCCTACCTTTTCAGAAAAGGACCAGTCGGAACTTAAGACCCTGTCGGAGCTTAAGACCTCGTCTACCAGGCCTTAAGTTCCGACAAGGTCTTAAGCTCCGGTTGAAGTCTTGCCCCCTACCTGGCCCCTCATGGTTGATTGTGGCTGGTGCAGACCATTCCCCTGATCACTTGGAGCCTGTACAGACCTCTGTAGACCAAATATTTCATTCACTCTCTCTCTCTTTTCAGTCACCACTTTCCGCACTCTCGGCGCTTCATGGCAAACAGTCAGCGGGCAGATGACAGGTGGTGGCAGGTGCTCAGGGGAGATCCATCCAGCCCCAGGCACCCCAAGAGACTGGTAGGACATGAAAAGCATCTTCATTTTCCCCTACGATTTGAGAAAAGGACCAGTCGGAACTTAAGACCCTGTCGGAGCTTAAGACCTCGTCTACCAGGCCTTAAGTTCCGACAAGGTCTTAAGCTCCGGTTGAAGTCTTGCCCCCTACCTGGCCCCTCATGGTTGATTGTGGCTGGTGCAGACCATTCCCCTGATCACTTGGAGCCTGTACAGACCTCTGTAGACCAAATATTTCATTCACTCTCTCTCTCTTTTCAGTCACCCCTTTCCGCACTCTCGGCGCTTCATGGCGAACAGTCAGCGGGCAGATGACAGGTGGTGGCAGGTGCTCAGGGGAGATCCATCCAGCCCCAGGCACCCCAAGAGACTGGTAGGACATGAAAAGCATCTTCATTTTGCCCTACCTTTTCAGAAAAGGACCAGTCGGAACTTAAGACCCTGTCGGAGGTTAAGACCTCGTCTACCAGGCCTTAAGTTCCGACAAGGTCTTAAGCTCCGGTTGAAGTCTTGCCCCCTACCTGGCCCCTCATGGTTGATTGTGGCTGGTGCAGACCATTCCCCTGATCACTTGGAGCCTGTACAGACCTCTGTAGACCAAATATTTCATTCACTCTCTCTCTCTTTTCAGTCACCCCTTTCCGCACTCTCGGCGCTTCATGGCGAACAGTCAGCGGGCAGATGACAGGTGGTGGCAGGTGCTCAGGGGAGATCCATCCAGCCCCAGGCACCCCAAGAGACTGGTAGGACATGAAAAGCATCTTCATTTTGCCCTACCTTTTCAGAAAAGGACCAGTCGGAACTTAAGACCCTGTTTGAGTTTAAATATTTAAATATTTTAACTCTGAAAAGGTCTTCAGTCCTGGTTGAAGTCTTGCCCCCTACCTGGCCCCTCATGGTTGATTGTGGCTGGTGCAGACCATTCCCCTGATCACTTGGAGCCTGTACAGACCTCTGTAGACCAAATATTTCATTCACTCTCTCTCTCTTTTCAGTCACCACTTTCCGCACTCTCGGCGCTTCATGGCAAACAGTCAGCGGGCAGATGACAGGTGGTGGCAGGTGCTCAGGGGAGATCCATCCAGCCCCAGGCACCCCAAGAGACTGGTAGGACATGAAAAGCATCTTCATTTTCCCCTACGATTTGAGAAAAGGACCAGTCGGAACTTAAGACCCTGTCGGAGCTTAAGACCTCGTCTACCAGGCCTTAAGTTCCGACAAGGTCTTAAGCTCCGGTTGAAGTCTTGCCCCCTACCTGGCCCCTCATGGTTGATTGTGGCTGGTGCAGACCATTCCCCTGATCACTTGGAGCCTGTACAGACCTCTGTAGACCAAATATTTCATTCACTCTCTCTCTCTTTTCAGTCACCCCTTTCCGCACTCTCGGCGCTTCATGGCGAACAGTCAGCGGGCAGATGACAGGTGGTGGCAGGTGCTCAGGGGAGATCCATCCAGCCCCAGGCACCCCAAGAGACTGGTAGGACATGAAAAGCATCTTCATTTTGCCCTACCTTTTCAGAAAAGGACCAGTCGGAACTTAAGACCCTGTTTGAGTTTAAATATTTAAATATTTTAACTCTGAAAAGGTCTTCAGTCCTGGTTGAAGTCTTGCCCCCTACCTGGCCCCTCATGGTTGATTGTGGCTGGTGCAGACCATTCCCCTGATCACTTGGAGACTGTACAGACCTCTGTAGACCAAATATTTCATTCACTCTCTCTCTCTTTTCAGTCACCACTTTCCGCACTCTCGGCGCTTCATGGCGAACAGTCAGCGGGCAGATGACAGGTGGTGGCAGGTGCTCAGGGGAGATCCATCCAGCCCCAGGCACCCCAAGAGACTGGTAGGACATGAAAAGCATCTTCATTTTGCCCTACGATTTGAGAAAAGGACCAGTCGGAACTTAAGACCCTGTCGGAGCTTAAGACCTCGTCTACCAGGCCTTAAGTTCCGACAAGGTCTTAAGCTTCGGTTGAAGTCTTGCCCCCTACCTGGCCCCTCATGGTTGATTGTGGCTGGTGCAGACCATTCCCCTGATCACGTGGAGCCTGTACAGACCTCTGTAGACCAAATATTTCATTCACTCTCTCTCTCTTTTCAGTCACCACTTTCCGCACTCTCGGCGCTTTAGGACCCTCTCTGTACCCTCTTGGTTGCTTTGTCTTGTGCAGAGACCCCACCGCATCCCTTTTACCATGTGCAATGCCCTCTTGACTCAACATTTCATTCATTTTCTCTCTCATCCCAGCCCACTTTGGCCACTTTCTTGGCATGTCAGGCAGACAGTCAGAGTGTACCTTGGACCTGCAGCCAGCAGCCCCAGGAGAGCTTCATCCAGCCCTAAGCAACTCTGGGACTGGTAGGAAATGAAACGCATCTTCTTTTTGCTGGGCCTGTTCTTGAAATGCATTGTGTACAGCCTTCAGTGCTGACCGAATCATCTGACATTTGTGATTTGATGATTTTGTGTAAGAATTTTGTGTTCTTGAAATTTTGTATCCATGCAGTAATTACAACTAATTTCTAATATTTAGTTGCTTCTTTTCTAGTCTGATGACTTCTGCAGAATGTGTGGAGAGAAGTTTTTAAGCATGCTGAGTCAAAAAAGAAATATTCTTTCTTTAGGGCACTATGAAAGAACAAGAGATGGTAAGGTGATTAAATTGTTATTATTTCATCGCTGAGAACTGAGTGATGTACTCAGTACACTGACAGTGCAACAATCAGTTCCATTAGGCTACACCTCCTTTCCAAAACATGGGTATACAGAATGTCAAGTCACAATATGGAGGTTGAGAATGGAGACTGGCTGCCTGCATATGATTCCAAATGGTTCGTGAGGACAGTCGACCTCTCAGCCCTGGTTCATGTAGCCAGCAGAAATCTGTCACGTAGGTGACATAGGATGATCTGACGGTCTTCTGCTTGTGTCGTCACACATGGACAACCTGACCTTTTGCAATCAGAAGCGGTGCCAGTTTTTTTGTAGATGACCTCTCAAGTCATACACAGTACGATATCTGCATCCCATTGCTCTTGCGACGTCAATAACTGATCTTCTCGCTTTTCACATGCCAACGGCACATTCATGTTGCACAGTCGTGCCATTTAAAATATCGTTAGAACTGTGGTTTAAAGGTGTTTTTTATCCCCCCGTCATGTAATGTGGGGGGATATAGTTGACGCCTCGTCTGTCCGTCCATCCGTAATCATTTTGTTTCCGAAACATAACTCAGAAACCATTCAATATTTTTAGACCAAACTTGATAGATATGGTAATCTCAGCCAATGGTTGTGCCTTTTGCTATTTACAGATTTTTGGCATTTATATTTTTTTTTTTTTTACATGGAACATTTTGGTGTTAGTTTTATGATTGGGTGGGCTTCGTTTCCGGAACAGAACTCAAAAACCATGTGGTATTTTTCTGCAAAACTTGGTAGATATATCAGTCAGAGCCTGAAGTGGTGCCTTTTGTCATGTACAGGATCTTGTGATGTATTATTTTCTCGGTTTCCATGGAAACATTTCAGACTTAGTCTCGAAATGGGGGGATGGTATTCATTTCCGGAGCAGAACTGAAAAACCGTTCAGTGTTTTTTCTGCAAAACTTGGTAGATATATCAATCAGAACCTATAGTGGTACCTTTTGCTATGTATAGGATCTTGTGATCATGGAAACACTTTGGACCTTGCCTGAAAAGTGAAAGGTGTGTTTTATTTCCAGAGCAGAACTCTCAAACTTCTCTCAAAATGGAAGGGTGGGCTTTGTTACCAGAGCTCAACTCGAAAACCATTTCATATCTTTCAACAGATCTTGGGAGATATATCAGACATGTCTTGAAATTGTGACTTTGCTGGTTACAGATCTATGGCATTTATAATTTTCATGATTTCCATGGAAACAATTCAAACTTAGTCTATAAAAACAATGAGTAACTCTCAGATTATTTGTCCTTTCAAACATGTGGGGGCCGGATGGATATGTCATCTTCTGATGACTCTTGTTTCACTTCTTGAGGCCAATGCAAACATGTGCAAATGAGGAAAACTTCGATGCAAAGATCACATGAACGATTGCACATGCAAAACCTGATGTGGCACTAACGTCATTTGCTCGACGAATTGATGGGTTTGAGTGGGTTTTGCTAACGGTTTTCTGGAGTCGAAAGTTTGGGATCCCATTTCGGATATACAGATGTATCATCAGAGAAAAATTATTCATTATTATCCTCCCGGCATATAATGGAAGAGGAGAATACAGTGTTTTGTGTAAATGGGCTGTTCTGTCTGGGCTCAATTTCTTCAGGGTGACTTGTGATAGCTTTCATTAAAGATCAGATGAAAGACGCTGAACTTTACTGACATTTCTTTTGGTCCACAATCTGCACATTGTATTGACTCCACCCATCCATGATTTGACCCCAAGTTCAAGGTTGTTTAGAGTGTTTCAGATTGAAACTTCGGGTGACCATCGTTGACAGTGGACACAGCAAAATTGAGATGGTCATTCCATGCCTGTATGGCTGTCAAATAGTAACTGCTTCCTAACAGTTATCGCCAGTATATCAGTATCAGTGTGCACAGTTCGGGGCATTGAATTAACAATTTCTGTTTTGTTTGCAGTGTTTTTTCACAACACTAGAGGACAGCTCAAGAATCTTGTGCGATGTAACATAAGAGGAAAATTAAAGAAAAAGTTATGAACTGCATAAATGTTTTCACCTTAGTCAGGGCAATATCACACAATCAACATAATAGCAATCTATATCATACATAAAAGTGATTAATTGCTCCATTCCCTATCAGTCTAGCGCAAAAATCAATCAACTAGTCACACAATCAAATATCAGAGGTTACTGTATCATGATACAAACATACATTAATTCACAAATGAGACAAGGAATTCTGAAATGTCGATAGAGTAAATTGTGAGGAAACACCTATTTGTACTGCCATGATTCTCTTCTGCCATCTTATATAAAAACATGATCAGCAGCAGTGAACTGACAGGCCATATTGGTGAATAGCTCAGTAAGTACCATGACTAAATCTTATTGCACGGAATATTTTCGTAAATACTGCTAAAATATGGTGATAACTTTTCAGCAACATGTTAACAGCCTGTTAAGAAAGGATATTTTTCAATGAAACATAATGTTGCTGTGGAAGTTAGTGGGAAAACACTTCAGTTTTAAGCAACCTGTAAAGGCAAGTACACACTTTAATAATTCATACTTTTATGCTTTCCTGTTGATATTTTACCATGGATACCATTTGGCAAATAGTGACAGATTTCATAGTACTGGGCGTGAAGCTATAGTTACTTTAAATGGAATGGATTGTTTTGTGGCCCAGATTTGAACACAGCTTTGTTTTGTGGTCTATCAGTGACAAGAGCCCACATTGTCGAGTCATTGTTACCTGGTTTCTAAATTCATAGAACCGATAAATTTGACAACAAATTAGGATAAAGTCACCTCTGCCACTATTTGGGTGTCTGAGTTAATCTTTTCAGTGTAAAGTCACAAGATGTGAGTATTGTGAGTATGAAATGTGTTCACTGTTGTTGGCACAACATGCCACAAACCCTTTTGATTGAACTAAACAATGTTGCATATGATTCATTCATTCTGTTTGACCCTTTTGGCATATGAATAGACATGGTTTTCTTTTTAAAAAACACTTTTTTCATTTTTGACTTTCAAACAAGTATGTAGTCTCATGGCTGTTAATTTCCTATTTGACATTTAACATGATATTGACACCATTTTCAACTTGTAGAAAGACTTGTTGTGACAGGGGAGGTGTATCTTTGCACAATCAGCATAATCAGAAGCCTTCACATCCAAGTTAGGCTAATGTTGACAGTATGTAATCAAGCACCCTCATTTTGCACTGATATCCTCTACCACCTTTTAGATGCTGTCACAACTGGACATGTAGGTACATACCATGTTTAGTAAGTCTTCTGGTCCAGGCTGTGTCTCAATATCACATTTAATGACTCACTTACCCTTATTCATTAGATTTGTATTTCTGAGGGGTTTTTTTTTCACTTTGAGAAGAGTAACCAATAAACTCCTTAAGTTTTCTTCATTTATTTTAAAAACTGACTAATGTGTGAAATGTGGGTTTGTTGAAGCAATTTTAAATCTCAATCACATGAGGTCATGAGTATCAAAATCATATTCCTTTAATGTAGTAGACTCTGATGTGTCAGTATAGGAAGGCAAACAACTGACCATTACTGAACAGGAAGTTGTGTAGTTACCAGTTTTTAGGTTTAAACATTATTCGATATTCGAAATATGCCTTTGCTTGGAACTATCACATGCCCCCCTTCTTTTGTGACAAATGAGTGAAATCCCATGGTATCTGTTTGATTATAAAAGATTCTTCATTAATGCAGAAATACATTTTGCAAAGCATTTTTGAAATAATGTTACCTGAGGGTTATAATAGACCTAATTTGTCTCTAACAGCTATTTCAGTGCAACAAATCTCCTCTTTATGGATATGTTGGACAGGAGAAAGTATTGAAGTATCATTCAGTTGCCTTTTATAGTCGACATCTCATCTGTCTGTCCGTCTGGTTGTCCATAATGATTTTCTTCCCAGAGCATAACTCAAAAACTGTTCAATATTATACAGTAAAAGTGGTAGATATACCAAAAATACATTTTGGTGGTGCCTTTAGCTATTTACAGATTTTTGTCATTTTTTTTCCTGGATACAATTCAGACTTTGTCTCAAAAGGGAAGGGTGGAGTTCGTTTCCGGAGCATAAATCAAAAAACGTTTCATAATTTTAGACCAAAATTGATAGATACAGTAATCTCAACCTATGGTTGTGCCTGTTGCTAGTGACAGATTTTTGGCATTTTTTTTGGTTTTCTATGAAACGTTTTGGTCTTAGTCAAATGGTGCAGTGGGTTCGTTCCTGGAGCAGAACTCAAAAACCGTTGAGTATTTTTCTGCAAAATTTTTTTTTTGACAGAGAGAATGTAAAGCGGTGCCTTTTGCTGTTTACAGGTTTGTGTGAGTTATCAAATGGAGGACCTTGAAGTGGTGCCTCTCTGTTTACAGATATATGGCGTTTATATTTTTCTTGATTTCCATGGAAACAATTCAAACGTAGTCTAAAAAGTCATTAAGTAACTGTCAGATGATTTGTCCTTTCAAATATGTGGGGGCTGGGGGGATATGTCATCTTCTTATGACTCTTGTGATTTATTATTATCTCGGTTTCCGTGGAAACATTTAGGACAAAAAGTTTCTCAAAAGTTATAGGTGTGTTTCGTTTCCGGAGCAGAACTCAAAAAACTTCTAAATATCTGTCAGTAAACCATGGTAGCACAACTCAAAAACCATTTCATATCTTTCAACAGATCTTGACACATATATGATACAGGTCTTGAAATGGTGACTTTGCTGATTACAGATATAATTTATACTTTTAACCTTAAGTGAGATATGATATGATATGATATGATATGATATGATATGATATGATATGATATGATATGATACGATACGATACGGTATGATGCGATATGATATGATGCGATACGATACGATACGATACGATACGATACGATATGATATATGATATGATATATGATATGATATGATATATGACATGACATGACATGATATAGGATATTTATATAGCACACATATCCACACATTAGTACATGCCCAAGGCACTGGTATTGTTTCCCTCGATCACTGGATGTCAATCTGAACAGCACACTGGGACACATAGTCACAGTACTTAGTCCAAGTTCACTGCATGTTGCTGTACTGGAGTTTGCCAGTATCCATTTGGCCACCATCTGGTCATATGCCAACGGATTTGTGGGTTGTGCACTGTACATTAGAGGTCTGCAACACAAATAGTCTGCACACAAAGTTGACTTCAAGGTTCTTTACACCCGATCACAGTTGGGCTCGATCCTGACACCTCAACCTCGCTGGGTCACTAGCCTGGCACCTTAGCCAGCTCACCTACCATACCCCCTGTAACTATTCTTTTAAATATTTGGGGGCCAGGGGAATATGTCAGCTTCTGATGACCCTTGTTTCATTGTGGTTGTGACATGATGCTGATTACCACTTTTCCAAGATATAAAACATCAATAATTTGGAAGAACAACAAGTGTATAGGTTAGATGTAAAGTATTTTTAGAGTCCTCCTTTTTGGAAGCAATGATATTTGAATCCAGCAATCCAGCAGGACAAACGGACTTTTTCTGTAGGCTGGTACATTGGATCATAGACACATTTTGGTCAGTGTCCAACACTGTAAGTTGTGCAGCAGCATCAACATGCACATGCTATGTAAGTTAAGACTTGCTAAACTTATTTGGAGTGCAGAAGTCAACAGTAATCATCATGCTCATGTATTTTTGTACTAAGGTTTGGAATGTACAAATCATGCTTTATTTGGAACACATTTTTCAGCCAGGACTATCATGGACATGTATGATTAATAGTCATTCTTCTTTAGTCAACACATTATATAGGTTGAGATAGAAAAATGTTATCACTAAATATACTGCCAGTGCCCTGTTGCCAATACCTGTGCATTGTAAGGAAGTCTGTCTTCTTCATGCACTAGGCTGTTGTGTTTGGGAGTTTGAATCAAACTTGGTGCTGGTGTGTTTCAACACCCTTGTTTTTTGCTGTTTTTGACAATGTTTCTTTTCACTCAAACTCAACGAATATTGAATTATATTTAAAGTGACCATTAAGCGCACAAAAACTTACATTTATCTAAGAGTATAAATGACTTCACCATGATTCAGTTTATGTATATATATGACTATCAAATTCTGTGATGTTCCCACTTTCTTATTTTTTTTGTTGTTGTTGTTGTATATAATGAACAATATACATTTATGTCCCTGTGGCATCCAGGGGGTTAAGGAAGAGTCAGTTTTTGAATAGTATGTCCTTGTACCTAAAATGTATTTTTTCACATCCATAGCTAAGCCAGTCATGGTACATGAACATGTCAATAAATATGGATTAGTATCTGTGGCTTTTGCACTGAATGTGTTTCTCTACTCTTGTTCATTTTCAGTAAATTTTATAACATTATTAACATTAATCACATAATGTGAGATAAAAAAAAGAATGGTAAACATGACATTATGTATTACTATACCTCTCCATATAGCTTAGATATTGTTGAGTGTGGCATTTGATAACAACAACAAAAAATAAACAAAAACATGTGAAATACAATTGATCCTAATGATTGATA
This sequence comes from Haliotis asinina, assembly GCF_037392515.1. Taxonomy (NCBI): domain Eukaryota; kingdom Metazoa; phylum Mollusca; class Gastropoda; order Lepetellida; family Haliotidae; genus Haliotis; species Haliotis asinina. The sequence goes on from NC_090285.1 coordinate 33,635,039, forward strand.
TTGATACATTTCAGGCACAACCTGCAAGAAAGAAAAGTAAGGAAGTCGCAGTGGCTGATCCGTCTAGACAGCTGACTTTGTGTGCTGGCGATTAGGGTGCAGGTTCAAGTCCCAGGTGGGACTCAACCAAAAAAGTAGTAGAATTTGTACTTTACTAAGAAAGTGTAATCCCAAATATGACATACATTACATCTGATCACTTCCTAAATGGCAGTGTAATCACAATCAGTTATGCCTTGATATGGGAACAATAAGTCAAACTCAATATTCCCTATCTCAGGGAAAGGTAGTTGACAAATATCAAATAAAATATGTGTGATCTGATATGAGTTATCAAATGTGATTTTTATGGTCATATCTAAAGTTTTAGTCAGAGATGCAGAAGCATCTTCCTGATGCCTGATATAAAGGAAATTATTGTTGATGTAATTATTACTGAGACAGATACACAGAAAAGATGTATTTCACTTGCACGTTTCCACTGGTGAGGCAGTATAGTATTCCCAGAAATTATTGAGAATCATGTTGCGTCATGTAACTCATTACGTTTATTAACTTCTGGTGTTTTACTTACATAAACATGTTAAAACATCATCCTTTTACAGTCTCAGTCTTGTTTTAGTGCTTTGTTAGACCTCCTCGCTCAGCAATGCATGCCTGAATACGCCTAGGCACACTACCCATCAAAGTTTGTAGGTAATCGTGTGACAGGGTATCCCAATATTGGACCACCTCGGCCTTCATATCTTCAATATTTCTCAGTCCCTTTTGGTTTATTCTGTCCTTCATGACTCCCCACACATTCTCAATTGGGTTTAGGTCTGGGCTGTAACTGGGCAAGTCTAAAACCTGAACATTTTCGCCCGACAACCACTGTTTTGTGTAGCGCGCAGTGTGTTTTGGGTCATTATCATGCTGGAAAATCCAATCATCTTCATACAATGTTTGTGCTGTCTGAAGAAGGTGACCATTTAGAATGTCAACGTATCTTTCTTTTGTCAAGTTTCCCGTAAAAACACACAATGGCGTCACTCCGCGAGCCGATATGCCACCCCACATGTGAAACTTCGGGCTATGTTTTGGTCGCTGGTAGATAGGTTTGACAGTATCTTTGGTCCAAATTTTCACACAGTTAGGGAAAAGCCAAACAGAACTTTCATCCGAAAAGAAAACATTATCCCAATCTTGATTTTCATGAGCCCGACACCAGTTTAAACGTTTTTCCTTTTGTGCATCTTTCATCAACGGCAAGGGAATTCCACGTTTTTTCACCCAATTAAGTCTCTGTAATTCCTGCCTAACTGTTTCATTGCATACCTGAGGACTTCCTCTGCTAATCATTTAATTTCTGATGTTCTCAACACTTTTCAATTTGCCCCTACTCTCAATCTGCCCAAGTCTTCGGCAATCCACAACACTGAATTTCCTAGGCCGACCTGCCCCTGCTTTGTGCTCTATCCCGGTTCCTGTTTGAATATTCTTCAAAGTTCTGTATACTGTAGACAGAGGAATACCATGTCTACAAGCTAACACTTTAGCATCAGCCTCACCACTTTCAAAATCATCTAGAATGAGCTTTCTTTTCTCTCTTGCTGTAAATTCTGCCATGTCAACACAGGAAGCCGTCTGCTCAGACAAGGGAGATAACTCTTGACGTAATGAGCTGCCTTCTAAGCCTTCAAGAGTTGTCTCCCTTATTTAGTATGTTTAGTGCATAGTGAAAGCCCTTTTTCCAATCTTAGCATCATTAGAAAAAAAACAAAGATTTTCTCAATAATTTCTGGGAACACTGTATATGCTCAGCTTTCTGTGAACCCTTAGTACCAATACTATATGCCATAGTAACAATCAGACAATTCCCTCGGCTCTGTAGTGGCATGGCTAATGACATATTTGTCATTTTTCCATTCAGAGAATAAATGTATTTGACAGTTCAAAGGCTTCTGACAGATTTTAGCCGTAATTGTCCAATAAAACATTTTTATGTTTGATGTTAAATTCATTATATTTTTCTCATATTTTCCTCCCTTCAGGTTATCATGACATTAAAACCAAATGTTTCTATTAATGATTAACTTCACATGTTCACAGGTTGTTCACCATTCATCCCATGTTGGGTTGATCGCCTAGTCCAGATCAACAATTTGCAGACAACTTGGAATTCAGTTGATGTCTACTCTTCCTCTCAAGTGAAGCATTGTGAACTGAGTGCAGCGGCACTGTTGAATTTATAGATTTAGCATTAAGTTAGGGTAATTCATGCACCCACTTGCCATTGATTTTAAAGGCATGTGACGAATAAAAAAGTTAAAAATCTGTCAAAAATAGAAGTCTTGAGCAAGTACATTGAAAAGTTAATGACAAGTTTGAAATGCAATTTGGTATCATCAGCCTAGAGAACATGTCCAAATTCCCTAAACTGTAGATTTTAAAGGCATTAATCCATTTTTGATGACAGTCATGTGACGAATAAAAAAGTTAAAAATCTGTCAAAAATAGAAGTCTTGAGCAAGTACACTGGGATGTTAATGACAAGTTTGAAATGCAATTTGGTATCATCAGCCTAGAGAACATGTCCAAATTCCCTAAAATGTAGATTTTAAAGGCATTAATCAATTTTTGATGACAGTCATGTGACGAATAAAAAAGTTAAAAATCTGTAAAAAATAGAAGTCTTGAGCAAGTACATTGAAAAGTTAATGACAAGTTTGAAATGCAATTTGGTATCATCAGCCCAGAGAACATGTCCAAATAACCTAAATTTTAGATTTTAAAGGCATTAATCCATTTTTGATGACAGTCATGTGACGAATAAAAAAGTTAAAAATCTGTCAAAAATAGAAGTCTTGAGCAAGTACACTGGGATGTTAATGACAAGTTTGAAATGCAATTTGGTATCATCAGCCCAGAGAACATGTCCAAATTCCCTAAAATGTAGATTTTAAAGGCATTAATCCATTTTTGGTCTCAGTCATGTGAAGAATAAAAAAGTTAAAAATCTGTCAAAAATAGAAGTCTTGAGCAAGTACACTGGGATGTTAATGACAAGTTTGAAATGCAATTTGGTATCATCAGCCCAGAGAACATGTCCAAATTCCCTAAAATGTAGATTTTAAAGGCATTAATCCATTTTTGATGACAGTCATGTCACGAATAAAAAAGTTAAAAATCTGTCAAAAATAGAAGTCTTGAGCAAGTACATTGAAAAGTTAATGACAAGTTTGAAGTGCAATTTGGTATCATCAGCCTAGAGAACATGTCCAAATTCCCTAAAATGTAGATTTTAAAGGCATTATTCCATTTTTGGTCTCAGTCATGTGACGAATAAAAAAGTTAAAAATCTGTAAAAAATAGAAGTCTTGAGCAAGTACACTGGGATGTCAATGACAAGTTTGAAGTGCAATTTGGTATCATCAGCCTAGAGAACATGTCCAAATTCCCTAAAATGTAGATTTTAAAGGCATTATTCCACTTTTGGTGACAGTCATGTGACGAATAAAAAAGTTAAAAATCTGTCAAAAATAGAAGTCTTGAGCAAGTACATTGAAAAGTTAATGACAAGTTTGAAATGCAATTTGGTATCATCAGCCCAGAGAACATGTCCAAATTCCCTAAAATGTAGATTTTAAAGGCATTAATCCATTTTTGGTCTCAGTCATGTGACGAATAAAAAAGTTAAAAATCTGTGAAAAATAGAAGTCTTGAGCAAGTACACTGGGATGTTAATGACAAGTTTGAAATGCAATTTGGTATCATCAGCCCAGAGAACATGTCCAAATTCCCTAAACTGTAGATTTTAAAGGCATTATTCCATTTTTGGTGACAGTCATGTGACGAATAAAAAAGTTAAAAATCTGTCAAAAATAGAAGTCTTGAGCAAGTACACTGGGATGTTAATGACAAGTTTGAAATGCAATTTGGTATCATCAGCCTAGAGAACATGTCCAAATTCCCTAAACTGTAGATTTTAAAGGCATTAATCCATTTTTGATGACAGTCATGTGACGAATAAAAAAGTTAAAAATCTGTCAAAAATAGAAGTCTTGAGCAAGTACACTGGGATGTTAATGACAAGTTTGAAGTGCAATTTGGTATCATCAGCCTAGAGAACATGTCCAAATTCCCTAAACTGTAGATTTTAAAGGCATTATTCCATTTTTGGTGACAGTCATGTGACGAATAAAAAAGTTAAAAATCTGTCAAAAATAGAAGTCTTGAGCAAGTACATTGAAAAGTTAATGACAAGTTTGAAATGCAATTTGGTATCATCAGCCCAGAGAACATGTCCAAATTCCCTAAACTTTAGATTTTAAAGGCATTCATCCATATTTGATGACAGTCATGTGACGAATAAAAAAGTTAAAAATCTGTCAAAAATAGAAGTCTTGAGCAAGTACATTGAAAAGTTAATGACAAGTTTGAATTGCAATTTGGTATCATCAGCTTAGAGAACATGTCCAAATTCCCTAAAATGTAGATTTTAAAGGCATTATTCCATTTTTGGTCTCAGTCATGTGACGAATAAAAAAGTTAAAAATCTGTCAAAAATAGAAGTCTTGAGCAAGTACACTGGGATGTTAATGACAAGTTTGAAATGCAATTTGGTATCATCAGCCCAGAGAACATGTCCAAATTCCCTAAAATGTAGATTTTAAAGGCATTAATCCATTTTTGGTCTCAGTCATGTGACGAATAAAAAAGTTAAAAATCTGTCAAAAATAGAAGTCTTGAGCAAGTACACTGGGATGTTAATGACAAGTTTGAAATGCAATTTGGTATCATCAGCCCAGAGAACATGTCCAAATTCCCTAAACTGTAGATTTTAAAGGCGTTATTTCAATATATTGTTAAGGTGATGTGACAAATAAGATTGTTCATAATCTCTCAAAATTTGAACTATTGACTAGGTAGAATCACAACTTCTTAACAAGTATGAAATGCTCTTTACTGTAATAAGCTTAGAGAACATCTTCCATAAACTGTAGGTGTTAAGGGCAATGTTCCATTTCTGGTCAAGGGTGTATGACAAATAGAAATAGTTAAAAACCTCGGAAAGTAAGAACTTTTGACCCAGTACATTCAGAAATTGACCACAAGTTTGGAATGTAATTTACTATCATCTGTACAAAGGAAATATTGAAACTCCATAAACTGTAGGGTTTGCATGCTTTATTCCAAGTGCATGGGACTAATGATTCATGTATAATGTAGAGTCAATCATAAAGAAAGGTACAGCATCATTAAGGATGGGTTTCCCAGAAACTACAAGTAATTCCAGTTACTTGTATTATTTATTTCACCAGATTATTTATGTCACCATGACATGCAGTATCACTGTCACAGTTCTTAGGTACTGATTGTTGAAGTTGTATGAACCACCAGTGGCTACCACATCAGTACCTAATGTAAACACCCCTTGTACAGACATCCTCTGTCAGTTTTCTCCTCATATTGACAATCAGTCATCAAATCAGCAGGATTAGAATGTGCTCCATATTTTGTTTCTGTTGGCCTTTTCGTGACAGGTAGCTTCCTATCATGAGTTCATAACAAAATACCAGATTATTTTTTAGCCCTGGGGCTTGTTTTATAGTGGTAGCTAAGCTCTTGCAAATACAAAGGGTATAATGTTCAGTGTCATAGAATTGTAAATACCATATACTGACACATTCATTGTTGGTTAGCCAATGGCATTACTTGTTTGTTGGATTCTTTTCGACAGGTATGTGTCTATACCAACTTAATGACTTTAGTACTACATATCATTATGTTTAACATGGTATTCTTCAAGTCTACTACTTGGGAAGATATGCAGCACTGTTTTGTTTTGTAATAAAACACCTTCAACAAAATTGATTTCTTTGTCATTTTATGGGAAAATGTGACAATGGTTATGTTTTACCTGGCCAGCTGACGCTCTACAACATTTCTGAATACACAGACAAGTAACACCATGATTTGGACAGAAAATGTCCACTGTGACATGTTCACCAAGAACATGATTCAGCTGTCAGTGTTCAGCTGCATTTATAGGATGCCACAGATATTACCTCAATGCAAATATTTACAGTTGATATCCTGGATTGTGATGTGACTGGTATGATATGAGGCATCATAAACAACTACCTCTCATTTTACACTTTATTCACATTTTCAAAAGCTGTCCCAAACATGTAAACTTCTGATGTCTTAAGAGTCACATGTGCATGTGGTACCTCTTGTAAAATGTACTAAAGGTGTCCTTAAAAACGTGCTTCTCATGATGTATAAGCACACCTGTATTTCAAGTTTATTATTAAAGAACATGACACATAACCCAAGCATTGATCACCAAACACCAAATTCAGCTCCAACACTGGGAAAGTCTGCAAACAACCCACCACACTGCTGAAAGTGTGTGTATGGTTTTACTTCACATTTAGCAATATTCCAGCAATATCACGATGGGGGACACTGGACTTGGGTCTCATGTTGATCAAACACTTTATAACCACCCATGCTAAAGGAGTAGAATTCATGCTCTCAAATTTTCTTCAGGTACATGCTCACCCATACTGCTTAGTGGAAACAAAACAGGCTCAGTGCTGAGGAAAATGTATATACTTTATATATTCTTTGGTTTTATGAATTTCCTGGAATCACTGACTGATTATATAAACTGTAATTATGACTTGACAACAACAACACTCAATTTCCATGTCAAACTTTCATACAACGATACATAACTGATACAGTTTCATGAATGTACAGTGGTAAACATGTACAAGGAGTGCTTTCATTGATTTTGTCCATGCCAAGCCTGGGGGTCACTTGGTAGACTTACTTTGGTGTCATAAAGAACATCATCACCCCGCCCCAGCGGCAAATTATCAACGGTACCTTACATAATTACGATCGATTTCTTAACAAACATTGGGACATGTCTTTATTTTCCGTAGTATTGAAATGGTAGTTAGGTTGAAATACACTCTCATTGCACGCTTATCAACTTAACACGACTGAGCAGAAGTAAACCGAATGCTGTTCAACTGAGAAGTTGTGCGTAAGAAAGACGTACGACCTGGTCACATAAGCTCCGCCCACTAATGATTATTCATGTTCAGTCGGGACTTAAGACCTGTCGGGGTTTAAGGGCTCTACAAACGTCCCAGAGATACTTAATAGATATTCTAAGCTATATATTCAGATTAACCTCTGCTGGTGCTAGATTATAGGGATTTCTGAAATTCAAAGAATTTTGATGCTAGACAGGCTGTTACGTACCTGTAACCCGGTGGGGTACCTTGAAGTGTTTTAGGAGGTGATTGCCGAAGGGACTACCCGCTGACAGTACTTGCTTGTCGTGAACTAAGCTTAGCTTGATCTTCTTTGGGACGAGATTATAGAGGAAGTACAGTACGGGCCACGGAGTGTGAATGTGAGATGGTATTTGTTGTGTACTCCAGTCTTGAGTCAATGTGACAGACTGACGAACAACGTTACTGGATAGAACGACAGTGTATGAACATGTCGCAGAAACGCTTCACGCAAGCAAAGGTTGTCATCCTCGGGGGCCCAGGTGTGGGGAAGACAGGTGAGTACATTAGTAAAGCCGCCGTTTCAGCATTTAGAGTGAACACGCACATCTCGATCACTGCTAAGCGGATATTTTACAAGCTCATATTAAAATACTAACATATATCATATATAAATCGTTAAAATAGCATGAACGCTGGCACAGTAATACGAATGAGATCATTTCATGGTTGTCACGATAGGAATGAAAGTATGTTTATTTTGTAGGGTGAGAGGATGCAGGAGTTAACGCGTGTGTTTAATTTAATTGTTTAATTGTTTCCATCTACAAGAGGTTAAAAAAAGTAATGCGCTGGGTAGTCATGACTACTTACTTCAGTAAAAACTTCTGTAATTTATACTTTCATAAAGTGGAATTTAAGATGCTTTCTTTCATTTATACGAAGCTTTATTGGTATAACCTAAAACAAAGATTGCAGACATTTAATGTTATTCCTTTTAACACGAATGGAATGGAAGACGTTTAATGAAATTCCCTGGGATGTGACTTACAAACATTCACTGTTATTCCCTTCATCAAAGATGTGACGTACAAATATTCACTGTCTAACTGTCACAAAGCGACGACTTACAGGCATTCAGTGTTATTAACTACATCAAAGATGTGACATACAAGCATTCACTTTATTCCTTATATCAAAGATGTGACATAAAAACATTCACTTTATTCCTTGTATCAAAGATGTGACGTACAAACATTCACTTTATTCTCTATATCAAAGATGTGACGTACAAACATTCACTGTTATTCCCTTCATCAAAGATGTGACGTACAAACATTCACTTTATTCCTTATATCAAAGATGTGACGTACAAACATTCACTGTTATTCCTTATATCAAAGATGTGACGTACAAACATTCACTGTTATTCTAAATATCAAAGATGTGACGTACAAACGTTCACTGTAATTCCCACTATCAAAGATGTGACATACAAACATTCACTGTTACCCCAATATCAAAGATGTGACATACAAACATTCACTTTATTCCCTATATCAAAGATGTAATGTACAAACATTCACTGTCTAACTGTCACAAAGCTATGACGTACAAACATTCACCGTTATTCCCAATATCAAAGGTGTGGCATACAAACATTCACTTTATTCCCTATATCAAAGATGTGATGTAAAAACATTCATTGTCTAACTGTCACAAAGCTATGACGTACAAACATTCACCGTTATTCCCAATATCAAAGGTGTGACATACAAACATTCACTTTATTCCTTATATCAAAGATGTGACGTATAAACATTCACTGGTATTGCATTTATACAGGAACGGAAATTCAAATATTCTAGCAATATCAGGGTGGGGCACGACAAAGGTTTTAAGTGAGCAAGTAGAAGTGAAGTAACATGAAGAAACTCCATGAAAGAATCCGGAAATTTATTGTCAGGTATCACCAGTCACGAACTACTGCTTGTTAGAACGACGTTAGTCCAGAATATACTTGTCGTGCTCTGTGTGGTGAACCTACTCACACGTTTTCAAAGACATGGGATGATGGGCACGTATTCTGATCACCACTGGATTCAACCACTGGATTCCAGAGTGACTGAGTATGGTTTTATGCCACTTTTGGCAATCTTCCATATCACGGCGGACGACACAAGAAATTGGCTTCACACATGGTACCCATGTCGTGAATCAAACTCGGGCCTTCAGCGAACACTTTAACCACCCGGCTACCCCACCTTCCTCTTACTCATTAACGTTATTCATATCACGAGGGCCGGTGGGGTAGCCAACTGGTTAAAGCGCTAAACACCCGAGTTTGATTCCCGACATGGGTACAATGTGTGAAGTCTATTTGTGGTGTCCCCCGCTGTGATATTGCTAAAAATTTGATAAAAGCGGTGTAAAACTAAACTCACTCACTCACTCACTCACTCTGATCACGATGTGGTATATGATGTGTTTATGAAAGGTTGTGATTAGATTACTGTGCGAGGAAATCCTAAATATCTTTATATCTGTTCGTTATATAACTTGAGCTGTCGACAGATCCAGGGTAAAAAGATAAGCGAATCCGTGATTAAGTCTAAGATGAACGGATCCTGGAATGATAAGGGAAGGCAACTTCTTAGACTCTTTATCCTACATAATATGTCATTGGGTAAGCGGGAAGAACTAATTAACACCATTTAAACCAGTTCCTCCATTATATGACGACGTGTCAGATTTATAAGGCAGGAAAGCTTGAAATGTTTTGTATTCTGAAGTGGACTGTATACAAGTCCGACTGTATGATGTGGATGTGCAAATATGTGAAACACCCCGATATATAAACTGTTAGAGAAAAGTATACACAAAGTATGTAAAAAGTACACATTCTTATTTGATTTCGGCAAAAGTGACACAAACCATGTTTATTCCACAATGGTGTATTTGGTACGGGCATCAACGTTTATTCCACAATGGTGTACACATGTATTTGGTACGAGCATCAATGTTGTTTTACCTGTCTTTAGCCTTGTGATTACGGTTGTAATTCATATGCCAGTGTGCTTTCCAAACGTATAGTTTCTTCTTCGCATCAGTGTATATGATCCCACAAACACACACTGCTAACTATATAAGAAATCGGAAATATAATTTCAAACTCTGTCTATTTTCCTCGTATCTAGAACAACCTAATTAAGATAAGCCATGATGTACTACCGAAGATCTAAAGCGTCAAGGAAAAGAGTGTGATTCGCGATGCGATGCACTGACTTACTGTACGTGTCAGCTAGTTATACACCATTACCGAGGATGATGCATAGCTGGAAGAGTCAGACATATTTTACCTGTGATACGTACGCTGAAGTTCACGCTTAATGACTGAATTATTGCTTGCCTTAGTCAGTATTGTTCTACTGAGTCATGGTATCTTGTAAATCGGAGGTTACAAGTGCTTAACCGATTTTGGTACGCTGTTACACATTCGCTGGAGTCAGTCATCGTCTGATCCTCATTTGAACCAGCAGCTTGAACCAATTAGTGAGTGAGTTGAGTTTCCAGCAATATTCCAGCTATATGGCGACGGTATATTAATAATCGAGTCTGGACCAGACAATCCAGTGATCAACAACATGAGCATCGATCTGTGCAATTGGGAACCGATGACATGTGTCAACCAAGTCAGCGAGTCTGACCACCCGACCCCGTTAGTCGCCACTTACGACAAGCATAGTCGCCTTTTATGGCGAGCTGGGTTGCTGAAGGCCTCTTCTACCCCGAACTTTCACGGGTCTTCACGACACATGAGTTTGTGGTGTATTGTCAGACTGACATCTAGTCTCTGAAATGAACATATACTACAAACAAGAAGTATGGGAACGCCCTAAAATTTGATAGTCATATATAATCTTAAACGTGGTGAGGTCATTTATACCCAAAGGTAAATGCAACTTTTTTGTGCTTAATGGACACTTTAAACGGCTTGTGAAGCAGTGAAGCAAGTGAGTTTGAGTTTTGAGTAAAATGAACCATTGTAAAGAACAGTTTTTAAAAAGGGTGCTGAAACACCGGTACCATGTTTGATTCCAACGACAAAACACAACAGCCAGGAAGACATACTTAACCTCACGACATTTAACATTAAATATGACTATCAAATTTTTGGGTTTTCTCATATTTCCGTTTGAAGTAATTTTTACCGTAAAGACTTGTTTAAACGGAGTGTGAATTCTTTACAGTGTGTGACTTAAGCTTTACGCCGCTTTTAACACTATTCCAGCAATATCATGGAGGACACAAAGGAGCTTCACACATTGTACCCATGTGGGGAATCGAACCCGGATCTTCAGCGTGACGAGCGAACGCTTTAACCACTTGGCTATCTCATTTGTGAATAAGTATGAGCGAGTTAGTGCATAAGTGTTACTCCATGATTCCAAACAAACCTAACATCATTTACAGAGTAGTGTCACAGCAATGTAGGCAGTGTGTGAACAGTGTCTGAGCAGTGTCACGGAAATAAGACGACTGTCTAAGCTGTGTTCGTTGCATGGGCATATGGCAAGTATTACATCATTACTAACACGGTGTCTCTGCTGCATCACATCAATACTAAGACAGTCTTTTTCTCTGTAGTATTACAATGTTACAAAGGCCGTTTCTTTGTAAAATTAATCAAAACTAGTATTACGGTAGTATAACGGCAGTTTCCCAGTACTACCGCAACAGCATCACAGCAACGTTACAGACATACACCATCAGTATTAATCCAGTACCATGCCATAATACTAAAAAACTTCAGGAGTGACGGAAATGTCTAACTGCACTCACGGAAACAGAATCCTGCTGCTGACAAATCCATCAGTCGACTGTCCAGCTCTGCAGCTCTTGTCAGTTACTTCAAGTTGTTCAGATCATCGGCTTTATTTCAGGTCGTGACTCTTAGCTTCCAACACACATACAATATTGATGAAGTCTATAGTTATAGGCACGGACAAATCGGTGGCAATCGTCGACTCAATATCAGGGTTACCCTACACTGAATCAGAAATATATTTTGACAAGCCCGTATCGTTCCAAACCTTCAGTGCAGATTGAATCATCTGACAGTTGTGATTGGTTGAGACTGGTGTAAGACTTTTTGGGTTTTTTTTAATAATGTACATCCATCAAGTAATGTAACATTTCTTCATATTCAGTGATGTTTTATGGTACTGATGACTGAAGGTGACTACAGATTTTTATCAAGCAGTTGGTATTTCATGCGGAACTGGGGTTGGTCTGTTCAGCTTCCGGTACTTGGGAAAATTGACTGGCTGAGTCATGTTTTATATTTTTATTACTTCTTTAAGGCTAGCCTGTGCACACATGGGCAGGTAATAGCTGTTGATAACTTAGTTAATTTTAGAAGATATACAACGTTAGTACAGAAGTCAGTGGAAATATATTTGTTTTGTTTTGGCGGGTCTTTCTTTCGTAACCTAAAAGGATCTAGCTACTAAGGGAAGTAACTCAGCCCTGCGAGTTACGACGCATCATACCCTGCAAAAGTCCGCACAAGAAATACGGTGTGTATTAGGGAGTATGGGAATGTGTTTGTCCAATGAAGAATTTGTCTCTCCTTACCCAAAGTATTTCTAAACGTGAACTAATCAAAATATGACACGGAATGTGAACCGTTCGGATTTTGTGTGCCTCAACTGTTTTAAGCCTCCTGAAAAAACACCATCATTTCTGTTGAATAACCATGTTCAAGTTATTGGCAAACCTTAACAGTAGAATATTCTCATTACATAACAGAATAATTACAAGTTAATGACAGACGTACGGCGCTTACTATTTTCCTGTGTGTGAACAAGCGTTTACACGGAATCTTCAGCCTGATTTGTATTTTTCAAGTGATGTTATATGCCTAGCAGACGTTGAAGTGTAGTATTACCTGAAAAAACCTGTATTGCGGTAATGCTAAAACCTGTCAAAACATCGTAAAGCCATCCAGGTTTAATCTTTCATAAAAGTTCATGGTCTGAAACGATCTTTTGCCTTTTTATGCTTAAAATTCTTACGAACAACATATCTCAGGTGAAGTCGCGATAAGATTGTGTATATCTAGTCAAAGTCATGAAGTTAGGCGTGAATTATGAACTTCTATGTCTTTAATAGATGGTAATAGTGATTTGGAACTTCCAGTCAGCGAGGGGAGGTGCGGTAACGTAGTGGTTAAAGCGTTCGTTCGTCATGCCGAAGGCCCGGTTCGATTCTCCACATGGGTACAACGTGTGAATCCCATTCCCGGTGTCTTACAGTGGTGATATTGTTGGAATATCGCTAAAAGCGGCGTAAAACCTCACTCACTCACTCCACTCAGTGGTGTCGATGTATGAAGTAAACACATTACGTCAGTGTGTATACATGCACGTGTGTTCCTGCTTGTGTTCAATCCGTGTGTATTGACGCGTACATGTTTATGTTGTTAGAGAGGACGTACACAGCGGACTGAATTGATGGGGTAATTATTTCCAAGGAACCCATTAGCTGGACTGCTTAACGTAGATGCTTCACAGCGAGGGGGCCAGTAGCGACAAGGTCGTCCATGTTGATGTTCAAAACACGCTCGGGAAAAACATCATAGTGCTATGCCATGCAGGAAATGGATCATTCTCGTAATTCACGATAATTAAACTGTTCATTTCCCAAACTAAAACTTCGACGATTAAACAGTTTTGTATGTGCACAACCTGCCAAAACTCTAAACGGGTTCAACTTGATTTTACGGATTGAAAAAAGGCAGACCTGCACACTCCCTGCTCAAATACTCACCCCTGATTAATGTGTTAACCCCCACCGAGCATTAGCGAACTGATATTTACTTATGCAGTTTCCATCGGGGTATTTGATTGAAACGTCTTAACTTATGTAACAGTTCATTTCAGCTACACGTGTACCCGATACAGTGGCCAAGCAAAGTATTTTTTTCAAAATTAGCTGAATAATACGAACAACTGTATTGATTCTAGTACTAACAGAAGCTCGGGCGATGGGGTAGCTCAGTGGTAAAGCGTTCGCTTATCACGCCGAAGACTGGTGTTCGATTCCCAATATTGATACAATGTGTGAAGACCATTTCTGGTGTTCCCCGCTGTGATACTGCTAGAATATTGTGGTGTAAAACTAAACTCACCAACTATAACACAAACTACAAAGCATTCAGCTGAGCACATATACTTCTACACCGCATGCTACATATGTATTTTCCATTCAACTTCTGTCTAGACATGCTGACAAACACCCTAGACAAAGCAACAGTCACACGAAACAATGCCCCAAACAAACAATTGCACAAATCCACAAAAACAGCGATCACAAATCCACAAAAACAGCATATTGGAGTCGACCTATTTTTGAGCCTAAACAAAACACCACGAGAAAGGACAGATTTATTACCTGTGCTCTAGCTGAAGGGGGGAGTGTGACGTTTTTCTGAAATCCACGCTTCGCCAGAGAAACGGAGCGGTCTAATGTGTGCAAGTTTGCGCAATATATAACCTACGTTGTTCTGGGGTTTTCAAGTTCTAAGCACTATCTTGTATTACTTCAGTGGGGAAGTAGCAAGACATTCCCTCGACCCCCGTGTCAAAATCGTTATCAACTTCGTGGGGAGAGTTATGTTTTTTTTCCATTAACCGTATCATACGAGTATCGCGTTGTTCGCGTGACATTGCCACTCTCAGCCAAGTATTGAGCAAGATGTGTAAGAGATTCATATGTTTCTAGTGTAGATAGGAATTTGACTTCTTGTGTTATCATTCCTAAGATGACTGAAGAATTATCGCATATCTGAGATGCAGTAATGTTTGGGTAATGTAAAACATGCATGCTGTGTTGGTCACGTGGCACAGAATTCATTGTTTTGACCTTTATGAGTGCAACAATCCTGTCCTAAATCGCTTTTCTCATATAAGTGCGGGAACGATTTTTATGTCGCATACTGCAAAATATAACGGTATCTGTAAAATGTTACAATGAACAACGATGTAGAAAGATGAACCAGATACAGAGAGGTGCATTCTGTAACTACCTATCCTGATTAATGGACTAGAAAAGCACGCGTGGAATACGTGGGGTTTGTGTGCATGTACACAAATGTAACTATCTACTTCAATTGGAGACAACAGCATCATGGTAACATTTCACTGAGAATACTGCAGATGACATTATAAGTTAGCATTAGACACGGTACCGATGTGAGGAATCGAACATTGGTCTTCGGTGCGACCGTCAAGCTCCTTACCTACTGGGCTACTGTCGCTAGAGCAAAGAAAGAAAAAGTACTAAATGCTTAATAAATATTTGATATTGGAAAGTTATTTCTTGAAGCATATTCCTTAGGTATTTTTCGTATATTATACTCGAGAATAAATAAATAAATAAATAAATAAATAAATCATAATGACAAGAATTTCTTTTTGTTTCAGCTTTTGCGGTGCGCTATATTACGCGGCGATACATTGGGGATTATGACGCCAATAAAGGTAAGTTGAACAACCAGTGTCAGTTATGTGCAGTCACTGACACTTGCCTGTCGATAGTACAAGTACTGTGTATCATGGTCTGCGAATCCATTGATATTCACTAACCCTTCTCTGTAAGAGGCGATCGGGATCGGGTGGTCAGACTCGCTGACCTGGTTGACACATGTCATCGGTTCCCAGTTGCGCAGATCGATGCTCATGTTGTTGATCTTTGGATCTTGTATAGACTTGATTATTTACAGACCGCCGCCATATACTAGTAGCTGGAATATTGCTGAATGAGGCGTAAAGCAACAACCAACCAACATGTATTCTCACCATTAATGCTTTACCGTCATATCACAGGTGAGTTCAATCAATCAGGTAATCTTCAAAGATTTGTTTGTGATATTCACTTCATCACAAATTCTTTAAGTAGTCTGGTCACGTCTCTCCGGAATGATAATGCTTATCCCTGCAAACTATTTGCAGTGGAAATGCTATCAGTCAGTTTGCTGGGATCCCCGCGAAACACCGGCTCTGACACTAATTGGGGAACCTGTTAAAGCGTTTCATCTCACTGCAATAGGCAGTTAGAAATAAACAATCGACGATAGCATCTGTTGGTGTGCAGAAATATAGGTCTCTGATCTTCATAACGGAAACAAACGATGGATATCAGGTGAGCTGTCAGTAAAGATGAATGTAAACTGGGGTTGAATAACTACGATATTGCAGACATAATTAATTGAGATATATTTCACCTCGCATTTTTTGTAGGATTAGTGATGATTGAGGTAGCATTAAGTTACACATGTAAACGTTTACGGTTGGTACAAAGAGGGTATATTCATTAGTGAGGGTTCACAATGGCACGCCGTATCTTGGTAGCGTTACGTGGGATAAACAGTGTCCGTGCAGCTTGTACACTCTTCAAAGGAGGCGGTAGGGTTGACCGATCACATGGGTACTACATGAGAACCCCCTTCTGATCTGACCACCATGGTATTGCTGGAATACTGGCGTAAAGACGTAAAGTGACGTAAAGAAGACTGAGTGAATGAGAGAGTTGAGTTTACGAAATAAATGATTGAATTTAAACCGATTTGGAGTTTGATTATGAGTCATCGTTTTCATTTTGAATGAAGCGGTTACAATCACTATAAAAGTTGACCCTTGAATATACGTGTTGCAGTATGTCTTCAGTGACTCATGCTAGTCGTAAGAGCCGGCAAACGGGATTGGGTGGTCAAGCTCGATAATCGTATCCCCATTGTGTAGATGGATGATCACTCTGTTGATCACTGGAATGTCTGGTCCAGACTCTTTTATTTACAGACAGCCGGCATAAAGGTGGAGTGCGGTGTAAAACTAAACTCACTCTCTCGTTATCAACTGCGGTTGCCATACACGCTCTTCAACGTCCTAAACAAACCTTCTGTCCATATAGTCATCAATGTTGACAAGGAAAAGTTGCTTGAGACCAATCCGTGAAGGTCCGGGGTAGAATAGGCACGCTTGCCGTAAGAGGGGACCAACGGGATTGGGTGGCCAGACTCGCTGATTTGGCTGACACATGTCATCGGTTCCCAAATGTGCAGATCGATGTTCATGCTCCTGATCACTGGATTGTCTGGTCCAGACTCGATTATTTATAGACCGCCGTCAAATAGCTGGAATACTGCTGAATGCGGCAGAAAACGTAACTCAATCACTGCTTGACCCCAGCTTTCATTCGGACAAGGAATGGAGCAGCAAGATGTCAAACCAAACCTTGGAGCTATCTGGCAACATGATGTATACACAACACGGGGCTACTATGATGTAACCGGATCTCTCGTTTAGATACATCCCGACACCTGTCTACTATCCTCAGCAACACTGGCATTTACTATCTGGAGGCTACCTGTACCACTGCCAGCACTTTGAACTTTATGTCGTGTCATACACAACAACTAGACATGTTAATGGGGGCAAAGGTCCCAGGTCATCACACGGTGGCAGAGTTATTGTGTTCATATTGGGATCTTCAGAACTAAACACACTCCGATGTGGTAACCTCTAGGTTAAGGTCGAATGCCTGGGTTCAGTCCGTGAGCTTGTTATGTGGAGTTTTTTGAGAGACTGAATGAGTGGATTTTGTTTCAAACTGTTTTTAACTTTGTACCAGCGATATCATGGCATGTGATATCAGAAATTAGAAACAGATCCAACACATTGTACCGATCTGGGGATTTAAACCCGGGTTTTCGGCGTGACGAGCGAGCACTTTAACCACCAGACTTACTCAGACAGCCCCGGGCGTTTGAAACAAGGTAGTAATAATAAAACTTGTTTGTTTGGTTTGGTTTTTTTTAAAAAAAAAAAAAAAGGTTAACGTATTCATCGTTCACTTTCCGAAGAAAATCTGTTATTTCGTATTCAAATATTACAAAATGCAAGATGTACGCGTAGATCTGCCAATTCCGAGTGTACCACAATTTAACACGTAGTTAATACCAATGCTGCAAAATCATGTTCGCTTCTTGGTGAAGCTGTTAGAATCTTTGTAACCTTTCCAGCTCATCTCGCTTCCGTGTGTTCCCATGGCTACCACATTTTCATCTTTTCAAGAACCTGTAGACAGAGAGACTTTAGAGGCCGGGTAACACCATGTTACATACATTTCGGAATAATTTCGTTTGAAGTTGATGTCTGAGATGCAAGAAACTACGCCAAGAATACTGAGACTAAATGCCAGTGATCATTTGTAACTCCGTCATAATTGCATATTATTAATTCCCTCTCAGTCGACTGAGTTTTAGAATCTGTTTTATGTTCCTGATTATTTTAGGCTTCATGTTCTGTGTGTGCTCCTAGTATACATTCAGGAATAATTTGAATCCTTGTGACGTCATAGGCAAACAAACCATCATAAGACACACGCACCTATGTGTGTCAGGAAAGGTATGTTGTTTTACGCCATTGTCAGTTGCACATGGTAGACTGTAAGTAATCTATGATTATTGCGGACTTTGTAGCACGTAATCAACGGGGAGACCTTCGTTATCACCGAAAGGAACCAAAATCATCAACCACATTTGCAAAAGGTTTTGTCAGATTTCAATTGAATATGAAATTGCCGAGATGGTACAGTATATATCACATACATAGTTTCAATAGTATAGATTCGTATACTATCTTAAAGAGGAACGAACGACCGCCTGCCTGCCAAAGCTTGTGCTAGCGTCCAAATGTTCACATACACACGGGGCAATTGATGCTTGGGCTTAAAATCCCATTCTTAACATATGTCTCCGTCCTTAGATCTCCTTTCTAATGTCGCCATGGGCAAACTTCGGTTATTGACAGAGCGTCTCGAAGTATAGTAAAACACCATCCATCCATATGTTATGACGTGTTGCAGTCCTCAAAATACAGCGTGAATAACTCGACGTCACACTGGTCGGAAACCGTTGTAACGCTAAGGGGATAGACTTATGACAGCCGTAGCACAAAGATGATCGTAACTCCCATACTTTAACATAGACTTATGACAGTCGTTGCGCTAAGGTGATCGCCACTCCCATACTTTAACATAGACTTATGACAGTCGTTGCGCTAAGGTGATCGTAACTCCCATACTTTAACATAGACTTATGACAGTCGTTGCGCTAAGGTGATCGTAACTCCCATACTTTAACATAGACTTATGACAGTCGTAGCGCTAAGGTGATCGTAACTCCCATACTTTAACATAGACTTGTGACAGTCGTTGCGCTAAGGTGATCGTAACTCCCATACTTTAACATTGACTTACGACAGTCGTTGCGCTAAGGTGATCGTAACTCCCATACTTTAACATTGACTTATGACAGTCGTTGCGCTAAGGTGATCGTAACTCCCATACTTTAACATAGACTTATGACAGTCGTTGCGCTAAGGTGATCGTAACTCCCATACTTTAACATAGACTTATGACAGTCGTTGCGCTAAGGTGATCGCCACTCCAATACTTTAGCATAGACTTATGACAGTCGTTGCGCTAAGGTGATCGTAACTCCCATACTTTAACATTGACTTACGACAGTCGTTGCGCTAAGGTGATCGTAACTCCCATACTTTAACATAGACTTATGACAGTCGTTGCGCTAAGGTGATCGTAACTCCCATACTTTAACATAGACTTATGACAGTCGTTGCGCTAAGGTGATCGTAACTCCCATACTTTAACATAGACTTATGACAGTCGTAGCACAAAGATGATCGTAACTCCCATGATTTTACATAGACTACGCTCGCTTTGCGGATCGGGACGGGGCCTTGCTCTCTGTACCACCCACGGACATAAATTAGGTGTGTAGACTTAAGCTGGCTTCTTCTCCAAACAACTGCTGTCAGGTGGGTTGTAGCGTGTATAATGTTCACGCATGAAACATATTCACATCGAGGCGAAGTGGGTTACAAGCCTGATCGCTTTAACATGGAATATTCAGGTGCTTACAAATGGTCGATGTCATAAAAGGCTGCATCGGAGTTGAAAAGAACCGGATTTATCTCCACCGCTTACCTCAAGAGAATGGAATACAAGACATGATATGAGGCTAACATCTGTTGCTGGGAGACCTTAGAGGTATTTTTGTGTCTCTAAGAAGCTATTCCCAAACACTGGCAATTATAGTCAATAAACGTGATGCTCCACGTGAGGTAAAGTGCAGATCTAAAATTGAAAGTGTGATGCATAAATAAATAACAATGCAATGATTAACAGTCGGGAGGGTTGCCGAGGTCGAGATACTCCCTTGAAATCGATCTAATTTCATGATGAGTAATGCTCACCTGATGTTATCTTGTTCAATTCATGATAAAACTATTTTGATGTTGCTAAAAAAAGCGGAAAAGTTAAGTGCGATTTCAGTTGAAAAGGAAAATTGTGCTTGATCATCTTTTGAAGGACTGGGTGTGTAGGTAAAGTGTCATCGTTGAAACGATCCGCCATCCTTTTTTAGCAATTCACTTGTGAGTGCAATAAACAATATGGTATTTGGTGAAGAGGCTATTAACGTCGCCCTTTTGTCGTTCACACCATAAACATTACTTTCATAACGAAGACGAAATATGTACATAATGTATCAGTGATGGATTTAAAATATTTTTTATAAAACTTTTTGAGTAGGATACTTTCAACGATAGAAAATATAGGAAGTTGCCACCAAGGAACTGTGTCTCTAAGACAGTAGAAGAATACAAATATGGTGAGACTGGATGTGGTAAGCGCGAGTGAGATGTTTGTCATTTTGGCGATTGGAAGTGATAATTGTTCTCAAGGTTATTATGGTCGATATTTGTCAGCACAAACGTGACGTGTGTGCGTGTGCATATTTATGAATGAACATTGGGATGGTTATTGTCCGTGAGTGAATATAGACGGATGATTGTCCGTGTGTCAGTGTGAAGGAATGGTTGTCCGCGTGTGGATGTGAAGGAATGGTTGTCCGTGTGTCACAATGGAGGGATCATTGTCCGTGTGTAGCAATGGAGGAACGACTGTCCATGTGACAATGTGTAGGAATGATTTTTCGTGTGTCACAATGAACCAATGATTGTCCATGTGTCAGTGTGGAGGCACGATACGGGATGGTTGGGATGATTGTCCGAGTGTCAACGTGTAAGATTGATTGTCAGTGTGTCACAATGAAGGGGTGATTGTCATTCCTTCACGTTGACACACGGACAATGGTGGCACTGAGGAAGGATAGTAGTTCTGATGGCAATGTGACTTTCTTCCCTCGACAATGAACAAAGTAGGAAGATTACCCCAGACCTTGCACCAGGTAGTAAGAATTGTTCTTGGTTTACATTAGAATTACATTTATGGACAATATTATTTAACTCTAGGAGGCAACAGAGAGCTGCTCTTGTACAAGAGAGGAGATTGGCCATGTTGCCAAAGTAAGAATTGACTGGATGTCAGCAGTGATTCGTTGTGCTACAGTTTTACGTGTGGCAATCGTGAACGGTGATTGACTGTGTCGCGAGGCTTATCTGTCTGGCAACCGGGTGAGATGACGGCTGTAATTAAGTCATGAACATTGACATTCATACTAATCACGACCATAAGTTAGGAGTAAATAGAGGGTTTAGGTTGCATTAAACTGGTGGCACCAGACCAGAATATTTGGCAATGCTTGTAGAAACAATAAGGCGTATCTATTCATGACAACAAATTGCTCGGTCATAATAAATCCAGAACATGTTCAATGCCATGCTGAGATTTATATCCTTTAGAGGTCGTGACATTCGCCTGCTCAAACACATGATGACTACATGCGGGGAGCCGCGATTTAGTTGTTTCAGGAGAAGTACATCTTACATCATCAGTATATTACATTTAAAGGTCATTGCAGATTGTCTGATGATGTGTCATCACAGGAGTAGGAGAGTTCGCTTTGAACCTTTATTTATACCACATCATGTCAGTTTGATATGGACAACCCCCCATAGAAGTTCGGACATGTGGAACCCCTGTCGTAACACTGGATGTCTTCGGATGTAGAACCTCGCAAAATGGCTCCCTGACTAATACTTGAATCTTACAAGGTTTCAGGTATTATATGTAAAAGGTACGAGGGAAAACAATCCCCTTGCCACAGACACTGTTTAAATGCGTTGTGTTTTGTCTGTCGTAGATAAAAAAGACGACAATGTTCCCAACATTACAAGTCGTAAAGATGGTTGAACAAACACCTATATCTCAAACCATCTTTCCTTCGAGGCATGTAAACACCCTCGAGATATTAGATCACAATATGTACTCGGTGTGTTTGTTGTCTTAAGAGGCCGTTTCCTCTCCCAACAGATACCAAACCTACAACTTACAATTCCTAGTAGCACTTACATACTCCTCCCAGTTCACCCTGTGGTTTGTGTGTGTTTTGAGTGGCTTCCATTTGACAAAGGATACCGACTTCCCTCTTTCGGTTCAGAAATACGACATACAAACAAATGGAAACTATCTACCACTTTCAAAGAACTATTTCCGACCGTAAGCAAACATTTACGTGTCCTGAATCTTCTTTATGGTGATGAGTGCACAGGCTGAACTGAAGTAACGTCTCGAAGGCAAAGCAACATCTCAGACGTGCAATAAACTGCCATAAGTCAGCAACCTTTTAACAACGGGAATGTGTAAGACAGCGAATATATACAACTATGACGGAATATCGTAATGTAATACGACGGATGTGTGTATACAACGATGATTGAATGTCGTAATGGAATACAATGAATGTGTACAACTGTGACTGAACAGAAAAATGTTTATGGATACACCAAAGTGTAGATGATCGAATATAAACTAAAAAAACCCAAAATATGGCACACACATCTAGCTGAAATAAGTGAGATCATGGGTTCATTTGGTTCTTTCACTTAATCATTTCCGGAGAGATGTTGGCAAGTACTTGTCTCTGTTTTTAACTGAACTTTCCAAACCAAAGGTTTATGAACTGCCGATGATGAGGTGATTAGTAGTGTCTATGGGGTCATCAGTGCTGTTCCTGCCACCAACAGGTATGTTTACATACGGCTGTGTATTTCTTTACCATACCATATTAGGTTAATGACGCTATTTGTTCCATATCGATGGTTGTAGAAGAAACGTCGAATAGTGGTCGGGTAGGGGGTGAGGGTGTATGCTGTGATGGTTTGGTCGGTGTTGGTGGTGGCGAGGGTGGAGTCGGTGATGATCGGAGCCGTGGGGGAACGTCATGATGAAGTTGAAGGTTTCGGTGAAGATGTTGTGGGTGTTATCACGAAGGGTGTTGGTGGTGGTCAAGGTATTGATGATATGGATGTTGTCGGTAAGGGTGGGGATGGTGAGTGTAGTGATGTGAGGGTAGTGAATGTAAGTATGAACATTCCAACAACACCAATATCAGAGATAGGATCGGTCTCTATTCTCAACAACCTTTCCTTCAAGCTTTCAGTATTGTAAAACTCGAGTTTGACGTGTGAAATGTTGTCAAACGCTTGTTGTTCAGAAACGACCAATCGCAGTTAACGAAATTGTCACGTGATCGCACAGATAGCGACCACACCGTGCGACATGTTTTTGACGTGCGAAGGCGAGAGTTTAACAACTTTCAAAAGTTTGCAGAGGCATAGTTTGCCGTGTGAAGGACGCTTTAGGTGTTGTTGGTACTAGTGGTGGTGATGGCGAGAGTATAGACTTGGCGGTGGTAAAGGTGCAGGTTAAGTGGAGTACGGATGTGAAAAAGGGATGTTGGTTTGCAGTGGAATTACAAAACAAAACAAAATTCTAAAGTAGCCCATATTTTATTTTCCCACTATTGTTGATTCATACAGATAAAAAATAAACTCATGAATTCAATAAAGTGCATGAAAGCTGCATTATCTCATCAAGGTCCGATTATGACCGATATCTAACATCCAACACACAGATTTTCGACTCTAACACTCTAACCCACTAAAATGCTAACATTCTAACACACCAACACTCTAACACTCACCTCCCTTTCCTAACATCACGTTTATATAACAGAATCATGCATTAACTTCACGTGTAGTGGCGTATCCGCGAAGCGCTGTGTGTTCGCGCGCACAACACATGTCCGAGAACAAAACAAAACATCCATGCGATAACTACTGTAAGTTCTGGCCTACTGTAAAACATGAAGTGTTATGTAACCACCACTGAGAACACGTGCATCTGGTGTCCGCGGTCGAAGTGTTTCGAATTCCATGAACTGTTCTTCAGTAGGTATACTAATGCTATCTTACACCACAGTCAGCGATATCTCGGCTACCACTTAATAGTCAAGTGCACACCTCTGGCCATGAAGTAGTGTTATTTATGCATACTGAAATCTTGGCACACTTTTGTGTGAAGAGGTAAACAAATAAAGGATGTTAATGAACAATGGCAACGGTATATATCCCGTTTCATTTGTTATCATCGCAACCTTGTCTTAAATGAGAAGATGAGAACTGGAAGGCTCAGTTCAAGAGTTCTTCAAGTAAACTGGGTTCATTCTCTTCTAAAATTGATTACCGGGGAAATGTTGGCTTTTGGCCACAGATAGCCATCTTCTGAATCCCACTGTCGGATGTGGGCAAACCTTACAGGAATGTCTTACGCTTTCATTTCAGCAGCACAGTTGGTCAATCTTCAGTTTAAAGGGTTACGGTTGTTTTACTTGTTTCACTACTGTTTTCCTTTTGCGCCAATTAGAATTTGTTTCGGCAGATAATGAACTCTGAGGTCCCTCAGGCGTTGACGTGCTGTGTGTGCTAGCAAACAGGATTTTTCAGATAGAACACACGTAGATTTGTTTACGTGCTGACAGTCTCGCATTGAGTCCATGGGCAGAGGACATCTTGTACGCGCTCCAAGTCTGTTACTTTGCATGATTGGACTCGAGATCAAGTGGCGACACATGATCTTTCGCCAAACAGCAGGATTCAGCGATATGGTTACTCCACCTCAAGGGGATTATCAATATTATTCATGCATATTTCCAAATGACAGATGTGTGACAATGAAGAAGTGCTTGTGCTCATCGTTGCCAGAGGAATATCTATCGCGTGCCGTGTTTCCTTCTTTTCATTCTTAATTCGTTTAATTTTTGCGTACATCGCTGTATATTTACTTTGGTTCTCTTTCACTGGGCGGGATTCTTGCTAAATGTATCGGATTGCATGCACAACACACTTTATTAAAATTATGATTATTTATGTCAATTTTAGCCACGTTTTATGATAAAGACTAAGAAATAAAACATACAGTATGGCAGAAGGGTGAGTTAGGGCGTCAGTTTACGTCTTGTAGTAATTATTTCAGAGAAATGTGGATGGTCCGTTGGCTGCAATTTAGCGCTCGTTAACCCAGCCCACCTACCACACCTGCTGGTCAGCAGAAATAATTGGCAATTCTCAATGTCAGAATACACCCCCATCACAATTACTATCACAACCAGGGTTGAACTCAGTCGTTATCTGATAAAGCCACATATATGATTCAGTGCACGAACTTGTGAACCTATCTCGCCGGTGGCCATGGCTTGTCAAGACCTATATATTTCACTGCGTGTATTTCAGGAAACAGTGAGTGTATATATAGCAGTTTGTTAGCAGTGATACCAAGATTGTTTGTTGAATGAGGTAGTTTATCTTTACCGGGTCATATAGCTAATCGTATCAGTATTTATATAACGATCCTTTTCTCTTTACAATAGGAAATTGGGAAATTATTTTCAGTCCATTATCGATATAAAATGGACGTGTTTGATAGATAAATGACTTTATTTATTTGATGTTTCTTGCTCACTGTTTTCTTTTGTTAAAGTTTGTTTACTTTTCCTTATCGAAGATACGGCGTTATGTATCCATTAAACAAAAAGCGAGATAGTGAAATTGGTTAATCGTTTGATGATAGTTGCAGATGTGAGATTTTCGCTCAGTCCACGCGTGCAAGGTGAGTGTATTATATCATGGCTTGTGGCGGTATACACGTTTCAACAAAATGCCCATCAAAGTTGACCTGGAGGTTATTGACAACATGCTCTTCGTTCTATCATGTTACATTGTTTTCAGTACAAGGATGCAAGTATCTCGCAAATGTAAATGAATGTATGCTTCACGCCAATATCCCCTGCTTATGGACGAGTCTATGTTGCAGGTGTTCGTCTCCACGTGATACTAGTAATGCACGAGCATGTACATATCTTGCCTGAAATGTTTTGACACGCTCGAAAGGTTTGTCTCTGTTTCTAAGCTTCCAGGTTTATATACAGGTCAAATTTGAATCAGATTTCGTTGGAGACACAGTAATAAAAAAATTGTACATGGCGCACCTGGGATAAGGCCACCATTGAGATCTTGACTATGAGTAGGATCAAGACGTATTTCAACGTCATGTATAATTTCAGCATTTTCCCTACGACGTGGTAGTAGTTTAATATACACTTAAGTATACATTGTGAACATTTATCACCAGGGTCTGACAGATTAACTAGATTCTCAATAATATGACGGAGTCGTGTAGTTCTTAACATTTTTGTTGAAGTTTACGCATGGCATTAGCAAAATTCCCGTCTTATTTGTCATCGTCTTACAAACTACACTATATGTGTATGCTTAAAGAGTATGAATAAAGAACGCACTTAATAAATAAATTCAGAATACTGGATACATTTATCTGAATATTTCTTATAATGAAGTTTCGATTCGACATGTGAGTGAGTATGCATCATGTTGCCAGATAGCTCCAAGGTTTGGTTTGACATCTTGCTGCTCCATTCGTTGTGTCAATGAAAGTTGGTGTCACGCAGTGATTGAGTTTAGTTTTATGCCGCACTCAGCAATATCCCAGCTATATGGCGGCGGTATGTAAATAATCGAGTCTGGACCAGACGATCCAGTGATCAACAACATGAGCATCGATCTGCGCAATTGGGAACAAAGTCGGCGAGCCTGACCACCCGATCCCGTTAGTCGCCTTTTATGGTAAGCATGGGTTGCTGAAGGCCTACTCTACCCCAGGACCTTCACGGGTCTTCGACATGTGAATTGTCTTGTTACCATAGTTGCAGCAATCGGGTTGGTGTTTTTGCCTTATATCCAATCAAACTGTTTTGTTTTTTTCCCGTGAAATGTTGTTTGTTTGTTTATTTTTGTGTTTGGGATTTTTTGCTCATTTTGCCGACGTTCAAAGACAATCTGCGATACCGTACCTTATCCTGCCAGCATCCTTACCATGACATGATCAGCCATTGAAAGAACATCAAGATGAACTCAGTCGCACGAAGATATGATGGCAGTGATTATATAGCTGTTAAGAGACTGATAAACACGGTAAACCTGCCTGAAAATTATAAATGAGTTATGCGTGATACGCGTTTTATATATCGCCGTGATAGCAGATGGGGTCTGGACGAAAGATCCAACAAAACCCGCCGCAGATTCTGTTGACATTGCAAACGTTTCTAAAACGACTAATCGTAGCTTCACAGCATGAGCGATAACAAGCCTTCACTTCAAAATCAAAATAGGTGTGAACATTTCACCTTCAGCCTTAGAGAACATCAGACACCGATCGTTCGTGTAGGTGGCGCTTCTAGACAGATAAATAGAAGAAATCTCCCGCAAACAAACTTTAACTCCCGAAATTTACATATCTTAAAGATTCGTTCATCTGCACCACAGGAAAACGCATTTAATATATTTTCATAGAGGCGCATCAGTTTCACATCAGTGTGCGTGGTAGTGGTTTTACTCAAGTGTTCACGTAGACGTTTTTACTGCCATATAACGTTTTCATAACATGTAACATGATATACATAATTTGAGTCTGAACATTACTACTTTCAGTGCGTAAACTGACATGTTTGGCAGATTATATTTTCCAAACGTTACATTACAACAAAGACAATACAACAGTTACTACGAAGTTATCGGTAATAACAGTCATGCTGCAACTGTCATCATAGCAAGATTCACATAGTAACTTCAACAGTAACTTCAAGACACGGTCATCAGTACAATAATCACATCACGACACAGTCATCAATACAATGACAATCACATCACGACAGTCATGAATACAACAACAATCACATCACAACGGAGCCATCAACGCAAGAATCACATTACGACCGAGCCATCAATACAAAAACAATGATATCATGACACAATCACCAATACAACAATCACAACACGACAGACTCATCAATACAACAACTACATCATACAACAATCACAACACGACAGACTCAATACAACAACTACATCATACAACAATCACAACACGACAGACTCATCAATACAACAACTACATCACACAACAATCACATCACGACACGACCATCAATACAACAACTACATCATACAACAATTACAACACGACAGACTCATCAATACAACAGCATACAACAATCACATCATGACCATCAATACAACTACATCATACAACAATCACAACACGACAGACTCAATGCAACAACTACATCATACAACAATCACATCACGACAGACTCATCAATACAACAACTACATCATACAACAATCACATCACGACAGACTCATCAATACAACACCTACATCATACAACAATCACATCACGACAGACTCATCAATACAACACCTACATCATACAACAATCACTTCACGACAGACTCATCAATACAACAACTACATCATACAACAATCACATCACGACATGGCCATCAATACAACTACATCATACAACAATCACATCACGACAGACTCATCAACACAACAACTACATCATACAACAATCACAACACGACAGACTCATCAATACAACACCTACATCATACAACAATCACATCACGACAGACTCATCAATACAACACCTACATCATACAACAATCACTTCACGACAGACTCATCAATACAACAACTACATCATACAACAATCACATCACGACATGGCCATCAATACAACTACATCATACAACAATCACATCACGACAGACTCATCAACACAACAACTACATCATACAACAATCACAACACGACAGACTCTTCAATACAACAACTACATCATACAACCATCACATCACGACGCGGTCATCAATACAACAATTATTTCACAAAAGACATCAATACAACACTCACATTACGATACGGCCATCAATACATCAATTACATTCCAATACAACCATCAATACAACAATTACATTCCGACACAGTCATCAATACAACAGTCAACAACCCACATCCCGACTCAGTCATGCAACAATCATATCCCTTCACCCCTTTGAACAGTATTTCAATGACATCACGCAATATTGTTTCGTGTTGATTCAATGCTTTAATACGCCTTTTTCCAACGTGGAAAAACAAATCTGTAAAGAAATATGCATTGTATCTTTATAGAAACCCGTTAAAAAGCAATGGCATTACAACAATCACACCATAAGTGTCATCCCATGATAGATTGTTTCCCAACTGGGCGCCAAGAGAACCTTGTATCAAGTGAACCCCCTGCTATACTTACCTCGCCAAGGCAGTACGTGTGACGAGCCAGAGATAGATTTGGATGTTTATTTCGACCATAAGTATTTACAACCCATCCTTCAACGTGGGAGTCGGGGTGTCACGTGCCACTAATTGTTATTGTAAAATTGCCGCTTTATCAGGTCTCACATGCAAACACAAGTCTCGCCCCAGCGAGACATGGTTACAATAAACAACAAATGGCTGTTCAGCATAGGGCGAAGATAGTAAAGCATGAGTTGAAACTCTACTAGATACGGCATTCCATCCGTGCCTCGGATCTCGCGGAACTTACAATGAACAGTTTCTCTGGTCAGTAGCTAGATGGTCTGTTTCCAAATGTGAGGAATTTCACATGGAAATCCGGCTAATATCAGTCTAGCTGATTAACGGTAATAAGGCAGTTTGAACACGTGTTGGTAACGTCTCCAGTATATTGAATAGCATACAGCCATTTATATCTCCATGAAGCAAAAAAATGTTTTCCCTTAACAGAAACCCGACCAGTCTTTTTGACATGTTGGACATATATACATGCTTCGCCACAAATGCAGCTTTAAAGGCACAATGTCACGCTTTATCGACAATATTTTGGTATACAAAACACTAGGAC
Organism: Haliotis asinina; assembly: GCF_037392515.1. Classification (NCBI taxonomy): domain Eukaryota; kingdom Metazoa; phylum Mollusca; class Gastropoda; order Lepetellida; family Haliotidae; genus Haliotis; species Haliotis asinina. The sequence continues at coordinate 33,665,209 of NC_090285.1, forward strand.
ATATCCCCTCACTTCAGCTTCCTACTGATACAATAAAAGACGTACTATCCCTTACGACTTGCCTGACATCGTTGCATTAATTCATTCGAACTTTTTAAATTCATATTGAAACCTTAACACGTCTTTTTCGGAATAAATCATAGTGCAGCTTCTCTGGGGGCTGAGAGTATTAATGAGAGAAATGCAATACTGATTTTTAGAGTGTGGCGTGATAGTGTGCCTTTAAGATTTGGGGCGTGGTTTACTGAAGACGGTTAACGCTTTTTTTTTATTTCGGATTCTTAGGGAATCTGCCTTAGGGATCCACCTTCTTAACTTTGATTGTGGGTACTGGTGTGTAGAAACATACAGAGGTGAATCCGTCTCATTTGTCCGGATTATAAAACTGTCCGGATTAGGCAACCTTTTCCGTTACCACAGTTACTGCCATGATGAGTTACCGGAAAAAATGAACCAAGTGTCGTGCCATAGTTCGTTGGTAACAAAGCGTATATATACGGTTTACATTTTGCCATGAATAAGGCGCAGCCTACAGTGAAGGATGATGCGATGGTTAAGGGGTTCAAGCGTTCGATTCGTCGAGTCGCTTATGTTTGGAAATCTTGCCATGATGTGTTCGAACGGAACTGGAACTATGCGCTTGGTCATTGGTGATGAAGTGAGTGTCATAACATCCTATAAATATCCGAATAGTGACCTGGGTAAACCGACGGATACCATCCCATTGCGGTCACACAAACTCCAATGGGATATTTCCAGTAAACGTCAGAACGAACAGAAAAAAAAATTTCCACATTTCATAACACCCTAAAACCTTAAAGTATAGAGTGTTCTTTGTAATATCTCTTGTAAGTGATATAGATGGAGATATTTCTCCTACTTTGTATCTGTTTAGACCCGTGAAGGTCCCGGGGTAGAACAGGCCTTCAGCAACCCATGCTTGCCATAAAAGGTGACTGTGCTTGTCGTAAGAGGCGACTAACGGGATTGGGTGGTCAGACTCACATGTCATCGGTTCCCAGTTGCGCGGATCGATGCTCATGTTGTTGATCACTGGATTATTGACAGACCGCAGCCATATAGCTGGACTATTGCTGAGTGCGGCGTAAAACTAAACTCACTCACTCAATTGTATCTGTTTATCTCCCCTTAAAGGTCACATATACTCTAATAGGGTACAAATGCAAAATCACTTGCTGACATCGTTATAAATGAAACCCCGTCATTAAAACTGCTCATTTCGATCTTTAATTTCCTTAAATCGACCTTTTTGTCAACAGTGCACAATTCTCAGCCGCAAACGAAATTTCAACCAGAGCGGCGCGTCTCCGTGACGTAATAGTGGGTATAGAAATGAGGGTCTGTGCAGTATTCATCTACATTTCAGGGGTTAAACTATTTCGTTTACAGGTTTGTACAAATCTGAAATCGCGAAATCTGTTCAGAAAAATGAAAGCTATATGTTCTCACAATCTACTATCATTTAGTTTTGTCTCCTGCTTTGCCTAGTTTTCGAGTTACAACCCTTGTTTTCATAGACGGTTCTGTCACAATTATTTGGTGTCGCTGGGTTGTAATCCGTGTTAGGTGGTATAAACCTACACGTTATTTGTTATCATTCACTTGATGATCAGTTAATGAATTAATAACAGGTATAATTAGTGGTAACGCCACGTAGATTACCCGACAAAAGCTCCCATTGGCATTTCTTTTCTCTGGATCGATCAAAGGATTAACCGATAACACGCTGATTGATTAATTAGTTTTATTGGGCATTTAAATGGGGGATTTGTCAAAAGGTAGTGTTTATGTATGTACATTTACTAATCTATACTGAATACACTCTGTCGTGTCTGTGTCTATGTAAAACAACACCCTTCTTTCAAAGGATTAACCGCCAATACATTGGTTGCTCATTATTGGCTGACTAAATAACTTTTTAAAAAGAGTGACGCACATTTTGCAATTAGTTGCCAGGTGTACTATCTTGGGTAACCAATAAAACTATACAGCCATGTGAAAAACCTGAAACGATACGTCACGTTTTCGTATATTAGACTCTTAAAAGACACATCACTTGGGAAATCTGCAGATGAATTATATATCACTCGTTTTTGTGGATATTGATGGATATATTCCTGGAACAAGGTAATAGCCTGACATTGCTCCTATAACTTTAATTTTAATGTTTGCATTTTTGTTTTTAATAAGTTGTCGTAGCTTTCAACAGAATCATTGTTTTCGTCGTTAAGTGTAATGATGCAGACGACATACACTATGGCGTGCGTGCGAATTATGATTCATATAGGAAAACTATGAAATGTCTACATATTACATTCCTGTTATACATTCGCAGATCGCTTCTTTTTATTAAGTTTCAAAATGCATGATTATAAAGTAATTAGGATTATGAGACCACATATAAAGACGTATATTGACAAGTGTCTACATACTAGTGAGTGAACGTTACAAACCAAGTAATTTTAGCAAGTGAAGAAATTTATCGCGCAGTATTTTCACTTCGACCCCGACCTCGCTTAGGTTATGTTACAGGTTGTGTCATGCAAACTCCTCAGCAATGTGTAGTAAGCAGTCTTAATTTTATAAACTCGATGAAACTTAAACTCCATTTTCTGTCCTGGAAGCGTGGTAGGGGGCGAACCATCCGATTTAGTATACACCACAGGCTTTCACAAAGCTCACTTCGCGCACACTAACAACCAATTTAAGCACAAACTACGGAGTCTAGTGGAAATCTGTGCATAGTGACACCATCACACGACTCCAAGGAACTATTGACGGCAACACAACAATTCGTCGGCATGTCTTTGGTGACGTCGAGAAATCAGCAAATGACGAGCTTCCTACATATTTTCTATACATTTAACTGGAAAGCGTTCCTTCTATGACGTCACTGTAGGGTTCTGGCGACAGAGTTACGTAACCTGTCTGCGGTTTCGTTTGCGGGCGAGAGAGAAGCAGACGGTTTTTAGCAATTTTTGAGCGCTTGGTATTAATTAACCACAAGTTTTTTAAACAAAATGGTGTTTCGTTTATGACTAACCAAAAGTCTTTCATATGCAGTGATAAAAAGAGTACCAAAAATTGAGTTTAGTGGTCCTTTAACGTTTATGCAGGGGAGGCCACTCGTTTCACCCAAATCATCTGTGGTCATCGTTGAAAGTGTTAACAAGAATCCGCCCTGGCACTGGCTTAGATTATTTCACTGGCCCCGTACAGGGTCTGTACATGAGGATCCCTTTGTTGCACACGAAGACGATGTGTATAAGGAAGACGAGACTGGAATTACAATTTGGCTGTCTGCTTGTTCAAGGGACTGTGTCCGCGAAGTAAAAGCATTAACTTTAGTAATGAGTGAGTGAGGATGGTTTGACGCCGCGTTTAGCAATATTCCAGCAATATCACGGTGAGGAACACCTGAAATGGGCTTCACTCATAATCCCCATGTGTGGAATCGAACCCGAGTCTTCGGTGTGACGAGCGAACGCTTTAACCACTAGGCTACTCCACCACCTCCTATGTTCAGAAAGACCTTATACCATACATGATGACCTCCTTTGCGCCAGTTAGGATGGGGATGACAAGAATTTTTATGGATGATCAACTTCTTTATTGCAGGGTATGAAGAAGTTGATCATCCATAAAAATTCGGTTAACCTCAACTCCAAGTACAATTCTTGTCATCTTTATCTCAGCAACTTCTAGAATGCCTCTCAAACAGTTAGGATGGGGTTTTGGTACACTATGAATGACAATATTGTGAAATGAAACATTTATTTACCAAGAAAAACAAATATAAAACATTTGAATTTAGATAGGCGGGCGTGTATAAACCATGAAAATAAAGCATACATTGTTTACCCAATATGGTGTACACACGAAACATTACCTTTCAAACACTGATCGTTAGACATTACAGACGTCCTCTGTTAATTTCGCAACTATCAACACGTAAATAAAGAGGGAATCTGCCTGTGTTGACACTTATCTCAGTACAACTGTGGTAAATACGGTTTTCAATAAACATTCGCGGTGATTTTGATGGTTGATTTTGGCAAAATCTCACAGGTCTCGCGGGGTCTCGTCTCAAGAACACGGATGGATCGAGACTGACGTGACTGACATGCCTGGAGCTCGGATCATCGACGTATGAGTTCTGACACCATGTGCAAAACCAGTGATAATGGTTAGATTATGTAATGTCGTGTTGATATCGCTATGCGCAATTGAATAACTGTAAAATATATACACCATTCCGAGAGACGTGCTGGGTTTGGCAGGAAGCCCTAAATTGCTGAATGTGTGCATTGCTCAGCGAGACTTCACTGCAAAGTGTGAGTGAGGGAAAGTGTTCAGTTCTCCGTCGTCTTGAGCATTGTTTCACGACGTCAACTGAGCGGTGGGTAAGAGGTCTTTAATCTGCTTGGCCGGAGTATACAATCAATGCCATAGCAGAGTGGCTTTTCCCCATTGTTTTGTAAAACATAATCATTATTGGAATGAGACACTTCACACTTGGTGCATATGTTGGAAGCAAACCTGGGCATTCGGTGTGGCGAGCGAACAGCTTTACCACCTATTTATTCTATTCCACCTGAAGACCACACAGAGCCTCGAGCTTCGGAATGTTGATGAAATAGGAAGACGGGTATTTAGTTGTTATGGGTTACCTGTTCGAAGAGCGATTGAGTGAGTGTTGTTCTACGTAGCTTTTAGCAGCACTGCAGCAATGTCACTTGGTGGGGGGGGACACCAGTAATACTCTTACACTCTACGCCTATGCTGGGAATCGAATCCGAGTCCTTAGCATAACGAGTGAACGACTTGACCACTAGGCTACCCCGTAGTAGCGATCTGTTCCACTGTGAGAACTTCAGTTGTGAACCGGTTGACATAGGAGTAACGCCCTCCCTCACTCCCCACTGGGATCTGGTGTAGTTGAGGTTAACCGGCGATTCACTGTACATGGAGTTGTGGTTAACTGGTAATTCACTGTACATGTAATTGTGACTAACTGGTCATTCACTGTACATGTAGTTGTGGTTAACCGGTCATTCATTGTACATGTAGTTGTGGTTAACCGGTCATTCACTGTACATGTAGTTGTGGTTAACCGGTCATTCACTGTACATGTAGTTGTGGTTAACCGGTCATTCACTGTACATGTAGTTGAGGTTGACCGGTGATTCACTGTACATGGAGTTGTGGTTAACCGGTGATTCACTGTACATGGAGTTGTGGTTAACCGGTGATTCACTGTACATGTAGTTGTGGTTAACCGGTGATTCACTGTACATGTAGTTGTGGTTAACTGGTCATTCACTGTACATGTAGTTGTGGTTAACTGGTCATTCACTGTACATGTAGTTGTGGTTAACCGGTGATTCACTGTACATGTAGTTGTGGTTAAACGGTGATTCACTGTACATGGAGTTGAGGTTAACCGGTCATTCACTGTACATGTAGTTGAGGTTAACCGGTCATTCACTGTACATGTAGTTGTGGTTAACCGGTGATTCACTGTACATGTAGTTGTGGTTAAACGGTGATTCACTGTACATGGAGTTGAGGTTAACCGGTCATTCACTGTACATGTAGTTGAGGTTAACCGGTCATTCACTGTACATGTAGTTGTGGTATACCGGTGATTCACTGTACATGTAGTTGTGGTTAAACGGTCATTCACTGTACATGGAGTTGAGGTTAACCGGTGATTCACTGTACATGGAGTTGTGGTTAACCGGTGATTCACTGTACATGTAGTTGTGGTTAACTGCTCATTCACTGTAGCCAGACTATCCCGTTGTAAGAAGAGAGGTCGAATGTGCAGTTGATATGAAACAACTGAATATACAAGCACATGACTGTGCTTCTCAGTCTGCACTGCCCAAGGACAATATTTTCTAATAATCATTTTTTTGTTCAACTAGTCTTGTAATGAATAGTGCGTTTCTACTGAATGCAGATATGTATGGGCCCTCTATGTGTTTTCATTCTGAGCCAAATTTCCAAAAGCAGGCAGTGATAGATGTTATTCTTACTAATCAACGTATATCCACAGACCATTCTCGCTATCAAAACTCCCAGAAGAAATAGTATTGCATTGTCTTGGTGTAACTGGCTGTTACACGACTTTCTACTCGCCTCGGTAAGAACTGAGTCAGTATGTCTTACAGACCCTTAAACATATCCAGGACAGCCAAGTTGGCAAGTCTGTACTAGCAGTTTCATTGCTAAGCAGAGCCGTTGAGTTCCTTTTGATTAAAAAAAACTATACTGAACACCAAAAGAAACGAGGTTTCGAAATAAGATCTCATAAAGTAAGCGTTCATGTTTATGTCATCTATTTAAAAAGTTGACGAAAAAGCACAGATTTGCGTTTCTTCTACTGTTCAGTATGCTTTTATAACGAACCTGATTGCACGGTATTGACGGGTGTAACGAAACGTTTTGGTGAGTTGGTGAGGGTAATTTAATTGTCATGTATAGGTCGAAATGCTTATGACGAAATACATTTATGACGAACTAGAATTTGCGGTTCCTTTTGTAGTTTGTTGTAGCCGTAGCTGACAATGTATACAGCAATCTAATGTATAACGTTATAGCGCAACAACCACCGATTACGACCTCAGTTATAAACGGCTCAGGAAGGGGGGTAGCACACTAATCTATATCGTATTTTGTTTTTATTCAAGTGCATTCGCTGCTGAGAATTGGTTTGTCCTTTTTGGGAATATCTTGTTATAAAACGTTTTAACACTACACTAAGATGTCACAAAGTGAATAATACTTTCTGTTTTTTTCCTTTTTCTTACATTCTGTGAGGCGTGTCTAGCTTCATCTTGTATTGTTTTGACAGGCTCACACACTGTCTTGGCGTTGAAACAACATTAAGCGTCCCGTTACAAACAGGCGAGTCAAAACAAACATGCATCATCTATTATCTAAGACGTGTCTTGTCGTGTAACGGGTTTAAACTTGGATATCACCTTCCAGGAGATAACTGTTCAGGTAGACTTACTATATGTATTCTTTGGTCCCTCAAAGTTTACTTGTTTATTTTGGCGTCTCTGCCTCTCCGTTTTCTGATATATAATAGAGCATGAAGGATGAGGCGTGTTATGACTTGCTAAACTGAAGGAGATTGTCTTTAGACAGCAGGACACGATGACACCGTCAGTGCATGTTCTTTGTATCATGGCCATTTTGACCACCAGGTGTTCGATAAAGATAAATGAGTGACTCTGACTCAGTCAGATTCACCTTCGTGATACCGTTTACTTGTTTAAAGCCACAGTCAGCAATGTTCAGGCTACCTGAAACGGTCTATAAATAATCAGTTCTGGACCAGACAATCCAGTTACCAACATCATGAGCATCGAAATACACATTTTGGATACGATAAAATGTGTCAACCTAATCAGCGAATCTCACCACTCGATCCTCGTTAGCTGCCTCCTACGACAAGCATGGGTTACTGAATACAAACTCGAAACCGGATCTTCGGGGGTATATGCACAGAGTAATTCTTAAGTATCCTTCATCAGAGTCAGACCGACCTAGCACACCTATCTTAAAAACGTTAATTTTTAAAACATATCTGAATACTTCAAATACATTGCTGGAGGGCATCAATCAAGGATATCAATACTTCTTAAAGGGGCATTATAAAATCGTGACGCATCTCACTATAAACATTTAAAAACCTGGATAAACCTGGATGACTGTTCACATGTTCAACGCACGTGTTTGCCATGTTTGTTTACATTACCGCATAACACCAACAATCGCACCCCTTCAGTTAAATATACTTTAACGAAACGTAGGTTATCGTTTGTATACGTTTGTCGACAGAAGCCTAAATATCCGCATCTATTAATACTATAACCAAATGTTAAAATCTTCGTAAAACAACATAACAAATGTCAAGCGTATCTACTGTATTGTCTGAGCGGGCGCCAGGTGTCTCACAAGACTTGTCTCCAACCGCTGTTTCATTTACCCGGGTGCTAAAACCTCTAGAGGAGAAAATGTCAAAACGAATGTAGATCAGAACTGGATGTAAACATGCTAAATATATCTTGTTTGTAAAAGCCAGGGCATTGGCTAATCTTCCCGTGCCGTAGGTTAGCCTGTCAGCGTGAGTCTAGCGCGCATGAAATACACGTGTTTTTTTTCTTATTTCATGTCCGCTTCAAAAGCAGGCGTGTCGATTTCAAAGAAAACTCTGGTTGTTCCCTTGAGAATGAAAGAGAGCAATTTATTTTTACCATATGGTAGCTTTAGTGTCCACCCTTTGCACTACACTAACGCTTAATCTCCGAAAGACGAATAATTTTGATAAAACCAAAAGTTCTGTTTGAATTTAATATGGGAAGCGGTGGGGGAGACATTTTAAAATTAAAACTGGTTGGGGCTCTTCCATGTCAGAATGGGCTGACGTGGGCGTAGCTACCATTATAATACAAAAAAGCCCGAAATTAACGTGATTTTGGTTAAAACCCCTGGACAAGCCCTCAATGCTATGTAGATATAAGGATTTCCAATGTATCTACGCGCCTGGCTGAGCTGAAAATAACATGTTTCTTAGATTGTAGAACACACTATGTTTGTACTGCTTTAACAGAATATGATGGAGTTGACTGTCTGCAGGTTTGTCTCTGACACTTTTGGGGCAGAGAGTTAGCGTAATGGTTAAAGGTTTCACTCGTCACACCGTAGACGTGTGTTCGATTCCCAACATGGATTACAACATGTAACGCCCATTTCTTGTGTCTCCCGTCGCGAAATTGCTGGAATATTGATAATTGCCGCATAAATATAAACTCACATGAAATTTGTAATAATTTATGGTAGATACATGGTATAACACTGCACACAGATCCCTCAAGGAGACTAATTGCCTTGAGATTAAAGATTCATGGAGATTATTTAGTAATTTGAGCTTGGTTGCATTCTACATGTACTCATTTCATAATTGCAGTAATTATTACTATAATTATAATGTAACTCCTTGTTGTTGCTCATAAAATTACGGGGTTTGAACCTAAGACCTGTCTCGAAATCGAAATCTTTGTCCATGTGTCAAAAGAAGTCGACCACATCAGCTGGCTGACAGTGGAACGTATGTCATCTGAGAGAGTGTGCCAGTGAGTGAGTAAGGTTTAGTGCCGCTTTGAACAATATCCCGTATATCATGGCGATGGACACCAGAAATGAGCTTCAAACATTGTACCCATGTAGGGAATCGAACCCGGGTCTTCAACGTGATGAATGGACGCATTAACTTCTAGGCTACCCCCAATGCCCTCATCTGATGGATGACTCAACTACCTGCAGCATGTAAATACCTTTCTGATAACGTTACGTCACATACCTGTTAAAAGTGTTTGATATCGGCTATTGTGGATTCCAAATCAGGGAAGAGACACAACTCAAGCTCTACTTCTGTAACGTAATGCCGTTACTAAATATATAAGTAAATTTAAAATCTTCGAAAGATTCCGGAAAATGTATTATTTTCGTCTTTTTTCGTGAACAACGTAGCGGAGATTCCTGGTTTGATTCCTGGTCAACCTAAGCTGGTCGTCAAAGGCGGCCAGGCAGCAGGATTGGTTGGTAGGGGCGGTGGGGTGACATAGTGGTTAAAGCATTCGCTCGTCACGCCGCAGTTGGCCATACCTGTACAATGTGTAAAGTCCACTTCTGATGTACTCCACCATATAATTACTGGAATATTGCTAAAAGCTGCGTAAAACCATGCTCACTCGTTACTCGGGTCACGTGGTCAGGTTTGGTGACTTGACCGATTGCGGTGCTCACAATATCGATCACTATATTCTGTGGTCCAGACCTGTCTATTCACAGGCTCGCGTTATACATCTGGAATAGTGCATAGAGAGGTCTTAACTAAGAGCAATCTGCGATATTACTACATATCAAAATAATTCGCTCTTGACGTCAATTTAACCAGAATTAACCGTCTAACATATTACGTTAATGACATACTCTGAGCTATTAATTTTCAGCTAAGATTAATGATCAGTGATGTGTTATTTTAAAGGAAAGTGCCACGCGCGAAACACAAAACACTTCCCTCATTAATACACCAGAAAATACACCTGCTCCGCGGATAAGTGACATCACGTGGCCTCCTTGCGCTTTATTTTACCCGCGCGCAGTGCAGAATACAGTTTCCAGACAACTTCTTTAATCTTCTGCATCTTGTGTAACACAGTCAGGCTTCCCGGAAATATCACAGCGTTGTTCGATCTCATAAACAATCCAAACGAGCCTCATTTCAGCTACATCTGGGTTATATAACAAGAGTCTTCAGAAAATTACAAATCACCCAGGTTCCCACGAATCCCAAGAACAAACTCATCCGATTGTTACAACAGAGTCTCCCAGGGTGATCAGCTCAACCTGATGGAAGTATTCCTAATTAACTTGTCTGTTCATGTACAGACTGGCCTAGTTACTGAGCTATCAAAATAATACTCTGGAATTTGGATTCGGGGTTTAGTGTTTGGAGTGAGTGACTATGGTATTACGCCGCCTTCAGCAACATTCCAGCAATTTCGCGGCGGTTGACATCAGAAATGGGCTGTACCCATGTGGGGAATCGAACCCAGGTCTTCGGCGTGACGAGCGAACGCTTTAACCATTAAGCTACCCAACTGCCCCATGAACCAGGTCCGTTTGAGCAAAGACGCGCTTGTGGATGTCAGAAGTTTACGATGAAAATAAAATATTGTAAAACGTCCTAAGAAGTATACGACTCCACGGAGATTTCAGGATCTCCGTGTGTGTAAAGTTTCATAAATTTATAAACATATAATCGGAGAAGTGGTCACTCATGACAATGTACAGAGTCAACGTCAAACTTGTTGCCATGGAGTCGAAAACAAAGCACATAAGAAAGCCCTCAAAACCAATGGTACCTTCTTTACGTCTTAGATTCGGCGATACAATGCAGACAAGCACATCAATGTGAACAAAGACTTGAAATGAGACGGAATTTTAGATCTTTCCTACTTTAGAAAGAATACCTATTAGATTTTTTCATCTGCAGAAAGACATGACATAGGGCAGAGTCCCGGTAAGGACAGTTGCCTACGAATTCAATAAATCCCTAAATAGCAAAATGCGTCAGTTGACTACCTGATGAACGTGTGTTTAAGGTATCATGATTGAAGGTAGGTTTTAGTGTTATTTTCCGAACACAAAGCAGTAAGATTACGGACGCACAGAACAGACAGACGGACGTCGAGAGAATTATGGAATATAGCTGAAGTTTGCCTAACGACAAAAAGCTCCCTAGCCATGCGCTAAGGCTGTACTGTGTGCTAACCCAAATATGCATATAAATTCTATCGTTTAAACAGGCGAGTCTAGGCACGCGGACTAAGGGTCCCAGTCTGGTATTGTTCAGAAAATATCATTTAAACTATTACTTATTACCTAAGAGACTTGTGCAAGTCTAAATGTTACCCAACAACGAGAATGTTGCTTGGCACGGTTTAACGTGGTTTCTAGAAGTGATGTTCGAAATGAAGGTGATGATTTTTGTCCCACGTGACATCGATGTTTGACATGCCATCCATCAACCACACCGGAAAGAAATATATTTTAAAACACAGGATAAACATCGTTTTCATAGTTTCATAATGCTGTCAATGTCTAAATTTAGTCAAATGATATTCGCAGGTGAAACATCTGCACCTTAAAATGCGTTTTAGACGAGGGCATAGGAACTAAGAAGCAAATTTCACCAGCAACATACGCCATTACATTATGGAAAAATATGCAGTTTCCATTTGTTCTGACAATGTTTGACTTTTCGAAAAAAACAGCAAAATTGATCAATGGAGAATCCGAGTTATCATTGCTGCTAAGCAAACGTATTCGTCTAAACTCGCAGTTGTCCGTGACCTACAAGGTCCTTTGGCTTGTTCCAGAACGACACGGGTTTGGGCAGGGTTGTGGTGGACTATGTTTGATATACAACCCTACAGATGGGTCAGGCGGTCAGTTAAACGTATTCCGTGATAGCAGTCACTAGAGTACATCGTTTAACGACAAACAACGCTGTCTCTAGACGAGTACACTTTTGTCGAAAGCAGAGCACCAAAACGTGCAGCATGCGTCTCCTATATCAGTATGATGTCAGATAAGTGCGACCGATATTTAGTCTTAATTTTAGAATGTGTCATATCTCTTTGATATTTTCCAGAAGCTTTAATAATTTTTCTTATTAGTTTTTGCAACTGAGATGAACTAGGTAATATATTTTGCGGATTTCCCGCCATAATCTCTGAAATGGCGGCCTGTAAAATCCATCCATCCATCCGCAGTCCTTTCATCCCACCATAACACCCTCCATAAACCTATCCACCCACCCATCAATCCATCCATCAATCATCCATCCATCCATTCACAAACATAGGCAGACAGACACACACACACACCACCCATATGTATCTACTGAGTCGTTAGGTACAACGTTAGGTATATCAACAATCTCTGCCATAACAAATGTAACCGATCCATGCTTTTATGGGATTTAATGATCGCGTTAGCGCATTAGTACCTAACATGTGGTGTCGAAATCCCTTGTACTTTTACAATACTACTCATTCCTCGTGTGTCCCTCCACAAAAGAGTCCACCACATCTGTTCATTACCAAGGATACGACAACAATACCAAAGAAACAAGAACCAAGAACATTAATTACTCATTTTAAATCCATACAGTTATAACCGACTGCAGCACGAGAAACATATCAATGATTACACTCAAGAAAGGAATCCTCTGACCTCAGGTCATCACCATGGAGAAACCAATCACAGACATGATCTGCCATATGTTTGTTACCAGTCACCAAATAGATTTTTCATCCACAGGTGTGTAAGAAATAGAGATTACAACACGAGTGTCTGTCAGATATCATTTATCTCACAACAAGTTGTTTCAAAAGATATGTAACTAGCGAGTTGTGAGATTAATGGCATCTGACGGGCACAACCACGGTCATTTGTTTCTTAAACACAACTAGAAATGCAACATCTTATCACGGATTCGATGCCAGTTTTGTTTTGTTTTCATATGATCACATTGGCGCATTTATACACTATGTCAGGGTCATAGGTAACGCTAGGGACCATATAATAGACCATGTATGGTCTATATTTCGTCTACCACTCGCGACCGGAATCTTGTGCGACCCCCATCCATACTGCCACTGGCTGATTTGCATATCACGTGACCGGACTTTTCTCTTGTTAGTAAACAAGCGCGCATATTCGTAACATACTGGCCCAACGCAAGCGATTCGGCACGGTCTTCATAATGTTTTACATTGTTTTATAAATAATTTTCTACAACTGCGACAGTATTACGACGATATAATATTTATGCATGCAAGGGAATGGGTCGTTTGACCTCCATAAGACTTCGATGATTGCACGAGGAGCCGTACAAACCTTTGTAAACAAAGGATCGCTGCGCAAATCGAAATAGAGGCCACATCGGCTTCGGCAATATTCCAATACTGTATCAGTCAGATAAAGTTTTGAGCTACTGGGGCTTTACGTTTTGGGCATTCTGTATATCTTACGTCGTTTGGACCAATCTACTATTTGGGTATTTTGATATATATAGTAATGTACATAATTAAAGATGACTTCCAATGTGCATCTGTCCATGTGATACCAATGTATGTGACACATCGCCCAGCTAAAAGTGATAATGTGACTTGAAGTATGTTACACTGTTAAAACTAGGTACTATCTTTCGAGGTTATAGCTTTGCGATAGTTTCCCTTTTGTACAGTGGTGAGGTTCGTCTCGATAGGATAATTTAGACTATTCCACGTGGTGCCACACGCCTTATTATAGCATCTATAACTTTAACTGGTCACCCTTGGCCGTGCTTGCCAGGGCATAAGTAAACCCAAGGTTTGCTTTATCTCATTTGCTTTATCTAAAACGTTTTGCTTTTTGAACTTTTCCCGTCATAGTAGAGTGAAGCGGCCTTCACACGGTATACTAAGTTTGACAACACATGTTGTTGAAATTTTAAAACTTGTCAAACTTGCGCTTTCACACATCAAACATATGTTGTTCCGTGTCTTTTAGGCGCCATCGCTCTATCGGTGCGGTCACGTGACAATTTCGATGACTGCGAAAGGTCGTTTCTGAACAACACGGGTTTGACAACATTTCACTCGTCAAACTCGAGTTTGACAACACGAAAAGTTTGATAGAAAATAGCGGCCGATCCTATATCTCGACAACAGTTTGACAACTCTGAACTGGGTGTTGGTAGCGAGTTCTTGGAATGCAGCAGTTGCAGTTTTTGTCTAAGTAAACTTAGTCTCGGTGTATTTCGTTACACTCCACCTCTGAGTCTAACAAAACCTAGTAGAAGGTCGCGTCAGGTAACCTTTAAGTCCAATCAATAGCGAGACGGTTAAACAGATTTAACCAATCAGACAACGGCTACTATATAGGGATCGGAGGGACTTACAAAATATTCAGGTCACTGACACATATCTCTCACAAAATCCGCATCTAACACAGTTATTTGACCTGCAGTATATACGCTTTAGGGTTTCTGTTGATATGGTTACCATTACCTAATATTTCCTCAAGATGACATCCTTGAATATTGCCAAAAAGACAGTTTTCACCGACTGTTTACTCACCGTTGTCATGGTTTACGACGGGGTCCTGTCTAAGCGCAAACGGGCATGGAGATGAAAACAGTCTAGTACCATGATCAAGAACTGATAACTCTGAATTCCCAAACATGGCTTTAAGAAGATCCTACATCCCGTGGGCGAAACAACAATGCGGTCATTCCCTTTGCAAATATGTTTCACTGTTGAAAGTTCGTCATCCTTTAGCTCAAGGTTTATGTTTAAATTGTGCTTGGTATAGTTTAGCGAAGTTTCAAAGTTCAACAGTTCCGCCATTTTCATGTTTTTAAATGAATTTTACTACGCGCGATTTGATTGGTTTGCCACGATTCTTGGCAATAATGGCGTACGAAAGGGGTGCGAGTCTTTTTGCAGGTCACGGAAAGAGACGAGTAGTTACGAATGGTATGTGCATCACCCGGAAGCGAGCGTGCGTGCGCTATATAGCATTCGGAATCGTTCGGGTACGAACCTTTTCGAGATAAAAAGTTCAAAAGGTATATGCGAATGTCCACTTTCGAGATTTGGTAAGCTATGTTCTGATTGGTCAATCTCAAAGGTTACCTGACGCGACCTCCCATAAGGTTTTGTTAGACTCAGTAGTGGAGTGTAACGAAAAGTACGGAGGGTAAGTTTACTTAGACTGCAGTTTTTGTATGGTTGCTAATCATATTTGGTTTGTAAATACAGATCTGCACATACAGGCCCACAAGCTGAAAGTACGACATTAGTGTTGTTATTACATAGGCAATGTTTTTCGTACTTTTTATACGGATTTGAACGCAAGCATCTAAACATTAACAACGCTGTGTTACGGTAGTATTACGTTTTACGTTCTATGCTTGTATATACATATCTGATATCTCAGGAATCGAACTCAGAAAGTAGAGGTGATGAGCCAACACCGATAGGCCACCCTGGAGAAGACGCCTTGATATTTCTTTAAAATATGTTAAGTAGTAAACTTTATACATGGAAAGATGGGGCTACTTTAAGCCCCGACTACACTCTTTGCTGCCGAATGTGCCTGACCGCATTACACCGCTGGGACCTGGCCCCATATGCATAGAATAAATATTTGTGTTCTCCAATTATCAAGACCAAAACACTAAAATTGTTGACGTCAGTGTTTGACAATAACGAGGACATGCACGTGTATCCTGTTTACGTCATGTTCAGGAAGTGAAGGAAGAGGAAGACAGTCTGATGAAAGGCATACATCGACATAAGATAGCAGACCGTCATGGTCAACGTTTGTGTACCAACGGTTAATAATGCAACAGTTGTGGGAGGTCGGCGACGTCGTACGTGAAAGAGTCGGGGATGATGTATGCAGTGGATGGTGAAGTCGTAGAGCAGATGCAGTAATAGCTGATGCTGTAGGAGGCGCAGTTGTTGGTGTAAGCGGTGATGTAGTAGTTGACGTACGTACATGTGAATGTGTATTCGTGGAAGAAGTGATGGGCTCTTGCCGCAGTAAAACCGGAAGAAGTTAACAGTAAAAGATAAACATGGCAAAATATATTTTCAGAGTGCGTGGTGTGTATTTTTCGAAAAAACAAAATGTTACTGAAGGATGACGATGGTTTTTCGTGTTTGAGAAACATTTTGATGTACATGCAGTTGCATTCAGTACACGTCTTCAGCTCATAGGTTCCATACATCCGTAACAGAATGTTAATTGAGAATCGTCTCGCTTCGCTAATAGTCGCTTTCAAAGAAAGTCATATATTTGACCCTGTTAAAAGAGCCGAATACACCAACCTGACTGGCAGCGAAAGGTGTTCATATGAGTCGTTTTTAGAGAATGAGATATGCGTTGGTTATAACGCCTCACTATATTTCGACAAAATGTGTGAGATTTCGCGAATATCTGAACAAGAATTTCGTTGGTCGTCAGTCTAGCTGATTCACTTTAATCGACTTAGGAATAAGCATTAATTTCAATGGTATCTAAAGCATGCATGTCAGTTTCAATAAACATTACGTGTTACATATTATAACCGTGGAAAACTAAATTGCAGTCCTTTTAACAGAAAATATGCAATGGTTTAAATGAAAACGATATGTGCAGCCTGAAAATAACCAGCGCGATTGACAAGGGACATGAGGTTTAAAAGTTTCCAGGATAGAAGTAGTGGTAAAACCTCTCTAAATGTAATCAAGGTCGACATTATGACGCAGTTCCAGAACACTGGCACGGCTGTTTGTTATTTGTGAATTGACAGATTTTATCTTCTCATCATCATCTCTTTTCAAGTCTTCACTTAACAAGGGATGTAATCAGGAAAAGAAAAATGCCTCAACGCGACGAAATATACGAACTGGTATATATCGACGAAATTAAAAAAAATATCCGTATCTCTTCTAACATTTGCGAAACAGAAAAAAAATCTGGCAATGTGTTAAAGGTTTATTTTCACTGCTAACGAAACATTTGGATGACGATGTGGTGTGTCGTGGAAGAACTTAAGAGCAACTAATTTTAAATCAATTTTAAAATTACTCAGGCTTGTCGTGTTGAAATACTGGGAACTTGTCTTCGAATTGTATTTAGTTTATATAGCAGGTCCGCTTGGAATTCGAACCTGCGGATTGCAAAAGAAAATGACGTAACTCCGCTAAGAGAGGCTTTGCTTTAAATGTTTCAACAAAGGGGCACTGGAGGAAATTAAACCTCCTTAATTCAGGCCATAACGAATTCAAGTGTTCGGATCAACAACGCATTTGTGTAATTTTTATTTCAATATCTGTGGAGCTTCCCAGCAGTTATCACCAGCTATTGAGGTTTCCGTTCTACCATGGTTTCAATAATACCCTTGGAAATATACCCTTGCGAGTTTCGAGTAAGTGAGTGAGTGAATAAGCAGCTTTAACCTGAAAAGTATTTATTTCACTTTAGTTAACGGAAGTTCAGCTTTTTTTAATAATCTTGGTGCAAACGAACCAATCAGCCACATCGGCTGACAACAACTGACGTCGAGATGCGATAACGCAAGACGTCGCGTTACACCTCGACGGTTGGGGAGCAAACGAGATTTCTGCTCCGGAAATCCTGCAGGTCTTCTGTTTTAGACACGTCTTTGGCAAATGTTGAGTAATATTCATCTCATGCATGCAATAGAGGATTCGGAATGTTGGAGAAGTGAGACGAACAACCACACACAGGGGTTCTTTGTTTAGCGGCGGTGTCTGATCCAAGAATATCTGACAGGTGCTAAAGTTACTTTGAACAGCCTGATATTTATAGATGGGTTATGATGTCTAGGTGGGAATAGAAAGAAAGAAAGGTTGGTGATAAGAAGTCCCGAATACCACAGGTGCCATTCTTTCGTGCACTTGCACCTGCGAACTTCAATTGTAGACAATAGACATGGATGAACGATAACACATATTTGAAGAGGGGTGATTTGTTTCAGTCAATATGATCGAATCGGCGGAGGTCACGACAAATTTAGAGACAACTGCTTCTAAACACGTGAGCTTCTTTCAATGTCGAGATTGTGGGGTAGCCCACAGGGTAACACATTGGCTCGTCGCATATATCGAGTGCTAGATGTCATTCAAAGAAACGCTCAAATCAAGGAACAAAACCTTTTTATCGACCTATCTTAAACGCGACCGTTTTGCTTCATCATTTCACTTCCCCCATTACATCGTATGTGACCGCCTACGAACACAGGGTGCAGTGGACATTTCCCATTTTATTCTATTTTTATAATTTTCTTTGTTTGGCCGCCAACAGGTTCATATGACTCATTGAAATCGGAATGTGACGATAATTTTTGTTTATTTCTGAATGGGCCCACTTCAGCATGTTTGAATGTAGCTTTGTACGATTTGTTCTTACACACGTTTCACGAAATGACTTTTCAATTAAAAGAAACTTTAAATGTGTTGTTTACTTCCAAGTGTTTACATCATGAAAACCTTCGTAGTGTATCATCACCAACACACTGATAGGGACATAGCCAGTGTATGTTAACACGTTCATCTTACATTCCAGAGATGATGTACACCCACAAGATAGCCGCCCCCCGCGACGAGCTGACCCTGGAGATTCTCGACACAGCGTCGCTGGTATGGACATCGACAACATAAAAATTAATCATATTAAGATAAAGACCAAAAGCACATATTTTAAATGGCAGTTGCATTAAAAGTAGTAGCTTTAGATGTTTTCATCAAGTAACTGTGTAGATTGTGATAAATTCTTAGACATGTGGAGGTAGAGGGTAAACTAATTAGTAAAGCGTCCGCTCATCACGCTGAAGATCTATTCCTCACATTAAGTACAATGTGTAAAGCGCATTTCTGATGTCCCCCGCCGGGACAGTGCTGAAAGCGGCGTAAACCTATACTCATTCACTCACTCAGACATGTGAGTATATGAATAACACTTGCCGAGGCCAGCAATATTTCTGTTATGGATCTGCGGCCTAAAATACAATTGTCTCGACCACAAAGAACATTGACTAATATCGTGAATGTCCTATTCGAGGTAGCCTGGCATGAGATCAACTACGTCACAGAAAATGACCATCCCATCCCTATTTTCAGTGTGTACCATAGGTACCCGCTCTGTCAACACCCAGCCACCCCGACCCCTCCCGCTCCATCTATCCCATCCACCCTACTCCTAAATCACGGAATTGTTTGGTCCAGACTCGGTTTTTTTACTGACCACGTCCATATAACTGGAATATTGCTAAATGCAGCGTTAAACAACAAACTAACTAACCGACTATACATGTGCTTCTCAGAGGGATCAGACAATGTAGAAGCTCTTGATCATTGTTGCGCATTCTAATAATTCCAGTGATTGTGGTAACTATTACGAGCTCCTGTCGTCCATAAGTGAAATTTGCAGGACAATATAGAACCTTATTGTTTTTCAAGCCGCAAGACAACGTGATATGAAGATCACTGATTATATACATTTTCGTGACAGCGCCAGTAGTCTGGAAATAAGACATATAACATGCACATAATGAATAGGAGTATATATTACCTTCTTTTACACACAGGACTTACAACTAAATTTTTCACTTAAATTTTACAGAATAAGTGATATTATAATTCACTTTCCTTGACACTTGTTGCTGGACATGACAGTGTTAAAAAATACAAAGATTTCGTAGCTGATCAACTGTTTTATTTGATTCTGTTGACAGAATGTGACAGAGTTTGGTCTTTTGTAAAAGTAAGGTTTAATGAATTGGTCTCTTCTGTACCAAAATCGGGACATTCTAAACTTACACGGTATTGATCACCGACAGAGGTATAACAGAGCGTACATATACACTCGTGAAAAGGTACACCATTCCAACGGCCGACTAAACTGGTAGACGGTAATTACGAAAAGGAAACAATTCAATCCGTCTGTTTTGTGGTAAAATACTAATATAATACCTATCAAGTCCAAACTGCCTCATTGGTTCGGTAATTTTTAGTCTATGAATAATTAACCTTATCTGTACACTTTCCGTTATTGGACTGTCCAATAATTCACTTAACAAACCTTTGATAAAAACAAATATGAATGTGATATTTTCAGATGACGGAAGAAACTCTCGAGAAACATCTGAGATGGGGCGACGGTTTTGTGTTGTTGTACTCCGTAACCGATCGACAGAGTTTTCAAGAAGCTACGAAACTAAAAGACTGGCTTTTTAAGGTCAGAGGTCAAGATACTCCAATCGTATTGGTCGCTAATAAATCTGACCTACTTACTGCACGTGCTGTGACGGAAGACGAAGGACTTGGATTGGCGGGAGAAATGGACTGCCCAAAATACGAACTATCTGTCGCGGAAGGATTTCAAGCTGTGAACGAAACAATGGAAGAACTACTTTGTCAGATGAAAAGGGAATTTGTGAAAGGTCTCACTGCTGCCGTATCCGGGCTCGAGAAACGTTCTCGACTTTACAACATGAAAAAGGCTTTCAAGAAGCGGATCGTTAGGAGCCGGAGTGATACGTTCTGAAGGAACACAAAGTGCCACCATTTATGCAATCGACTTCCTTGGCGCCATGAGCACTGTTTTGTAAATGGAAACGTGAACTGGGTTTTTGTTCATAGACGTGAATTCATGTGTTCGTAAATTATGTACACTGCCATGTGTTTTTTTAAGTTACCTGTTTGTTGTTTTAAGTTACCTGTTTGCTTTTAATGTTGACGACATGCGTAATGTTATCGGTTTTACGGTCGAATTTTCAAAATATATCACTGCTCGACTATGGCCATTTTCATTTTTGTAATCGATTTAGTCTTATTTTATCACAAGAATGTGTACTTTGTCCTAAGAACACATGAAATTGATTATTTCAGCCCCTTAAAAACTATGCATCGTTTTAATAATCATTTTCAAGTTCTCTTAGAACCATTTTCTAGTTTTAAAAAATCCTCCTTGTGGAAAGGAGCCCACTGTCTAAATAATTATGACATGGTCGGCGAATCCCCATAATCTATACCAATAAGAATGCCGCATTGTGACCTTGAAAAAGTACAAAGACAATATTAATACTTCGATTTTTAAAAATGTGCCGTTCCAAGGAACTGGGTGGTACTGTACAATACAACCTTAGCGTTAAGACTACCTTAAATCTATGTTAGACATGGGAGCTATGGTCGCCTTAGTGCTAAGTTCGCTTTGCACAACGACAGTATGGTCATTAAATTTTATACCGCTAGCTTTTTATCCTAGACGTAATATATTATGATGTCAAATAAACATGAAAAGATCTTTACAGCTTTTCAAAATTTCAAAAAAAAGAAACAAAAGTTTTTTTCTGACTGTCGTGACGTGACTTGTGCCCCGACTGAACTGCCAACATATCGTAAAGCCTGTATACACCTATAGAGTATCCTATGTAACAGTGAGGTAGATATTTGTATGTGTGTCGCAATCATTGTCTCGCATATACCCGGTTACTTTAAGTTGCAAGTACACCGGTGTTTGTTCGTTTCTTATAAATGTTATAGAACTAATCCATCACACGCCCAGTGTTTATGAGAGTGTTTAAGTCAATTCCTCACATGGTACATATTTAGATTGTTTGTGAAACCTGTAACCACGTCACTTACCCTTAGCAGATGTCGAGAAATGAAATCACCAGAAAGTCGAAATATAAAGAAAAAAATCAAGACAGTATGATTTCAACGACCACGTGGTCTGCAACGATAAGTTGACTACTGGCCCACGGATAAGGCGAGGTGGTATTGGTTTGGGCTGTATTCTTGAATGAGTTTTTTATTATCCATTGTTTCAAAGTTAATTTAATGCTATGTATTCATTATTTCTTTTCAGTTGGGGTCGGTGTGTGATGAGTGGGAAATAACTAGAGCTAAAATCATTAACTTATGTACCTGGGCCTAGTTTTTCGGAGCTCTTTTAGCGCTAAGACAGTCATAACTCAATGTTAATGTATGGCACTTAATACTGTCTTTGCGCTAAGAGAGCTTCGGAAATCTAGGCCCTGGAAGTTACATCCTGCATCTCCCAGCGTTTCCATTCGTTTGAATGTCTACAGTTGACGTTGATAGTACGGGTGTTTTGAGAAATGCCATGGATATGAGCTCTCAAGTTCGTCAGTCTAAGTACACTTAGCCCCAGTACTCTTCGTTGCACTCCACTACTGAGTCTAACAAAACCTTAAGGGAGGTTGCGTCAGGTAACCTTTGAGATTGACCAATCAGAACACAGCTTACCAAATCGCAAAAGTGGACATTCGCACATACCTTTTGAATATTTTATCTCGAAAAGGTTCGTACCCGAACGTTTCCGAATGCTATTTAGCGTACGATGCCTTCCGGGTGATGTACACGGCGCACGTTACAACCATGACAACGGTGAGTATGTCGGTGAAAATGGTGTTTTAGCAATAGTCAAGGATGTCATCTTGAGGAAATATTAGGTAATGGTAACCCTGTCAACAGAAACCCTAAAGCGTATATACTGCAGGTCAAATAACTGGGATATATGCGGGTTTTTTCGTTTGTGGAGAGATCTGTGTCAGTGACCTGAATATTTTGTAAGTCCCTCCGATCCCTAAATAGTAGCCGTTGTCTGATTGGTTAAATCTATTTAACCCTCTCGCTATTGATTGGACGGTCATTGGTCGCTCAAAGGTAACCTGACGCGACCTTCTACTTGGGTTTGTTAGATTCAGTGGTGGAGTGTAACGAATAACACTGAGACTAAGTTTACTTAGACTGTCAAATTCGTACAAGGCCATTTGAAGTGTTTTTCCAGATACTGAGTCATCATACAACAAGTGAGAGCCTCCGCGTCTAATTAACTTATGCCACTACAAAACAGATACGGACCCTGTTCATCAGCATAAATACCTACCTTTGTATACAGAAATAGAATGTTTCTTCAGGACAGTTACTTAAAGACTGTATATTGCTGAAATTTATTATATGCAGTGTTATATATTGTGCGGATGTATACGAACAGTAGTGGCAAATGGTCTGATGTCAAGAAAAGAACATACTGTTACTGTGTCTTAAAAATATTCGAAAAAGCTTTTCACGGGTTTATGAATTTGATACATGTATTTATTTGGGTTTTGCTAACTTAATGCATGGCAATGAATATACCTATATACTAGTATACTCAGAGCGTCTGCTACGAATATTACACTCCATTACGCAATATTATGAGGAATGATATTTGATTAGTAGCACAAAATTCCAATTTTTTCTAGCATCTCATCCCTTCTGACATTGAGTTCCGCTTATCTTGTTATCTGATACGCGGAGCAATGTTTTGTGCGACCAACTATAAGCGACGATAATAATAATTATTCTTGTCAAATTTCTCGACTTATTACAGTTTGTTCAGCTTAACCTGAGCTAATCTACATATGCATGATCCGGCAGGCAATGCATTCACTTGATCAGGTCAAGCTGAACAAACTGTACTGCTTTTTGAATTTGAGAAAAGTAGCATCCGGAGAAATGAACCTGTGGTTTGGCCTTAAACCTGCAGTTGTTAATTACAAATCAAGTGATATCGACGGCTTTAAATTCCGGCATGTGTCGAACATGTGTCATAATGCATTGGTGATACACGACGGGCATGTACTCCACTTGCACGGCAGAAATGGTTTCTTCCGTTGCACGCAGAACACCAAACGAACGCGCGTTTCAGGGCGATTTTGTTGACTTTTGTTTGCAGTATAATTTAACACATTTTGTTTGACTTCGGAAGAACGGATTGAAACAGGGATTGTTTCTTGGGAATCTGGTGTGTTGGTTGTTTGTGCGCAGCAAGGTAATAGTAATTCTGTGTTGTCTCACTGTTCAGCAATGTGAACCTGTAATATCAGCTACACCTGGGTATCGTGTGTGCTCCTAAACCCTTTTCATGACAGTCTCACTCGCAAACATTAATCATATCTTTTTAAAAAATAAACGCAGAAAATGATCTTAAATGGTTGTCATTTAGTATGTATTAAGCAAACCACAGACAAGCATTTATTGCTAAGTACCCCCGTTAGCTTGATTAGTGTTGATACCAACACGAGTGTGGGCGTTGCCGCAGCTCGTGGAAAGGCAATTTCAAGGACGAGAAATGCATGACTTGCACGTGCAAGACATGAGCAGTGCGCTGCATAGTCGGAAACGCACGGACTGAACGTGGAAAACAGGATGATTACGCTGTATGTAGAAATGCACGTTCCACTCATACATCCAATGTGAAAGGGTATTCGCTAGCAACAGTAATTGTCGGGGCGCCGATTTGAACCAACTAAGGGACACCACTCTGTAAAGGTAGAAACGCCTTAATATTAACTAAACGATTCCTTTTGACATTAAATGATTGTTTGTTACATGAAGTCACTGTGTTGGGCGCAGTTAGGGCTTTTATTGGCCCACGTCACCCAAAAACTATAACATCAACGAAACAACCAACCAAAGCGCCTTATTGAAACAACGGGTAGCGAACCCGTGTGGCCAAGGAACCGCTTTACGCTTAATAAACTTGTTTGTGATAAAACAAAATATCATGGATGCCAAGTTCTTCTTTCTTCTGTTTATATATATATATATAGACACACACATATACTATGTGTTGTATATGGTTACATCGAAGTTGAATTTCTACACCACGTTGGGGAATCGACTGAAAGCCTTATGCAGATTAATTCCACGAAGAGCATGCATCAAATTGCTGGAACACGTGCAAATATCGTGCATGTGAACAGCTGCGTTTTGATGTAAAGCTTTCTTAAGAATTCGACAAGTTTCATCATTTATTACACCAATTACAATAATCTTTCCAACATTACGAATATGTTTTACTACGCATCAGTTCATGTGTAAACAGTGTTTCAGAGCAAAATGGGATATTTTACAAAGTCTAGGCACAACAGTTGACTGAAGTAACTGCTACAAGAGAGCATTATACAAAAATACACATAAAAATGGTTTATTGTTTTACAAATTCCTGGTGTAAGCTTTAAGATCGTTTTAAAGACTACAAATCAATGCAAATCAATACATTATACATTACAGTGGCATAAAAAGTATAATAATAACGAACCCAAATGTCCACGTGCAAGTGACTGCGAAAAGAAAAAAACATGTGGAAACAAAGGGTTGGAATGTATGACACCTATCTCACTACTAGCCAGTTACTGAAATATCTAAGCTTACACTTTGATTGCTAGCTGTACTACCCGGCACTGAAGTGGACTTACCCGATGAAATAACTTAACAAAAGAAATGAGCTTTAACGATATTACTTTATACTAACAACAGCTTACATATCTTACGCAGCCTGAAATGAGAGGTTTGATTATCTATAAATCAGTGATGGAGACTGGTTCATATATCTGAAATTAATAAAATAAGTGGTTAGTAATTATTGTATTGCCTGAAATATACAAATGACATTATTTGGAACATGTTAAAATAGAACGTCTAAATGATAAAACATAAGCACTAGATACACAACTCTATCACAGTTGTCTAACCTTGATGAGTCAATCCCGTGATAGATAATGTGAACAACACTCAACACTCTACACAGGACAGCGCGAGTAACCACGATCCACCTTTCTTACTATCCTACCCAACTGCCAACCGTGTCGTCTCATACATGGAACTGTGGGATGGAAGGGGCGACCACTAAACCGACATTGAAACCGTTAAACTGACAAAAGGATCTGTCCTTCGGCAGAACAGTTTTGAATTCTTTGCTTTTCGAAGCTGAACTAAAAAAATAAATATCTTTACGATTTTTGCACATTATTATCAATTGCGTTGTGGGGTCCTGAAATGTTTACTGATTTCCGATTTTAACTTGCGGCTTGAGTTACCCAAATGTACTCATTTTGAAGAGAAGGGGAGGCATGCACTGTCAATATGAGTGCCAAGGTCATCTGTCACATCCTTAATGTAACGGAACTGTGGCAGGAAGATATAAATAAGATATATAAAGTTGCAAGGACCAGCTACATGTCATATACAGTGGAATATCGCATCTCTTCTCAACTTCAAAACCTCTGTTTCTTTTCGATAAACCTCTCCAACTGTGTGGCTTTTCAAGGTCATAACATGTCCCCAGAATCTCATGCTGGCGAGAGTCGGTGGAGAAGCCTAAGGGTTAATGCGTTCGCTCTCGACGCCGAAGACCCGGGTTCGATTCCCCACATGGGTACAATGTGTGAAGCCCATTTATGGTGCCCTTCGCCGTGATATTGCTGGAAATTAGTTAAAAGCAGCGCAAAACTAAACTAAACTACGTGTAAGAACCGTTACAAACAAAGATGTGCTCACGATTGTATTGCTAAACGCTCGCTCTCAGTCATGCCTTTCAACAGGGTCGACTAACTATCCTCGATTGCGACATAATAACGTGTTGCTGGAGTTATCAACCACTGGTTCAGAGTCGACTATTTACAGGCTGACATGAACTAGTTGGAATATTACCTGAAAATTCCACCCATCTCGCCAGAACAACGTTACCTTCACTCACTTCCCAAACCATATCCGTCAGTGGCAATGCCTTGTTCATTACGCATAAAGGAACACTGCAGGTGATATTTTTTCGGTGTAAATAAATGATAACCAGAACAGTCTGTGAGTTTATGCCTCCAACAGAAGTGCTTATCCATGTTAATTGCCAAATGTGTCTGGCTGTGACGTGGGGGAGGATAAACATGCTGACGGCGATATACGCCGGACATTTACAGGGGGTCTGGAATAACAGACACGGTAAATCCGACTGCATTAACAATACTCACCATTGACCTCCCAAATGTCTTCCAGAGAGGATCGTCTTTGGTTAAAGCATCACGGCTTCTGCAGGTACTCGGGCACTCACCTTTCTGGGTTGGTTAACACAAAACGGCCCATCGTAAAACTGACATGAGTATCTCTCAGTTAATATTGTATAAGGTCCCTTGGCAATCTTGTGCGTTTTCTTTGCTGCAGATAGCATGTATAATATTTATGTTTTTGCTCGAAGTTCACTGAGTCCAAATATGTTTTTAACAAAGCCGATGTAATGTTGATGTTTGACTCTTTTAAACAAAAACTGTACTTTACAACTACCACTCATCCAATCAAAATAGCATAACGCTCAAGATTTCCTTTTTGATTTTAGGAAACAAGTTTCGAATTATATCTTTCTTGTTTTCATATTTTCAGTAATATAATTATTTATCTTTCTTGTTTTCATAAAAATAAGTTTTGGGGTTACAAGTTGATAAAACACATTTTTCTCTTAATCTTCCAGCTCATGCAGTAATTTTCAGTTTCAAGCACTGTTAACAAGTAAAGTAATGTTCGCTATTCGACCCAATTCCTACTTTTTGCACAATTCTTGTCATTCGATATAGCATATTTATGTGTTTACTGGATGTGCTTTGTAATGTTTTACCCCATATTGGGTCAAAGGAATTTGCAGTGACTATAATATTTTCCGCTAGTTGATGTCCCGACGGTGGTCACAGCCCTGCCTGTCAACACTCAGTGCTTTATTGGGTAATTTGTGGTCCATACAAATTATATACGGGCAGTTTAGTCGCATACTTTCACCCCGCATTGTTTTGTTATTGGTTATCTCAGATGTGTGGGCTAACGCGTATAATGAATTGAAGATGTTTAGTAACTCACTCAGAAGCGGTATTATCTAGTGTGTGGCATCAGCTCAGGTGCATATTTTGGTCTCCCACGTGGTTCACTTGTCAGCCCAACTCCTGATTTCCGGTGTGCTCTCTATTCACTTACATCTCTATCCGCCTACTTCTGCGGACCGATGAATTGCAATCTAACTCGAAAACTAATCAACGTAAAATACTCTATGAAACGCTGATCAAAATTAAACCATCAAGCCAACTCGGTGAGGTTTTTGCAGATTTTTTTGTCTTAATAATACAACTGTTTAACAAACTATCATAAAAAATATTGATACACTTTAGTGTTTGTGTCGAGTGTCGAGAAAGGGACAGACAGGTGTTCGAGAGTAGGGGTGCATTTTTTCATCTTAATTAGTGACGATTGGAGGCGTAGGTGAATACAGGCGTAGGCGAATACAGGCGTAGGTGAATACAGGCGTAGGCGAATACAGGCGTAGGTGAATACAGGCGTAGGCGAATACAGGCGTAGGTGAATACAGGCGTAGGTGAATACAGGCGTAGGTGAATGATGGAGACTAAACCTTGTTTTCCTAATATCTAATTATAGAAAACCCAATTCCTTGGCACTTAGAAACCCTGCTTTCTTCCGAATAGACGTGCCACTATGAATTTTGAATTTTAAAATTCCACACAAAATTTACTTCCCATATGGAAACGATAACACTCATCAACCAAGTCAGTGAGCCTCACCACCCGATCCCGTTAGTCACCTCTTACGACAAGTATGGGTTACTGAAAATCAATTATAACCCGGATTTTCACGGATCCTGGCGTACAAGTATTTGTCACTGGGCATTCGGGTTATTTCTTTATGACCACTTGGTACAACTGAATGAACGGTAATTATTTATCGATTCAGCGGTGTAGGGCAGTATCTATTATCTAACTAAAACCGGTGTATTGTAAACACTACCCATAGTTTGTATCCTTGAACACTATATATTTAAAAGAAATCAAGAAATGACTTAATACAATTGTCCAAATCGTTAGGTTATTTACACAAACACAGGTATGTACAGATACACACACACACACACACACACACACACACACACACACACACACACACACACACATGCATACATACATACATATATATATATATACATATATGAGAGAGAGAGAAAGAGAAACGCCAGTTATTTGTAAATATGAATTATGTGATTCATGTCTTTATTACATATTACATTACTAACGTCTAATATACCTTTTTGAATTTCTCTAGTGCTGATTTCGGCACCGGAAATACGACCCAAAGTTAATCTACATTGTTAACAATCACACCAAGAGTTTCACCAAGATTGCAGTTATCACGTTTAGTTGGCGTACAGCTCTGGCGGACTCTTTCTTTACGCGCTGTGACACCTAAAAAATGCATCATGGATACGTAGACTCCAACCTTGAACTTACTAAAATAACGTCATCACATTGAGAAAGTTAAACCGTTTATTTGGTTTCAGATGTTCTTTTCAAGAGATTTTTACATTAGCGCCAATTAAATAACAAAGTCTTGATCTACTTCGCAACTGAGTTTCCTAACATAAAAATAGAGTTTATGTAACGTCCTGTGACACTTCAGGCAACTCGGGGAAATAAAGTGAGATTATTACTCTCGTGCGCGTGTCTTGTTGAATTTACGATGCTAAAGTCAAATGCTCATTTCCAGAGGAAACGCACGTACATGTGTAACAATATCTTTATACCTGCCTTGTACTTAAGTTGTAGCGAAGACGTAAAAGTTTTATAATTAGATCGTGAGTTCCTTAAAGTTTATTACCACTGCAAGGAGACCGTAATTTGTAAATGGATAGAAAATCTTCGACGTATTTGTTTTAAGCATTTTATTGACATTTTAAAGAAAAATACACAAGAGCTTTCATTAACGTTAATGTGTACAGGAAGACCTCAACAAACAGCTTCTAACTTACGCCTGAGCGTATAAGCATATTTCGTGTCCAGTCAGTTGTACCTCTCTAAGGCAGCGGCAACATATATGCGTCACGCTGAAGACCCGGGTTCAATTCCAGACATTGGTACTATATGTGAAGTCCATATCAGATCTGGTATCCATCGCCGTAATAACTGCTGGAATATCACTAAAGCGGCGTAAAACTAAATTCACATATATAAGATGTTTTAGTCAATTAGTCTGTGTAAAGCTAGTTCAGGCAACTCGGGGAAATAAAGTGAGATTATTACTCTCGTGCGCGTGTCTTGTTGAATTTACGATGCTAAAGTCAAATGCTCATTTCCAGAGGTAACGCACGTACATGTGTAACAATATCTTTATACCTGCCTTGTACTTAAGTTGTAGCGAAGACGTAAAAGTTTTATAATTAGATCGTGAGTTCCTTAAAGTTTATTACCACTGCAAGGAGACCGTAATTTGTAAATGGATAGAAAATCTTCGACGTATTTGTTTTAAGCATTTTATTGACATTTTAAAGAAAAATACACAAGAGCTTTCATTAACGTTAATGTGTACAGGAAGACCTCAACAAACAGCTTCTAACTTACGCCTGAGCGTATAAGCATATTTCGTGTCCAGTCAGTTGTACCTCTCTAAGGCAGCGGCAACATATATGCGTCACGCTGAAGACCCGGGTTCAATTCCAGACATTGGTACTATATGTGAAGTCCATATCAGATCTGGTATCCATCGCCGTAATAACTGCTGGAATATCACTAAAGCGGCGTAAAACTAAATTCACATATATAAGATGTTTTAGTCAATTAGTCTGTGTAAAGCTAGTTACAGGTCAGTATCATTCCACCTCATACACGTCGATCTTGTCAAAGGCACCTGACAAGTGTCTCGAACTGGAACCGTATCATAATGTGACAAGGGTACCGTTGTACAAACCGACCTTAGTGCTGAGGGGGCCACTACCTCTATACCTTAGCATAGACTTAGCGCTAGGGGTGTTTCGTACTAAGGCACCCTGAATGATTGTGTTCCAGTCTAACATGGCAGTGTGGGTTCTACTAATGGAATCACCTACAAGAAGCTTGTCTAGAGTATATACAGATCGTCTTGATAGAATATTTCAGTGTTCTTTAATACTTTCTGTAAATCTGCCTAATGTTTCTGCATCAGATTATATCTAATGCACAGAAAAAAAGGTTGTTTATGCCTGAAGGTTTCATGGCACTTCCAACATCCTTCATACTGACTCTGACGTAACCCACAGGTGTCTTGCGTCTCGGGCAGGTTTGACGGACTGACAGTGTTCTCAACAAGAAACGAAAGAAACTCTGTGTTCTTCCAGTGTTATCCATCATTGTGGAATGCCTCCTCTGCATATCGACATTTCCTACTTCAACCCCTCTCCTTAACGTGTAGGGGCGTTTGGGTAGGTTAATAGTTAAAGCGTACGCTTGTCACCCTGAAGACCCGGGGTCATTTCCCATCGGTACAATGTGAGTAGACATTTCTGATGTCCCTTGAGGTGATTTTGCTGGAATATTGCTGAAAATATGCAATTTACAATGTAGATACCTCTCAACTTGGAAGAGTCAACTGAAAGAGAACTGGTCCCAGTGCTGCTGTAGCTAACCCACATGTGCCGGATAATACTGACCAACGCTTGTGATTATCGGATGGTTTAAGTATGACTTTCCGTTACATGACAGTGTGGATCATTGTCAAACACCTGTCCTCTGTTCTCCTTCCTGGACGCAGTAATGTGGCTACAGAATTGTTCAATGCAACTTCACATCACTCACTTACGAAACACGCTTACATCGAGTGATTCGTGTAGGAAACTGAAATTAGAGAAATAAAATTCAAGCAATTCTCACAAATTGTATTCCGCTTCTCGAACATCCTTCTATCCTGCAATAGGTGGCCATGGACTTAAGACACCGGAAGTCGGAAGATCGTGTGTAATGACAGTGTAGGTGATGTTCATGCAGGAAGGTTGTTGGTAATGACAGTGTAGGTGATGTTCATGCAGGAAGGTTGGTAATAATGACAGTGTAGGTGATGCTCATGCAGGGAGGTTGGTAATAATGACAGTGTAGGTGATGCTCATGCAGGAAGGTTGGTAATAATGACAGTGTATGTGATGCTCATGCAGGAAGGTTGTTGGTAATAATGACAGTGTAGGTGATGCCCATGCAGGAAGGTTGTTGGTAATGACAATGTGGGTGATGCTCATGCAAGAAGGTTAGTAATAATGACAGTGTAGGTGAAGCTCATGCAGGAAGGTTGTTGACAATGACCGTGTTGGTGATGCTCATGCAGGAAGGTTGGTAATAATGACAGTGTAGGTGAAGCTCATGCAGGAAGGTTGGTAATAATGACAGTGTAAGTGATGCTCATGCAGGAAGGTTGTTGGTAATGACAGTGTAGGTGAAGCTCATGCAGGAAGGTTAGTAATAATGACAGTGTAGGTGATGCTCATGCAGGAAGGTTGTTGGCAATGACCGTGTTGGTCATGCTCATGCAGGAAGGTTGGTAATAATGACAGTGTAGGTGATGCTCATGCAGGAAGGTTGGTAATAATGACAGTGTAGGTGATGCTCATGCAGGAAGGTTGGTAATAATGACAGTGTATGTGATGCTCATGCAGGAAGGTTGCTGGTAATAATGACAGTGTAGGTGATGCCCATGCAGGAAGGTTGTTGGTAATGACAATGTGGGTGATGCTCATGCAGGAAGGTTGGTAATAATGACAGTGTAGGTGATGCTCATGCAGGAAGGTTGTTGACAATGACCGTGTTGGTGATGCTCATGCAGGAAGGTTGGTAATAATGACAGTGTAGGTGATGCTCATGCAGGAAGGTTGTTGGTAATGACAGTGTAGGTGATGATCATGCAGTCACCCACTGGTTTGCTTGTTCCGAATCATGTACAGATCGCTTTGATTCAGCCTCAACATGCTACCAGAATCCCGAATATCACACTCACTGGGTCTCAGCTCTGATTCCACTGGTCTTTTTGACGACGCCACGCCCCTTGTGCAAGCGATGTCTTTATGAACTATGTCAACGGTCGTAGCAAACTTCAGATGATATATACAAGGTCACAGATACCAAAGACATTCTAGTAATTTGGCATCCTCTATACACCCCCTAAACATTGCCGAATGCGGCGTAAAACTAAACTCACTCACTCACTCATACATCTCTAACCTGGTCCGGATCGGTAGGGTAGCCCACTGGGTAAAGAGTTCGCTCTTCACGCCGAAGACCCGGGTTCTATTTCCCACATGGGTACAGTATGTGATGCCCATTTCTATTGTCCCCTTCCAAGATGTTGCTGGAATATTGCTAAATGCGGCGTAAAACTAATCTCACTCACTCTGACCTGACCCACATGGTTGTTTCTCCTCTCGACATGGTTGACAAGCGACATGGACTGAAACATCGATCGGAAGTTGGAAGGGGATTATGAGCCAGTATCTCCTTAGCATCAACATGCAGCCAGAATCCCAAATATCCCCCTCATTGGGTCTCGATCAGCCCCTGGTCTTATATACTATGTCAACGGTTTTAGCAAACTTTAGATGACATATACAGGCAACACATATGCCAAACAAATAATTTGGTATTGAAAATATAGAACCGCAATCATTATTTATTTTAAACTCTGGACACGAAAAGCATGTCAAATAAATAAGCATTGAGTGTGTTAATCCAGTTCTTTCACTGGCATGCGAACCTCACAGAAATGATCCATCTTCCTTCCTCAAAATACATGTGAAAGTGTCTAAGTGTACCTTGTTAATTTAAAAGAACCTCTGCATATTTCTCCCCTCCTAATTGCCTCTTGTTATCAGCTGTAGGAAGCAATCACCACAAGAAATAATCTTCTGACAAAATAAATAGAAATGCCGCTCCCTCTTCAAACAAGACTCGTCGGGAAGAATCAAAGAATCGGTACACATCGCTATATCAAGTTTTCATTGTAAGAAAATCGGAAATTTTCGGACGTGTCTTGGAAAGATAAGCCACGGGCTCTTCATGGAGACATGGTAACAAGAATGGTGTGATGCTAAATTGATTTTGTGTTTTCCCTGTTGGAGATCCAGAAGTTATGGCATTTTATACAACATATATTCATATCAATACAAACACCGACATCCTGTGAGATGGGCTTCAGCAGTGTATACGTCGAGTTAGGTCTTGTTCCGTAACGAATACAACTGGACTCTCTAGATCTGTTCTACGGTACTCCTGATCCATCTGATCGGGAACTTTTGAACCATGACGACTCGGTTTATCTTTCATTGTGTTTTGAATCAATCTTGTCATGTCAAAAGTCGTATCTTCGTAGGCACTGTACATGAAGCGTTTTTCTGTAAGGTCCATCTGTTTACATTACTAGTGGAGCTGTGGAAGTTCCACAACCATACAATAATACAAATCACAACTTGAGTTGTTTAGGTCATTGGAAACCTGTGGATATAACTATTACTTGTAACGTGTCATGCTATCGTATCTATTGTATCAACACAAACTAGGTGTTTCGTTAAATTTCAGTTAGAATCACCAAAAACTGAATCTGGATAAATATACCTCCTCAATCTCGGAATTCATTTACAATTAATCCACAAAGACTCAAGGGTACGAGTTGGAAATATAGCAAGGTATACCAGAATACACCTCGATGTGCACAAAACGTCTCATTCGTCCACACTCCAAGGTATCTGCTGCAGCCTTCAAGAGTTACTGCAAACGATACCCTTGTAAGACAAATGACATAGCTAAGTGGGCATAAACAACACATATTCTTACAACCCATGCACAGTTTGATATTAAAGCATGTTTGGATTCCAGTTATCAACCATCGCCGGGGTTTCTTGCAAAGCCATCGGGCAAACTCTGTAGTAGGGAGATGTTTCCATTACAGATTCTTGTCAGACCTTCAGCCATACAAGCGTTCTTCTCCGATGCCAATGATTACAACACAAATGCGGTCTACTTAAAGTCGGGGAAATCACTAAGTGTTTTCTCCTCACGTGTGATTTGAGACACGGTTATGTAACACGTGGGGCACATGTGTTCTGTGTGCTGATGTACGCTAATATGAAACAGCACGTTCATGCGATTGGGCCATGTTACCACACAAATATCTTCTCTTTCATCTTCGGAATGGTGTCTGTCAGTGTCGTGGGGTCGATGTGCTCTTGACACATCGGCTGATATGTTGTTTATCTCTTGTAGTACATGGTTCTTGAGTCGGGTGATTGGTGAGGTAGTGTTTTGTATCAGAGGCGCGGATGGTTGATGGGGGTGAGCTTTCATGTACAAGGAGGGGATATTTGAACGCACCATGAGGTTCGCCTGAAACTCCTTTGGAAGAGCCCAAATATAATATGTATAATTGTAATTTACTGAAATATTCGAATATTTGTTTGTTTTTTCTCGAATATCTGCTTCGAGGGTACCAAAATTATACATTGTATTTTCCATAGGCCCAGGAGTTCAAGTTCTCTCTACTTCAAAAGAACAGACACAAAGTTACAGTGCGTTTGATAGTTCACTTTGTCATTTTGTTTGAGTGAAATAATCTCAAATGAGACGGTGAAGAGTCAGCCCGGCTCGGAAGCCCAGCGCCGGTTGTTTGTATCGGGCCTGCAACCCTTATGGTCTTTAGTAAATTATCTGTCAATTATTTTTCAACTGGAATGTTTCCCTATTTCTTCTTTATTAATCATCTACGATCCATCACGTTACGATAACATAGTTTTACTTCCCGGTATTTCGGCGCCTTAGAATGTCAACACCAGTCTAACAAATATTAACTCCTCTGGGTGCCTAAGGCTTCTGTAGATTTTGCTTAAACAGTGTGAAACTGTGTAAAGTGTAGTCTACTTTGGTTTTATTGGTCTGACTTTAATCAAATGGGCCTGCAGATTTCATTCCGGGACTGTAGATTTTAAAGCCTGCATGTAGCAGCAGGCCCTGATGGCCGGCTGGTAAATCAAAACTCCATGAAGAGTTCATTTCACGTATTTGTGCTTTGTGACGTGTACACAGTGCCAGCATGAATATCTCGACTAAACGTTTTTGAAAGATTAAACTGGGAGTGTCCTTGAAAAACACCCCCCGTCAAAATGTGAATCAAGCAATCCAAATCTTTGAATGTTTATTATGGCGGGCAGTCATCCAATGCTATGCTGAAATACGTTTTATGATATTGTCTGCGGGGTTACCATTATCCAGGAGGTACCAAATTACTGATCATTTCTCATTTCGCTCCCCCTCAATTAGTTGTGATGACTAATACCTCCTTAACCACATTGCCCACATATGACATATGGCTTTGCTAATGATTTCTCAAAATAAAATGGAAGCTTTTCAAATATTGGACATCGAGAATATAGTTCGACTGACTACTCTTTGACCGCTCCACATATAAATCACCCCAAGTCATCTCAGATCATGGTATCTCAGTTTATTATCTCCAACACTATTTCAGCTGATATTATGATTTGCAAAATTTGTCTCTTCACTATGTACATCAGGAAGCTAAAACCTAGTTCAACATTCAATTCATCTCGAATTATTGAAACCCGACCAACCTCAGCACAATCTTATTCGAGCCTTAATTGAAGGTGGTCGTGTACGTACAGCACTTGGGTGAGTCTAGAAACAAATATGTTTCCAATTTTCAAAATAATTACACTGCCAAATGGTGGCTGGATGTTACCTCTTGTTGAACAAATTCAGTTCTGAAAAAATGTAAACACAAAGGGTCAAAGCACACATCCCAGATGCACATACTCTGTCGCAGGAGAATACGATGGTGTACGATTATGGCCAGTGGGTACAAAGGGTCACATGAATAAATTGACATGACACCTTTCCTACGCTTGTACACGTGTCAACACGAAATCAACAAACATGCAAAATCTAATTTCATTTGATATTCCCACGCGTCTTAAAGTACTAATTGATACTATTGCTGATTGCGCCATAGCCCCACTGTGTCCAGGTTCTCCATCCACAAAATGCCATAGATTTGAGATTTTGAGACTGTATATATGAAGACAGGTGTTTGCTACAGTTGTCTTCAGAACGAAGATATTTCTCTTCTGCATAACGAAGTAAACAATTGTAAAAAGTAAGGAATGAGGACATGATTTGAGGCTCTAAAATTCACCCAAAACATAACCAGATGCCCTTTCTACATTTTAGTATTTTTTATACTGCGTTTCATTTTCATTCATTTTGCTTACGACGGTGACTTTACGACTCGTGACTAGTTTACCCCTATCATTGCCACAACATGTGTTTCACCAAGAATACATTCATCAATTTCAGTGGGACCAGTTTTATCTAGTGGACTATTTCTTTAAGGCCTTGACCCAAATATTGTTATACCATACATACTTGAAAACGTTTCATCTTTGACATTTGCTAACATCATAAAAACCGAAAACACGAAATGTACGTATTTTGTTTTCAGACGTTATCAAGAGATTATTAAATTAGCGCCAACTGAATACCAAACTTTTGATCTATATCGAAACTGAAAATTAGTTCCCTAACATGAAACTGAAGTTTGTGTAACTCCGGATATAAACTAAGATTATTAGCCGACTGAATGTGTCTTGCTGACTTTACGATTCCAATGTCGAATGTTTTCTTTTAGAGCAAAAGCACGTACGAGTGTAATAATATTTTATTACATGGTCTGTACATGTACTTAGGTTTTAGCGAAGACGTAAAGGCTCAGTGATTAGATCGCGAGTTCCTTGAAGTTAATGACCATTGGAAGGAACCTGCAATTTGTAAATGAATACCTCCTTCAATACTTTCTACTTAGGTTTCCAGTGTATGAAGGTTCTTAAGAAAAACACACATACATTTACCTTTCCTATATGCGAAAGCCTCAATAATGCAACGGATGCACATCTGAACCGGAAAGGGATTCGGGATTGGGGATTGGAATCCAGAATCTGATAAAGCTATTCAGAATGTTCGAATCCCAAATTGGATTTTTTTCAGTTTTGGGGCTTCTGACGAACAATGTCAGTATGCCTCAACATTTGCGTTTCGGCATTTCAATATTCAGATTCGGGATTCAAATAATTTGAATAATTTGAATAAATTCAAATATAGAAACCTTTAGTTAAGTTACCCAGGTTCACATGACGCACCTTGTATATTAGAATAGGGGTGAAATAATATATATTTACATTGTTCGTTACAAACCCGATTCTGAAAAAAGCTGACTTTCAGTATTCGAATCCCGAAACTGAAAAAGTATTCAGATTCGGAATTCAAATGTCAAACCCGAATGTTAAGAAAGCTCAGATTTGAAGTTCCAATATTGGAAAACGTTACATTGATTGTTATTGTCTCTAAGTTGCCAAGGTACACAAGGAGCAGCGACAACACTAGATAATGTACATTGACATTGTTAGTCAGAATCCCGAATCTGCGTTTTTCAGAAAATAGTATTCAGACTGGGGGATTCGAATCTCAAATATGAAAAAATTCAGACTGGGGATTCGAACCCCGAATCTGAATATTAGTTTTTCAATCCCGAATCCGCTTCTAACTTCCTGTTGCTACATATATACATATTTCAGTGTACACATAACTACAAAAGATTGTTTCTGTCACTTAAAGTTCTCCCATAATTAGTATTACATTGAACAATATGCAGTATGGACTCACATGTGGCTTGATCTTCTCATTTTTGTGAAGAAGTCGTTTATTCACTCGCCGATTACAAAGGTACCGATGTTTCTCTTGCGATGTCACCGGGACGGAACCATAAGTGATTGTGTTCCAGACTGGGTTATGCTCATTATGTCAACCACTGCTTTGCCTGGTCCAGATTGTTGACGGATCGTTTTGAGGCAGCAGAAATATTAGTGCTATATGTTAGTCTGCCAAATATCCTAGATAATGGGGTGCTTTATCTAATCCTATCTAATGATTGGGCCATGTTACCACACAAAGATAATCTCTTTCATATTCAGAATGGTGTCTGTCAGTTCCCTGGGGTCGATGTGCTCTTGACACACGGGCTATTAAGTTGTTTGTCTCTTCTTGTTCGAGGTGGTGTTCTTTACCAGAGGAACGTATGGTTGGTGGGGGATGAGCTTTTATGTGAACGGTGGGTGATATTAAGACTCACTGGAGCAGTAAGATCAGAAGCTCACTTTCATCAGAAAACGTCAAGTTTGAGTGAATACATGAACAGAGAAAGGTACAGCACGTTCAGGACCTCTCCTTTGTAAATTTTGTCTTAAATGAAATATGTATGTACGAATTACATATCTTGTTGACCAGGAACGGTTACTAAACTAGCGCCCAAAAGAAACGCCACCAAATATTTATGTCTGGTCTAAAACAAAACTTAAGCTAAATATGGTAACATCAAATGTTTTATTGCAAAAATCAATCATTCAGCAGCGGTATTTAATGGATAGAAAGAAGTAAACCGACGCAGTTCGTGATCTAAGATCACATGAATGAGATTAGGGTGAATTATCCAGTATTCGATCAATACTGCAGAATCGACTGGGAGCTTTTACAACTTCTGGGAAGCACATATTGTCCACTGTTGGGTGTGGCCACCTCTAGCTCTGATGCAGGTCCGAACCAGGACCAGGAGTTTTCTGACGTCTTGATTAGGGATCCGACGACATTCCTTTCGCAGACCATATGTGATTGGTTTTTTGGTGTTTCTGAATCCGACGTTCCAGTTATTCCCAAAGGTGCTCGGTTGGGGACAGGTCTTGAAGGGCTGGAACTTGTTTTCGTCACCAAAGTTCACTCTTCGCCAGTTTCGCTGCTGCCAATGTGGCACAGTCCTGGTTCATCTCAATCTGGCACGTCGGTGTTGGCACATCAACGTCATGCCCTTGAAAGGTCGCTCGGCAAAGAGACCATGAATGAGGAGACGTCTGGTCACACTGTGTTGACTGGATGTCCAATAGTGTTGGTGCTTGATGACGTCACTGTGACGTATCGACCCTCAAGCCCAACACCCGTGAATACCGGTCTTCATGTTGGGTAGGGACCTTCAGTCTATCACTCTTTGGCCTGTCTGCAGTACTGCCAGTTTGTCCAAGACGTATGACGATGGTGGATTTGCAGCACCCAATGTGGTAAGTCACACGCTTTTGTGTCTGTTCCATCTGTGACATATCGATTGCTCGAGCTCTGCTTCTGCTCCGGTCTTAAACGAGGCATATTCCTGATTGTCAGTCGATTAAAATGATGTAAGAGAATAATAAACCTGTTTAGCTTTTATACCCTAATTTGATTAGTGATTGTGTTCCAGACTGGGTTATGCTCATTATGTCAACCACTGCTTTGCCTGGTCCAGATTGTTGACGGATCTTTTTGAGGCAGCAGAAATATTAGTGTTATATGTTAGTCTGCCAAATATCCTAGATAATGGGGTGCTTTATCTAATTCTATCTAATGCACCCATAACGTTGTTCATGCCAGGTTTCATACCGCCTCTAACTGCCGTCAGCAGGTCTTGATTCTCTATGCAGGTTTGACACACTGACAGCTTTCTCCTAAAATGCCTCATCTCAAGAAGAAATAAAACAAATTCTTAAGTTTTTCAGTCATTTGCATCCTGATGGAATGTTTCAGGATGTACACGTTCGCCTCTCAGTCCCTCATCTTTACTTGTACTATTCGGAAATGTTCAAATACAACAATGCTGACCAACATTAGCCAATGCTGGTGTATACATGTGTTCGCGCTGTTAACCACTGGTTTGTTATTGGTGCAAGTTATGATGCCCTCTAGCCTGTTCGACCCTATGGAAGAACAGATCCAAAGTGCCCTTTTTGATATGTGTGCACTGACTGATTGTTGCCGTTGTTCCATGACACCGTGGATCTGTCGGTCTTCTCTGCCCTGACTCCGAACGCCGAGATTTGGCATGGAACATTGTTTCTTGTTTGTTGTTTGACGGCAATGCCGCTTTCAGCAATATTCCCAATGCAAGGCGACGGTGTGTAAATAATCGAGTCTGGTCCAGAAAATATAGAGAGCATCTACCAACACAACTGGGATAGCATAACATGTGTCAGCCAAGACTGACCACCCGATCCCGTTATTCGACTCTTACGACAGGTATGCTTTGTTGGAGGCCAGTTCTAACCTCGATCGACATGGGTCATGGGGAATTGTGGAGTCCTTCGCTCACTCATAAACCAAGCCATTTTTGCAAAGAAGCTGGGGTAACTTGAATTCCATCTATATAGCTCACCAGAAAATATAAATTACATGTATCACTACGATTAAAAACCTGGATGTATTTTTGCGTTGAATTTGGGTTGAATGACACGAAGAAAAACAAAATTGATAAAGAAATCAAATTCAAGTACTGCCTTGCAATCTGCATTTCGCTTTCTTCAAACAATCCTACATTCCCATCACTCACATCCATCGGTTCAGAAAATGTCAAGTTTGAGTGAGTTTCGCTAACTGTAATGGTAAATGAAATGGGAAGAAAGGTACAACACGCTCCAGAACTCACCTTCTGTGATAAGATATATGTCTAATGTCGTAAATAAAAAAGTAGGAAAATTTCAGTATGGTTCATGTTAGAATGTCAAATATCCCTGGGTCAGATTCTAACCAATCACACAAAAAGGTTGTTCATGTCAGAAGATTTCATTGCCTTCCAGCATCCTTCAAACCGCCTCTAAAGTAATTCGCAGGTGTCTTGATTCCCTATGCAGGTTTGACACACTGACAGCTTTCTCCTCAAATGTCTCCCTCAAACAGAAATAAAACAAATTCTTAATTTTTTTCAGTCATTTGCATCCTGATGGAATGCATCAGTTGTGTGTGGACGCTAGCATCTTCAGACCCTCACCTTCACGCGTACGACTCGACTATAACAGAGAATGTCCCAGTGTTACTGTTGCTGGCCTACATGAGCTAATACTCATAGTACACCGGTTTTCGTGCTGTCTAACCCTGGCGGGATAACATTGATGGAATCACTCCAGATACATACCAATCAGTTTTTATTTTTGATGCCAGTTGTGACAATCTCTAGCCTGTTTAAAGTATCCTTTGTCTGTTGTATGACTTGTTTAACTTGTGTGGGCTGACTGCTTGTGGCCTTTGTTCCACGATAGAGTGGATCTATCGGTCTTCTGTCCCCTAGCTTAAGATGCTGTGATTTGGCTGGAGAATTTTGTTTGCTTGTTTGTTTGTTGTTTAACGGTAACATGGCTTTTAGCAATATTCCAGCTGAAGGACGGTGGTCGGCATCGAGTCTGGACCAGACAATCCTTTAATCAACGGCATGAGCACCGACAACACATTTGGGATACGAACCAAGTCTGACAACCCGATCCTGTTATTCGACTCTTACGACAAACAGGGGTTACTCAAGACCTACTCTAACCCGTCTTGAATTCCACTGATCATCAGAGGACATCGATTAATACGGTTAACAACCTGCCTGGATATATTTCTACGTTGAAACTGGATTGACTGACAAGGAGCCAAAACTAGAGAAATCAAATTCAAGTGCCGTCTTACAATCTGCATTTCAGCTTTTCTCAAACACGCCTTCATCCCTTACAGTCACACCTGTCGGCCTGGCGATGTTACAATGTAATCACCATTGGACACACGGTATGTGTCGTAAGACCAGAAAAGTTAATAACAGGCTGCAATGGACTAAAAACATCGAAAGTTGGAAGGTTATGAGTGGGTATCGCATTGGCAACAACATGCCATCAGAACCCTGAATACCTCACTCCCTTGGTCATTCAGTTCTGATTTCGTTTATGTTTCGGGAAAACTTCGGAGGAGAACCCCTCGTCTCTGGTGTCCGCGATGAAATAAAGATCAACTGCGTGAACGGATTTAGCCAACTTCAAATGACACAAAGAACCAACCTATCTATCTACAAAGAAATAGTTTGGCAACGAAACTGAAGACGCATAATTAATCTCCGTGTCATTATTTCAAACTCCGGGGACGAATCGCTAGTCAAATAAATAATCGCTGGGTATGTTAAGGTAAATCAAATCCTGTGACTAGCATTCGATTGGGCCATGTTACCACACAAAGATAATCTCTTTCATCTTCGGAATGGTGTCTGTCAGTTCCCTGGGGTCGATGTGCTCTTGACAAACGGGCCATTAAGTTGTTTGTGTCTTGCGGTTCATGATTCTTGTTCTTGGCGAGGTTGTGTTCTTTACCAGAGGAACGTATGGTTGGTGGGGGATGAGCTTTTATGTGAACGGTGGGTGATATTAAGACTCACTGGAGCAGTAAGATCAGAAGCTCACTTTCATCAGAAAACGTCAAGTTTGAGTGAATACATGAACAGAGAAAGGTACAGCACGTTCAGAACCTCTCCTTTGTAAATTTTGTCTTAAATGAAATATGTATGTACGAATTACATATCTTGTTGACAAGAACGGTTACTAAACTAGCGCCCAAAAGAAACGCCACCAAATATTTTTGTCTGGTCTAAAACAAAACGTAAGCTAAATATGGTAACATTAAATGTTTTATTGCAAAAATCAATCATTCAGCAGCGGTATTTAATGGATAGCAAGAAAAAACCGACGCAGTTCGTGATCTAAGATCACATGAATGGGATAGGGTGAATTATCCAGTATTCGATCACTACTGCAGAATCG
This sequence comes from Haliotis asinina, assembly GCF_037392515.1. Classification (NCBI taxonomy): domain Eukaryota; kingdom Metazoa; phylum Mollusca; class Gastropoda; order Lepetellida; family Haliotidae; genus Haliotis; species Haliotis asinina. The sequence goes on from NC_090285.1 coordinate 33,708,691, forward strand.
ACTGGGAGCTTCTACAACTTTCTGGGAAGCACATATTGTCCACTGTTGGGTGTGGCCACCTCTAGCTCTGATGCAGGTCCGAACCAGCTGAGTAGCTGAGTTTTCTGACGTCTTGATTAAGGATCCGACGCCATTCCTTTCGCAGACCATATGTGATTGGTTTTTTGGTGTTTCTGAATCCGACGTTCCAGTTATTCCCAAAGGTGCTCAGTTGGGGACAGATCTTGAAGGGCTGGAACTTGTTTTCGTCACCAAAGTTCACTCTTCGCCAGTTTCGCTGCTGCCAATGTGGCACAGTCCTAGTTCATCTCAATCTGGCACGTCGGTGTTGGCACGTCAACGTCATGCCCTTGAAAGGTCGCTCGGCAAAGAGACCATGAATGCGGAGACGTCTGGTCACACTGTGTTGACTGGATGTCCAATAGTGTTGGTGCTTGATGACGTCACTATGACGTATCGACCCTCAAGCCCCGTGAATACCGGTCTTCATGTTGGGTAGGGACCTTCAGTCTATCACTCTTTGGCCTGTCTGCAGTACTGCCAGTCTGTCCTAGACGTATGACGATGGTGGATTTGCAGCACCCATTGTGGTAAGTCACACCCTTTTGTGTCTGTTCCATCTGTGACATATCGATTGCTCGACCTCTCCTTCTGCTCTGGTCTTAAACGAGGCATGTTCCTGATTGTCAGTCGATTAAAATGATGTAAGAGAATAATAAACCTGTTTAGCTTTTATACCCTAATGTGATACTGGTACCTTTGTGCACAGTTTCCTTTTCATTCGTCTAAATTCGGATTTTTTCACAAAATACAAAATGGAAGTTCAGATGTTCACGGGGAATAGACATGATATGCCCGGGGTATGTGTTGTAGCTATTTTCAAACAGACTGACAATTATTTTGAGAAATTACAGTCGCTTTTATTTTGGCGGAGTTTCTTTTGACCTCTAGTTTACTAGGTTTCCGAAACCAACTACTTCACCGGTGATTCATAATTGTTTTGTATTGACACGCACGCACGCACGCACGCACGCACGCACGCACGCACGCACGCACGCACGCACGCACGCACGCACGCACGCACGCACGCACGCACGCACCGAACAAACATTAAATAAACTTTAGGTGTTTCCTGGCATTTATCGGCCTGAAGTTGGGGAGAGCCTGGATAGGTGCTGCTCTATGATGTTTACCATTATTAACGAACGACTCGTACAGATCCGGGTTGGAATTGGTCAGAACATCTATCGTCAGTAAGTTGTGTCAACAAAGTCAGCAAGCCTGGCCACCCGATCCCTTCAGTCGCCTCTTAGGGTGGGCTGCTGAAGGTGGGTTGTAAAAGGGACCTGTAATCGGTCTCTGCAACATTTAGCTGACAAGCTATGATGGAATTGGAGAACTATTCAAAGCCATCCACATAGACAGCTTCAATACCTACACAACCCTTCATGAGTAAAACAGCAGTCCATGCATCTTGTGAGTGAAGTACATTCCTTCAGTTTCTTGCATGACACAGGTAATACACCGTAACAGCAATTAACAGTCGGATGATTCGTGTTTAGCTTCTATTTATAGACATGAACAGGAAGTGATGCTCAAATGGTTTCACAGGTATACTTAGTAAATGCTTTCCAGCATATCCTATCAATGTTTTCTGAATCCGGTTGAAGGATAACAAGGTAAGAATGTACAGAATTCAGCTGCAGATATATATAATTATATAGATATAGATATGAGAGATAGATATAGATATTTTATATATAAACGCATACGTGTGCGTTTATTTCAGAATGTTAATTAGCAGTGGAACAAACATTGCAAAAATATTCTCTTGAATTACCGAGAAGAGTATTACGAGAAAATTAACTCACTCAATTCATCTATTTTTGTGTCATTTCTGGTTTTTTTCTTTCTTTTTTTTTTGGAGGGAGTGGGTTTGTTTTACCTTATCAAAATTCACTGAGGTTGTATATACCATGTTATAACAGACCAAGTTTTGACTGGAATGTTTGGTGTGAAATCAGAGGAACGTCTTGACTTATCTCAGGTGAACATGTATGGTATGTTTGTACTGAGTTAAAAGGGCGGTGGGGAAGCCAAATGTCTGTCGAGCAGCTACACACGGGGCGATAGGGTAGACTAGTGGTTAAAGCGTTCGCTCGTCACGCCGAAGACCCTGGTTCGATTCCCCACAGTGGTACAATGTTTGAAGCCCATTTCTGATGTTCGTATGTGTTGTAGCTATTTGTTTGGATTGTCTGATCCAGACTCGATTATTTACAGACCGCCGCCATATAGCTGGAATATTGCTGAGTGCGGCGTAAAACTAAACTCACTCATTCACTCACATCACCAAGCAAAGTTGGCATATTGTCTGCAATTACTGCAGAAATTTACATCGGTAGTGCTTCCTGTTCTGCGGACTTGGATACATGGGGTATGTGTTTGATCTGTATTTAATCTCCTTAAGCAGTTACCTATGTGGCTGACTCATACTGGATGTTGGTTTGTCGTTTAACGCCTCACTCATCTACATTCCAGCTAGTTATATGGCGGACTAGACAATCCAGTGATCAACAGAGAGTGCATCGATCTACGCAACTGAGATACGATGACATGTGTTAATGAGCCTGACAAACCCATTTCGTTACTCCTTCGTACAAGTACAAGCAGCGGAAGATCATCTTCACGGATCCACGCTACTCCTTCTTACAAGTACAGGCTGCTGAAGACCATGTCTAACCCGGATCTTCACGGATCTGCGCTACTCCGTACAAGTACAGGCTGCTGAAGACCATGTCTAGCCCGGATCTTCACGGATCCACGCAACTCCTTCTTACAAGTACAGGCTGCTGAAGACCATGTCTAACCCGGATCTTCACGGATCTGCGCTACTCCTTCTCACAAGTACAGGCTGCTGAAGACCATGTCTAGCCCGGATCTTCACGGATCCACGCAACTCCTTCTTACAAGTACAGGCTGCTGAAGACCATGTCTAACCCGGATCTTCACGGATCTGCGCTAAATGTAGAAACCGTCATTGAAAATGGATCGGCTTATATATTTTCCAGTGTTGGGAATCTCAGTGCCCGGTATTCATGCTCGAGATGCAATAACATTAAGTACCAGACTTGATTCAAAACCTAGATCTATCCAGGTTTTGCTTTTCGGGTTGAAAAAAGTCTCGGTCTCCAATGGTTCAAGGACCTCGAGATTGGAGTCACAAAGTAAATGTTGGAGCTTTAGCCAAGAACCATTCGGCTTTCTTAGTATAAAAAACACACGGACCAGCTCCATACTCACGAATATATACGACCGCAAAATGTCTGTCAGAGACACACGGTTACGGTGGCAACCGGTTCTGCCTTTTTTTCACAAATAGCGAAAACGGGGTTTTGCCGTGATTCTTATGAATACAACATTTCACTCGTTTATTGACTGTTAAAGTTTATCTTTTGGATATGATGTCATACATCTTACGGACACCTCGTCCTGGTTCCCAGGCCGGGAACCAGGGTGACGGACACCTCAGTATGTTTTCGTTGTATAACAGGAAGTCAAAAGCGAAAGGGCATTAAATAAGGGCTGGGTGGCAGTCTTCTAGTTGCCGTGGTTTCATGGTAACTACATCAACTCTATATACACCAAAACCTCAGATGTTTTACACACTACTCCACAACTGGAGTTTTGGAACTTGGCTAGTGCAGCTGGGTTCTTGACATAGGCTGCAGTGAGTGAGTTTAGTTTTACGCTGCACTCAGCAACATTCCAGCTATATGGCGGTGGTCTGCTAATAATCGAGTCTGGACCAGACAATCCATCAACATGAGCATCCATCTGCGAAATTTGGGAACCGATGACATCTGTCAACCAAGACAGAGAGCCTGACCATCCGATCCCGTTAGTCGCCTCTTACGACAAGCATAGTCGCCTTTTATGGTAAGCATGGGTTGCTGAAGGCCTCTTCTACCCCGGGACCTTCATGGGTCTGATGGGCAGCACATGGTGCAAGTAGGATAGCAATCTTTGCATTCAACCCAGCATATTCTCTTGGATATATGAAGATCATGTAATTGTTACCTACCATTCTGTCGATTACAACATGTAATATGAGACCTGTACCTTGAAAAAATGTGCCAATAAAAGAAAACAAAAAAATGGCCAGCTTCGGTGCATTGGCAGTTTGAAACACTATTATCTGACAGCAAATAAACATTTACACAGTACAGGCATTAAATGTTGTTTATTTTCAAATAGATTATAGGTTGAACAGCCTTGTACATGGCTAGACTGTACCTATAAAATCATTGCATGTCACAAGAAAGACTTCACAAATATCACAGTCCGTCAAGAATAGTATATAAACACGTCGTGCCCCCTTACCACTCTATAATCCATGATATGTTAATGGAGTATACACTGATTACAAGTTCAGCTTCTAGGCTACAGTGAAGTGAACAATGTTTCCAGTACATTCATCAGACCAGCCACTTCAAAAAAGGTCTGCAGGCCTAATTTGTTGCGTTAACTCTGTTTCCACTGAAGGCTCCCAGTCAGTTAAAGTGAAACAGGCCAGTGACTTAGAGTACATATAGACACTCACTGAAGAAGTAATACTGTTGATGAACCTGCTGTCTCTACAGCAAATTTCACAAAGACTGGTTGGTTTATTGTCTAAGTCTGCACTCCGTTCACAAATGCACACCCTGACTTTAATATATAATATTACGTCATTAAAATATTGGCCATTTCCTTTGTAATTTACACATTTATATATTTTTAACAGTCTCGGTGATATAAAAAGTAAACATAAAATAAAAAATATAAACACAACATTTGCTGAGTTTTTGCAAATAACATGCTCATAGATTGATCAGTCCGTAATACAGGAGCCAATGAAGATCAACATTCATTTGCACAGTGTTCTTAGCAACATGATGATCGTAAGTATATGTTAAATTATGGGAGTGTAATTGTCTACAATTGGTCCTTCGTAAATCACACTTGTTGTAAGATGCAGCTGTCATTCATGCTGAAATATGATCATGAATCAATCACTGTATTGTCAGCTCCAGGTTCAGTTATCTTCAGACCCCTCTTATAGCAGCAATAAACAGAAACAAAATAGCGGCATTGAAAGAAACGTACTGTTCAAGGAAAGTATCAAAATCGTTTTAAAAATCTGGTAAATGTTGTCACAAACAAACAGGTCGACATTATCAGCCATCACAATCAGTCAGCTGGCACATCCTATCCCCTTGTCAGTAAGCCATAACAACAAGCGGCATTTAAAGTGAAGATAAGCATGCCCCGCTATATGGAGAATAATCATATCTCTTATGATACTAAGACACAAACATCTTTCTCTTCATTTCCCACTTTCTTTAAAACAAATCACATCAAAATAACAAACAACTGTCAAATGTTGATATATATCAAATAATACAATATTTACGATAAATTGATAAAATATGGATCTGCATCATGATTATTCTGGATAAATAACTCTGAATGTCAAGTTGATCCTTGGCCCCCTGTCATGATACTCCCTGGGAACCCGATGCTGAAACAGTGAAACACAGATGGATTTAAGGCTTAGTATCTTATCTTGTTCAATGACACATGACACTTTATGAATAAGTGAAAGATAATGTGAGATGTGTTTAGTTTTATGAGGACTTGAGGAGGTCCCTGACATATCTGCCTCTGGAGCTAACAGATCAACCATCCAAACTGAGGTAAGTCACCCAATCAGTGACCAGGCAAGTGACCCAAATGGGTACCAGGGCAAGTGACCTAATTTGGAGACCAGGGCAAGTGACCCAATCAGGGACCATGGTACGTGACCCAATCAGGGAACAGTGCAAGTGACCCAATCAGGGGCCAATGCAAGTGACCCACTTGCCCCACCCTAATAAGTAACTCTTACTTATCATGTATGGACTGTAAGGTGAGTGGCTCCCTGATGAAAATGGTAAAATGCATCAGACGGGGTTTGAACTGAACTCAGAAAATGTACTACCTTGAGATGTTAAAAAAATGGAAAATATGTACCAGCCTGCAAGAATTTTGGGCTGGTAGGCTAGTGTTAAATTCTAAATAACAGATGATGTCAAAATAGTTGTAAAAGTTCTTACATGCCAATCTTCTTGTGTGGCACCCTCCATGATCAGCAGAGATCCTGAGGGAAGGGGAACACGGATGAGCTGACACAAGGCAGGATCCTCACCCTGAGGGGCACAAACAACAGCAACAACATTAGAATAGTTTCTACAGTCCGTTTGACTTAAAAGCAGACCAATTAATTGCATTCTCAATGAAAAAAAAACTAATAAATATATAATACTCAAGTAAAACAATGATCATAATTGAAACATCAGACTAAAAACTTTTGTAGTTTTAGGACATAAATTCTGCAAAACCTCACAGAGTTGGTGTCATGTTTTAATTATGATCACCATTTTCTTGAGTATTTTATGTTTATAACAAATAAAACTGCACTTGTGACATCATTCCATTGTCTACTTACTCAATAACTTTTCAGGAATGGAGACGTGTGTACCAGTTTCAAACTAAAAGACTTTACTGTGTCACTTTGACATTTAATTTTGATAAAACTATATTAACATAAATATATCCAATACTTTGAATGTAATTTAAGTAGGTGAATATCCTTGAAACTTACCATTTCTCAAAAATAATGAGCCTTGTTTCCTCTGAGGCCTTTGCTCCATTATATTCAAGGAATGGAGAGTTACTTGGACATTACGATCTACGTCATTACCTCCCTTTATACACATGTCTATCCAAAGTTTAGAAAGAGTAATTCAACATGCTCAAAACATGTCGAATTGAACCATGCATGTTTTGAACCTCGTTATTGTTGGTTCGTCAGTTCTTTAATCACAAGTATCTTCAAATAGATAGTTATTTTTTAGACCCATAATTTGACTCCTGCTTTTGAGAAAGACAAACTTCACAGGTCTTGACAGACAATACTTGCAATTCTACAGTCACAATTAGAACTGACTAGGAAGGTTTTAGACCATTTTTCATTACTAGGACATAAGTTGGCAGCTCCCGATGCACAGTTTATCATTTCGATCAATTTTCATATTGGAATGCAAAAGGTGTACAAAATTCTAAGAAAAATATAGAAATATTCCCAGGAACTTACTCGTGCAGGTTTCTTTCTCAACTCAAAGTTCCTGACATCTCCAAAAGACAATGAAGCTATGGTAGGATTTTCCCCAAGTGACTTCTCATCATCAGCATGCCAGGCAACACTGTCATGTCCATCTCGGTACAAGTTGGCTAGGACTGAGTTGAAGGTCAGACCTGTTACCTCCTCCAGGTGTTGCTTGAGCAGCCTCATCACAGCAGGCCACTAGCAAGAGAGAGGCGTAGCTATTGGCAATGGTGACATCAACTGATGGACTACAGTAACATTATGACAAATAGTCAACTGGCTAAAGGTTAAGCGAATGTACCTGGAAATCAAAATGCTTCAATGAGATAGTCAGTTAGGTTTTCCTACACTTTCAGCAATATTCCAGCAATATCACAGTGAGAGATGCCAAAAATGGGCTTCACAGATAGTACCAAAATGGGGAATTGAACCTGGGTTGTCAGAGTGACAACCCAACACTTTAACCAGTACGGTACCCTACCACTTTTTGCTTTTCTCTCCCTTAACCTGAGATACATTGCAAACATCTCACCCAGACACATCATGGGTTACGTTTGGTCTCTATGGTGTCTTCCAGTAGAACAGTGCTACAATAAATCAAATCGGTACTTTCCCCAAGAGAAATCGCCCAAATTAACAAAGTTAACACCACATGTACGTATTATATAGCTGTGTCCAAATTCAGAGGATTTGTAAAATGACTTGACATTTAAAAATTTGTCAAAAAAGCAAATTTCAGGAGGATTTTGTTCATATATTTGACAGACTGACTAATTCCACTTGATGACAAAAAGACTTTAGAATACATAATTTCAGGATTTTGTTCATATATTTGACAGACTGATTAATTCCACTTGATGACAAAAAAACTTTAGAATACATAATTTACTGCACTGTCACTGCTTCTCCTCTCACTAGTATGTGTATCGCTTGTGTTACTTTATTTGCCTTTTAGTCAAAACATGACTGCAGCAAATAAACAGTATTTAAATCCAGTTCTTATTTCAAAGGTATGTTTAGAAGTATAAACTGCCAAATATGTGAATGATATTTCAGGTAATATGATGAGAGGAAACCTTCACTCAACACTGTATTGTACTGTTTTCACGAACTGAAAGAAAATGCAGTCTCCTTGTAGTGTGAAAATGGCAGCCTACATCTTTGTTAACATCCAGTTTAACCCCTGAGTAGGAGTAGGGCAGGTCACCAAACCATGCAGTGAGCCGTGGCTGCAGGTACTGTTCCCCGTTGTAGGAATCAGATCGTTGTCGCCAGGGACACTCTTCAAACAGCTGATCAAACATTCCTTTGGCCTCAGTTGGATCAAGAAAACATGGGAAATACCTCAGTCTGGAAGCAGATCAGCAGTAACTGCAATAATCATAGCAACAGAGCCCTTCAATTCAAATTTATGTATGCAATTACAAAAGACATGTCAATGTTTGTTCTATAGTCTACTTTACCTAAAATAAGCCACCACTGACTACTGTAATGAAATCTGACTTAGCAAGCTGGAATGTGCCTAAATGATGTTGAGCATCTTGTCTGCCATTATATGTATTATGCATTCACTGTATTTAAAAATGTTAACTTTTTTTAGAATGGATGTTTTTACCATATTCCCAGGTCATAGAAAGGTTGTGTGAATTAATAATAAAATCCAAAAATAAACATTAAGATACTTAATTAAATTCTTCTAATGAAAGATACAGTTCATTTTGTGCCTAGATGAACAATGAATGTAGTTGCAATATGTAATATATCAAATATGTGATTGACATTTGAAAATTGAAGACATCTCTGTCTGTGATTCTAATGCTTCTGTGATTTCCATTAACCGAAAAGAGGGAAACAATTTCCGTTAACTCAGAAAAGGGAAACAATGGTATTCTGGCACATTTTCTTAAAACAATAAATGTAATCAATTACCTAGAAATGCCAGATGGCCCACTGCTAATGTCATAAACTCCGGCTTTCCTGAAACAAGTTCAATCATTATCATTGTGAGAATATAGTGAGTTGGTTTGGATATGCATCTCTCTTGCTTTATTTCAGTCACTCATATCAGCTGAATGTCAATAATAGGCTTCAAAGTCACAATGTGCCCCATAAATTCGATGAATCATTTCTACTCAGAAAATTGAGTTTACAAGGCACCTGGCTTACATTAAAGGCTTCAGTCACATGACTGAGACACCTGACATATCTTTACTGTGGGTCAGGACTGAAGCCCTTGAACCTCTCCAGGATTCAAACTGCCATATGCGGTCACTCACCTAAATACACTCTGTGATCAGAACAAATTACTTCACATGATTTTAGATCTGGACTTCATGTAACACTTGATATAACACCAAATTCACTTACGTAATAACTTGATCTGGTGGTTTCTGCCTAATCTGAAAATTTATTAAAATGCTTATGTTACTGATGATAATGAAAATGCTTCATTTCCTGTAAGACAACAAGCACAGTTTAAGATAAAAACTAAAGTTTCCTATACAGCTGCTTTTGGATAAACTGCAATGTTTGCTGTTTAAAGCAGCATGCTGCAAACACTAAAGCTGTAACATTTTCATGCTGGAATGTTAGTAGGTCAGACTGGACCAGACAAGCCAGTGATTGATGTTATGAGCAATGACACACGCCACCACAGGAATCAGACATACAAGGTATCCTTCCGATAAGCTACATGAAAACAATGTACACATCAAATTTAACCACCCCATGAGTATTTCTTGGAACTAAATATTTAATCACACCACTTTACCTCGTCAGTCTCTTCGAAAACAAACTTCTTTTCTGAGCTCTGTGAAACTTGGTCGATATTTTTACCCATCCATGCTGGTCCTGCTGGCATTTTAGGTTTATCTCTGTCAGATCTTACATTGGATACTGACGGTGGAGCCCAGCCACCCTGTACACGAGCTCTCCTTCTCTTGTCAGCGTTCATTGCTTTTCCACTATAGACGTCTCTGTGTTTTGTTACTCACTGGCGGCCATAATTGACACCGGATGTAGTTTAAAAGAGTGAACGCGCCGGAGACTCGAAAGATTATTTTTCATATTGGAAATAGTTAGCATTGGAAACATTACTTATTGTTGTGGAGATTGTATTTGCATATTCTTAGGTTTTGAGGAAATAAAGTATAGCATGGTCATATATGTACGATATATGAAGTCAATTAGCACCATGTTCGTGTTTTATTAGCAGTTTACTTACAATCCCAGTTTTCATTCTTTTGTAGTACGGAAGAGGAATCAGACGATATCAAGTGTAAGTGTTTTAACTAGAAATGATTTGATACTGCATGACATGGAAAGCTCTAACAAAAGGTGGATTGTGGTTAGTGTTTAACGTTGTCTAGCTCTATTGTCATAATTGTTTTACTAACAGTTAATATTCCCGGCACTCATCGTGAGAAGTGCAAGATGCTATTGCAGGAGTTTGTCATGATTATTCCACACTGTCAGTGACAGGATACCATTGTACTCTGAAGTAAAATTTTCATCTGTGATTGTTTATGATTTGTCTTGACAGTGACTATGGGCTCTGACCAAAGCAGTCTGCCAGCAGGTGCGCCAGGAAGCACAATCCGATCTCAAAGAGATGAAGAAATCCCCTATACTCAGTTCTCTATCAGCAAGCCCATTGATGGAGGTAATGCTATGATTTTATACCAATGTAACATATTAAGGTAGCAACGACCAGCACTATCTCTTAAAAGAAACACTGGCAGGTTGCTCAGTTTGCTGACAGGGGCTAACCTGCAAGTCACAAGTAATCATAGGCTTCATATTATATCCCAGTGTTAGCGGTTTTCGACGGTATAAGACAAAAACGTAATTTTTGTCTTTAATATCAATTTAAGTTTCGATTTTGCTAACCTTGAGTGATAAAGGTATATTCATCTATTTCACAAAAAGTATCATGTCTTTCCAACAAAAATAGCGTTAATAACATTGTATCGTCGAAACTGCAGTCGCTTGTCACATCCGGGTATTTTTGTATGTGTTTTTGACGGTGAGCCATTATTGTAACTTTTCCCTCTGCACTGCGAGAGAGTGTTTTGATCACGTGGCTTCCTGTTTCATACATAACCTGTCACTAGCAGGCGACTATCTTGTTGAATTTTGCTTGCTATTTTTTGTTATACAGCCAATTGATTTTGCATCTGAAGTGGTATTAACGATCGAGGGTAAATAATATTGTTGTTTATTTGCCCTTTACATAACTTAATTTCTTGATGTCAATTGTCAATAAAACGTCTCACGACAGGAACTGGGTATCCGCCCTACTGATGAAACTGTTTGTGCACTCCGACTGCGCATGTACTTCCTCGATATAGCGCTAGCAATGCAGTCGTCGAAATCACCAGAACGTCGAATTCAGCGCGCTTAGGGATATTTGTATTAGTATATTTTAATGATATTGGGAGTTAATGTGTGTATCTAGTTAATAGTTTTTAGTGTATTTATTTTACTCAATAGTCTCTCATAACCCTTATTGATTGGCTCACCTTTTATTGTATTTTTTATGTTACAGTCGTGCCCCATTTTTCAGAACCTCAAATATCAGGAAAACTCACCTTCCGAATGAAAATTCCCTAAAACAAATTCACAACGTTGTAAAATTACTCACCTATCCGGAAATCCAGTTTCCGTAACCGTACGGTCATTTTCACATACAAAACACTAAATTACGTGCACATTTGTTGCGTATATCCGGATGGCTGAGTACCTGTATGTTTACACAGGCGTTTACCAAGGGCCTCGCGTGCCGTAACATGAAAGAAGTCAGCAGTCTTTGAAGCGGGAGAAGATTAACTACCTCTGAGTATCAAGGTGACACAGGGTTAATTTTGAGGCATGTCAATTTGTGGGTCACTATAATTAATTAATCCAGATGATCAACTTAGCCTGGACAGCTGTGAGCGAAAAGACAATTGCTAACTGCTTTCGTCATGTGGATATCATCCAATCAAATGAGGACCTACAGGAAGACATGGCGTTGTCGGAACTATGTACTGCAACTGTGACTGTTTGTGGAAGTCGCGGTGGCTGAGCGGGCTAGGCGGCTGACTTTGTGTGCTGGCGATTAGGTGCCTGACTCTGAGGGTGCCAGTTCGAATCCCGGATGGGACTCAACCAAAAAAGTACTAGAATTTGTACTTTACTAAGAAAGTGAAATCCCAGATATGACATATGTTGCATGTAACTGCTACTGCTGATGATCTTGTGAATGTCAATAGTGACGAACTGACCGGTGAAAGTCCTCTTGCATTTCTATACAGCCAGTGCAAAAAGCTATGACTGATTTCTTCAAGTGACCATAACTTCATGTACAATTATGAGACATGTTATGTATCCACTGATTTTTGTTTATGTGTACCGTAATCGATTATGTCTGATGCCTACCATGTTCGTTTCTTTTTATGTTTCTTTCTACATATGGCCCGTGGTTCAGATGCCCATATCCGAAAATTCGCTTATCCGGACAATTTCAATGAAAACACAAGTGTTCGGATAAATGGGGCATGACTATATATAGTTATCATGTCTTGTGAGATGAGACTTAGATTAAATTATCCATCTGTCTGCTTCACAGATCAGCTCATAGATCCTTCATTTCTGTTTTGTATTTATTCATTGGTTGTAAGGGAAGATGGATTACCCTGACCATATCTTTATCCCTTGGTTTCCTTTCCACTCAAGCATCCCATGTTAGATCATAGGACTAGATATCCCATCCTGATCAAACACACAATTTATGATCCCACAGGTTCAGAGCCAAAATTATACTGTATGATTCTTTTGGTTATGAATGAAAAATGCAGTGTTAAGGTACCTCTGTGGCAATGAAAACTCTTAAGTTTCTGTAAAAAACCCTTTTTTCTAAATTTGTCTGTGCTTTATTTAGGATCATGGATAAATCCTACCATATGCCATTGTATACAGTAAGATACCAGAACTCGAAGGTCTCCACAACATGCTCAAGAGGGAATTATGATCATGCATATGGAAGAGAAATGGTGGTCATTGGTTCCTGAACTTTCAACTTTTTAAGTTTTATATTGATTGAAATATCATAGTGAAGAGTCATTCAAATTACCAACTTCGTGTTCTTTTATAATTTTGAGAAGTATGTTTATAAATGATTTTCCACGAAAATGCTGTAATTACAATCATAATCCTCAAGGAGTTACGTGTGTTGTGATACTGATGTTGATTTAACTCTTGACTATACATCATCTTCAGATTCTCCTCGACAGTCACCACGGATACAGAAACACAAAGTACAACAGAACAAGGACAAGGAGAGTACCCCCAAACATGACATAGTTGTAGTTGCTGAAGGACAGGCCCCAATCAAAGATCCTGATCCAGAGCTGACAAAACTCAATACCATTCCCGTGTTCTTCCCCATCATGAGAGGCTCGCTTAATGTTCCCACCAGCTCCAGGGACTTGGAGATGCTGGACAAGCTGGATTACAGACAACTGTTGTTCCTGTGTCTCCGATATCAGGAACACCTCAAGCAGTTATCAGAAGCTGTTGCTTTTGATCAGAATGCTTTGTGTATTAGGATTAAAGAGGTAGGTCAGTTCACTTGAAGGAATATGTTTCACTAGTTTCAGCAGTTGAATACTAAAAATGTGATACAACTCTTTTGCAGAATTTGACTTTGCTGAAAGCCAGTGGTTAGTTTGGCATCTGAATCCAAAGATTGTTGCATTAGGCGATACAGGACATTGTATACTGTCAGGGGCTGATCAAGAGGTTGGATGGAGGGGTACGCATCCTTCCTCTTCCTTGAACATTTTTCAGAGGAGCATTTCCCTCAAAGTTTTAGATTTCATGATTAATCTGCACCTCCCTTCTCCAAAATCATGGACTCGCCATTGACTGTTCAGACACTGTTAGTTACCCTCTACATGGACAACACTTGCGAAGAACTACACAAAGTAAGAAAATGTAATTTTGATATAGACATACCATTACCGTAATTATCTCCCCTTGATCATGCTGGTCAAAGCAGTGTTTCTCACTGGAGACAATTAACAGTGGAAGATGATATGAGTTATGTCTCTCCTGCATGAGGAAATTTTGCAGTGCATTATCCAGTATTATCCCAAGACTGAAATACTATTTTGAATTTTGTAAAATTTGTTAAGAACCACGTAGAACATGTTTGGTATGCTTAGGAAATTAACTGATTTGAAACACTCAAAAGAATAATAGGGCTGTAGTAGGTGAATGGTACAAATCATTACTGTGCAATAACTGAACAAGTCCAAAGAGTTTCATCACCTTGCATGCATCACTATTTGAGCTGACAACTGTCTGATTCTGCAACATGTTGAGAATGCACACAAAATTGCATATAGAAGAGGTGATCCTGATGAAACAGTAGAGTGACTTCACTGGAGGTTTAGAAGTTCAGTTCAGTTCAGACTCTGGGTTGTTACAAAAAGTAGACAGATTATTGAAGATGCTTATGTTTTAGATTCACCATACCATCAATGTACTGCACACAGCATTAGCTGAGAGACAGAAGAAGTATAACAAGTATGCTGAACAGTTTAACCGGGTACATGAAACATTATCTGTGCTGAAGAAGATTAGACTCAGGATGGAAGATATTGGTCCCAAAATGGACAGACTGAATAAACTCTTACCTCCTGGTGATCAGTTGGAACCCTTTAACATGAAGCTTCAAAAACCTCAGTCCTGATGGGCTAAGAAGGAAAGGACTTGTAAGTGACTGTGATTTGTCTGTTTCCTGACTGGAAGTGTTCGTCTTTCAGGTTGCACATTAACATTAATGTTGCATGCTTTGTATATTGTGTATTTCAGTGCAATTATTGATCACTTTGAAGATGCCAAATAGTATGTCCTTAAGTACCTGTACTGGTAGTGTAGTTTTGTTCTTATATATTTGTTAAAATGCTTTTGAAAAGTTAGCAAGGTATGTTTGATTTGTAATACTTATAGTATTTGTAACCATAGTAACAATGCCTCACTGTTCACAGAAACATTGTTAGTATGTTTATTACCTGTGTGACAGACATACAGATATATGAGCATAAATTGTATGTAGAAATATGTTGTCAGTTATTTTGATGGTGTCTGTTATTTTGATGACTACAGGGAAAAATAGCTACAGGGAATAATACAAAGTTTGTTGTGACAGCGATATGCTTACCTGCACACACATTGACTGTACCGGTTAGTGTGCACTAATGCCTATGATTGGATTAGGGTAGTTGAGGGCTAAGAACAATTAGCAGACTCTGTGCTTAATCTCACAAGGTTGGAGGATAGAAACACATATTGAGGGAAAAAGCAAAGTGACGAGGAAATGTTTAATTTATTGAGAGAAATTTTTTCGTATGGAGAAGGAAATGTATTGCTTTAAAGTGCTTGTAACCAAAGTCATTTGTGCTAACCATGGCAAACCCAAAGAAAGTCGAGTATGTTACACCACAGAAAGGAGGACAGCAGATACTACTTGATGGCTATAGATACAGACTCAATAACAGACGACAGACGTGTGTACACTTGAAGTGTGTTCATGGAGGCTGCCTTGGTAAGTGCACCACAGTCGGACAGTTTGTTTGAAATCAGTCCCCACACAACCATCCAGAGGAAGACCATGCAGCTCTGAAGTCTGCTTGTGCACTGAGGTGATGGGTACAGACTCAGACAATGCGAATACCGACCATCTATGATGAGGAGATTTCAAGACTTGACCAAAATAAAGCAGCGACAGTCAAGTCCTTCTGTTCAGTGAAGACAGTGGAGACACAAGATGATGCTGCTACTTCCCAAGACGCTGAGCGAGGTGAATCTACCGGACTACTTCAAGGAAACTTCAGATGGACAGCCCTTTCATTGCATGGATGACAGAGACGGCAAGATCATCTTCCACCTGACCATTTTGCAAGACCTTTACATCCTCTACATGAACAGCACATTCACAGTTGTGTGCGAAGAACAGCAGCATTTCCCCTCTTTCCAGTGGCCATGGTTCAGGACACCTGGATCAAGATCATGGACAATGCTCCTGCCATTGCACAGAAGGATACCATCCATGACTATGTCACCAATACCTGGAGGGGAGACCATGCCAAGTTCTGGGTCGGATTATGGAACCCCCACAAAACCTGATGCCTGAGGACGAACAACCATTTTGAGTGTTGGCATTCCCACCTCAACAAGAGAGTGCAGAGAGTTCACCCTAACATTTTCGCCTTGGTGAAAGTGCTGCAGAAGCTAAAGAAAACAGAAAGGAACACGTTGGTGCACTTGTCACACAGCGCTTGTCCCCAACCCCATAAGAGGATCTACTTACGAGACAGAAGGACCAACTAGCAACTGGAATCAAGACCCCCATGACACAAACAGCTTCAGTGACTCTGATTGTCAACAGAAATGTATATTTGTATCTTCGTATAATTGCACATATGTAAATAGTTCATGTTGATTAATGATGCACTGTATTATTTAGAATGTAATGTAATATCAATTAATAATTCAATATTGTGTAATGAAATGTAATTTTGCATGAAGAAATGGAAGTGATATGATTAAATCTTATAAAATGTCAGGTAAAAGTCTGTGGGTGTTATTCCCTGTAGGCATTAGTGCATAATGAAGTGAGACCTACCATTTCAGTGAAAGGGAAGAGGCAGTACAATGTGTAACCACTGGTGCATAAAACTGTTTATTTAAGGCTGTGGGCGTTATTCCCTGTAGGCATTAGTGCATAATGAAGTGAGACCTACCATTTCAGTGAAAGGGTAGAGGCAGTACAATGTGTAAACACTGGTGCATAAAACTGTTTATTTAAGGCTGTGGGCGTTATTCCCTGTAGGCATTAGTGCATAATGAAGTGAGACCTACCATTTCAGTGAAAGGGTAGAGGCAGTACAATGTGTAAACACTGGTGCATAAAACTGTTTATTTAAGGCTGTGGGCGTTATTCCCTGTAGGCATTAGTAGAACTTTATGAACATGATGAAACAGATCTTACACTGTAATTTGAAACCTGAAGTCAAGACTGACTTGTTTTTATTTAGCCTCCAGTTCCGTGTCATATTGACCTCTCAAGAATAATACGAGAAGTATTTATGTCCAGCTGTTTGTACACATTTTTCTCACTGCACCTGGAGTGACTAAAATTACCATGGTTACTGATCAGTTGTTTTGAATCTGGTCACATGTTTCTCTTTTAAAGTATGTACTGAATCTTATCTGGTGTGTTCAGTATTTCACAGCTATTGCACTGCTGATGTAATAATTGGTGATGTGAACTATTATCTAACATTTTATGAATGTGTAGCAACTGGATCACTGACAATTACATTGCCTTTATGGTAAAACAATTCTTTAAACCTGTGTTCATGCGCACATCTGAGAGTAGGTGGAATTTGAAAGATTTATCATCATCATAATGGAAAGGCTGTCTTGCGGTTCTGACGTGATTCATTCAGTTTCATGGTATATGGGTACTGGTATTGACATACATAGGAGTATTGCTATGGGATTTCAGCATTGATCATAAGGTACTATAAGCTACTATCAGATATTATAGAATATATATGTACAGGGATTGTTTAAGGAAATAAAACCTACTTGCACCCAGTGGAATGTTAGATAAGAACTTTGTTGCACCTGACAAAACAGTATGTTCCTGTTGCTCAGTAGAAAATTGCACATAACAAGTGTATGGGACCCCCATTTTTAGTCCAGGACCCCTGAAAATTAGGAGTATGAGTCCCAGGGACCCTCAGATAAGGCCTCAAGGTAAATCTCTGTTTTATGCAATTTCATGACAAAAACATTAACAGTCATTCAGTCACTGTCCAAGCCAGTTTCTCTTTTTTTCCCAGCTAAAGTATTATGTTTCTTGGAAAGCAAAATATTACCATCGAATAGGGAAAAGAATGTATAAATGTGAGGTTGTATTTTGCACATGAATAAACATGAGAAGATCTGAGAGTCCTGATACGTTATATTTTAGTACATCTCACTCACATTATGGTATTTGTGTTTGTCAAGATATAATGGTGGATATCTTATTTTTCTTTGAAGACTTTAATTAGTTGCAAATTATTGACGAGTGTTAATATATCATTATGTTTGATTTATTGGGTGGTTGTACATTCGATATGAAGACTTTCCTCCACACATTCCATTCTGGTCATTGACAAACCATCACTGCCTGGATGCAGGGTGAATGATAATCAGTTACAATTACTCACTGGAACATACTCACATATGTCTTCACCTTCCTGTATTGATTCCATGTAATTAATCAGCTGGTGATTAATGAAAGTAACTGGTCATCATGATCCCCCCTTGTGGGATTCACCTGATATTAGTTACTGGATTGTCTCCTACAGACTAGACTATTTAGGTTGCCAAGATTGTGACAAAGGTACAAGAGGTGTATCCGGTTTGTATCAAAACAGCATAGTGTGCAATAGATGCATATACTCATGTCAGTGTTGTCAGTAGTGTAACTAGTAACATATGTCATATTTGGGATTACACTTTCTTTGTGAAGTACAAATTCTAGTACTTTTCGGTCAACTCCCATACAGGATTCGCACCGGCACCCTCAGAGTCAGGCACCTAATCGCCAGCACACAAAGTCAGCCGCCAAACCCGCTCAACTTCCAACAAAAAAAAACTGTGTAACTAATGTCATCTCCATTGATAGCCCCTGTTCAGGTTAGACAGGGATCCTCATTATTATGTTAAAAGATTTAGCCTGATGAATTAATTAAATCCTACTTGGTGAAAAAATGCAAGCTTTATTTGGAGATGTCATTGTACTGCTCTCCTGTTGAAAGGGTTTGACAGCAGCATTGGGAGGATTAAGGTTATTGCCTTGTTGTGCAAGAAGTATTGTCTATGTAATCACTGGTGTGTGATGCATTCATTGGTGTGTACAAAGACCATATGATAAATTTATATGTTTGCTGGTCTGTGCACGGATGGTTTACCTGTCTCTGGAAGCAGGTAGAGGATTGATTTGTTGGTTAACGACAAAAACTAAGGTGGCTCTATCCTAGTATCTTCAACCAAGTATGTTCATATTCTTGTGTATCTTGACAGCTCTGTGTTGTGCAGGTGTCCAGATGCAATATACATAGATGACATTGAACATTCTGTAAAATCATTTTACTGTACATTTCTTAGTGTTTATTGTTTTAAGCTGAAATACCTAACTGATGTCTGTGTGCAAACAATAAAGACTATTTCTGATTTTACTGACTGTTTAATGAAGACCTTTTAACATAAAGCTGTCTGCAATATCACATCCAAGCAACTGTGGACCATGTGAAGGATCCAGGGCCAACGATTCTCGCCATTGGGGTGAGGACATGCAACCAACTGTGTCACTAAGCATGACCATAAGATTGGTTTGGTCAGCGGTAACTTTCAGCACAGTTGCTGTTTACCTTTCCTAACCATGAATCTCAAAGGGGACATAAAACAACATTGTTAAGTGTCAGACGCAATGTGTAAAATCAGTGATCTGCACTCTAATTGGTTGGTTGGTTCGTTGTACAACACTGGACTCAGCAATGCTCTAGCAATATGGTTCGTAAATAATTGAGCTTGGGCTGGACAATCCTGTGCTCAATAGCATGAGCATCAGTCTACACAGTGCAGTGACATGTCAAACGTCAGTGAGCCTGACCACCCGATCCCATCAGTTCTCTCTCACAACAAGCATAGGTTCTGAAGACCAAATTGTAACCCGGATCTGCACAGGTCTTGCACTTCTGAGGTAATATCACATGGGATGTGCCTAGTAACACCTACCTGATCTTACACTGGACAGGTTTTACACCAGCATTGGTGCATGGTAACCAGTTTGTTGGATGACCATGTGAATGAGCAGGGTTTGACTAACAGAAAGTGTTACTGAACTTGTTTTCTGAGTGAAACCTGATAAATGTGTGTGATACAGAATACATATATCCTGTTAAATTGTTTCAACATGTTGAACACTGAACACTGGAGTCTTTCAACCACAGATCTGCCTGACACAAGCCTCATTATTTACACAAGCTTTGATTAAACAAGATTTGTTTCTTGCGACACAAAACATTCAAATGGTTATTTTTGGTCACACGTTAAGCAGGTCTGTTAATTCAAAGTTTCTGCCCTGTTTTGTACAGTGCTTTAATTTGTTTGATGTCCAGTGTGAGCATATTTGAGTTTTCATTCTGAATCAGCACCTGCAACAAAGACAATAAACTACTGATTGTATTATTCAATCTTTATTGAAATTAATATGGCATTTCATAGCAACTTCATCATGAGTAGTTCGCAGATACAGCCAGCTCCTGTTGTCATGTGAATATTTTCAAATAGTGATAAACATGAACAGGATTTGAACATGTAAAAATAAATCAAAACAAAGGTAAAACATTATGCCTTGATTAGAGCAATGATTAACAAATGATGTTGTGGTGTCAATGTGTTGATGTCACTGCCGATTTCTTTTCAGCAGACAAGCATACTCACAGAATATAACAATACCTTCTATACATAATAAATTACTCCTGGACTGCAGAACTAATACTCAGACAACACAAGCAATTGTTTTCTTCCACTACATCTGGAACATTTACACTTCATATAACCAACTTTTGTGGTCCTGATATTCCCTTAAATTGTCATTATTTTAAAATGAGTGTTCTTTTTGCAGCAAAACTATATACAACTGTTCTACTTTCTCAAGAAAACTCCACGGTTATTTTTACACTGTAACAAATACTACTGCCCTTCCAACACTGATACCTCATCTTCTCAAGGAAAGGGAGGTAACTCACCTTCCCCCCCGATACCTTATCTTTCCAAGGCAAGGGATATTTTATTTTGACATGAAAACTATTTTTCGAACCAAAGCAAGGGAAGTGCGTTGCCAGCCTTAGCTCGCAACCCCATTTGCGCTACAGTTTGCCTGAGCCTCATCTTCCCAATGCAAGAGAGGTCACTGACCATCCCACATTCATACTTCATCTTCTCAAGGCAAGGGAGGTAAGTGATCTTTCCACAGCGACACCTCACCTTCCTAAGGTGTAAGTAATTTTCATTTACACAGCTTTTAGCAATATTTCAGCAATTTCACCGTGGAGGAGATCACAACAGATAATGCATGTCAACATAAATAAAATGTGTATGCTGTTGAATAAAAATAGTCATGAAAATTCAACCAAATACTAATTTGAATACAAAAAGATATATCAAATTAATAAATAAAGTGAAACTCCGAGGTTCTATGGGAAAGTCAGTGGCAAGTTAATAGAGGGGATAACAAAGCAATTCTGATAAGCTTTAAACTCCTATATTCAACATATGACCTCAGTTTCAAGTGTTCATGATGTCAAACATGTTTGTAAGTGAAACAGGGAATGTACTGCTAATATTGACTGACTTCCTGAAGTAACATATGTATCAAGCAAAGCATGTATAAATCAATTTTATCTTTCTAGCAGCAGGCAGTATATGTTGGTTTAAACAAACTGTAAATGGTAGTTGTGGACAGTAATTTTCAATGTGATTTACAAGCTCCAAATTATCATTTACTTTCTTGGTGGTCCTGGAGATGAGAAGGCAAAAGTCTAATAATGTTTCATACAGGCTCAAATCATTCTCCTCAAACAAACTGGACAACCAGAGGTGAGAGTTATAGATACAAAGCACAAAACTGGGTGTGTAACGGTACAAGCACATTTGTTGAAATCATGCATCAAAGTGTATTTTCAGTATATACTGTACATCATTTTTTACATAAATGTATCTGATTTTAGGTGTACCGTATCACCCCTACATAAAACATATGTGAAACAGTCCCAACAATACTAAATAAAAGCATATTTTAAATAGAAATAATTTTTTTAAAAATACTATTGAACTCTGCTCAATAAGTGTGGTAAATAAATAAAAGTGTACAAATCTGTAACATAAAAATGTAAAACATCCCATTCATTTGAGACCAACTGCAGCACAATATTCTGATAATTCCTAGTCCTACAGGAATTGTTCACAATATTGTTAAAATCCAAAACCAAAATGGTAACCATGGTAAATGGACTTGTTATCTCTCATCTTGAACATCTGCCACTCAATGGCATGAAAATCAATGTGAATATACTGATAATTATCTCAAACAGTTTACACACAATATTTACAGATCCGGATACATCAAAACTCATCCCATGTTCCATAAATCCATCATGTCCTCAAATTGTTCAAAAACAAAGAAAATGATTTCATATTTATGAAAAAATAGAGATACTATTTTCATTCCGACCTGTTGAACACAGAATGGAATGAAGAAATACATCATGCTGACTTCTCACCATCACAAGTAGGGAACATTAACAATGAAGTTCACATTATTACAATGGGAACAAGCCATTCTTGCCTGAGCTACCTGACAAGTAACATGCACCATGTCAGATTTAAGACACGACAAATGAATTAAACTTGGTAGCATTATGCATTTGCATCTGATGGTCTTCGCCCCATTCCACAGAGAGATGGTGGCCCTAATGAGATAGCAGCTAGTATATACTTTAATTTTTAGTAATATATAGGCTTACTGTCACATTATATAAGGTTAGAGCTAAGGTGTGGGACTGAATGCCATTGTACAAAGCAGTCTTAGCGCTAAGATGATCATAACTCCCACACCTCCCAAGAGTCCCATAAACTTACAACTGGTGTAGCGCTTTGTACAACGACACAAACTTCCCCCAAATGACCATTGCTCTACAATGACTGCAAGCCTATATAATGTTAAATATTAAAGTACTTATTTCGACATTAGACACTCCATGCTTTCTAGCCATGTTGCCATATGCCATCAACTTTGCTCATGCTATCACAAGAGATTGAGGAATTTTGCCCTTTAGGGTTCATCCCAGCAGTGATGTCAACACACCACACCAAACCCTTCACTGGACCCATGGAGGAAATATAACAAGGTGTGTAAGCAATGGCTCCAGCTTCACAATACTGGCTGTAGAAAATAGGAATGGATGTTGATGTAAAAAATTAACAGCCTTTGAATCCCTGTTTATGCAGTAACTGATACCTAATAAAAAACTATTCATGCACTGTTGAAGCTTGACTAAAGGAAGTTCTCCATATTGATTTTTATCTGGATTGAAGTATGTGATTAATAGATTTGGGTAACAGTTAAAACTTCAAAGAGACCAAAGCTTTTTCATAATCAGAAGAAAACACTGTCCATTGTAAGATTTTCTTGAATGGAGTCCCCCTACCCCAGACAGTACTATGAAAGGTGCCACTATTTGGCTACTGGTGTAAAGTGCTTGTCACACAGAATACTGCAGATCAGTATGCTCATTTGTCTAAAGACTATAACTGGCATCTGTAGGTTGTTAGAGGTAGAGAATTACTGCTTGGAAAGTTGTCTAAAAACCCAAACAAGTATGAAGCAGTTTTATGTACACTAATAACAAATGTATATACATGTATATATAAAACACACACATCCATCCTAAGACTGACATTATTCAGCAAGACAAAAAGAAGCAATGAAACTCTCCTCCTTAAACACCGTCATAAAGATGTCAACTGCCAAAACTATTAGCACATCTACTGTTTACGTTGGAAATAAATCATTCAAAGTTTCTGCCTCAAAATATTACGTTACTGTTTACAAAGCACTTTAATAAGTCTAAAGGTGTTCAAATCAGATATGTTTTGACCAGAGTTGTGTCTCACTGGGTATATGCACAGTGATTACTCAAGCAACCAACTAAAATGGTAAAATGATCAATGATCACAGGCCACCATAATATTACCGGTATGTGAGTGAGAACTGTGTTGGGGTCCTTTTGAATATTCAAAAATCATGGCAAGGGACACAGAAATGAGCTTTGCAACTTGCATCTATGTAAGGAATGGACACCATCAGAATGTATGGTATACATTAAGTTAAAAATATATGTAAATGTATGTTTTTACTTGACATCCTACGTGTGCCTGGAGTGTTGTGATCATGCATCTGATATGTGCTTTGCCAAGACTGCCAAGTCATTGATGGGAGCAATGATGGTGATAATCATCAGATCCTCAAGGACAACTTCCTGTATTACACAACTGAAACAATGCCTTATCATTGAGTTCACTAGCTTCATCACCATGAGTAAGACAGTCATGGAACAACAGGCAAAATACAAGTCTTCCTGTTTGAGGATATGTTTGAATATGAAACATTGTTCCTGACTAAAACCTGAATAGCTTTACTGTTTACAAGTCATGCATTAAGTCATGCAGTGAATACGAAAAGGGCACATTTCATGCTTTGCTTTTTCAGCCCCCACAAAATCATTAAAACACACTTCAAAATCACAAAGTATTTTGCATGGCATATGAAAAAAAAGACTTTTACATGTGACTGTACACATCTAAACAACAGAAAATGTTCCCAATTAGAGTATAATGATCACAAGTCTACAAATCTTCATGTCACACCGTATACATATCCTTGAAAAGCTGACACTTGAAAAAATAGCTTTCTTTATTGCTTTTGAAAATTCAGTATGTAAAAAGGAATATAGGTTACACGTCCAGTGACTTTCTTTATCATTCTCAGTGTGACTTCATTTACGCAAAAAGATGTAAAATACTTTGACATTGCTAAATCATTCTAAAATGAATACAAAAAGAATACAGTCTCAATGTAAAAATGATTACAAAAATAATTCAGTTATCAAGCAATTTTTTATCTGCCAGAAACCTGATATTGCAAGTACTAGATTAGTAATGTCCTCTTAACTCAGCAAGTTGGTAAAAAAGTCAGTACCAAATTCAGCACTGTTCCAATAATAAGTGAGTTCGGTTTTATGCCACATTCAGCAATATTCCATCAATATCATGGCAGGGGACACCAAAAATGGGCTCCACACACTGTATCCACTAGGGGAATCGAACCCAAGTCTTTAGTGTGACGAGCAAATGCTAGACTACTGAACCAAACCGAACCGCCCCTTCGACACTGAAGTACAGAAATAACTCGGCCTGCTAACCTCCCTGTGATGTAACTTATAATACTTAACTGATACTTTCCTCTTGGTACTGGAATCAAGGAATTTTCAAGAAGATTCTGTTACTACCAACATACAAGACCTGTTTCAATAGTGAAAACTGATATGCACTTCTACATTTCAGGTGTAAATAGGCACAAGGTCTGTAAAATATCACAAGCTATTATATTGTAGTATATGATATAACAATGCTAAACTCTGCAAGGTAACTGGTTAAAGATAACATTACAAATATATAGTGATTTGTTCATGATATATGATATGGTAACACAGGGCTCAATTTAGTGCTTTGTTACTTGCACTGGTGCAACCCAACATTACAAAATGTAAACTAGTCATTAGTCTAACTTGCACCAGGTGCAAGTAAATGTTTGAGTGGGTAAGCTCCTGAATAAATATCCAAACAATTCAACAACACATGCCTTTCAATACATATTGCAATATAAGCAGTGGAATTTGGCCTGTGCAACTACATTTTTATGTTAAGTTGCACGTGGTGCAAGTAGGGTAACATCTCTTAAATCGAGCCCTGTAACATGACTCAGCTGTGTCACAATAATAAACACATTAATTGCACAACATCACCTCAGATATCACGATAAACATATAGTCATCTCCCAGAACACAAGTGTAATGTTGACATTTTTTCAATGCATTCTCCATCACAATATTAAAAAAAACTGTTTTGTGTTTACCATTGAATGAACATACCACTCATGGTGTAGAAGCTGATGACACTATCACCGCACTGTGAGATTCCAAACACTTAAATTTGAGGTCAATAGCAGGATTTGTGTGGGAATACAAAATTTTGTATCTCTGGCATAATACGTAACACATGTTAGGAAGTGATGTAAAAATGTGAGCAAAAAGCAATCATCTCCTGGCAGTAACTAAGAACACCAAGGGACGTTTGTTTCTTGTGCCTAGTTTGCCAACATGACTGTGGTTGTAGAAAGTACTTGCCAATGGGTTAAACAATAGGTAGCAAAGTCCCTTACCTGACAGCAGCGTTCTTTTGTAATTAATCCCTCCCTCCCAGTCCCACTGCTGTCTATAGCCACATGGAACTGTATTAGGTCTCCTGACCCACCCTCTCTCCACCCACCCACCACCTGTTCCCAGAATCAAAACCTCTAGAAGTCTGTGGGTCTACAAGTTTGATTTTCATCAAATCTTCAAGGGTTTTTGTCTGCTGTCTACATCTCCAGTCAAGTGGAGATCTATCCTTTGAAAATGACTAGGTAGCAGGTTGTTGCTACTGTGATTTCCTTTCAGGTAGCAAAATAGGATCTTAAATAGCATATTTGCTACCTCAAAGTGTTACATTTGAACCCTGATACTGTAAGTATACTTGTGATAGGCAGTCCATGTGTTAATGTTAATGTGCCTCCTCTTCAGTCACATGCATTATCAGAAGCTGCAACAGCTTGTAGCATTGGGAACCGAAACCAAATCCACTATCGATTATCGAAGGACTTGTGGAAAATGATTATCAATTACAAACAAAATTTACATAAACATTCATAAGTTAATCACTTTTTTAAGGATTTTCCACAGCTTGTTTTGTCAAATAGATGTTTATGGGTTGTTTTTAATAACTAATACTATTATGCAGAAAAAAATGTCTCTGAACGAGACTTCAAGAATGCTGAGGTATGCAAAGCCAGTTTTAGGATGCAATGTACCTTACATCACCGTAGATAAACCTACTTTTGACGACCCACAAAAGTAGTCTGAAGGAAGGAGTAAGTTTCTCAATGGGTTACACTTTCGTAAAACTTTTTGGGGGGCATGCACGGACAAGAAATATTCAGTGACAACTTTGCCAGTAAATATGAACAAATTTAAGTGCAAGACTGTGCTATACACTGTCCAAGATTGAACAATAACAAAGCAACAAAATCCCGATGACACTTTCACTATTGTCACTACAAGTAATTCTCTGGGGAATACTGCTGATAAAAAAATAATATGAAATATAAGTCAGAAACATTTTTGTATCACTACATCATTGCATTAAATTTAAATCATGCCAAAACTCGTTTTCTATCACCATAATTGCAATACCATTCTTACAAACAGTGTTTTCAATATAAACAGACAAGTGGATGGTGTTTTAGTGGTTACTTGGCAACAGGTTTCTGAAACTCAACATCACTGTCACTTTCATCATTCAAGCTGACAAATGTCTGTCCATTTGCACCAGTATGGATCAATCTCTTCATACTCATCTCATCGCCGTCATGGTGATCCACCTTTGTATGACCATAACAGCAAGCGATGACTGCTCCAATAAGAAGCACAATCACAAAGTTCACCCCACAGTGCCACGTAAAGTACAGAGTTGCTATCATCATATGCTCATGGTCATCCTGTTTCCATGGCGTTGCACCTTCTATGGGATTGAACAGAATAAATGCGACCTGCCAAAACCATGTCCCTTGAAGCAGCATAAGGTATGACCTCATCACAGAGGCCAAAATATGATGCCTGAAGCGCATCTCAACAAGGACACTTACGGCACCGGCAAAAATGACATAGACCAAGAAAGTATGAAGCAACACGTCCAACTCTGACCTTCCATGGAGGTGAAACTTGAACAGTAATCCTTCAACCATAAAGGCAATAAAATAGCTGATATATTCTGTATTTGGGGGTATTGGGGCACGGTAGTAATGAAGAATGTCAACAATACCCGTGAAGCCAAAAAAGAAAAACATGGTTGCATGTTGTCCATTGCCAACAGCCACAAATTTTCCATGTCTCATTCCAGTATATATTTCCAAACTGAAACCAACAGAAATCAGGAATATTTTCACAAAGGCTTCAATTGGCAGAACTTTTAAGCGGCTAGGCAGACATGGGCAGCTCATCATTACCCTGGAGGTAAAACGGGTATTTCTCTGCTTGCTGCTGTAGTACAGCTGGTACAAGCGAACCAAGTACCACATGGCAAAGATGATGAAGAACGACCCAGGCAGGGCATGGCCTCCGAAGTTTCCCATGATGCAATGTCACGGTAGACCACCACCTGTTAACAGAGAAACAGTTGTTAGCATTCACGGTTTCCAAACTTAACATATGAAAATTAGACATCACAAAATAAACAAGTAAGAGCACAACAAGAAGGAATGCAATTTCATACCACTGGGAAAAGAATGTTTTATACGGCACAAGGGCTCCAGATGATTTTTCAACATAGAGTATGTATGCCTTATTTTTTCAACATAAGAGAACTTGAAAAAGTTAAGAGTTCATTTAGAGTGCTGAATGGAATTTAATGGCGTGTAAGTAATCTTGTGTTTCGTTTCATATGTGCACCACAACATTGCTACTTTTGTGTAAACAGGTCAGTACACAATAAAGCAATACTCCGACAAATACGTCCGTAAATGATTCTAAGACCATACACCATTGCTGTGGTACGTATCTGCTATAGGTCACCCATATGATCAAGCTTTAAAATCTATCAAGTATTTGGCTGTCAGATTTGTACATGTTTAAAAGGGTGCTGAAATAATAAACACTCAACTCCGCACTTACATGTGTTTCATAAGTGTGTAAATGTGTCCACTGTTTTCATGTGCTTTCTCAAATGTGTAACCAAAACAAATGCTGTCAGTGTAGGACATGGATTTCAATACCCTTTCAATCTCGTATGAACAGGGATAGGTTTGTAATATGATACACGTGTAAATAATTGGTAATGGGTAAATGGGGTGCTACAACACTGACACTAATTTAATATGCATTTAAATTGGTTGGTAATGTAGCTATAACATCAAGTTCTTTAGTGCCAGTCACCATGCTGTAATGTACTGAGATCATTAGGAGCACGTGGTGAAGTGATGATACCCACGACGGAGGACCTACAGTTCAAGGTTCTTTCGTGACCCACACATGATGTCTATTTAAAAGGTTCATATATAGGGTCTATGGGTGAGCATTGAGCATGTTTATCCTTTACAACTTGAAATGCTATGCAAGTGCAGCACAAAGAGTAATAAATATGTGTCAAGTGGATATTTCTGGCAGTTTGACATCCAAATGTTTGGTAACTGTGAGCACATAACCCTTTCTGATGAGTGGGTAATAAAAGCTTTAAAACCTGTCACTATGTTATTGATACTTACAAACATATTTAATTATGAGATGCCAATTTACAACATATATATATACAAAAACATATTTAATTATGTGATGCCAATTTACAACATATATATACACAAAACATATTTAATTATGTGATGCCAATTTACAACACATATATACACAAAACATATTTAATTATGTGATGCCAATTTACAACATATATATATACACAAAACATATTTAATTATGTGATGCCAATTTACAACATATATATACACAAAACATATTTAATTATGTGATGCCAATTTACAACATATATATACACAAAACATATTTAATTATGTGATGCCAATTTACAACATATATATACACAAAACATACACATATACTAAAACAGCATCATAACAGGCAAACTCTACATGACATTAGATTTCTTAAAACTATTACTGTATTAAAATATTAAACATACCAAATGTGTTGAGATATATACGAGCGCACAAAAATATTCAATTAGACATGTGAACATGACAATGTCTGTACATTTCTAAAAGGAGTAATTGAAGTGGCTTACATGATATATTATTACTTATAAACGATAATAGTTTCTCAATTAGTAATAGTTGGAGAAAACATGGTTCCACATATTCTACATTGTTATTAATTAGAGAAATCCTAACGTAAACTAGAGCAAAAGGGACTACTAGCAATAGAGTGAACTTCATCCTCATGGGTATTACATATACACAGTTTACAAGTTCTAGCTTCCAGTGGAATATTTGGTCAAGCAAATCTACCCAACTCAGTTTATGTGGCAGACATAACTTACACAACATGCTGCCATGTGATCTCTCTAAGTATGGACATAGGTGTCAGTTCATAGAGTTGACTTAAAAGGACAACAGGCATGAAGCTTGTTACCGTTACAGTGCCCACTGCCATTCCGTAACTGATGCAATCATTTTTGTTGGTGTATGGATTGTAATAAATTCGTCAAATTGACAACATCTGAATGTGTGATATTCAATATATGATGGTGTGTATATTATAAACAGTATTATATCTGGATCTTCTATAGCTTCGGGACCATCTGTTGAATTCACTGATTAATCTCGTATTTTCAACAAAATGCACATGACGCAAAACCGTATGATTTCAATTTTTAATTTTACTTGTGGTGAAGACCAACCCATATTGCCTTGAACCACATGAGTTGGTGTTGTTCAACCTACAGCAAGTAAAACACAATAAGCTTGGTTTTGTACAGCGTTGAGACAGTGTTGACTTTTGGTTCCCCAGATTGCAGCACCAGAAAACGAAATGGGTTGTGCTAAGCTTTCAAAAAGGGTATTAAACACCACCAGCAGATTTAGATTTCCACATGATTACAGTCAATATGCGACTAACATATTTAGCTATTTCATTAATATGTCAACATGTCAGTGAGCCTGACCATCCGATTCTGTTAGTCATGGTTACTGGTGACCAATTCTAATCCAGATTTCATGTATCATTTGGTGAGATCCAAAGGCTGGAAGACCTAACGTAACGTGACAAACTATAAAGACAGACTTCCTCACACCCTTATTACTGAACTTCGCCCCACTTCCCTACACCCAGTTTGAAAGAGAGGCTTGGAATGCAAGGACATAACAGATATCACAAGCAAACAGTCACTCAAGTGAAACAGAGTGAAGGATCGTACTTATCTCAAAGGGAATCAACAATTCATCTTTGAAGGCACTGCAGTATTGATCAGTATTTTCTCCAAAGATTCAAAATGTGCTTACTGCTTTGTCCTTTCAAGTACACCACAGCTTACACTGTTCACTTACACTGTTCACTTACACTGTTCACTTACACTGTTCACTTACACTGTTCACTTACACTGTTTTTCTTCACACTTCTCCTCAATGAAATGAGCCTAGCAATTCTGTTAGTGATGTCCAATGACCTGGACACCTGATACATCCATTTAGCAGTAACCGTACACTAACTATAAATCCTGCTGTCGCTGAGTAAATCATGACAACAAAGCAGGAAAAAGTGCAAGTGTCCATGCATAAATACGACACATCTTTATAAAGTCATACTGCATTATGTTGTCATGTTGCCAACTTCATCAGATGTAAACAATTATGTGTTTAACCAGCAAAGACTTAAGTCAATATACATGTACGTCTATGTTCACTCATGCATGCTGTGCCTTGTTTAAGAAAGCTAATTAAACTCAGTCACCTTCTGTCTTAGCTTGCCCTGAGGCAAGGTTCAGCTTCAAATCCAGATCCGTTTATTATAGTTGCTTACAATGTACACAGCTGGGAAAATGTTGCCACAGGACACTACTTGTTGCTTACAATGTACACAGCTGGGAAAATGTTGCCACAGGACACTACTTGTTTCTTTATATGCATCTGTATGAATGGTAGGCATACTTTAACAGACATGGCTGAAAATGAAGGAGGCAATTAGGTGTGCCCTCTGGCACCTCACCTGTTCAGGTAAGTGTGGCTTGTCTGCTTTACACAGTAATTCTGATAAAAGGCTGTAAACATTCAATCACAAGTCTTTTTTTGTTTTGTATGTGAGTTCAAACTGTGATTCACACACACACACACTGGTATCATGAACTGTTATATTTAACAGTACTTTTCGTTACAGTCCACTACTGAGTCTAACAAAACCTTATGGGAGGTCGCGTCATGTAACTTCTGGGATTGACCAATCAGAACACAGCTTACCAAATCGCGAAAGTGAACATTAGTACATACCTTTTGAACTTTATATCTCAAAAAGGTTAATACCCGAAAGATTCTGAATGCCATTTAGCGTACACTCGCTTCAGGGTGATGCATACCGTGTACGTAAAGCAATGACAACGGTGATTAAACAGTTGCTGAAAATAGTGTTATTGGCAATATTCAAGGATGTCAGCTTGCAGAAATATCAGGTAATGGTAACTATGTTAACAGAAACCCCAAAGCGAATATACTGCAGGTCAAATAACTATGGTATATGCATATTTTTGTTTGGGGAGAGATCTGTGTCAGTGACCTGAATATTTTGAAAGTCCCTCCGATCCCAAAATAGTAGCCGTTGTCTGATTGGTTATATCTATTTATCCATCTCGCTATTGATTACCTGACGCAACCTTCTACTAGGTTTTGTGGTGGAGTGTAAACGAAATACACTGAGACTACGTTTATTTAGACTGATAAATATGTGGTCCAAATCTTTGGCACGTGAAATGTTTATAACAAACCTGAATCCTTTCAAAACAGATAGTTTCTTCAAATGTTGCTGTTTTAAGGTAATTTTAAAAAAAAAAAAAAGATCAGAATCTAAGCAAGCAAAACGCACACAAAATGTTGCTTGCGCATTTTGTTGATTTTTTTTACTTGAAAAACGCCGGTTTCTGCTTTAACGTGACCACTGACAGGTAGTTAACCTTAAGCTCACACTTGGTGCCTCAGAACATAAATGGTTTTGATAAAAACAAATCATTCCATTGACACTGAAAAAGAGCCCCAGGTATATAGCAGATTCAGAATCTGAAGAATTCTAGACTTGCTTTACACAAAGGTAATAACATGTGGTTCAGGGACCGTGAGACAGTTTGTTTGTAACACCACATTCAACAATACTCCAGGCATGTGGCTGCAGTCTGTGATTAATACAGCATGGACCAGACAATCCAGTGAGACAATCCTAATCTTTACAGCTATGTTACTAGAATCAGGTGTGCTGTGCAGGTAAGATAGAGGGATAGTAAGTATGCTTGTCAGAAATGACACCAAAATAGCACAAGTCCCATCTCAACTAAACAGAATGTGCCAAGCTGTGGAAATGGTGCATAGTTTTCAAGATCCATGGAAACATGAATGAATGAGACAATCCAGTCGTTGACCCGGAATCCACTAAATTGCCCAGCAAAGACTGCAGTGAGTTTATTATTATGCCACACTCTGCAATATTCCTGCTATATGGCGGCGGTCTGTAAATAATTGAGTCTGAATCAGACAATCCAGTTGTAAACAGCATAAGCATCCATTTATCCAACTGGGAACTGATGACATGTGTCAACCAAGTCAGCTAGCCTGACCACCCGATCCTGTTAGCCCCCTCTTATCACAAGCATAGTCGCCTTTTGTGGCAAGCATGTGTTACTGAAGACCTATTCTACCCCAGATCTTCTTGGGTTGGCATGAGGTCATGGCCACTGGTGGTCAGCCAGATCAGGGTAACCCATACTGGGTCTTGCATAGTGACTCCTTACTTAGATAACACACTGGTCACAGTGGATTGTTAGCGCTGACTGGGATAACTCTGTGTGTCAGGTATCACCCTGGGGTGTTGGTGTGTTGTGTTCTGTATGTACCGCATATCCTAGTGCTAAGGTATAACATAGCTGACTGGTCAGATCACTCCGACATAGATGGATTAAATGTTATACCAGTCAAGTTTACTTTAACTCTGGCAACAACAAACAAGAGTCATCAAGAGATGACATATCCCCTCTGGCCCCCACATATTTGAAAGGACAAATCATCTGACGGTTACTTTAACTCCAGCTTGATGTTTTTTTCACGAGTAAGTGCAAAACATTTCTGTCTAATATATATTAAGTTCTGCTGAAAGATATGGACTGCTTTTCGTGTTGTGCTCTGGAAATGAAACCCACCCCTCCCTTTTGAAACTAAGTCCCAAACGTTTCCATGGAAACTGAGAAAAATATATATGACAAAATTCTGTAAACAGCAAAAGGCACTTTTTCAGGCTCTGTTGGATATATCTACCAAGTTGCCACAGGACAAGAAAAAGAATGATTACGTTCAGACAGACGAACAAGGCACTGACTATATCCCCCTGCTATACATGCCAGGGGGTTAAAAATAGATATAGCAAGTTTTTTTAAAATTCTTATATTCTAAAAATTTATTCCAGGCAAATTAATTGAGAGATCAATCCTAAATTTAATGAAATAAATTGTTTCAATATTTTGTCAGACACTGACCTGCAATCCATAGAAAATTAGTTTTAGTTTGATTTATCCTGGACTGTTGAATGAAACCTCAGAAAGATAATAACACATCAAAATGAATATTAAACAGCTATTATCTCAAAACCTTTAATGTCCTGTGTGTCTAAGGTTGAGGTGTGGTTTGGGTGTGTCACAGAAACTCCTATCTGCTAAAGTCACTCAGGTGCACAAATATGTCTTATTATAAACACTGCTGCACTTAAACGTAAAGACCTCTTTGTTTGTTTTAATGAATTTCACATTATTCCTCTGAAAACAAGAAATCACTACCCGATGTCACAGGACCTGCTATAATTGCGTTTGTTTAAGTAGGCCACATAGAAAAATATTCTTCTTTCTCATTACCGCCCAACCAAACAATTCGACCTGACCCTAAGATTTTTCACATTTTTTACACCACAGAAAATGCAACTTTGACTACATTAGTCGCCTCTGATAACAAACATGTTCCCATACCTTTTGATGATCCAATCCAAAAACATCCTTAAAACCTACTGGTTTACATTGTCGGTAATATACTGGTTATTTTAGCTGTCCTTTGCTGACAGGCTTTCATCATTTACCTTTATTTTGAACTTGTAAATTTTAGTCACAATGAGTCCGAAATAATGCTGAAGTGACAGAACTAAAATCTTCTAATGACATGGATTTCCTGATCACTATCATGATTGCAAGAATAGTTCAGCTTCATTTGCCCTGCACACAACCCACAAACTATGTTATCATCCAAACAAGATTTCCTATTATGTCCAGTGACTTTCAAAATGGCCATGCCCACCTTAGGCTGTGAGTCTGAGAGTGCAACCAATAAACAGTTTGATGGGGTGCAAAGATTAGGGTTTATTTTCCATTAAATAAATCATGATGATGATTATTTTTAGACGTGTCGTATGGCACATTGAAAATAATTCATCCATGCCATTTCAAAGTTTGCCATCCCAAGCCTATTCTGAACCCCATAGTGTCTGAAAAAAAGTATATTTGATAAACAAAACAATCTATTTCATCAGATGTCCGTGTAGTTTCACTAACAAATGGATAATTTACGAGTATGCTACACATTCAAAACTCAACTTGTACTTGAACATTATATGTCCAACTTGCTGCCTGGGAAACAATTTATCAATACCTGGCCAGCAAACAAAACCACATCCGAGAATGTGCAGACAAAGTTTAATGAATAATGAATGGTTCAGGGAGTTTGTTTCCACCCTGATGTCCCTGCAATACTATGTGCGGGTGTGGATAGATATGAGCTTCAGTCTCAAACATGAAACTGAAACAATGACCATATGGAATACTAGCATTGCTAACTAAATCATCAGCATTCACATCGGTAAGATTGGCTATGCTTATCGTTGCATCATTCAAGTCACGCACAATTACAAAACATGAACAAAATACAAGTATGATCAAATGTGATCTGCATCCAAACAATATTTGCAATGAAAATGAATTTCTATTACTGGACTCATATCTGACATACTTTTCTGCAGCATTTGTTGACCATATTGCTCAAAGTTTTGTCCCTGTAGTTTCAGAAATATATGAGCATAGGTATAGAGGAGGACTGTTGTCTGTTTGTTATTTGATGATGCACTCAGCATGATTCCAGCTTTTGGAATCTGGAACAATCTGAAACAATTGAGTCTGAACCACACAATCCAGTGATCAACAGCATGAATCTACACAAATGGGATGCAATGATAAGTTTCAACCAAGTCAAAGAGCCTGACCATTCAATCCCTTTGGTCACCTCTCGCAGATGTGGGTTGTGGATGACCAATTCTGACCAGGATCTTAACGGGTCTGGAGGAAGGTTATGGGTGTTCAATGTATGACACCATATTCTGCAATATTTCTGCTTGCAGTGGCCTGTACATCATGAACGTCCTACACCTTTTGTCAAAGGTCAGGAGATCAGGACTAGCCAAGTGGTTACAGCGTTCACCAAAGATCTGGATTTGATTCCCCACATGGATACAATGTGTGAATCCCATTTCTGGTGTCCCCCAACATGATATTGCTGGGATATTGCCAAAAGGAGTGTAAAACCATACTCACTCACTCACTCAAACAAGTCACTAAGTCTGACCATTCAATCAACTTAGAGCCCTTATGACAAGGGTGCTGGGGCATATTCCTGCCCCTCATCCCAATGTTTTGTTTGTATAAGTTCAGTTACTTCTAATGTATAATATATGATACATGTTCAATAATATCCAGGGCTCCACACAATTTTTCACCATCAGAGTATGTGCTCGTATTTTTCCAATATAGTGTCATTGCCACTCTTGTGTTAACAGGTCAATAAACAATAAAATAGTACTTTTTCATACAGATACGTGTCTGAATGATTCTAAGACTGTACACCAATGCTGTGGTGGATATCTGCTACGTTTTCGATTGTTTCCCCTACATATCATGCATGTTTCATATCTGTACATACACTGATACAACCCTTATCTTGAACCCTGAATATATAAAGTATAGCAGTTTTCAGTCTATGTCTACTAGCATCAATGACAGCTTCAATAACAGCTGTGACATAAACCACAAAGGGTATTTGATATCACACTTGCAGGTCTGATATACTCACAAAACACTAAATGGTGTTGCATGTTTTCATTGCAATACTCGACATTTTATTAATTTTCCAAAATTGATTTGGAATATGGTGAGTAATTTTCAAGTGGAAAATGTACCTCTGATAGTGAGTTTCACAAGTTGCTTTGCTACAAGTCAGCGTTTGAAATACCTGTGTGTCTGACGCCTGGGATGGGTTATTTTCAACAGAGACAACCAGATTCTCAAATTCACCTGCCTGACAGGTTAAAATTTAGACACCTATATAAAGATATTCATCATGTATCGGGGTAATAAATCACTTTTAATTTACAAAGTCCTACTGGATGGTAAACTATGTCAATTGTCAAACCTAAATTATTTGTGGACTGGTAAGTTTTGGTCAGGGCTGGCAAGTTTACATCTAGCTTGCCACAATAGGCAACTATGCTTGTCGCAAGAGGTAAAACAGGATCTGTCAGGCTCACTGGCACATCATCAGATCCCAAATGAGCTGATTCATGCCATGCTGTTGATCACTGGTCCACTCCAGACTCAATTATTTACCGACTGCTGTCATATAGCTGGAATGATGCTGAGGGGGTGTAAAACTAAAGTCATTCACAATTACACTCTAACCTGCCCTGTGAACAAACTATCACCTGTTGAATTTATTATCTCCAGACTCTGATGCCATGAATAATAAACTCTCAAGACATTAAGAAGAAGAGAACCTGACAGAATATTCTCTGAACATGTTTCAAAAGCATGTTTTGCATGAATGTGTTTTACAAGGTACATATGTTCACATCCCGTATGTGAACATATTCCAGGGATGCAAACAAAATATATATATACAGTTGAGCATCATTGTGTTGGAAATTAGATAACTTGTTATCTCGGTTGTCTCGCTATAACATCTTGGTCCATTATTTAAGCTCTTTTAACTAAATACAGATGTTCAGGATAGCTCGATTTAATTTCTTGATTTCAACAGACAAAATTACACTTTTGACTCGATATCTGCAAAGAAACTTGATATTCACTTAACCTTCATAGGCAACTATCCCTCTGAACTGAGATTGTTTCCACACGATCCACCATGAATGAAATGGATCTGGTAGTGTAAGCTAATTAGGGCTAACAGAGTTGAAGGTGTCACTTGATTGTTATTTAATTAAGATTAACTAAGATGGAATTAATTAGAAAGTACTCACTTACAACAAAAGCTACTGATTATAGTTTTGAATCAAAACATATTGAGAATCCAAAAAGGGTTTGGTGTAGTCACATTGAAAGCATGTGATTGTTGAGTTGTTTCTAAGTAATACATGATGCTAAGCCCCAGAGGGATGTCTCGAAGTTGGAATAACTAGATAGTTTTTCTTCATCCCATGAATATTGAGACATTGATGCTTGACTGTATTAGCACATACCATAATATTTTTAATACCAAGTTTGGGGTAAGCAATATAAACTTCCTGTTTAAACATAATTGCTTCACATTAAATCACAGTGTCCTCTACTCTGATTCGCTACTCTGAAGGACTCCATAACTTAATGACAGGACCTCTGATGTCTGTATATGAGGGTACTGCTGACACCTAGTTTTGTACTGCAACAAAACACCATGAGCCTTCATCAATCAGCAGGTGTCATCCTATGGCAAGGTGTTCCAACTTCGTTGAGTAGCATTACAGAAGTTGGGACGTACAATATTGAACAAAATTTATGGAGGATATTTTCCATTATTATTGTGAGTGCGTATTCTTATACGTCACTCCCTCTTGACAATGGTACAAGCATCTAGACAAACGTCGCACTCCCGAAATGAAAGCAGTGGTTTGCTAACAGTGCAAGAATCTGTATCGAAATGTGTCACTCCCAAAATAAAAGAAGCTGCTTGATTACAGTACAGGAATCTGTATTGAAATGTATCACTCATGAAATAAAACAAGTAGCTTGATAACGGTACAAGAATCTGTATCGAAATGTCTCACTCCCGAAATAGAAGTTGCTTTATAACAGTACAAAAATCTGTATTGAAATGTCTCCCTCAAGAAATATAAGATGATGATTGGCAACAGTACAAGAATCTGTGTCGAAATGTCTCACTCGTGAAATAAAAGATGATGATTGGCAACAGTACAAGAATCGGTATTGAAACGTCGCACTCACAAAATTAAAGGAGTTGCTATCCATAAAGTCTGTTGAAATATTAAACTGGTGTTGTCAGGTTCACAGGTTCTGTGTCAGTTTACCACTGCAGGGAAGGGATGATGCTGGATCAAAGATGCTACAACTTTTGTGTAAGTAATTCATACATGGTACCAACAAACCATGAATTATTACCAGATGAATCACTCATCCAATAGTCATATAACTCTGGAATACATCCCAAACACCACTGATCACATTTGTGCTGTTTCAGAGAACCTGTTGAGAAAGTTCTAGCAGGTTATCACTCACAAACCATCTCACCTTCCTGGTTGCTCATTCACTGCTAAAGGAACAGAGGCATGGTTAAACTATGTCTCTTGTAGACATACACAGAAAGTTGTATGCTTCTTTCGAAGGTAATACTGTCTGATATGTGCCTCTTTGTGGCAGTGTTATCCGAGCTTGGTTAAATCTTACCACCATGTTAAATGTTCAAAATATCATTTTTGTTTTGAAGAACACTACCCACCATATGCCACTGAAGAAAATGATGTCTGCCTCGCAACTGGATGTTGGAAATCATACAAACATACTCTGACAATCTTAAAACTAATATGAAATTGGTTAGTTACTTTTAAGTTGAGTGTGTGAATGACTCAATGTACAAAATAGTTTAAACAATGCAGTGAAAGTTGGTAAAATAAATCTGTACACACTGAACTCAAAAACAGCTAATCAAACAGTTTTCGAACACTGGGCACAGTGGAAGCCATACCATGGCAGCAGGTAATATTTTTTCTGGTTGTCACCCTCCTGGGATGACACGGAAACCGGTTACCTCATCAATGGCCAATGAATTTATGGCATTTTACATGAAGGTAAGACAAATGGTTCAATGCATATGGCAAATGTGAGTCAAGTAGGCACATATGTAGACAATGAATGCAGAAGAAATATTCACAGGGTCCTCAGACATGCACAATGTTATTGACAGTACCAACAACACATCTCTGACTTTGCCAAGTGTTTGGGTTTTTTCTTTCACTGCAGTCGTATGCATCATTTACACTACCATCCACATGATCAATGATTCATTCCAGGGTCTGAAAAAAATTATCAAAATGAGCAGTTCTCTACACCTTTAACTTTGCAGGACTCTCTGCAAGGACAGTTAAAAATAATAATTAAGGGACCCCAGGACGCGATGTTTGTGAGTCAAATTCAAGCCCTGCATGCCATTAGCATGTACTTCAGGGTATTGTAGGACAGAAAACCCAGAAACTCACAGGGCTCAAGTTGCCAACCATGATCACCCATCTTCACTCAGTAATCAACCACAAGTTAGTCTGTTCAAAATTGCCTCTGTTCACCCAGCAGAATTGTATCTGACGGGATAATTCATAGGATTATAACCTTCTTGCGCCAAACAAGCAGTCTAGTTATCCAGGGTAATAATGTGTTAGTGCTTTGAGCATGCACTAATGGCCATTATTATTATTATCACTAAGTCAGTTTGTAACCTTTCTTAGTCTACAGGATGGCATGCCATTGTTTAACATTTATGGAGTAGTGCAGTGGGTGAGCTGTCTAAGTTGCCAGGCTAGTGATCCAGTGAGGTTGAGGTGCCAGAAATTGAGTCCATCTGTGACCGGCTGTAAAACCTTGTCAACTTTGTGCCCAGATTTGTTCCATGTTGTCACAACCCCTAGTGTACAGTACACAACCCTGTCCACTCAAAAGAACCCACGTATCTGTTGGTATATGTCCAGATGGTGGCCACATGAATACCTGTAAACACCTTGTGGGTACAGCAACGTGCAGTGAATATGACACATAT
Source organism: Haliotis asinina (assembly GCF_037392515.1). NCBI lineage: Eukaryota > Metazoa > Mollusca > Gastropoda > Lepetellida > Haliotidae > Haliotis > Haliotis asinina. Next base: position 33,749,682 of record NC_090285.1, read on the forward strand.
CACGAATATTAGGGTAACGACTATGAATAATTTTTCATAAATATAATATTGTAGTTACGTGATTGATGCACAATATGGAACCCCCATGTTGACTGTTAATTTGTCGTAGTAATACATAGTGATCTTACAGGACACTCAAATTTGGCATGTTATAGACTACCAGTTATGGTCCACTCGACCATGTGCAGCCATTGCAAACTAACATGACTTGCACTACTGCTATTCTTGCACATATTCCATTTTTGCATGTCTCACTTTAACAAGGGATAAAGGAAAACATGCTCAGATACAAAAAAATTGTAAATCTTCATTCATACTCGGTTCTGGTGATCAAGAATAACAAATTGTATTCCTGAAAGGTTCGATTTACTGAACATGTGAGTTTATCGTAACAGCCCAGATAACAAGGTATTTATATTGCAATCTAGATTTATATAAACCATAGCTTCTAATCTAGCCAAGCTGGCAATTCATATTTTCCATTCTGTGAGGGAAATACATGAAGAGCACCTGGGCTGTTGGCTTTGCTATCCACAGTCCTTTTATTTTTGTTTCCAGAATTACATCATGCATGAACCATAGGTACAACCTTGCACTTGAAAGCCATTTCATGCATGAAGCCATCAACGCACTAGTCCGGGAACAACCATACATGCTCGGTCATGACTTCCGTCAGTAAGGACACTGAATTGAAAGATCATATCTCTCTATCACCTAAATGGACTGTCACCTACAAGCTCACACAGTTACCCTAAAAAATCTCCACTCTATTAGCGAAGATGTTGTTTTTTATGGAGAAGCATGTACCATATGAATGACTCTCCTAAAATTTACGTACAAAGCAAGTGGCCCTATCTGCATGTTAATGTGCATAAATTCAATGAACAACATCCACCCTTACTACCAGCTACATACATAAAATTGATTACCCCTTCCCCAATCCAAATGGGTGACCATCCCTTAAAATCACAATCAATCCTCCCGGACATAAAATAATGAAGATTCCCTTACAAATGTTGCTTGAAAACAAGATGGTGTACATATAGATTAAAAAAAAATAAATAAGAAAAGTAGAAAACTGGTCACATGTTTATTCTGCGAATGAGAAAATCAGACATAGGTGTTGCCCTCAACTTCCTCAAAGCATAGCAAGTCAGTAGAACTTTGTTTACAAGTACAGTGGGATAATATGGATTATTCAGTTCCAAGGTAAAACAATAACAACACCTAATAGTCAGTGATCTTTCCTTGACTCGACTGATTGGCATCTGTCAGCAAGTCAACAAACTTGCCGTCAGGGATCACTGCTTCATTTACCGGAGAGCAACCTGTGATAAAATATTACAGTGAGGCGTTGATACAACAAACCAACCAGGGGCTCATTTCACAGAGCACTCTGATGATCACAGGTCACTACGGTAACCACAGAGCATGTTAAGAATGAAAGAAAGAAAGACCCCCTCAGCATAGCGTATTCATGCCTTGACAGTATAGATAGATACTGCTGATATTTTTATTCAAGTACACAGGACCGCATCGTCGCTGTCGACTACGTTCATTTATTCTCTGAACACGTTACAAAAGCGGTGATTGTTTTAAGAATAGTTTCACTTGAATATTAAAGAAATTAGGTTCTATAATTACCAAATGACAAATCACGCCACACTGCTGCGACGAACACTGCTATGTGATGGGTCCGGTAACTTCAGCAAATATGTGTGTGTGTGTGCGGGGGCAGGGGGAGGGGGAGGGGAGGGATCCTGAAGTAAATGTTAAAATAGACACATAAAGACTCTTTATGCTGAATTGCTTCTGGAGCAGAGTGAACTCCTTCACCATTGACATTCTGCGTGATGAGAACGCGCATATATGCAACACCATCGCTCTACAGTAGCAGACAATCTCCTGTTTCATTCACAACTCAAAGCTATCTGGCCAGTTGGAAGCACCTCCGCAAACAGGTGTTTCTCGACAAACTGCTTATATTCATGAACACTCTGCACACAACACAGTCACACGCACGGCAAGTACTTACCACAACCACTATCCAGTTCCCCGACACCGGATTGCCGTCACGTTCAAATAAGAATACAGCCCGCTTCTCAGCAGAGATTCGCGTCGACTGCTCTCACCGCGCCGCCATAGATCACGTGACTTCATGTGACCCAACCTGACGGCATCGATCTGTTGTTGGTACTATCACTCAGCAAGCAAACCGACGGGACAAGTACAATTAGATTCTGACAAACCAGCACGATGCAGTTAAACGACTGACTATTTCCGAAAAACGTAACAGAAATGTATCGCGAGATAGTTCCATACTGGAAATGTCGTGGATAGTTCCATATTGGAAATGTTCATGTCACTGAATGACACGTGCTGTGAGCCGGCGGAGTAGTCTACTTATCGCAGTGTTGTTGTTTATAGATCTACCCTCCTTCAATGTTTTTAGCATGGAAATTATCGTTCGGAAATGTGCTGTCGTGAAAATAAAGAGATGCCAGCAGGATCTGTGTGGTGATTTCGTGTTTGCCTTCAGCATAAATGTCACGCTTGAGAGCACTTCTTACTGGGCGGATGCAGGATTTTGAGGAATGGGGAGCACATAAGTTTTGAAGCACCCCCTCTGGCTCCACCCCCGTACTACATACAAGGGAGAAAAAAACGTGTTTTATGAGTAACATTTTTATTAATTAATTATTGCTAATCTGATCCCAATGAAAATGCACTAATTTTAAACTGACTATATTGTTTTATTGGAAGAAGAATATGTTTCGAAAAGAATATTAATTTTAAGTAGATGACGATAATCAGTCCTAGCATGGGATGCACCCAGTGTTGTCATGCACATTGTGTTTCATGTGTTCTAGTTTTCATCAGCATTGTGCCACGATCTAGTCTGATCAGTTCGTTTTTAGTAACTCGCGTTTTTACAATTCAAAGTAACCCACCGTTTTTTATTTGTTTGCTTGCCCTTACCATGCTAATTTAAATAGTTCTTAAAACATTAGAACATTTTCATTAAATCTTTCTAAACCGTCATGGGTGCATTCACATCGGAATATGACCAGGATTTGGTAATTTCATTTATTTTCACTACGGATTTAGATATTGTACAATTTTAGACATGTACCACATTTACCCGCGCCATCGCACACGTTGCAAGTGGGACTCCGACAATGAAATTATCAGTTTCTCAAGCAAGGGAGACCCTCTCGCTCATACCCAAATGATAAATAGCTACATGCCATCCTATGTACAAAAACAATAAATGAGATGGAGTCTGTGTCATCATGACCTCTCTCTACACAATTAGGAAAATAAGGCTCTGAGTGAATTATGCATAATGTGTTCTCGTGATTCAGATATTGTACTTTGTTTATTTTAATATTTGTTTACTTTTACAACTGCCACCAGTTTTCTCTTCCTTTGCTATGTTTGTACGCTAGCTTGTATACCTGAGATGCATTAACTCTTGAAACAGTTTACTTTAATTTTCCTCCCTTCATTTAATATCTCATGTACCTTTACTGTGCAGCAGAAGGGATATGCGCTTCAGTTGTATGTTTTGTACATTGTATGTATTCAGTCGTATGTATTGTGCATATTTCTTTCTGCACATTTCCATACTTTGGGGCTCTGAAATGTGCTTCGTTTCCCATGGAAATTCCATGTTCCGTCAGACGCTGGTATTACTGCTGTATGAGTACATCTCGCACAACGATGGAAAGGACTGAGCCTCATGCTTTCAATCACTAGTTTCGGTATGCGTTTTGCATTGAGAATATATATACAAATCTGTACAACAATGACCAGTATTACTGGATAGGCGAGATATCAAGGTCATATTAATACGAAATATACCGAATGTAGTGACATAGGTAGATAGATAGATAGATAGATAGATAGATAGATAGATAGATAGATGCCACTTGTGCACTATAAGGCTGTGTTTATCGTACATGGGGTTGGGGATTGAAAGGGATTTGTGTGTTTGAATTAATGACTCGGTCGTTAGCCAAATATTGTTTACGTAAAATTTCAAATGTTTACAGGTACATGCTTCATTTGTCAGCATTCCACCGATTCAATGAGGGCCTCCATATAACGGACAGCGAACCAAAAAACCCCGTGACTAGTATTAAGTGCAATGACATAGAACGCGTGACTATCGACGCGATCACTCTATTTTACGGAGATAATTATAAACTGTGAGTTAACGTTCGTACAGCGCTGCATTTAAGCAAATAGCATTTTATTTGCCAGTTATCGACCTGACACGACTAAGCATTATTGAATATATTCCTCCCATGTCTGACTCACAGAAGAAAACCAGTCTGGACGTGCAAAGAGCAAAGGCATGCATTTTATTTGTGTGACAATTATGATTCATCGATCGGATAAGATCGCTCAAACAAATCAATGAAAAACATTTGTTCCCTGTTTCGGTGCAAGGAGCTGAACTCAGATAAAGTTCCATGAATGTGAATCTTACAAACAGAATTTTACTCGCTCACACCTTAGTATAGGCTGATAACACATTTGAAAAAAAAAACCCTGAAAATTGATTTCTTGCCAACACAGAGGCGGTTTATCACTACCATTTCTGAAAGGTTCAGAAATCATTATAAACCACCGCAGATTTCAAGCTTTTAATCGTTGTCTCAGATTTCGTGAAATTTAATTATGTTCACAGCCTCAACATCACTTGTTTAGCTAATGGTGTCATTATTTAAACATATTTCTAGTTTCGAGTTTAGTTCGAGTTAAGTTTAGTTCTATGCCGCTGTCAGCAATGTTACAGCAATATCACAACGGAGGAGACCAGAAATGGGCACAATGGAGTGAGTGAGTGAGTTGAGTTTTACGCCACACTCAGCAATATTACAGCTATATGGCGGCGGTCTGTAAATAATCGAGTCTGGACCAGACAATCCAGTGATCAACAACATGAGCATCGATCTGCGCAATTGGGAACCGATGACATGCGTCAACCAAGTCAGCGAGCCTGACCACCCGATCCCGTTAGTCGCCTCTTACGACAAGCTGAGTCGCTGGGGAATGGAACCCCGCTGAATGAAGAGTGTGGTGTGAAGATCGAACGCCTTAACCACTAGGCTACCTCATCGCCCCGTTCGATTTAGACCCCTTCTAGTGTTGAAAGTTGAAATGTGTGCAACCCATTTCTGGAGACCCTCGACGTGGCTTTACTTACCCTCCTGCTAAAAGATTCTACATTCTACATAGCAAATATAATCCATAAAGGCGAACACTACTTTGTGGACGAGCACTGCTTTTCCTGTCACGATGACAAATACGTTACTTTAATTATATTTATCGCATTTCGACTAATTGATCTCCACTTTCGGCTCCGACCCGTGAAGCTCCGGGTCTTCAACAACCCACAAAAGACGACTGTGTTTGTGCCATCAGTCGTCATATTCATGGAAAGTTGCAAACGCAGTGGAATATCCTCATGGGTACACCCCTTCAGTGACCCATGGTTATCGTAACAGGCGACTAACGAGATCGGGTGGTCAGGCTGCTGGCTTGGTTGACACGTCACGTCACGCTCTCCAACTGCGCAGAGCGATGCTCATAATATTGATCACTGGACTGTCTGGTCCAGACTCGATTATTTACTGACTGCCGCCATATAGCCGAAATGTCGCTGAGTGTGGCGTAAAACTAAACTCACTTATTTATGGCTCTGACATTCGTTTTGGGAGGCCACAGAGATGTCTGATGGGAACCTATAAAATACTGACCTAATTGCTGCTGATAGTTGACCTGATAGTGGCAACTGCAACACCGTGAGTGAGTGAGTGAACCGTACAACAAAGACGGGCTTCACACATAGTTCCCATAAAGAGAATCGAACCCGGATCTTTCTATTTTACATCAAGGTACAGTTGGTACACCGACGACCTATTCCACGGGAGAGTCTGGTAGCCTGGTGGTTAAAGCGTTCGCTCGTCACACCGTAAGTCCAGGTTCGAGTCCTCACATGGACCCACTCACCCAACCCACCCATCCCCATCCCTCTTTCCTCACAACCAATCTCACTTTTGAAAATTACTTAGACCACATTGAATATTCGAACCCACTGACCCCCAACCCCCTTTCATCCGGCCATGTAGCACTATAGTCTATACTTAGCAATAACTGAGTCTCCGTTGTGGTCCGACAATAAGACCACGATCGACCACGAAATAAGCCATTGAACAATGAGACATGCTGTAGGCAAATGGTGTATATGACAAAAGCAACACCTAAACCAGTAAGTCTGTATTCAATATTTTCGGCGGACACAGTTAACTGTCTGCCAACATACCCCTATTTGTATCACACTCGCGATAAGCGCATAAATTAATATTGAGTGCATACAATTACTATAAAAAGGACGTTTGTATTACAGCGATTTCGACGTCTGAGACCTTCGACGTCCTATAGGGTAACCCCCAAATCGTCACTGAATCACGTACCATACATGTCATGTGTTGTCGTTCTTTAATATAGAATACATGTCCCGTTTGGGCAGATACGAGACCGTCGGACGTGCAAACCCATGAGGTCGCCTCGAGAATAGCATATTGGAAATCTATTACCCGTATATAGCCGCGTGAAGGTCGATTTTATTGGTTGTTTGTCTTCCGTTGCCACGTGGCTGGTTTCCAGTGGAACTATCCCGCACGGGAGTTATGAATCTGCAGCGTCCGTATCTGACCGCTTGTGGGATCTGCTGATAAGAGATCTGTCCACACGATGGAGTCTTTGCGTCCTGACACTGTTTTGAAGAAATGATCCACTTTCATCTCAATCCCGTGAGGTGTTGTGAAGGCGGAAGCTCTTTTGGTGTGTTGCATCACTAATCGTGAATGGATTTGAACATAATGTTACGAGTTCAGACTGTCAAGCTGTTGCGCGCCTTGTCTTCAACGAACAGAAGTATCTGTATATGATGGGCGTTGATGGAGTTTCGTGAGCATATATGAGTGATACTGTAACGCCCTTGGAATACATCCTCTGTTGACTCAACAGATATAGATGTAGCGATGGGTGCAGAGAGATAGAAAACTGCTGAAAATGAAAGTGCTCTTTTGTTGTGCACATGTATGCCTTGCCCATTGTGCTTAATAGGCCCCTTCGGTACATCTGCATTCAGAATGTTGTTATCAACAGAACTGTCCTCAGTCAGGCGAGACGAATGACATTCTTAAGTAATTTCTGTTCAAGACCGGACCACGTCAGTCGCTCTCATGCATGGGGTCGTGACAAATTGCGTCCCCTTGACATTCCCGGAACCAGTGATCGTTCGAATCTCAGATTTGCCCAGAATGTGTTTCTAGGTTTAACAGCGGTATGCGAGTGGATAAGGGGTTAACTCTTTGCTGAACGCTTTCCTTTTCCAACTGCTCCCTTCTGTCTGACGCAGTCTCTACATAACAAAGTCCGCCGCCATGAGATACGAAACAGTGCCAAGCAATATAATCCAGCCATCCTCCCTACAACGTACAACACTAAACCCAACTGGGACACAGCTATGTCCAGATATCTCCATCAGGTAGACCTAGTGGATCGGTAATCATTGAATCCCATTGTTCCAGCTCTCAGCAGCACGCAGGTTCGATCTGGCTAAACAGAGCATGACGAGCCTTTACAGTTATCATGGCAACAGCGAAGACGGGTTGGAATGTTATCACTGGTTACTGTTGCAGTTTGCTGCGTTCAGCAGACCATCGATCGACACCTTGACCATTGCTATGCAGTTGTACCAGTAGCAAGTCAGCAAGGACTTGACTGACCACTCGTTTAGCTTTCGATGTAACCAGGCCTGCAATTGGGGAATCGGTATCCCATAGCGTGGACATTTCCTCAGTTATATTGTAAACAATAGATCCAATTGTTATACTGTCTCTCAATAACAGTTTAATAATAAAGTTTCAGATGTTTATGAATTTCTTTTGTCACGATATGGCTGAAGTATTACCGATGTGACATGAATACTAACTCACTCAATCAAGAATAATAAAGAATGTTTTATGAACATCGCCCAAGGTGATTAAAATTCTTATGGAAAAATCGTTACCGCAGCAACGTACAACACAGTATATTAAACGGTTTGAATACACTCTTTTCCTTTCATTGATTTCAGTTTTGTAAGAAAATCCGTTCTTTCGTATTTAAGAAATTCGATAATGTTTAAGTTTATACAGTGAGACTAAACAGGAAGTTTGAAAGAGACTAACCTGTTTAAGAAATGGGTACGCGTCAGTATTTGGTTTCTTTGTTTGGGGATTCATTGCGATGGATTTTAATTTATTCATATACAAATTACGGTATCCTTGCTACCACTGTTAGCAAACATGGTGAATGTTCACCGGGTTTTTTACCGTTACTTGCAAAGTATAGCCGTCGCTTATGCATACATAACAACTGACCCGACCTATTTCATTACTGATGTTTAAATATCGACCCATGACACCTTAGTTCATGGTATGTATGTATCAAACAATGTCAACGGGGAGACTGGTCGATATTTGATGACCGATATATTTCAATATAGATTTTATGTGTCAACAATTTGTCTTAATTCAGATTTAAGGACTATATCGGAATATTTCATCCAAATACTATAACACGATGGCGTTAGATCGTTTAATCACTGCTGACTTAAATATTCTTTACTGTCATCAAAGGTTGCCGCAAATAGAAATGGATCCCCAGTAATTGGATCTTATAAAAGCATTCCCTGTTATTGATTTTCCGCTTAGTTTAGAATCCGTCTTCTTTGTATCTTCTCGTTAAAGATTTTAAGCCTTCCCTGCTCATTCATCCACAAGAAGGACGCTCCAATACACACCACGAACCAACATATATGTACATCGACTTCTTACCCATTAGGTGATTGAATTTAGTTTTACGCCGCACTTAGCAATATTCCACCTGTAAATAATCGAGTCTGGGTCAGACAATCCAGTTATCAACAACACGAGCATCGATCTACGCAACTGGGATATGATGACATGATTGTGTCAACCAAATTAGCGAGCCTGACCACCCGATCCCATTAGTCATCTGTTAGATAAGCATGGGGTACTTGAAAGGGCGTGCCTATAAGGTTATTCCGTTGTTTTTGCAATATTCTGTGAACATGACGATTGATGGCACAAGGAAGGGCTATACACACCATACCCATGCAGGGAATCGAACATTGGTCTTCGGTGCGACAAGCGAAGGCTTTAACAACCATGTTTCCAGCTTCCAAGTGCGCTGTCAGCGTCATCCTACCTGATGTATGAGTAAATTAGACTTAGTTTGATCTTGTATACACTGTATCGGCAAACCCGAGTATTATAGGTAATAGGCCAACGCTTTCAGTGCTCTATACTCTTCTAACCCTTTGGCTATTATGGTTCTACGGTGGTTTGTGGTGTTAGAAACAGTCGAACAATATTGCCACACTGAACATCCATATTGCACGTCTATGAGAGGACTCCAACCTGGACGTTTGGTGTGACGGGCGAACATTTAAACCACCAGGCTGTCAGAGTGCCCTGCTTAAAAGGTCGTCGGTGTACCTAGTGTACCTTGATGTGAAATAGAAAGACCCGGGTTCAATATCCTTCGTGGTTACACTGTATGGGGCCTGTTTCTGTTGTCCGGCGCTAGAATATTGCCAAATAAATAAATCACACCCACTCACTCACTCAACCACTCACTCACACACTCACCCACTCAACCACTCACTCACTCACTCAACCACTCACTCACTCAACCACTCACTCACTCAACCACTCACTCACTCAACCACTCACTCCCAAACACACCCACTCACTCACAACACACACGACATATTGGTCCTTACACACAAAACTAGGTGGCCGAAATATCCACCAGTCATCCCGAAGCTGACCAGTGGTTGCACTGGCACTTCAGATTAATTGCGTCTCGTATAAAGGTCCATCAACGTGCGATAGTACCTGTGTGTCGGCGTATTTCACGTACAATGATACGACGTTATCCATTGTAAATATTGGAGTTCAGGGCGGTCACGCAGAAAGGTCACATTAAACCAGATCACCTGGGTCTGTTGACTAGTCTCTGTGCACCCACAATGTGACCTCAACCTGTTTCCATGACAATATTCAAATTCGTTAATTGGTTCCACCAAATCATAGTTCATGGTAACTAATAGAACAGCAAAAGAAAGGAAAGAGTCGATCAAAATGAATTCTACTAAAAGAAAGCGATCGTGTTTGTATGTTCATGTCTCCTGCCTAAAAACTTGACAAAAAATAGAGTTGCGTTTCTTTTGCTGTCTAGTATATTATAACCCGAAAGTGAAAGATCTTTTTGACAATGTTAAGACATGGCGTGCTAATGAAGGTTCATACATTGCTATATAACCGGTTTGACAAATCGGTGCTGACGGATTACCTAATATTTACCTAACGACTGAGTAACAATGAATCTGAGATGAGAGAGTTATCATTTCCAAATTCGGTTAAATATATCTTTAAAAGGTGGGCGAAAGATATCTTAAAAGATGGACGTAGAGAACTTAATTAATATTGTATGGACAGTATGAAATGAACGCGCGAGCGTGTCTGTCTTTCTCATAACTATGTAGAACTTGTACTGTTAGTTTCTGAGACAAAATAATCATGAAATTTCTTTTACTTTTCAAGACAGACATAAACTAATACTATCAGCAAATGTAAACAAAGTTATTTTGTAAACGAAACTTAATGAAAATATTAGTCTCATTTTCATGTTGCATGTGTTTTCGGTCAGTGCAACACGGGCATCCATGTCAGGAGTATGTGAGCGAGTTTAGTTTTACGCCGCTTTTAGGAATATTCCAGCAATATCATGGCGGGGACACCGGAAACTGACTCGTGTCGAGCGAACGTCTTAACCACTAGCCTACCACACTGCCCTTCCCATGTTAGGAAGAGAGCATACAGTAATATTTGTTTTTGTTGAGCTTCTTTTAACTGAATCTCGACCAATCATGACGGTTGCCAGTATCTATGGATTTTCTTCACAGAAGTGATTGAATGAGAATAATTTTACGTTTATGGAAATGACGAATCCAGATTGTTACAGGAGTACCAGCGATGTGTTGAACACATTGTACCATGCTGGGGACTGAACTCGGACGTACGGCTTGACAACCGAAAACAACCATCCATGTGGATAACTGAATCTGGGTTTAACACACTGGGACTAGCACAATAACAGTGAAGATGTGTTGAAACGTAGGCATCACATGTACAGTATCCGAATTTACTTTGCCGTTGAATGCCATGTAGCAGTATTCAGCCAGACGCACGTCCTTTCTTCCAAAAGAAAGCCTTTAAGAAGACAAAAGCAAGCACACACACACACACACACACACACAGAGAGAGAGAGAGAGAGAGAGAGAGAGAGAGAGATAGAGATAGAGAGAGAGACAGAGAGAAAGAGAGAGAGAAACAAACAAACAAACAGAAACAAACAAAAAACAAAAAAAGACATACACCAAAAACATCCATAAAAACAAAAAAAAAGAAGGAAAAATCCACATCCTGTCAATTATAAAAAAAACCCAGACAAGTAAAAACATCAACAAAGAAGAAAGACAAAAAACTTAACAAATCACATATTCAAAGAAAAATACAAAGTAATACATTGATAAGCAGGTCTACATCAAATAAAACGAGAAAAAGAAATATATAAGACATACGAAGCGTGAAAGGAAGAAACGAATGGATGAATGAGTTGAAATTATTAAACGAGACGAAATTCTGTGTGGGTGTAGAAAATGGCTCAATTTCAACTGAGATCAGGCCTTATATAAGCCACCTTGAATACATGCTCACTCGAAACAGCAATATCTTGCTATTTTCGGCGCAAGTTAACTCGAGATAACGCCAAGAATACAAGATGCCCTTTGTCGACAGCATATAGAATCGCAGTATTTCTTCATTTAATGTGCTTTCGCGTTTCATCCACCGGCACTACGTAAAGGTCATCGTCATTCTTTAAGGCATCCACATTCAGCCGCCACCAGTTTACTGTATATCGTTTAATTTTCTAGCGTTTTAATGGCGGCAACACAAACCGACGTACAAAACAAAGAACGCGCATGGTGGGCGAGTGAGTGTGGCTTTATGCTGCCTCTAACAATATTCCAGCAATATCACAGCAATATCACAGCATCATCACAGCAACATCACGGCTGGGGGCACCAGAAATGGGCCTCACAAGCTGCATCCATGTAGGAAATCGAACCCAGATCTTCGACGTGACGAGCGGAACACTTTAACCACTAAGCTATCCAACCGCCCTTGACCAAGCTGTAACCATGGCTGATCAGTTTTGAAACCTGAATTACTACCTGACAACTGTATGGTTGTTTTGTACAACGAGCACATCTGCTGCTGATTGTCACGGTTTGTCTGTGGTATTCACAATATCTAGTACCACATAACGTGAAATATGTTTCGTCCAATTTTCCCATGTTATAATGCATCAAATGGACATGGCAGCAAAGAGCATCTTTGAGAAGCAATGGGTCAGTCATAGCTGTGTTCCAAGGTTGTTTAGTTTTCCATTGTTTCTTAGATCCCGCGGGATCTTGCGGGACCGTGTCATAAATGGTTGGGACTGTTAGTGTGACTGGACGTGCAATTGTCTTGAGCTGAGACAAGGTTGCCGTTTCACATCTCAGTGTCAAGAAATCGTCAGAAATGTCATAACTTTCTTTAAACAATTAGCTACAGATAACTTAATGTTCGGGCTTTAGGCAGCTTGCAGCAGGAGTGAATCGGATTCTTAAAGTAACTGACTTTATGTTGTAAAGTTAATAAACCAAACTAGATAGCTTGTGACTGTAAAAACAATTCAATAAACACATGAAATGATTGGGTTTTGGAAGGGGGGGTGGGGTGTTCAGAAGAGTTCAGAAGAGTTTCTTATTCACCTCATAGTGAATATAGGGGTTGAAAACAAGATCCCGACTCAACCCTTTTCAGTGGCAGTTGAAAGAAGTCTGGCTCATATTCGCCAAGCAGACTTACCATAGACTCAATTTTAGTCTCTGATATGAACATAAATTATTTTACAGGGAAAAAATAGTTTCTAAATTATGTGGATAAGATATGATTAAAAGGAGCCTCGAGACTTTTTTTCCCTTTTACAGAGACTGTGGTAGTATAGATCGGTCACTTATATTCTAGACTTGCATGGGCTGCTTTTGGTATAGATGTATTTGTTTCAGGGTCTGTATGACAGACCAGCTAGTTCTCCTCAAACATTCTAGGTTAGCTCGTAAAGTCTCCATGTATACAAGCGCCGGAGACACGCCCAAACGGCGGGGGCGCTTACCATTATGGTGAAACATGTGTTTATAAGATATGTATGGAATTCCAGGAGGGACATTTTTTTGTCGCATTGTCGCGTTGACGCCTTTTTTAACAACATAGAAACTGTGAGAGTACGATGCTGCAAAGGGACCACACAATATTTATTGATTGATTGATTGATTGATTGATTGATTGATTGATTGATTGATTTATTTATTTATTTATTTATTTATTTATTTATTTATTTATTTATTTATTTATTTATTTATTTATTTATTTATTTATTTATTTATTTATTTATTTATATCAATATTCCAGCAATATGACGGCGGGGGACACAAGGAAATGGGCTTCACACATGGTACCCATGTGGAGAATCGAACCCGTGTCTTCTGAGTGACGAGCGAACGCTTTAACCTCTAAGCTACCCCAGTACCCCTTGTTTATGGGTGAGAATAAAGTTTGTCCCTTTCTAGGATACCGTACGTATCTTATGGCCACAGGAATAAACAATTCATTTCACCAAAGAGCGGCAAATGGTGAAAATGTCGCACAGTCTGTTTGTCTTTTTTAAGAAAACATTTACATTTTCACATTTTTTCTTACTTTTGTGAGGGTGATAGAGCTAAGATGATATAGACATATCAGTGCTCCTACTGGGATTCCACGGAGAATCAGCGCTTACAGTGAGTGTTTGAATATGGCTTTACAAAGCAGTATATTAAGGGCGCTTTCAGAAATATTGCGGCAATATCACTACTGAAAATGGTTTCACACATTGTGCCCATGTAGGGAATCAAACCCGGGTTTTCGGCTTGTGAAGCCAGCAAGCAGTTGCTGATATATTGCTAAAAGAGCTCACTGACTGACTGACTGACTGACTCACTCACGTTTAAGCTTCCTATGTCTCAGCACCTTTGCATGTCTCTGTGTGCCATTGGCATTTCTTTTGATAATAAATACATGAGTGTGTATAGTACTTAATTCTACCCAAATGTTATAAGCAAGTCTATAGATAAGCGGGATGTCCTCGACACCTGTCGTTTATTTGGACAGGGTTATCTTGTTATCTATACATAGCATAAAAAATATGCCTTTTAAACTAAGTTTTTATTCCTTTAGAGACATGAGTATTTGAACGTTTGGTCGAGTGTGCCGACTGATAGGGAGATATGCTGACACGCACGTCTCATAGCTTATTATTACGTGCCATATGTCAGTGACAGCTCTTTATATACTGATTTGAAAGTCGGGACATGTTTCTATAGAGCGAATTTGTCTCTTTCAGTATACCATTTAAATATTCCAACACACTGAATAGCATTCTTCAAACTATGCCCTTCCAAAGTACGGAGACGGTATCTCGGTAACCGAGCAATTGTCTTGAGAGCTGGTGGTATGTTGTTTCATTGAGGATTCACTTTTATCCTGCATGGGGCGGGGCATGTAATATCTTGTCATGGCAGTGCATCCAGCCGCATGCTATGTCTGTAGGCTCCCACTGTAAACCACACACACACACGCACGCACGCACGCACGCAAGCATGCACGCACATACGTAAGAGCACACGAGGGAAACTATTTATCTTATCTTGACCCCGTTTCAGTGGGTCGATAGGAAATATTACAAGAAAATCGCTTTTATTTAGTTGTATTTTGTTATTTAATTTCTGCTCAGAATTCTTTGCTCGGAGCATTGTCTCCACCTTATAAAACATTTAGCATCTTCTATCCGCTACATCACAAACGGAAGGGAACTGCAAATAGAAAAGATTCCGTAACTGTTAAACTTCAGTAAAGTGTATGCCCCACATTTGTACTGATCTAAGGTCATGGATCATATTACCAATTGAAAGTAAATGACCGTAAAATATGCTAAGCAAACTTTATTTTGAAAAGGGCAACAAAATCAATGTGCATTGAATAAACTCGAAGACCCAAGTACACCCTTAAATCAGACGGCAGATTAAGTATGGAAAACCAATTTATCTGATTCAGTTCATGTTTCGACTGATTCTTTCCTTGCATGCAAAGCTATTCTGAGCTACGTTTTTCAAGTCTTGTCTTATCTCTATTGTACACAAAGATTGAAGGCTGCGAAGGGATCAAGACACTGCTTAATGCTTTTCACTAAATGACCCGAAGTTTTGCCGGTAATTACTTTTTCTGGACCTTTCGGTCTCCATGGAAACAATTATTAACAAAACGTCTTCGAAATTGAGATGGACTTTTATGAACGAGGTAATTCAGTGGTGTATCTCCGCTGTCAACTCTTTTTTTTATCTTTTTACTTTTATTTATCTAAAAAGAAAAGCGTATTTATTTAAATAACAGTAAACGGAAGAGGATTGGCCTGTTTATAGAACATCAGTGGCTCTGGTTGTAGGTGTCATCGCGTTTACGGTTGATACGGGACTGGCAATGTTTCAGCCACGTTATGTTTTGTTGTTTTGTTTTCTTGTACTCCCCGCACAAAAGAAGTACAAGTGAAGATCCGGGGAACAATTGTCTGGTCTGGTTGACACATGACATCGTATTCCGGTGGCGTGGGTCGCTGCTCGTGATGTTGATCACTGGATTGTTTGGCCCAGACTCGATTATTCGCTGTCATGCAGCTGGAATATCGCTGATTTCGAATGAGCGATAACCAAACAAAAGCACATACAGAATTCCAGCCATATGACAGCAGAAATAAACGACCCTGGACCGGACAAACCAGTGACTGACACATTGAGCACCGTTCCATTTTATCGGGGTGCGGAGACGGTCACCAAGCCTGGTCACCCCATCAATAAGTATTTTATGCATTCAAAACTATCCTAGTTATCGATCATGTTTCGTATAAAGAAGACATTTAAAAGCTAATTCTATCAGACCAATATGCCGTTGATGCGCCCTAGCTTGACACAGAGTTTTTGTGTATACTGATGATTAAATAAACTTCTTTATCCTTCTCATGGAAATTTAATTAACGTTTTCTTTTCTTTTCTTTTTTGTTTTTGTGTTTCGTTTGTTTTTGTTTTTTGTTGCTTTTTTGTTCTTTTTGGCTTTTTTCCTTGTTTTTTTTTCTTTTGTTTTTCTTTAAAAAAAAAAAGAAACCAAAGCAATCCAGAACCACGTATTTTTGGAAATCTTTATGCGCGAGTTGCAAGTAAATTGTTTCTGACATCAAATAACAATTTGTGATTTAAATCAGACAAAAAAAAGTTATGACATGAAACAACCAAAGCGTTTGTAATGTACCAGACGTCACAAACAAGTTATTTCCGGAAGAAAAAGGGAACAAAAATCAATGAACACTCGCCGAATATCGATTAGTCTAGCTGACCCGAGAGCGTATCTTATTTCAAAAGCATCCGGGAAGCAGATAGTCAATCACGCGATAAAAAGTCGCGAGAATTTATCGTAACGTTGACACACACACTGTAAATTTTGAAATAAACCCTATCACTACGATCAAAACTTTCATCTACGCTTTAAACGGAACAATATCGATCCGTATTCACTGTCCAATACACTTCACAGTTTATGCCTCCCCGGAAACAATAACACTGGTCTATAAAAGCGGCGCCCGTAAAGAGACCGGCGATTGATTTGAGATGTCCGCACACTTTCTGGAGACGTGAAGGCAATAACAGTATATCAGCTTTCAGCACTCGTGGACCACGTACACTTACTCATGTCCACTAACTGCGAACAGAACCAGACCAAATTAGAGAATCCTCTCTTTCCACACACCCACGTGTAATAACAACTACTGTTGATATATAGCAACATGTTATCAGAAGTAGAGCTCTTGTCAGGTGAATTTTGTTGCATAATGATCAGTACAGTATATCCTTCATACTTAGTGAACAAGTGTGATAAATGTAATGATATCTATTAGACTTAAAGTTGCAATGATGCAGTCGTTATCTTCTGTGTTGACTTGTAATGAAGTTATGTATACGTGTAAAGGTGCAATAATGTTAACTATACATGTGTATCGCTGCCGTGAAATTTCCTATTCGACTTGAAGAAGCATACTTACAAGAATACACCACACGTACGTTATCTTAGTCATCCTTTATTGAAACTAACAGTGTATTGTTTATGGGTAGTGGTGCAATGAAGTCAACTATGTGTGTAGAGGTGCAATGAAGTCAACTATTTGTGTTGTGGTTCAATGAAGTCAGCTATTTGTGTAGTGGCGCAATGAAGTCAACTATTTGTGTAGTGGTGCAATGAAGTCAACTATTTGTGTAGTGGTGCAATGAAGTCAACAATTTGTGTAGTGGTGCAATGAAGTCAACTATTTGTGTATTGGTGCAATGAAGTTTACTACTTGTGTATTGGTGCAGTGAAATCTACTTCTTGTGTATTGGTGCTATGAAGTCAACTATTTGTGAATTCGTGTAGCGTGGCAATGACGTCAGCTATTAGAGCAGAGATTTGCATGAGGCACAACAACCTCCAACTCCTGTAACTCCGCCAGACACACCAACGACGTCGGGTGTCCCTGCGTGCTGCCCCTGTCGCTATTGATCACCCAGCTATTGCGTAACACACTCCTAGAACCTGGTCTGTGTTTGGGAATCGCGTCACAGAGACAACAGACTGTAGGATGTCAGTTGGAATCTGCAGAATCTAGATGGTCATCAGATGACATGCTATCCTTGCCTTTGATCTGTATATATGTTCATGTCGCACAAAACGTGCGTCTCTCAACCACTGAGAGAAGTATAGTCGTCCACCAGTTCAATGACACGACCATTTACAAACTAGCCCATTGATCCGGTTAGTCGTTCACTTGCTCGTAGACCCAAGGGTCGGTCACCCCAGAATAACACGACTATTCTCGTTCAGTCCTCATTGACCCGACTATTCTTTCTCTTGCCCATTGCCACGACTGGTCGATCTGTCGCCTATGACACGGCTAGTATTCACTTGTTCATTGACCGACCTAGTCGTTCTCTCCCCATTGACCCGACAAGTCTTTCACTGTCCAATTGATCCGAACAGTCGTTTATTAGCCTGACTAGTTCACTCACCTATTGAACCGACAAGTCTTTCACTCGCCAAATGACCCGACTAGTCGTTCACTAGCCAACTGGTCCGACTACATCACTCACCCATTGACACGACTAGTCATTCAGTCACTCACTGACTCTACAAGTCAGCTAATTCACCCTACTATCTCTAGCTACGTCCCATCACCCGACTAGTCACTCTTCAACCTGTTAGCCCGACTAGTCGCCAACTCTTCAACCGGCTAGTCACTACCCACTGTCACGAAACAATCGGGCGTTCATAATTTACTCACTCACCCCCTCCTCACTGCTCCATCAGTTCTGAGGAGAATTTGACACAAAATCACCCAACATTTTGATGAAGCATCGTGCTCCTGCTCTAATCGTTGTTTAATTCAGGATTTGTTATCGATCAAAAGCATTGGCGAAGCAGTTGAACGCCGTACACGTCGACCTAGCTCAGTTCATTCTACTCTGTCATGTTTGAGCAAACAAAAAATCGTGGCGAAAAAAATGGCCTTTGACAAACAGTGAAAGGACAAGATTTATAGTTAGAAGATATCCATTCCATTCTAAGTCGAACAGAAAACAAACACCAACAGACTTGTTTTCGAGGACTTTTCGAAAGACTGAGTGAATATAACTTTACGCCGCGTTTACTAATTTTCCAGTACTACCGGCGGCGAACAACCTTCACGAGAAAAACACTTTGCATGACGTGGGAAATCCAACTCAGTTTGAGGCGTGACAAGCGAACACCGTAACCACTTGGCTTGGCTACCTCAATGCGCCCCGTGGTATTGAATCTATAACCCCAGATTATATTTTGCAGAAATATTGATAAAATAGCTTACTCACTCACTCACTCACTCACTCACTCACTCACTCACTCACTCACTCACTCACTCACTCGGTTTCTGGTTGATATACATTGTACCTGTAACCAACTAGAACTAATCTTGTCTTCAGTAATCCATGCGTAAAAGGCAACTATATATTGGATCAGGTGGTCAGGTTCGCTGACTTGGTTGACACATGTCATCATATCCCATTTGTGCAGATCGATACTCATAATGTCAATCACTGGATGTTCCGGCCCAGACTCGAATATTTGCAGACTGTCGCCATATGGCTGGAGTGCCGTTGTAAACAACAAACAGTAGTTAATTAATTAGCCATATGAAGGTGGGTTTAGAGGTCACATGGGGATCGGATGGTTGCGAAGTGTGCCAGAATCGGTAATCATCAACCTTGGCACGCTGCTCATTGTGTTAGCGACGTATAAGCGCTTCCTGTCAAATGAACTCCTTTCCGCGACGGTCACCTGGATGCGCCCAAACACATGCAGACGTGGACAGTGCTGTATTGGTATTGATATCTGGAGCTTGAAACAATTTTCGGCCTTACATATACTCCTAAAAAAGTAGAGGAACTTCATTTTTTTAATTACGATGAAAAATATTTACGAGATTTATCGGAGTCAATCAATGTTGATATGATAATATTGAATGTTGTGAGAGTGTCTTTGCACTTCCTTACAACCATAGTTATTTAGAATGTTGTCGCTTTTGAAAGATGACTGCTGTATGGCATGTAATTTGCCTGTGTACAATTTTCATTTCATGCGTTGTGTTTAGGGGTGGTAATACAGGGAAATGTTGGTGCGTTCATAAGTTGACAACGTTTACACTTCCTATCGAAA
The DNA here is from genome assembly GCF_037392515.1 of Haliotis asinina. NCBI lineage: Eukaryota > Metazoa > Mollusca > Gastropoda > Lepetellida > Haliotidae > Haliotis > Haliotis asinina. Next base: position 33,769,745 of record NC_090285.1, read on the forward strand.
CTGAAAGTTCAGGTTCCTCTACTAGTTTTGAAAAATATATTAAAATTTACACCGTGACTACATTCCCGCGGAACGGTGAGAACAACACCTTTGGCTTTATGCACAGTACGTGTAAGCTTAATTCCATTGATGGTCGTGGTCAAGCCCCTTAAAGTCTTGTTGTGTTTTCATCCTCGAGAAAGCGGGTGTGGGATAGCCTGGCGGTTAAAGCGTTCACTCGTCGCGACGAAGACGCGGGTTCGATTCCCCACATGCGCACAATACGTGAAGCCCATTTCCGTTATCCCACGTCATGGTATTGCTGGAATATTGCCAAAATCGGCGTTAACCTAAACTCACTCACTCGAGGCTTTATGTCAAAGCTGATAAATTAGTCTGACAACTTGCTTTCGTGACCGCTGTTTATGAGACATGTGGATGTATTCGAACACAGGAATGTGTTTCATTCCGGAATGTTTTCATCGACGGAATGTCTATCCCTTGCAGGAAGGGGCGGTGGGGTGGTCTTTTGGCTAAAGCGTTCGCTCGTCACTCCGAACACCTGGGTTCAATTCCCTATATATGTGTACAAATGTGTGAAGAGCATTATCGCTAAAAGCGGCGTAAAAGCAAATTCACTCACATTTGCAGGAAAAGTAGGACACTGACTTGAGTTTAACGTTACTGTTAACGAGATACGATTTACATTACCATATCGGTGTTGGCGGACTGGGATAAAATTTCTGTCGCATTTGCAATATTGCATCATGCGATGCATAAGGTAGGAAACCACGCGTCATGCATGTTTGAAGTTTCACATTTTGGTGAAACCTGCTTTAACAAGTGTAGAGGAAACGAACCAGGAATTAGACGCGAAGCGAATCAGGAATCGATATGCTGGTCAGGGAACCAGAACCTAAAATAGGGAAAATTTTGGTGCAGTTCCCTGGCGACAGAATGGGATATAATTTTTCAAAACCAGGAATGATTTAACTTTGATTTAAAGCCAGTTGTCATCAGCTACCGAATGAACGAACAGTCTCTTCTTCGTCCAATTTTGGTTTGACTTGGATTCCGTGACCTTTGGTCGACTTTTTATCAGCCACCCAGGGTACACAACTGTTGACATGATGCTTAACCAATCTAAATATGGAAATGTCGGTCTGCCACAAACATGTTGAGCGTGTGAAGATCAGACGGTGCTCGTAGTCCAACTATTTATGGCTGGTAGTAAAACTCTGAACTCGTTCTCGAGTTTTCCATCAATAGAATTACAAAGGTATGAGCATGCTATCTGTCTATGTATTAATTTACGAGGAGGAGTGTTATAGCTTCCAAAACGGAATATGTTCTCATTGTTCGGTCAATCGCAAAGTACACCGAGGGGCGTGACCTTGCCGAGACTTCGAGCTCCACATTCTACACCCACACCTACCCTTAGTTGACATCGCCCCTTCCAAACACACAGTCCCTTCCCCACTATATATTCACCCCACCCCACTCCCATCTCCACCAGCGTATCTCCCAAACATCCCCATCCCCACAATACGCACCCCAACCCTCAACCCAAATACCGAACATTATAACCTAGTTAAAATGTCGTGGCCATCCAAGCCTTTATCAGTGTATGTAAGAGATTAACATCGCGCCAAATATATTCTTTATATCATTTAATCTATTTACAGCCTGTAGTGATCTTTAATGGATACTTGACCAACTACCAGCATTCGAAATTTACGTCGGTCCTTTTTCTGGGTCCTTTTAATGTCTGCAGTTTTTCAGAGGTAAGAGCAAACGCTGCCACCTACTGGTGTCGCAACCCAGCAACACTACCAGCATAAATAACAGATCACTTCACAAGAAGACATTTTCACGATAAACTTTTCACTCCACTCATTCACTTCTGGCTGTCAATGGGCTTTTAGTATTTACATAAGTAGCACGGAGGAAAATCGGATTTACTGCGCGAAAACGCCCTCTGTCGGCAGTGTGAATATTGGCGATTGATTTCAACCGCGAGTGGTGTACGGCTCGGCGTGGGAAGTGGAGACTGGTTTTACTCCTACTACTGAAAACACTATACAGGCGGAGCTGCGATCCGTCTGCAAACCTCAGCTAAGTGCCTATAGCTGCATATGTGTGTGTGCGTGTGAGTTTGTCAGTTTAGTTTTACGCTGCCTTTGTCAATATACCAGCAATATCACGACGGCGGACATCAGAAATGGCCTTCACACACAGTAACCATGTAGAGAATCGAACCCGTGTTTTCGACGTGACGGACGAACGCTTTAACCACTGGGCTACCTCACCATCCCCCCACCATCGTGTATGCGTGAGTGTCAGTGCGAGAGTTCAATGCTCTGTGTATGCTTTTTGTGTAAATGAGAGCGTGCGTGTCCGGGTTATGTTGATTCCAACCTATTTAAGTTATCTATCCAACCCAAGTGATTTGGTCAAGACCATATTGAATACTTGAGGAGTTAACGTGTTAGCTATATTTGGAAATCATCAGTTACACCCTTTGGTTTCCAGTCCTTGAGAGATCGAGTGCTACAGCCATATCCCGTACCCCATGGTTCAGTCGCTACTGGTTACGAAGTCCAGCACGAGACCAAAAGCCACATAAAACACTATTGAAATAAATAACTGCCATAACTGCCCAGACCACACGAAACCGCTGTCCATCATCGTTATAATGAACAAGCAGTTGTCACCAAGGTGACAAAATCCCACGAGATAACTGATCAAATCAAACTTAAAAAGTAATCAATGTGAAGGTTGTAATTTAGGATGAAGTTAAAAGGCAACAAAAACAGGACAAGTCAGCCTCTTTTGAAGTCAGCTCTGTAGCTGTTCAATCACACAAAAATTATAGCTCACTTTGACCTTGACATGAATGTCATGGGGTATGAAATACGCCAAAAGAAATTTCTTATAAAAAACAAGAGAAGTCTTGAAAGTCCATGGAGAAAATCCAGGGAACTGTTCTTGAGACATCTCGCTGGCAAGCATAACATGCAGGTTAACACCCTGAAATCTTCAAAATGTCGGTGTGACCTTGAAAACAACGTGTAGATCACTAGAATCGACTGAGCCCTGCTCGATGAAGCGTGGTGTGGACGAAAGCTAATCCAGTGAACAGTTCTTAAGAAAGGCGACTAACGGGATCGGGTGGTCAGGCTCGCTGACTTGGTTGACACATATGTCACCGCATCCCAAACGTGTCGATAGATGCTCATGTTGTTGACCACTGGATTAACTGATACAGACAAAGCTGGAAAATTGCTGATTGCTGCATAATACCATAACTCACTCACTCTGGTGTTTATTTATTTATTTATTTACTTACTTACTTACTTACTTACTTACTTACTTACTTACTTACTTACTTACTTACTTACTTACTTATTTATTTATTTATTTATCTATTTATTTATTTATTTATTTATTTATTTATTTATTTATTTATTTATGGAGCGGAGGGGGACAACCAGGTCGATTACACTGAGATGGTGTACCTGTGGAATTAATGCAATCAATAACCGCATCGATAAACATTATGCAGGTTCTCTTGACGGGGTGGTATTTTAACGTCTTCAGACTAAACTTTGTGCGACTACCATGAATGCTAAACTCTTCATCAAACATGACAACCACCTCACTAAATATATGTTCCTGCGTATGTACATGCTGTTGTGATAGTGTTAATCTAGCTGTCAACCAGGATACAACAGTTGTTTACGTTTAGCTCATAAAATTGTGTCCTTGAACTTCGTTCGCTATATCCATGACTTCGTTTATACAATTAAGATTCCCTGGTGACAGAATCGCTTCACCGCCCACACCGACCCACTACCCTCAAGAGAGTTAATAGTTTGTGTCTTAGGCCTCTACCGCAATAGGTCCCCTTGCACGCAACCCTTTCTGCGATGCAATATAAAGGAAGCAGATCTACATTTTCCTCACGTCTGGATCCATAACTTCACAGAGACTCATTTCCAACATACGACGGTGGGGTAGTCTAGTGGTTAAAGCGTTCACTCGTCACGCCGAAGGTCCAGGTTCGACTTGCCACGTGGATACAGTGGCTTAAAGGCCAAAATCACGCATTTCCCAGTGTAAACTGTATGTATGTATGTATGTATGTATGTATGTATGTATGTATGTATGTATGTATGTATGTATATATGTGTGCGTGCGTGCGTGCGTGCGTGCGTGCGTGCGTCCGTATGTATGTATGTAGTCGATGACAGGGGTACATACTCCATGATAGTACTGGTCAGTCAGCGAGTATCAACTGACATCAACACTCAAAATCATGTAACTCTATAGTATCCCCTCGACTTCGGGTGGCATATGTATTGTGTGTTCTGACACGGCTCGTCATCCCGGGGTCAATGGCCGTTATTTATAAACAGTAAGCTCGGGTGTGGGTGTGTTGTCTGACCAACTTGCCCACCTCGCGTGGACACAATAGCAGCTGTGCTCTTTCGAGCCCCCTGGCGTCTCTTGGATGAACTACGGTGTTCGAATGTATGGTTGTCAATCCATCTGTTGTAACCATACGGCGTTGGCCTGCTCGAGCAGTGGGAGGCAACATCAACAACATCAACAACATCAACGACATCAACAACCGCTATCCGGCCAACTGCCGCGTAGCAAGTGAAGAAAAGACGCATCTTGTCAGCAGCAGGTGTTTCTAACATTGACACACATGGCTTTCAGACATAAGTGTAAGTGCGTAATATTGAAATTATCTTTGCAAATGAATAGGAAATGAAGGCTCTCGTTGAATCTGGGGTTTCACTTGGGGAGATTTATCGTAACGTCAACACATTCTGCCTGAACATTCCCTGAACCACATCATCTTCCCTTCAACCAAGAAATGTTTGTAATGGAAACACAAGCAATGGCGTGGTTCTGAATTTCCCCGGCATTGGGACTCTTTTTTCAACTTAAATAGTTTTGTTTGAGTTTGTTTGTTGTTTAAAGCCACATTCGGCATTATTCCACCCATATGGCGGCAATCTGTGAAAATCATGTCTGGACGATGCAATCCAGTGATCGACATCATCGATCTACACAATTGGGCTGGCACAAGTTCAATGGACCAGCATCAGAGTTATAAATTCTCAGTTTTTTATCGTAAGTCTAAAACACATTCCCGTTGGGTTTGTGAGTTCCATCGGCAAAGATTATTCCACGTGAGTGTGAAATCAACCCCGAACTCACCTAGATGCAGGTGAGGTGAGGTTGGGTGAGACTGCAAAGCTGAGTTACGTAAAATAATGCTGTACAGCTCAAAACGTCCTTGTATATCCTTTCAATTCAGGCCCACTAGCTAATGATTTCAATGATGCTTAGAATAATCGATATCAAAACCCACACCAGCAGATATTTAAGGTGATCAGTTGTGTTCATACTGACGTTAATTTTCAACAACTGTCAACGAAGTACGTATCCCTGCGGCTGTGTAGTCTGTCTCACAGTTCCTGAAGCACATTATTTTCCCTACAGCCTAGCCCTCACTGCAATGATAAAGACCTAAACGAAGCAAGTCTAGATTTCCACAGGTTCAGGAATCTCCCAACTCACTAGGGTGAGTGAGTGAGTGAGTTTGGTTTTACGCAGCTTTTAGCAATATTCCAGCGATATCACGGCGGGGGACACCAGAAAATGGGCCTCACTCATTGTACCCATGAAGGGAATCGAACCCGGGACTTCGGCGTCACGAGCGAACGCTTTAACCACAAGGCTATCCCACCGTGCTTCCCCCCACCCGGACGGCTTCGTTACTATGAATATCATATATATTCAGGAACTAGGCAGCTTGATGTTCATATAGATTGTTCATTGTACTATAGATATGTGTAAACGTTGCCTGCCTACGGAGAACAGTTAGAGGAACTGTATATGTGATGAGTGTCTCTCTCTCCGACAAAGGTGTTCTTTCAAGTCTAGAGTACTTGGGCAAGTCTAGATTCACAAGATTGCGTCAGCTCCATCTGAAATTTAAAAAACGCTCTTTTGAAAGCGATAATTTTAATGCCAATGCATAGAGCTATGTAAATATGTCGACTACACGCTTTTGGGAGTGTTCTTTATTCGCGTCACGTATAATAATCGTCACTGTCGTGATAGAATCTGCTCTGCTAGCTGAACATTACATGTCCCACTCACGGCGGTTTAAAGCAAACAGTAGGTGTCCCCATGCATTGTTAAGTGACGGGCGCATTTACATTGCCTACATGATATTGATAGTTCAAAAGGATGCTACTTGGCGGTTCCGTGGAACTGGTATACATTCTGCTATTGAAACATAATAGAACTACATTCTGTAACGTTGTTATCGTCTTCGTAGATCAGATTTACATCTCCGTAGACACTGCTTACATCTACATAGTCAGTGCTTATATCTATATATAGACAATGCTTACAACTACGTAGACAAGACTTACTTCTACGTAGACACAACGTACATCCACGCAGACAACACTTGCATCTACGGAGGCAATACTTAAACCTACACAGACAGTACTTTCATCTACGGAGGCAATACTTACATGCACGCAGACAACACTAACATCTACGTAGACAGTACTTACAACTACGTACAAGAAGAGTCGATTTACGATCCAGGTTATATCATTAATACGCCATTATGAAACAAAGTACACAGTGCCGACATGGGATGAGCAGATCATACTCAATCGGTGGCACTTGCCACACACAGTCAATGTTCCCTGAAAAATCTCAACGTGGAAACATATTGTACAGGGTGCCGTTGTACAAAGCGATGTTACCGCCAAGGGGGCTGTTACTCCCATACCTTAACATAGGTTTAAGGTAGCCTTAGAGCTAAGGTCGCTTTGAACAACAGCACCCTGTCAAAATAGGGTAAGCAGTGAGTGAGTAAAACTATGGTTTTACGCCGCTTTCATCAATATTCCACCCATATCACGACATGGGACACCATAAATGAGCTTCACACATTGTACCCATGTTGTGAAGGAACCCAGGACTTCGGTGTGACAAGCGAACGCTTTCGCCGCTAGGCTACCAATCGCCCACGTTCAGGAAATCAGAGGCTATTTAAGATTATTGAATGTTGGGCTTTTTCGCTATCCATCTTTACGTAGTCTTTAACTGCCAATTAAAATGTCACTGCTTCTATCCGAAAGGATAGACTGGTCTGGACTGGAAATCTTATTTCTTCAATAAAATGGGAAGGTTGGCGTAACGTGTCATTTCATAACGTTATGTCACGGTGTACGTAACAACAACAACAACGTTGCAAAAATACTTGAAGAAACGTTATGCTTTTTCCTCCTCATAACGTGTATACGTTTCCTATAACTTGATGTCTCGACAGTTTTCTGTGATTTTTTTCAGACTCTCTCTTCGCTATTCACCTACAGTTTCAGAGACACATGTTAAAAATAGCAAGCAAATTGCCAAATAAACATTGAAGTTATTACTGCGAAAACCATTCAGTTATTAACGTTAAATAGAACGTCAGACAACGTTAAATACGTCACCATGAAATAAAACAGTCTTGTAAAATGGGTGTACGTAACTGGGAGTCTACGGAACAACATTGTCATTACGAAAGCATAATGTTGTGACAACGTTGTGACAACGTGAGATTGTTTGTTGAGCAACGCACGCGTTGTGCATCGGGACCCTACGCTTTTTATTTATTGTCATGACTCATATAAGGACTTGACAAGTATATATGTGTATGTTCACGTTTTCACCTCCCTGTATTCAATTTATTATTTGTTTTTAGTGTTTAAGAGAGCATTGGGTGCATCTCGCTGAAAAGAAAAGATCACGTTCCAAACCGACGTGTATTGAGTACACACAATGTGATAATCTGTGTAATTACTTCACATGATGAAACTATATTTGTTCACAGTTCTTGTATAAACAGGTCATGGGCTTGATGAATTTCTGTTGCTTGACGGTGTGGTGGGATAGTCTACTGGTTAACACGTTCAGGAAGGCTCGTGTTCGATTCCCCAAATGGATACAATATGGTGTCCTCTGTCATGCTATTGCTGGAATATTGCTAAGGTCGGCGTAAATGGCAACTCTGACTCTGATTCTTAACGATGCTGTCAATAATATCCCGCCTATGTTATCTTTAAAGGTCTGGAACTTAAGCCTGAACAAAACCAGTAAGGGATATTGCGAGACAATCAACTAGGTCAGCGAATCAACCATCGATATCATTAAGGCTGGACCTCGCCATTGTTTGGCCACTGGTTACTGTAGTTCCGGCTAATATGACTTATGACTATTATCCCAATGCAGCTTGTTGGGGAGGGAGAGGCTAAGAAATGGCGGGAGTTGATTCGGGCTAATTTATTGAACACCCGTACAGCTAACGCGTCCTGGCCCGCCGAATGAGGTCATCTGCTATTTCGGGTTGATGGCCAAGCTTTGAACTGATCCTTTGACAAACTGTCATGGGCGATACAATAGTGTACATACTAGTCTATGAATAATGTCCCTCCCTGCGTGTTGTCTGTTTGCTCGGACTTGTCATGTGATAGTCTTGTCACAATAGTTTCACGTGACTTGTTTTCGGATAGACCTATATTTAGTCCAAGAAACATAGACTGAAGTACCAGGCTACATAAAATTTCCAATAGATCAATATCTATTCATGGAGCTTTGCGCAAATATTGCGAAATAAGACGTGCACGCATGAACCACTTGTATGCTCACACTAAAGAGGTACACATCCCTTGAACTTTCAACCACTACCGTATTTGCCAATGAAAAATATAGATAAAAATATAAAGAAGTGAATTGTGTCAGCGCTACTTTACACTCTTAATCACTACCGTGTTCACCAGTAAAAGTACAGATAATATAAATATAAATATGTTAGTAAAACATCATCATCATCATCATCATCATCGGGGCCAACTTTCTTAAAGGCTAGCATATCTCCAGTCTGGTCAACAAACAGTATATCTTATTCGTGAAAAGTATTATTCTGAATATATGTATATATGTGTAACACAATCCTTAGAGGATTGAGAAAACATACTGAAGAGCAAATAACACGCATGAACAACAAAAGTAACGCAACTGTTTGTTTGCCAAGTTTTTAAATGTGAGACAAAAACATGACCGTTTACTTTTATGAGATTTCATTTTTTCGAAACTTTTATTCCTTTTGCTGTTCAGTATATGTACTGACAAATGTCTCTTAATCATAGTCAGCCATGGTGCTGTTTAATAACCAGTTATACCAGTAACGAGACGGTGGTCTGGAATAATAGAAAATCATTTAAAGGAACGTGTTTTAATTTGTGGTCCGTGCTTGTGGCGTGTTTTATCCAGGGGCGTTAACATGTAGTACCGATGAAGTTGCCCATCGACGCTCGCCAGTCCGCATAACTTATATACAACAGGGCCTGTAAATTTGTCAAAGGCATTACGTCCGGTAATATGCTGGTTCCCGACTCCCTTTGCGCACTCCAATTTGCGATTTGCTAGACAGGGCCCAGCTCACTTCCGGTGCGAAGCGTATATTCAGGAACCTTTTGCACGACCACCACATTTGACTTTACTAGACCGCGTATCACGCGTCCCATCATGATTGGCTGTCACATCTGTTGATAATCATAATACCTGAGTAATTTGGGGATGGATAGATCAGAAATTTGTTATTCCTGCAAGGATTATCGGAAAGGTACGAAACATTGTCGCAGCTAGGTACGAAGTGCCTCACGAAGTGCCATGACCTACGTTCTAGCCTTAGTTGTGCAGATTCTTTTTCTTATAGGAACCATGTTATCAATTCATTATATGGTCTCAACTGACAAATGTAGACCACGAAATTAATGTTCAGTATGTCACCTTCACAATAATATAACATCATTCCGTCCCAATGTCAGATGTATAATCTAAGATATACTTTCATCCTAAATAATGCTTAAATATATTATTTATCCGTAATTTCTCAGATAAATTAGAATTCATCAGTTGGAATCCCTCGAAAATAAGCCCGTTCTCACTAATGAGGTGCAATTGATGTCGTCAGCCATTTGTTTCTAATCCAACATACATTGTGCCCATTACTTGCATTAATCACAAAGTCACATATTCGCCCTGCCCATTAAACACTGTTTCAGATCTTCTATCGTTTTACTGGCAATGCAGGAAAAGTCAGTGTTGGCTAAACGATACGAACGTTACTGTCGCCGTGTCGGAGACGATTCACTTAACTTAATACGGTCATTTTGAAATTGCAGTTTGGATTTCAGATTACGTTTTTAAAGAACAATATACTTATTACGCAGCAGTCAAGTGAGAATGAGAAGCCAAACACCCAAATCGGAGTAGTTATAGAGTGTTGAAACGTCGTCAAACTGTGGAATTTCTAGATGGCAGTGTAGCAACGTCCCTTTCTGGCTTCAGGTAAGTACAATATCAATGATTTATCCTCAAAAACATTTACCAGTTTAATTACGACGGGTCTTCACTATAACTATAGTTCAATATTGGAAAAATACTTTTCAACGCCATAAACAATATGCGTAGAAATGAAGCAATACATAAGTTACCATGCTAATAATTACTACATTTTTTATACCACGTCGTGTAAAACATTATACTATATATACATTATACGTATTTCCAGTGTTGTAAAACAGCTCATGTCACTATTAGTAGTGTGTATAGATTTGCAAAACTGAAAATGAAAACCACTGAAAATATACGTACGTAACTAGAGAGTTACTAGAGAGTTCAAAGCAATGTAACTAGTTTGGGGCTATACCTACTTTTTGTGATGACAGTCATCAAACAGCAAACACTGAAACTGGCTGTCAGTGTTATTTAATGATGTTTTATTTTCACATAATGAGCTATGTGTTGGTAAAGAGATGGCCTCCTCTCTGAATGATATGAATATTGAAATGAGTGTTTGATTGTTTGATGGGATGGAAGAATTAATGTACAAATGAAAGGTACTTTAGTAACTTATCAGACATAGTTAATATATTTGTATTAACATTTGGATTAGTCATGGGTCTTTGTTATGTGATTTGGTTCCTATTCCACGGACCCGTGAAGGTCTACCCGGGGTAGAATAGGCCTTCAGCAACCCATGCTGGCCATAAAAGGTGACTACGCTTGTCGTAAGAGGCGACTAACGGGACCGGGTGGTCAGATTCGCTGATTTGGTTGACACGTCATCGCTTCCCAACTGCGCAGATCGATGCTCATGTTGTTGGCCACTGAATTGTCTGGTCCAGACTCGATTATTTACAGAGCGCCGCCATATATTGGGAATATCGCTGAATGCGGCGTAAAACTAAACTCACTCACTCACTCTTATTCCACGTGGGTAAAGTAGAGCAGAAATTCAGATAGAAATTCGGTAAAGGCGAAAAGCAAAAGGACCGACCTTCATGAGAAAGCCTCGATCGAGGATAAAGTCCTGCTATGTTCCTTTTGCCAAATTTATGGTGATAAATATTGATTACCCATATATTTTCTATATGTATGACTAAAACAGTAAAGAAAGAGAATATGGAATCTTGTAATCCTGAAGAAAAGGATGCTGAATTCTTTATATTGATGTTTTAGGTCAGAAAAAGTATTATTCTTCATGCTAAAAATCTTAAATGAAACACCTGGAAGTTGGGTAACATACATTCCTGCTTGAACTGCAGAATGTGACTGACCTTTTTACTTGAGTTTTATGTTCTTGCAACTGGCTGTGGATCAATAATTTTGCAACTCATATTTTTGTCTACTACGCCCACAGATTGTCGGCAGATTTTGTTACCGGGTTTGATTTGCGACTGTTTTTGCAATTTGTTGGTTGTTTTTGAAAAGCAAATCTGAGTAATAATGTTTAGAAGTCTCTTGACTTAGACATTATTAACGCTTTGAGCAGACATATATGTTACTAAATCGCGGAATATTTGATGGGTTACATTCATCACATTGTCACTTAATTCTCTAGTCAGAAAAACAAATCACGTATGTATCAGGTAAGAATGAAGATTTTTATGGATGTCAACTTCTTTATGAGAACGTTGTGTTCTCTCATAAAGAAGTTGACATCCATAAAAATCTTCATTCTTATGTATTTTCACTTCTAAATGACATTCAAAGACTTTATGTATCAGGTGATACTATTTTATAATTCAAGGCGCCACATTTAAACAACAGCTGTATGGTTCTTTGTAAACTGGTGCTGCTGAACAAGTGATATGTACTAGACCATATGCCAAAGTTTCTGTGTAAAACGTTTTTTATTCAAGTTTTGTGTAGGTGATTTTTGACTTACGACGCTTACCCATTTACACCTCATTAGTGAGAACGGAGGTCACGTGGTCTTTAACGTTGCAGTCAAGATTGTTGAACTCGTGTGACGATATGGATACACATATGAGGAACTGCTTGACTCGTAGAAATGACGTGGTGTATGATGGAAACACGACAGTGTGTTTCCTCTCCTGAACTTCAAGTTTCACACTGTCTTTATAGCGGATGTAACTCATGGTTATACCTTTCAACAACAGCTTTCATTTTACTCCTGATTGTTCCCCGCCTTCCTTTTACGGCAGGTCTACACTTAATTGTATTGCCATATATACCTCAAAGTGTATGCAGTCCAAATACTATTATATGACCCTGCACTGAGCAATGTTCCAGCTGTAAGGCGTCGTTCTGTAAATAATCGAGTCTGGACCAGACCATCCAGTGATCAACAACATGAGGGTCGCTCTACTCATCTGGGTTACGATGACATGTGCGAATCAAGCCAGGGAGAATGACTATCCGATCCTATTATTTGCCTCTTACGACAAGAATGGGTTGCTGAAGGTCATTTGTAACCCGGGTCTTCGCGGGTTCTATGTGGAATCACTATAGACAACTGTAATACTTCAAGGTTTGTTCTGCCTCAGCAAGGTAGACAAACGAGAACATCTTAGTCGAGAAGAGTAGTCGTGTCCTGTAGAGTTTTTCTGCAAGCGTACTACGGGAAAGCTGATGCCGAAAACAACATGACCCGGTCTGTGTTTGGGCGTGTCTTAAGCTTATGGAGACTTGTCTGGAAGACGATGACGTCAGCTCCACCCACACAGGGCTGACACAGGATCAACGGCATTGTTGTTAGTGCGACTGTGTACTGAAAATATACTTCCCTGACTCCTTGATTCTCGATTTTTGTGAGTCACCTTCCTGGCAATCTTTGGTACCCAAAATATCGGATATATGGGTGTATTAGAACTGCATTTTAAAGATCAACTGTACTTAGTAACTATTTGTAAGGGACGTCCAAACAATCGATACGCCATTTCTACAACAGTTGACACCAATTAACAGATAATGAGGTATGACATCGATTATTGTTGCGGCAGCGGCAGCTCTTCGGGAGTCATGGCCCACAATAACCAGAAGAACAATACACCAATCTGCCATCCAGATATGTTTCACATGGTGGACTCAATTGGTATAAATTATTTACATGCGTAAGCCGTCTATACAATTGCTCCTTCATCCTTATTTTTAAGCTTTAGCACCCACCCAATCACCCACTATTCAGCGAGGTTAATCCCGTAGATTGAGGGACAAGAGCGTTCGAGACATGCATGACGGCTAGAGAAGTCGGTGCACGCCAAGGTCACCGTGTTACAACCTTGCCCTGTGGCTATACCCAGGATATAATTACAGTTACTCAAATCACCATGTATACGTAAGTAGTAGTGCATAGAGGAGGTCGTTATCGCATCACGTCACCATGGTAATCTGTTGGTAATACGGGGTTCCGTCTACTGTTATCTTTTATGCAATGGACGTTTAACGTGAGACCTTGGGAGTGGATGTCTGGTCTGATCAACATATGTCGTTAGCATGTTGTTAACGTTGGCGACATGTTCCCATGGCCTCGGGGCATATCATTAAAGGTCTCACCTTGTTTTATGAAGGTCAAGGTATATAGAGTGTCTAAAGTGATAAACTTCTGTCACTGATAATTCCAGGTTTCCATACAACACGGGTGGTAACCACTGTGTCTAAACACAGAAAAACCACAGACCATATAGTTTATCGATAAGCACTTGCCTGATGTAGGATCAAATAGCAAAGTAGAATGTACCACAATGTGGACAAGGAAGGTTTGGGAGATGTTAATCTCGGATATAATTCAGGATTTCACCACACTCTGACAAAGGACTGTACATCCCTGGTCAATGGCAACTATCTATTCTGGTGCATAGTTTGACTACAGGGGCTCTCCGAGGGAAAATGTGTACGTAGACTAGTCTTGGGAATATATGACATTGCCTGGACTCGGAAAAATATGTACAAAGTCTAGTCACAAGCAATTATTACAAATGCTAGCCTTGGGCAAATATTAGAAATGCCAGTCTTAGGCAAATGTGTACAAACACTAGGCTCGGGCAAATATGTACAAAAGTTGGTCTCGGGTAGATATTAAAAGGGCTAGTTTCGGACAATTATGTACAAAGGGTAGTCTTGGGAAAGTATATACAAATGCTAGTCTCGGGCAAATATGCACAAACGCCAGTCTCGGGAAAGATGTACGAAGGCTAGTCGCGGAAAATCTGTGTATAACCTAGTCGCGGGCAAAAATTGAAAAATTTGTCTCGGGTAAATATGTATCCTGGACAATGATGCATCACAAACTACAGATACTTGTTTTGGACAAGTTTGTACTCTGGGCTAGAATGGCTTGTTTCCGACAGATACGTACTGTCAGCATAAATGTTTAATCTCCATCAATAATGGCAATAACAGCGAGTCTCCTTACTCGCTTTATCCGATGTGTGGTGCTCTATAGGGTACGATCACTGTCACTGTGCGGAGATAGCCTCTACCTTTCAGACGATGAAATAAATACAACGCCATGGCCTACTTGGGGTCCAGAAATGAACTCCACGCATTGTACCCATGTGGGGATTCGAACCCAGGTTTTCGCCTTCACGAGCGAACGCTTTGACCACTTGGCTACCTTACCGCCCCTGGTGTATATACTAAGTACACTATGTAACTCTGATTAGCACTGTATACTCCCTAAGGAGCTGAGAATAGAAATCTATCCAATTGTACACCTTGACCCATTGACGGGTTCATAGTGCCAGTTAGTGCTTTAATTGTATATGAAGCGTGGAGCTGTTATGGATACACACAATATTTACATATAACCCTTTATTGCGTTCTCGTGAAGATCCGGGTCATTGTCTAAAATTAATTGCGTTAATTTAGGAAGTGATGCGAAACGTAAACATATGCATGTATATGAAGAGTGTTTTTAAAACGTTTAAAGATTTATGGCTTCTAGCTTTGATAGTCTCGGGACTAGTTCATTGTGGCACACGGGAATAGAAGCTAGGGTCGAAGGTAGAAGCTAAGGGTTGTCTAAACAGAGGGGTATTAATCCAAGCTGTGACACGTTGATTGGATGGTGATCGTTATCTGACTAAACGGTTTGTCTGGGGAGCCACGGATTTAATGAAAATGTTCTGATGCACAAATAAGCAGCCCGGTGGTTCTGAGATTATTTCCCAAACAATACCTACCGTAAAGATATCTGAAAGTGTTTTGATTGTGACTTACAAGCAAGCCACAGGCTTCGTGTACGCGAGACTCAGAGACTTTGAGTTTTAGGTGATCCATGTTAAAGGCATTCATCTAAATGCCAAGAATATCTGCAGTGGTACAAGAATGGGATATCGCAGATGGTGGAATTCGGACAGACGTATTGCCAGACTGTACCGTCCAAGTTGGACTATCCCGATCCGACTGACCAGATAGTCACAGAACTGGAACACCAAGAATGACCACCCCTTAAGATGACCATCACCTGCGCAGTCTCCACGTTGGCGAGGCACGTCGCCATTGGATTCATCAGTGGTGCTTCGGCACCACATACGTGATTAGAACACTTTGCGTACTATTTGCCTTTGTATGGAAATTAGTCGCTAGCAAAAATATTTGTGTACGTGCTTTGTGCGTCAGTTTATTTCTTGCTTTACAACAAACACTAGCGTTCAGTCCTTCTGATGGCATGACAACGTTCGTATCTGTACGTAAATGTTAACGACCTGAATGTGAACATACTATTAAATAATAATACGCTACCTACTGAATGGACCCGTGAATATCAGGGGTAGAATTGGTCTTCAGTAACCCATGCTTGTCATAAAGGGCGACTAAAGGGATCAGGTGGTCAGACTCTCTGACTTGGTTGAGATGCGTGGATGAATGCTCAAGATGTTTTTCAATGGATTGTCTGGTCCAAACTTCATTATTTACAGGCCGTCGCCAGATAGTTAGAATATTGCGGAGTGCGGCGTAAAACTAAACTCACTCCTGATCACGTCTTGAAGTTGTTAATGATTTCTGAATGTAACAGACAGATAAATTTTACAAATATGTGTGTGGGTTTAGATCATCCCCAGACTACCTGTGTACCTTTACAATATCTGACATTAATGATTTCCACTGATCTTCGTATAAAGTGCAGTCGAAAGGACGCAGCAGTGTCTCTCTGGGACACATTATGGACAACAGTATCAGATTAGTTCAAACAAAACAGCTGGAGTCAGGGACTCAGTGTGATATTACGCCGCTGTTAGCAATATTCCAGCAACATCAGGGAGGGGGACACCAAAATTGGCTTCAGTCATTGTGCGCATGTTGGGAATCGAACCCGGGTCTTCTGCGCCACGAGCGAACGCTTTAACCACTAGGCTATGTCAAGGACCCAAACCCCTGGACAATTAGTGTGACAGAATTGTCTCTCAGTCACTATGTTTGAAGATCACTTAACGTACCTCAATAGAGTGATACAGACTGCTCAGAGCTATGTTGTCTTTTATACAACCATTCTTTCTGGTGGTAGATTATTACTTTTGCTTAATACATCCCTAACATATATAACGTTGTACACATAGATATCTATGCAAGTGGCGGGACAAGGTATCCCCAACATTAGACAAACAGACATGGTCTGATTGTACGTATGTTAGACTTGGTTGGCACATAACAGTTTAAACTGCAGTGTAATGGTCATTTAGATATTAATAGTTGGACTGCTTTGGTTACCCGTGCTGTTTATTGTTTAACCAAGCAGAGGGGGTATGTAACCTGCTCTCCTGGTCTATATGTGACCTGGCAAGAAGTGGTATATGAAGGTTTAAAGACAGCTATTGATTACAGATTTTGCAATCAATGAATTGTAAAGTTTTAAATGTCAGCTCATGGATGTCGAAGCGACAAAAAGTGAGCGTGTTCTGACAGGCCTAATAAATATACGGAATGTTGTCAGACAGACACCTGTAGGATAAACATGTACAGGCAGTGCTACCATACAAACACCTATAGCATTAGCATATTCAGGCAGTGCTGTCAGACACCTGTAGGATTAACACATACAGGCAGTGCTGTCAGACAGACATCTATAGGATTAACATATACAGGCAGTGCTGTAGGACAGACACCCATAGTATTAACAGATGTAGTGATATAGAAAAGGGTATCTGGACAGGTATTTTACCTTAGCTCTTTGTCATAATGTTGTTTACGCTTTCATCCAACAATGTTTATAAATAAAATCGATTAGCACGAAATTTTCTGTTGTGAACTTCCGTCGATGTAAAGATATATGACTGTATCTGGAAGGTTGGTGTGTGTTTTCCAAACTTTAGTACATAGATCCCAAGCTGTTTATGAATGTAGATGGAGTACCTATTCGTTACTAGTATACATCTAAACATGTTTAGAGTCCATCAGCATGCAATGAGCTACCTTCGACAGACTGACCACCATCTTAACGTAACAACTCCATCATGTGAACACGATTAGCGATTATAGACATTGAAAATCCAGATATGTGTTTACAGTACGCATCGGTTTTGCACAGAGTCAGTTGTGGATGAGATGTACAATATATATTGAAACTGAAAGAGGAAATCGATTCCCTGAGAACTTAATAACATTTATATACAGTACAATATACGAGTACTACAACGGACTCGGGGACGATAAGTGAGGAGGAATCAGGGTATTTCTCACATTAAGAAACTGAACACATTTAGTAATAGTTGTTGAACGTAATTATAAACACGCGTAGAGCGTATTCGGGTTTTCAGCTTAGAATCTAAACTCACTTGTTACAATATGGGAAGGCGAAAAGGGGGTTCTCGACTGAAAAACAAAGTCTTCGCCATTGACACTAACAACGCAATTGTCGCCGATGTCATATAAGAGAACTACATACTGATCTTATTTAAGAATTCACATATTTATAAAATCTGAAAATATGTAAATCGGCAAACGATCGGAATCTAACGGCTAAAGTGGGTAGATGTTACATTGGCATTGTAATAAGAATATGGGAAATCAGTGTAACCATATGGGGAATCAAACCGTGGTAATGAGTGAACGCGTTATCCACTAGACTAGGTATACCATGCCCCCAACATCGTGGACGCTGTGCCCCTCACAGACTACGGCATGTCAGTTGGGAAAGTGGTTCAGGGACTCACACAGACAATGCTTCTCAAAGTCGTGTGAGGTCCTGTCGCTGTAATTAGAGCCTTTCAAACAGATATTGAAGGCGGGTAATGAAGGCATTTACTAAATGATATTCCTTTCAGTGCTTCTTACTAGGGGGTTTGGAGACAAAGTGATTGAATCAATAAAGACAGGTTGTCAGTCACAACTATAATACGTCAGTTTAAACGTTTATTGTTCAACTTTATCATTATCCCGGAATATGGATCGCTGTTGTAGCGCACATTCTCTACTTCCTGGGGAGAATACAACTGACCCGAGCTCAATTTTCCTTTAATCAAAACGATTCTGATTTCCTTTTATGCACCCTAGAGTTAGTCAGTGAATCACATAGACCGTGGATGCTTGTGCTTTTCGCCAATGGTATTTCTTATGGGCGAGAGATTCGTGAAGACCTGAGTTAGAACTGAGAACTGAGGTTCGCTGACCTGGTTGACACTTTAACGTATCAATGATCATGCTGTCAGTCACTGGAGGGTCTGTTCCAGACTCGATATTTACAGACTGCCATCATATATCTCTATTTGCTGACTTCTGCGTTTAAGCAACAGAAATGCAAACAAACTTACATGCAAAGAAACAAACACACAAACAAAACAAAAGCTTGCCCGGCAGTTTACAGTCCTTGTTTGGCTTGTCTGCAGAGTTGATAACTACTCATGAAAAACAATGTCATGAATGAAGTTTGCTGCGCAGATTGCTTCAGCCTGTGACGTCTCAGTCAGGTCGTTCTGCGTCAGGTGAAGACACAAACATAGTTACAGTGACATTATAACACGTGGTCGCCTCCCTTTCATAACAGAGCTTTAGTTGAATATTTACGATATGATTCATACATTATGAATTAATTTAAAGACTTCACGTGCTTGCACCACGTGCTATAGAGCTGTATTCTTTGACATGTGTATTTTCAATTACATCGGAAGGCCGTCTAATATGGCTGATTTCATCACGCTTATACAACTTCCCCTTGCGTCTGACATATGACCGCGTGATTGACTGATATATCATGACTGCATTGGGAACTATGCCAACTATGCCGATGGGAATAATGCGTTCTCTCTGCTTTGTTTGAACCTCTTTCTATCCAGACGTTTGAGGGGTAGTCTAGTGGTGAAAGCGTTCGCTCGTCAAGCCGAAGACCCAGGTTCGATTCCCCACATGGCCACAATGTGTGAGACCAAATTCTGGTTTTCCACACTTGTTCATCGGGTAGTGCGAGGGCCCCTAACGACGTTGAGTGTTAGTGCTCGTGCTATCAACCTCTCGTCTGGCTGGCCCTGATGCGTAGATTATGTACAGGTCACGCTGATATAACTAGAGCAGGTCTGATTGGCCCTGATACGTAGATTATGTACAGGTCACGCTGATATAACTAGAGCAGGTCTGTCTGGCCCTGATTAGTGGATTATGTACAGGTCACGCTGATATAACAAGAGCAGGTCTGATTGGCCCTGATACGTAGATTATGTACAGGTCACGCTGATATAACTAGAGCAGGTCTGTCTGGCCCTGATTAGTGGATTATGTACAGGTCACGCTGATATAACTAGAGCAGGTCTGTCTGGCCCTGATTAGTGGATTATGTACAGGTCACGCTGATATAACTAGAGCAGGTCTGGCGTCTAGAAATGTGATGAATATCAATGCATATATCAATGCACATCTATGCACTGCACACATTGATCTTGTTAGCTGCAAATATCATGGTTGTTGTAAGTGCCAATGAGACATGGTAACTTGATTTATTTCCATCCATTTCGATTCAGTCTTATTCATTCTTACTTGAAAGACGTAAAGCCTCGACATGTAAGAAATGCTTGAATCAATATGTTCTCCAGGGGCCTCACATTTTCTTTGAAGAAATTCTGCTGCTTATCGAGAAAACTAGTTATCTCGAAGTTCGTCTAAAACATGTCGAATATTTGATGATCTACACCTGCGTATGGTTCACTAAGAGTTTTATTGTTCACATGTCAGGAAGAGTAACAAATGACTTCACCAGTTGCGCCCATTGGTCATCCAATCACCGTGATCACTCACTCAGTCGTGTCGCTGTATCCTGACGGGTTGCTTTCAGCACAGGCGAGCGTGGTCCAGGTATTTCAAATAGTTGGACTGGTAACATGGGATAACCTTCTGTTATGTATGCAGGTATTCAGATAGAGCTGCATTAGTAACATAGGGTATCCTTCTTCTATGTATACAGGTATTCCAAACAGTTGGATTGGTAATTTGGGATAACCTCCATCTATGTATACAGGTATTCCAAACAGTTGGATTGGTAATTTGGGATAACCTCCATCTATGTATACAGGTATTCCAAACAGTTGGATTGGTAATTTGGGATAACCTTCATCTAGGTATACAGGTATTCCAAACAGTTGGATTTGAAACATGAGATAACCTTCACCTATATTCGTAAGCAAACTGACGTTAGTGTATGTCACAGCATGAGCAAGATGACTAATGAATTGCTTCGTTCGTTAGCTTAGGCATACATCCGTCTTTTCTGGCATTTAGTTATGCTCTTTTTAACACAACTGTCTTGTAATTGTCTGTCCAAGTATGGTGTTCAGAGAAGGCCAAAACTAAACGGTGTTCCAAGAGAGCGTTCTCATCAGGAAACGGAGTTAGTGAGTAAGTATGGTTATACAGACTTTGTTTTACAGTGTGTTTTCTATAGATCACTTTAAAGCACAAAATATAACACTCTTTTAACGTTGATAGTGCCCTCCTTATTTAGAAAAGTGAACTACTGTACGGCTCTGGGCTTGTTTGGTATGAGATGAACACTTGCTGCACTAGTGAGTGTCCGTAGCACATCACAGAAACGTCCTGGATGCCCAATATCCCAGTGTGTGTTACTATTTTGAGTTATATGATTTTAGGGCATATGTGTCCTAAATCAGCAAAAACGTATTTAAAACTTCTTATAAATTTGAGTGGGCCCTATTTTCGTCCATTGAAACGTACTCATTACAAAAACATGGATTCCATGAAATATCGCGATCACAAACAATCTTTCCCACATGGCTGTTTGCGAGTCCATGTTGTTTCGTATCTCGTCCTTAGAGCATAAATTTATCTGAGATAAGCAGATTAATTTGATTTATAACAATAATCATCTGCTCTAATGGCCTTGTCGTAAACGCCCCCGCGGTGTTGTTTCGTGCCGCAGATGATGTTGCTAGGGACGCTATGAGAGAACGTTAAATACCAGTGCTGAAGTGATTGGATCACGGGCGAGCTATCAGGCCGTGCCACTCGAAGGACAATTAGGTCTTTACGGGCACAAATCTGTCACCATCATTGCTGAAGTATTGCTGACGGGGTGACTGGTGTTATTTGGGGATTTGTGGCATAGGTCAGAAAGTATCTGATACAGTGAACCGTTTCTCGCAGTAGGTTATGAGTAGTTGCAGACAAATACATAACGCAAGGTGCTGGACAGAATAGTTACCATCACTGTGTTATTAGGTAGTGAGTGAATGTGTTACTGGGTAGTGAGACAAATGCATAACGTTACTCCATAACGCGAGGTGCTGGACAGAATAGTTACCATCACTGTGTTATTAGGTAGTGAGTGAATGTTTTAGAGGGTAGTAAGTGAATGTGTTAATGGGTAGTGAGTGAATGTGTTACCGGGTTGTAAGTGAATATGTTAGTGGTAGTGAGTGAATGTGTTAGTGGACTGCGGTGAGGTGAGGTGAAATGAGGTGAAATGGGTTTTAACATGGTTCTGACATCCCTTTAGACATCATCAAACTGTACATTTATAGACGGAGAAACAACAAGCACTATCTTTCATCTCTGATTGGGCAGGAATCGAACCACAGCCCATCCACTCTCGGAAACCTGGATGACAGGTCTGAGCTACCATTCCATGTGGTTTCCAAGAGAACTCATTCCTCAGTAGATGATGTTAACGTTATTTTCCTGTGTGTTTATCCATCATTGTGAATACTTCCTGATGAAATACTGTATTGATTTGTGGTTTGTTTTCTCTGTGAATCAGTCATTTTCTGAGGTACCCATTTCGTGATTTCTAAATAATGTTTACATAAAACATATAAACATTCCAAACATGCGCCGCCGGAAAGTTGACTGATGGTTGACGTAAACGTTAGTTTGAAAGAAAGAAACTAAGACGTTCCGAGTCCCGACTCCGATTCACTCCATCTCCTCCCCCGCCGCTTTCCCCAACAACACTCCGATTCACTCCACCTCCTTCCCCGCCGCTTTCCCCAACAACACTCCAATTCACTCCATCTCCTCCCCCGCCGCCTTCCCCAACAACACTCCAATTCACTCCATCTCCTTCCCTGCCACTTTCCCCAACAACACCCCAATTCACTCCATCTCCTTCCTCGCCGCTTTCCCCAACAACACTCCAGTTCACCCCACTTCCTCCCCTGCCACTTTCCCCAACAACACCCCGATTCACTCCATCTCCTTCCTCGCCGCTTTCCCCAACAACACTCCAGTTCACCCCACTTCCTCCCCTGCCACTTTCCCCAACAACACTCCGATTGACTCCATCTCCTTCCCTGCCACTTTCCCCAACAACACTCCGATTCACTCCATCTCCTTCCCCGCCACCTTCTGCAACAACACTCCAATTCACTCCATCTCCTTCCTCGCCGCTTTCCCCAACAACACTCCAGTTCACCCCACTTCCTCCCCTGCCACTTTCCCCAACAACACTCCGATTGACTCCATCTCCTTCCCTGCCACTTTCCCCAACAACACTCCGATTCACTCCATCTCCTTCCCCGCCACCTTCTGCAACAACAACACTCCAATTCACTCCATCTCCTTCCTCGCCGCTTTCCCCAACAACACTCCAATTCACCCCACTTCCCCTCCTGCCACTTTCCCCAACAACACTCCGATTGACTCCATCTCCTTCCCTGCCACTTTCCCCAACAACACTCCGATTCACTCCATCTCCTTCCCCGCCACCTTCTGCAACAACACTCCAATTCACTCCATCTCCTTCCTCGCCGCTTTCCCCAACAACACTCCAGTTCACCCCACTTCCTCCCCTGCCACTTTCCCCAACAACACTCCGATTGACTCCATCTCCTTCCCTGCCACTTTCCCCAACAACACTCCGATTCACTCCATCTCCTTCCCCGCCACCTTCTGCAACAACAACACTCCAATTCACTCCATCTCCTTCCTCGCCGCTTTCCCCAACAACACTCCAATTCACCCCACTTCCCCTCCTGCCACTTTCCCCAACAACACTCCGATTGACTCCATCTCCTTCCCTGCCACTTTCCCCAACAACACTCCAATTGACTCCATCTCCTTCCCCGCCGCTTTTCCCAACAACACTCCAATTCACTCCATCTCCTCCCTTGCCGCTTTCCGCAACAACACTCCAATTCATCCCACCTCCTTCCCCGCCGCTTTCTCCAGCAACACTCCAAGTCACTCCATCTCCTTCCTCGCCGCCTTCCGCAACAACAACACTCCAATTCACTCCATCTCCTTCCTCGCCGCTTTCCCCAACAACACTCCAGTTCACCCCACTTCCTCCCCTGCCACTTTCCCCAACAACACTCCGATTGACTCCATCTCCTTCCCTGCCACTTTCCCCAACAACACTCCAATTGACTCCATCTCCTTCCCCGCCGCTTTTCCCAACAACACTCCAATTCACTCCATCTCCTCCCTTGCCGCTTTCCGCAACAACACTCCAATTCACTCCATCTCCTTCCCCGCCGCCTTCCGCAACAACAACACTCGAATTCACTCCATCTCCTTCCCCGCCGCTTTCCCCAACAACAACACTCCAATTCACTCCATCTCCTTCCCCGCCACTTTCCTCAACAACACTCCAATTCACTCCATCTCCTCCCTTCAACAACCCTCCAATTGACTCCATCTCCTTCCCTGCCACTTTCCTCAACAACACTCCAATTGACTCCATCTCCTCCCCTGCCACTTTCCCCAACAACACTCCAATTGACTCCATCTCCTCCCCCGCCGCCTTCCCCAACAACACTCCAATTCACTCCATCTCCTTCCCTGCCGCTTTCCTCAACAACACTCCAATTGACTCCATCTCCTCCCCCGCCGCCTTCCCCAACAACACTCCAATTCACTCCATCTCCTTCCCTCAACAACACTCCAATTGACTCCATCTCCTTCCCTGCCACTTTCCTCAACAACACTCCAATTGACTCCATCTCCTCCCCTGCCACTTTCCCCAAAAACACTCCGAAACACTCCATCTCCTCCCCCGCCGCCTTCCCCAACAACACTCCAATTGACTCCATCTCCTCCCCCGCCGCCTTCCCCAACAACACTCCAATTGACTCCATCTCCTCCCCCGCCGCCTTCCCCAACAACACTCCAATTCAATCCATCTCCTTCCCCGCCGCTTTCCGCAACAACACTCCGATTCACTCCATCTCCTCCCCCGCCGCCTTCCCCAACAACACTCACATTCACTCCATCTCCTCCCCCGCCGCCTTCCCCAACAACACTCCGAAACGCTCCATCTCCTCCCCCGCCGCTTTCCCCAACAACACTCACATTCACTCCATCTCCTCCCCCGCCGTATTCCCCAACAACACTCCGAAACACTCCATCTCCTTCTCCGCCGCTTTGCTCGTCAACACACCGATTCACTCCATCTCCTCCCCCGCCGCTTTCCCCAACAACACTCCGATTCACTCCATCTCCTCCCCCGCCGCCTTCCCCAACAACACTCCAATTCACTCCATCTCCTTCCCTGCCGCTTTCCTCAACAACACTCCAATTGACTCCATCTCCTCCCCCGCCGCCTTCCCCAACAACACTCCAATTCACTCCATCTCCTTCCCTCAACAACACTCCAATTGACTCCATCTCCTTCCCTGCCACTTTCCTCAACAACACTCCAATTGACTCCATCTCCTCCCCTGCCACTTTCCCCAAAAACACTCCAGTTGACTCCATCTTCTCCCCCGCCGCCTTCCCCAACAACACTCCAATTGACTCCATCTCCTCCCCCGCCGCCTTCCCCAACAACACTCCAATTGACTCCATCTCCTCCCCCGCCGCCTTCCCCAACAACACTCCAATTCAATCCATCTCCTTCCCCGCCGCTTTCCGCAACAACACTCCGATTCACTCCATCTCCTCCCCCGCCGCCTTCCCCAACAACACTCACATTCACTCCATCTCCTCCCCCGCCGCCTTCCCCAACAACACTCCGAAACGCTCCATCTCCTCCCCCGCCGCTTTCCCCAACAGCACTCACATTCACTCCATCTCCTCCCCCGCCGTATTCCCCAACAACACTCCGAAACACTCCATCTCCTTCTCCGCCGCTTTGCTCGTCAACACACCGATTCACTCCATCTCCTCCCCCGCCGCTTTCCCCAACAACACTCCGATTCACTCCATCTCCTCCCCCGCCGCCTTCCCCAACAACACTCCGAAACACTCCATCTCCTCCCCCGCCGCTTTCCCCAACAACACTCACATTCACTCCATCTCCTCCCCCGCCGTATTCCCCAACAACACTCCGAAACACTCCATCTCCTTCCCCGCCGCTTTGCTCGTCAACACTCCGATTCACTCCATCTCCTCCCCCGCCGCTTTCCTCAACAAACCGCAGGTGAATCTTTTTCATTGTCTACTGTTCCCATTCGTCACAATTATTTTCTCCACTCAGACAGCTAAAGCTGCTTCTTCCTCGTATTAATATTTCAAGCCTTCCTCATCTAGGTTCTTCGGGTAGAAAGGGACTGAATGAAAGAAGCAAATCTTATCTTCTTGTAAAGTGCCACCTCAATGTATTTGTCCTTTCACTGTCACTGGTCTTTACGCAATCAATAACAACCTGATTGTTCCCGAGACAGAGGACAATTTTCCAATTACCCAGCAACCCTCCTACGAGCTAACGTAAGTGCTAACCGATAAAGTACCAGGGACATATTCGATCGGATGACTTGGTATGTAAGGTTAACTCGACTCTCCACAGCTCAGCGTCTACGATGTCACTTGTTTGGCTCTGCCTCCGTGTTTGTACATTGCTGGAATTTTAAAATGTTGAAGACGTTTATCGGTGATTTTAGTTTAACTTGAAATACCACCATTGACGTCACAAGTTTCATCTGACGTGTGTGCCGTTTCAGAAATATTACACATAAGGCAAATGTGATATAAATAACGTAAGTCTTATTGCTTGGAAAACAGTTTTCTTGAAGATTCTTGACAAGGGAACTAAGATAGAACCGACCGAGCACAGCGTGACGCTACGAGGCCTGGATATAATGAAACGGAAACGACGTATCATTTATAATTGTGCTTGAAAATGAAATCAGAATTAGATGAGAGTTACTATATATGTTTGCATTTTAGACCATATACGTTTGCATCTTGATAAAGATCAACTGTGTGGTTTCAGGGAAAGTACGTGCCCCAAGAATCCATGTCTCCTAATGTGCTTTTCAGAGTAAGTATATGCCTCTTGTACGAACATGTCTCCTCGTGTGGTTTTAGAGAGAGTATACGTCCCTACAGTATACCCAATGTCTCCTGGTAGTTTTAAAGAATGTCCGTCCCCGTCGCCAGTGATAAAGAGATTGTTGTCACATTTGACCCACATACGCGTGTTTTATCGGGTCATTTAATATTTCGTGTAAATCTGAAACGGTGCAGTTCTTTTGTGGAAATGATGATAACGTTTAATTTTGAGTAAGAAAATGAATTATGCAAGCCATGATGTTGAATTGCTGAAATCATTTGTGAGTGTATTCTCTCGAGACACATGAGCGTTATTTTCAGAGAAGTTGGATATAGGGGGGACCCACTGGCAAACTATACCTCGTTGCTGCTAGCGACGGTGGCAGACTGCCCTAACCTCACACTTGACCTTCGTATACAATGAGCATGCAGGTCAATAAGAAAGTAACTCCAGTCTACGTGCATTAACACACGCTACGAAGCACATCGATTGTAACAACCAAAACTTAACATGAGAATGGAGGCATAACCACTACTGATCCCGCGGCTGTTGGAAGAAAGGCGAGAACCCATGTTAGGCGTGAATTGCCATCCATCACACCGAATAAGTTACCCCACAGACTAATCAAGTCAGTATATCATCAATCTCATTCATTATTGATCCCAGATGCCTTTGAAGCGATCAGTATCGATTTTGCCCGAATTCCCCTCCAACACGGGATCCTCGGTTCGGCTAACAAGATACATTAGCTTTCAGTTCAACTCGTCGTTGGTGGAATTATCTGCCAATTTTAAAACCCTTAAATACGCGTTATGGTTAGAGCGTCATGCATTAACCTTTTGTTTAAGTGGAAGCTGATGATTCAGTAAGCGAGGTCGCTGTGAGGGCAGATTCGTTCTGTTCGTTATTTTGTATTTACCCACAGCTCGGTTAATTAGTGCCCAACAAGGGGTAATTCATCATGAATTATCGTCTTAATTAGACAGTGGATGAAAGACGTAACGTTGTAATGGATGATGACCTTCTGGGTCCTGTAACAGCGTTATGGGGTTTGGCAGCTGCTTGTCGGAAGTTCAGGGAGATAATGAAAACTGATATGACGACGACGACGTCGACGATGATGATGGTGGTGGTGGCGATGGTGCAGTAACAACTTACACATTGAAAACAAAATGTTATGCAGGAAAAAAAACAACCACGACGACGACGATGAAGATGAAAATGATGATGACGATGATGAAGGTGATGATGATGATGATGACGACGACGACGATGATGAAGATGATGACGAAGATGATGATGATGATGGTGGTGGTGATGATGATGATACAGTAGTAATATATATACATTCCAAACAAATGTTATGCAAAAAATAAACAAACAAAAAACAACAAAGAAAAGATAATCACGATGATGGTGGTAGTGATGATGATGATGATGATGATGATGATGATGAATGATGATGCAGTAATAGCACATGCACATTTCAAACAAAATGTTTAACCAGAGAAAACAACGAAAACGACGATGTTGCTGCTGCCGCTGATGATGATGCTGACGTATAAATAACGTACACGTTCCACACACAATGTTCCACAAGAGAAAAACGCGATCACACAGCAAGTCTAACAGCGCCATATGACGACACTGAGCAAAGCTTACGGTCAATGTCCTGACAATACCGTCCTCACTGCGATGCGTGGTCAGCTATTGATGTGCCGCCGGCCCTTATACTGACCCAATATTTCATTATCGGTTCTTGGACACGTATATCCACTCATTTTCCAACCATGATTTGTCTCAGCCCCTTCCTCGATCACTGCTCGAGGCTAAATTTAAGTACCTTACGCCAAGATATGATTCCAAGGCGACGATGTTTATACGTAGTCTTGTCCCAAGCTGTACTGAATGCTGAGTTCATGGATGCATAGTAACTCTATCCATCGAAGAGGCAAAGACAAATATTGCACATTATAAATAATGAATATGTAGTAAGATAGCAACACTCATGATATTTACAACTAGGCAGGATTTGATATCCATGTCATTTAAACTGTTTAACTTGAAGGTTGTGTGACAACGTTGCTTAATCGCATTTAGGGCGGTAGAAGTGTCTCCACATTGAATGGAGAAATATTCATAGACCTTTCAACAAAGGACTCCCTTTCTCTACAGGTGAGTTTGTAGTTTGGTCTGCAGGACAGCAAGCACAACACAAGGTCTTACTCTGAGAGATAGTACAGATAAAAGCTGATCGAGAAGTCTAGGAGTACAATGTTTGTTAGGGAGCAATACAGTTTGTAATTTGCCGACGATATACTCACAGGCAAATACGAAGTGGATAAGTGGATGCATGTAGAGGAGGCCGCACCTGTCACACAATGTCTCATGAAGATGCGCATCTTTGTAGACTGGGCACATCTTGATGATGAGTGAGCCAATCGTTCGTGACTGGATGAAGAGCTAGGTCTCGATGTTGGACTTACGTAAAGAGTGGACGTTCACCATCACTTGATATTTCAAGTGATGAAAGGACAGCAATCCGAGGACCCTAGTCTGCTTTATATTATTTAATAGAAATTATCGTTCAAACTATTATTATTTTACTTCAAAACAAATATTGTGTAAGTCTAGGTTGAACGTTACAAGTGAGGGTGGGTACGGATGCACGACGGCAATTCAGCAGAATCTAAGCGTGACTTCGAAGAGGGTCACAGACCATCGTCCACAGACCATCCTTATCTCCGCCCAGAACAGAGACAGTTGAGGAGAGGATGCATTGAGGACTGTGTGCTAAAATACTATCTGAATGTTTATTTAAGCCAAGGCTCTAGAAGACATCGAGAACGCTTTGTCGATTAATACCCCGCTTGTGTGAACAGTATATCATTTAAATCAGATATTCGGTTACAGAACAGTTACTAATCGATACCACACCAGGGCAGATAGATTGTCTACTCGAACTTTTTAAACCCTTGTCTATTAAATCCACACGGCACTGAAGGTCGCAGAGAGCTGAGCATACTGTCGAATGTCGAACAAAACGGATAAAATCAGATTTATCGTTTAAGATAATTCCTTCTCTCTACTCCATAAAGATGCTACCCCTTGAAGACCCGGACTAGAATTGATCTCTGACAGCCCGTTCCTGTAAGAGGCGAATAGCGGGATTGGGTGGTCAGGTCCGCCGATTTGTTTAAATCGTCATCGTATCCCAACTGCGTAGATCGACGATCACGTCGTTATTCACTCGATTATCTGGTTCAGAAGCGATTATAAATAGACCACCGTTGTATAGATGTAATATTGGAGTGGATCGTTAACAAACAATGAAAGAAAAAATCAGTACCATAAAGGTGTCGAAGAGCAATTATTGCAATGAACCAGTGACAACCAAGTCATCCAGGCCAGCAACCAGCTGTCACCTACGACCCGTATAATGTTTCTGCTTTATGAGAGACCTCCACGTGATCACAGCTTTATTACGTGCTTGTAAACAGATATTAACGGATTGATATACATTTTATTGATTTAAAATATAGCTGGAAATGGATGGATATAGTCATGTTAACAGTCTTATCACACAAGATCCATTTAGTGGCACAGTATAAACATAGACACATTCTAAACACGCAATCACTATGGTGATCCTATTTATGACGTTTGCACAGCCACAGCAAAGCAGATCAGAAGATGCACTTCAGCGCAGACATGTGACGTAGGTTATAATCGCATCAATATCGTGACAGCCGAACTTGTTACACCACAAAACTTCCCATTTGTGAGAATCGAACCCGGGTTCCTGTTTCACAAACAAAGGTAACCTTAGTGCAATGTTAAAGAATGGGAGTTCAGGTTAACCTTAGTAAAGGGTGCTTCGTGAAAGGAGCACCTGAAATCTTTAGCATCTTTGACTTTGTTAGTGCTATATCTTGTATCTGGTGAGGTAGGGCTGCCGAATCTCGAATCTCCACATGGGTACCATGGGTATATATTTCCGGTGTCCCCTGCGTGATATTGCTGCAATATTGCTAAAAAGCGGTATAAAACCTTACTCACTCTCTCTCACTTTGCTTCCTATCGACCGCCAAGTAAGGAAAGCTAATGATCACTTCAAAGATTTGCATGGAGATGATAATTCTGAGATAGCCATCCTTAAACAGACTAATGATGGACCAGCAAGAGGAAGGAAGAAGACATGTGGAGACTTCGTGACGTCATTTCCTGTCTTCCAGGATAATTACAGCTGACATGAACACTGGGTAATGAGGTATAACATATATTTTCGTCAGTGATGCGTTTGATCCATGTTTGTTAAAAACCTGATTTGACATTAATTACGTAATTAACCGGTTTATCCCACAAGCAGCAAGCGGAATTCCGGAAGTCTTAAGTTTTTAACAACGCATGAATTATCCCAGTCAGAATGCTCCACAAAAAAGTTGTTTTCAAACATAAAAAATAAGAATCACAGCCGTTATGTGTCTGTTTATCATTTCAGTTCTGAAATAAATGGATATTTGCTGTAGAATTTCTAAAGTATGATTTTCTTAATTTAACAGGATGCCAGTTCATTTGCTGCAGAGACCATCAAGAGATAGAGACGTTTGCGCATGCGCGCTGATCATGAGGGAAGGGGTGTAGTGATATAGTTTCTGACTATTCACTCATATTTACTGTTTGAGAGCCATGAGTGTGCGAATGCAGCCATAAATCCAGGTTAAAAAATCGTCATGAGTTTTTTCTATATTTTCATGGATTTCCAACTGAATTTTTAGCCAGTGCAGATGATTTTTGTTTTGTTTGTTTTTCCCCAAACATGTTTAAAGGAACTCTCATGTGTTGGGCGTGACGACTTTATGAACTAGGCTACCCCATCACCCCGAATTAAAGATCAGAAAAAACACACACATGTCAGTTCGGCAAACTGCAGTTCTGCTGAATCGGACTGACTTGCATTTTCCTCTCGTGTCACACCTAACCTGATTTAGCAGGCTACAAATTCCCGCCAGTGACACCAACGGCAATATTTCAAACTGCTATTCCTGAAACAAATGTTAATTTTATCTGTGACATTTTGCTAGATGTGTGGCGAGGTTTGTGGAATACAAAAATAAAGGCACAGACAAAAAGTAAATGATAATCTCTGACGTTACTGAAGTCTTAATTAAGTTAGACGGCGATGGTGGCCATTAGTAAGACGGGTCCGCCCAACGACTACAGGAAGAGACGGGTTGACGCCCATGGATGGTCGGTCTGCAGGTGGGTCTGTCGGTTGAGAAAGTAATTATCAAAACACGGAGGTGATATCGGAACGCGTGATCAATAGTTTTAAGAATTTACACAACGTATGATGTTAACAAGATATATACTATCCTTCAAGAGTTTATACTTGCTTAAAAAAAACAATCACTATATGTTATTCATATATATGTGGTTACACAAAAGAAGATGAATTTCTCCACTAACTTGGGGAACCAAATGCAAACCTTATGTAGATGAATTGCGCCTGGATCGTGCATCAAATTGTTAAAACGCATTTGCAAATATCGTGTTTTGAGAAAGCTACGGTGTAGGGTAAAGTTTTGGAAAGAATTCGTCTATTTTCATTGAGCTTCATCATTCATGAACTCATGACAATAACCTTTTCAAGGTTACGAATTGATTTTCAATACATCAGTTCATGTGTAAACAGTACCTTTAAACAGTATCGAATATTTAGCGAAATCTAGTATAGAAGAGCTGGATGGATACGGTGGCTACCGGACACTAATGAGTCTAAAATGTTGAAGAGAACTATAGAAATTGATCTAAAATCATTACACCTGAAATTGTATTTACCAGATGTTTCAACAGACATTTGTATTCGAAGGAAGCACGACGTCGTACATCACAAATGTTAAAAAAGCTCGAACTTTTATACCTTGTACCAATATCTTTAGCCATTTGAGGGGCGATTGGGTAGCCTGGTGGTGAAAGGGTTAACTCGCCACTCAAAAGATCCGGGTTTGATTCCCCTCACGTGTACAACGATTGAAGCCTGCATGTTCTTGTTTCCCCGTCGTGGTATTGCTGGAATATTGCTAAAAACGGAATAAAACCAAACTCACTGAGCTATAGGAGTGACGTGAAAGTGACGTGACCACCCATCCCCGTTAGCCGCCTCTTAAAACAATCGTTGGTTACTGAAGATCAACTTTCAATAGCTTT
This sequence comes from Haliotis asinina, assembly GCF_037392515.1. Lineage (NCBI taxonomy): Eukaryota > Metazoa > Mollusca > Gastropoda > Lepetellida > Haliotidae > Haliotis > Haliotis asinina. The sequence goes on from NC_090285.1 coordinate 33,802,980, forward strand.
ATTATTCAATACATAAGTGTAAAGCCATAGTAGATAGTCTCAGCTGCTTTGAGACCGATAACATCAAAACACATTGATGCTGGATTGAAAATATCGTCAAATTTAAGAAAAAGTTCGCGACAATACGCGACAATCTGAGTCTGAGTAATGACAATAATTATTATTCACATAGTGTGAATTGATTGATGGATAAATGCTGGTAAAGTGGTGTTTTAACAAATTTATGTTCGCTGTCTGACATGCATTATTTTTACGACATTAATACGGTGTTCGGGGTCAGCGAGGCATGCGCGCAGAGAGATATATGCGGACACTAATTCTGTTAGCATTAAATTATTGCCATGGAAATGAATAATATATTAGTGAAACAATGTGATTTAAACTATGTAGATAATCTGTTTTACACTGCAGTAGGCATAATTTACATCAATCCATGTCTTCTTTTCGATCTTTCCGTCAGTATCCATACATCTGTACCTTTTGTCAATACGTCAATACCAATCCATGTCTACCTTCAGTCAATCCGTCAATATCAATCCATGTCTACCTTCAGTCAATCCGTTAGTGTCAATCCATCTCTACCTTTTATCAGTCCGTCAATATCAATCCATCTCTATCATTTGTCAATCCGTCAGTATCAATCCATACTTACATTCTGTCAATCCGTCAGTATCAATCCATACTTACATTCTGTCAATCCGTCAGTATCAATCCATACTTACATTCTGTCAATCCGTCAGTATCAGTCCATACTTACATTCTGTCAATCCGTCAGTATCAATCCATACTTACATTCTGTCAATCCGTCAGTATCAGTCCATACTTACATTCTGTCAATCCGTCAGTATCAGTCCATACTTACATTCTGTCAATCCGTCATTATCAATCCATATCTATTTTCTGAAAATCCATCAGTATCAATCCATCTGTACCTGCTGTCCATCCGTAAAACGACAGTCGTTTTCCTCCCAGCAGCCTCACAATACAGAGAACCAATGTTTCATTCCAAACATCATCAGTGATAATGGACAGTGGGGTAGCCTAGTGGTTAAAGCGTTCGCTCGTCACGTCGAAGACTCGGGTTCGATTCCCCACAAGGATGTAATGCGTGAAGCACCTTTCTGGTGCCCCACCGCGATATTGCTCGAATATCGTCAAACGCGGCGTAAACCACACTCACATATCAGTACTAACAAGTCGCTGCGTCCTGTCAGCCCTGGTGGACAGAAGATGTCGTCCTCCGTCGTAGATGTCTAGCTTCCCCTCCCGCCAGTGGGAAGTAGCGCGGAAACAGTATCTACAAACAATTTAAACTACAATAATAATTCTCCGACACGTCCGCATTCAATGTAAAGGTATTGTAACACTATCCCCGAGTTCAATTATCCCCAAAGCGACATTAACAGAAACACATACGACTCTGTGGCATCATTGTGAACGACCTACTGCCACAGGGAGCTACAATGTTTAAGGCAATAGGAAAGAGACATTCAGTAGGTCGTCTCATTGCCCGTCGTCATTACAATGATAGGCGACTCTCCTTTGTTGCCTCTACTAATCACTCCGTTGTCTTTGTAAACGGCAGTAATTACTGTGAACGATATCTCGTGTCACCGCAAGATCGATCGCCGGCGGAACAGAGAGCGTCGCTTAATAATTATTAGAATTTCTTCAGAACGAATACTGTAGATGGCGACTGCCTCTTGAGATGCTTCAGATACCTTGACTGTCGTGTTGTCCCAGAGACCCTTGAAGCAGGCAAATCTGATCGAAGAAGGTCGAGTTGGGGGAAGTGGATGGAAAAGGGCTGAATAAATCGTGTTAGAGCTTCACTTGACACCACTAGAGAACGCTTGATTTAATTTTCTGATTTGATGCAATTCACCTCCACTGGAGTGATTTTGATATAGGTTTTGTGACGAACTTAAAAAAAGGAAGATATAATGCAGGAATATTCCTCGATAGGGAACTTAGGCGTGCAAATTGCACAGAAGATAAATGAATACAGTTTAACATGGCTCCGAGTTTTACATGTAAAACCGATATGAACCTCGAGTTTACTGTTTACAAATTGATTACACAGGGATGTTTTTCTTTTCCACGGTTGATTGGGCTGATTGTAAGTAAACGCATCCAGTATATAAATGGAACAAGATGTAATAGTTAATAATAATTATTAATAATTATTAGTTAATAATAATAATAATATAATGCAATGTTCAATTTATGTCAGAGTGGGATGTAGTCAGATCAGGTACGCCTGTGCTGAAAGCAGCAATCGACGAACGAGTGAGTGAGTGAGTGAGTGAGTGAGTGAGTGAGTGAGTGAGTTAGTGAGTGAGTATCCAGACAGTGACACACATTCGTCAATGTTGCCGTTATCAGGGCAATAGGTAGACTAGTTGAGGAGGGGGGCAGCTGTCCCCTGGAACATAGGCTAAAACAGTGTCAAGACCTTGGTACAAGTTATGCAAACGTTATTTCAGTTTAAATCATCTTGACTTCGTGGCGTTGCGTTACAGAGCTTAACAAAGTGAAACTCATCTGAGGTTTCTTAGAAACAATTTAATATTGCCATGATCATCATTAACGTGTCCCAGGTACGTAAACTGTGAAAGAAAGGCTATAATTCGCATTGAAGAGTTATGTCCCCTTGTCATACTAGGACACGCTGTGTATGAATCCCACTTTCATCATGCTCCTTTGTAACGGCTACAGTCGTGCTCTGTAACGGTATAATGAAAGTGGTAAATGTGGAGGAAGACCACAGGTGACACTACGCCGACTTTTAAGATATGGAAAGGAGTGAGTGAGTGAGTTTAGTTTTACGCCGCTTTTAGCAATATTCCGGCAATATCACGGCAGGGGACACCAGAAAATGGGCTTCACATATTGTACCCATGTGGGGAATCGAACCCGGTTCTTCGCGTGACGAGCGAACGCTTTAACCACGAGGCTACCCCACTGCCCCAGATATGGAAAGGAATATTATAGAATAGACTAATAACTTTTCAATGAGTACGACTGGAATTATAAGGATAACTCGACTGTCCCCATTCAAGACCCGAATATTTTTTTCTCAAAGCGAAGAGATGGTTCAGTAACTGCAAAAGAGAATGTTCCCATACTGTCACCACCCATGTAATACCATTGCCATGCTGACTTCCATGTTGTATAGCATGGTGGGTGGCCTAGTGGTGAGGCGTTCGCTTGTCACGCCGAAACCCGTGTTCGATCCCCAACATGGGTACAGTGTGTGAAGCCAATACCTGGTTCCGCAGCTGTGACATTGCTGGAATATTGAAAAAACCTGCGTACAACCAGACTCACGCACTCACCCCATCTGTCTCTTACACAGTGTATTCTTTATTGAGAACACATTCGCGGTGTAGTGTTCAGTGCCGTATGAGCAGAAGGACTGAGTTCGATCCCCGACCACGTCACATCAATGTCACATCAATGTTTAGATCGGGTTAAAACCAGTCTTCATCAATTCATGCTTATCGCAACGGGCAACAAACAGTTTCAGACGATCCGGCTCGCTGACATTGCTGACACGTCATTGTGTCCGAGTTACGGAGAACGGTGGTCATGTTGTTGATCACTGGGTTATCTGGTCCAGACCCGATTATTTACAGAACGTCGACATATAGCTGTAGCATTGCTGATCTCAGCGTTAAACAACACGCAGTAATATCGGTGCCCATGTCAAATGGCAGGTTGGCTTACATGGATAGTTCGTGTGCTGGACAGAATGGATAGAACCATTAACAGTGCAAGGAAACGCTCACAGAGACACGTGAGTGGACGCCGCTCCTAGTGTGACGTCAAACGTCATTCCGGCTAGGTTTACCTTGTTGTTTTAGCTTTTGGCTCATCTATAGACAATGTACAGATGGCCACAGTAGTTTCAAATGCTAATGATACATTTACTCAGATACATTAAATATTACGGTGAAACTCACTGGCTCTTGGTGGCTGAATAGTTCCATGTCCGCCCTGTGATCCCATTAGCTAATGAAAGATTAGAGATTTTATTAATCAGTTGTGTTTATTGCAACCATTACCAGATGAACGTTTCATACAACCGGATGACGCTGTTCTTTGTAAACTGGTGTTTTATAAGTATATCCAGCAGGTATCCAGGGAACCCATGCCAACTGTGAAATAGGTACAGTCAGTCGCCAGTCGTCAATATCAGTAGTTAACAGTAGTCTTCAATACCGACAGGCCCGTGGAGATTCGGATTATAACTTGTTTTCGGTGACCCAACAGGATCCAGTGGTCAAGCTCACCGACACGTGCCATTGGATCCCAAATGCGTAGACCGATGCTCATGTTGTTGATCAGTGGATGATCTGGTCCAGACTCGATTATTTACAGACCGTCGCCATATAGCTAGGATATTGCGGAACGCAGCGTAAAACTAAACTTACTTACTCACTCTTCTCCAACCCGACAACGTGTTTAATGGTCAGCTGTCGCCTCAGCTATTCCTGAAAACGCAAAATATGAAGTGGATAAAACGTTATGAACCAGGTAATGTCATGTCGGAATAGACTTCATCACAAATGCGCCATGTCAAATGGATTTCATAACGTTACCATAGCTACAAACAGATCATGCGAGTCATTGACCGTTTCCGTATAAGATAGCCAACGATGATCTGCCCGTTATTGTTTGCCACTGTTTCCATGGTAACTGGTGGAATTGACTAGGCAGGGAAAGTTATGACTGGCTGCATATCAGCGTACCCCTGACTGTGTTTATGTTGCTTACAATATCAACCACTGGTTTGTCTCGATTATTTTCCTGCTCTCGTGATAATGAATATTTAAGTTGATCGTCTACTTTCAAGGTGATATTAGTGTTAAACAAATGGTGTTATTGCAAAAACGACCTATTGTTTTATAGATTTACACACTATGACTAACGAGATCGCGTATCAGACTCGCTGACAGGGTCATCGTAACCCAGTTTCGTAGATCGATGCTCATGCTGTCAATCTCAAGACTGTCTGGCGTTATACCGTCTCCGTAAGACGCTGGAGTCACCATTTCTTTCTGAATCCGATGCGGTTCCTAGCAACTATTCTGCAGAATCTCGGAATATGGAACTCGCGAAGATCCGGGTTTAAAATGATCTTCAGTAAACCATGCTTGTCGTAAGAGACGACTAATGGGATCGGGTAGTCAGTCTCCCTGACTTCTTTGGCACATGTCATCAAATCCAAGTTGCGTAGATCAATGCTAATCATTGATCACTGGATTGTCCGATCCAGACTCGATTATTTCCAGACCGCCGCCATGTAACTTGACTACTGCTGAGTGCGGCATTAAACAACAAACCAATTTGAACGGTTCTATTAATATCACGAAAAAGCCAAACAACGATGTTTTTGGATCATCCACAGCAATATTTTCATTAAATAGTAGCATCGCACCTGTCGCCGTGACGTCATTGTCAAACAATCTCGTGTCTCACAGCTCCTATCGTCTAAATCATTCATTTAGTATCACATCCGTTACGACGCGGTTGTCTATCAGCCTGTCCCACAATACAAGCATCAAGTATATCTGTAGCGACACGCTGGTGTATTGAACGAGCCTTATGAGACGGTGGTAGTGTTGATTTGATTAATGAGTGAGGGGAAGACAGGTGCGTATATTGTTCATGAAAACTGCATCCACTGACCCTAACTGACCTCGCTCAGTCGTCACGCGCCCAGCACACACATGATTGATAGACTGATACATTTCTATACTGATATGAACAGCAGCTATGTGGCGTGCAGTCAAACACCGTGAGGCACTGCTTGTTTGTATTCGTCTACGGAGATTTGAACAGTTACTTGAGCGCGTCAAATCATGGTGCGAGGAGACAAGCTTTACGCATTCTTTGAATTAGCGATTAAAGTTAGATATTTATCATCTAGTCCTGTGAGATTGTTAGCGCTTTAGAGAATATCCAGTGCTTGTAACGGTGTTTCAATGATGTGACAGCAGCATGATGTGAGCTACAGTGTATGTGGCTTTCGATCTCGCGATCGTTAGATTCCGGATTTCTACAAAGGCTTTATAATAATTGAGATTCAGATTGTGGAGTGAGCTAGACTCCAGGCAGCCACAATTAAGGTATTGTCAGCAACCACGCGAACCATATGCTACACAACGTCAATACTTCACAGGTACATCTATTCTACGTATCTCGCTTGTGTACACCACGTTCCCAGAATGTTTATCCCTTCCACACTACATTCCTTCAATAAACCGCATTCCTCCATCGTATACACCACATTCCTATACTGTATACATCACATTCCTCCATCGTATACACAACCGTCATGGTAGTATGCAAAACATCCACCCATAGCATATGACAAACAACATTCCTTCAATGTACACACCACATTCCTGATCTGTAAACATCACATTCCTCAATCATATACAGATCAGTTTTCCATCGTATACAGAACAGTCTATAAATTGTATACACAACATTCCTCCAATTGTATACAAAACATTCTTTCATGTTAAGGTCAACATTCTTCCATTGTATGCATTGCATTTCACCATCGTTGACACCACATTCTTCCATCGTTGACACCACATTCCTCCATCGTATAAATCACATTCCTCCATCGTATACAACACATTCCTCCATCGTATACAACACATTCTTCAATCGCACACCATTCCTCCGTCGCACACACTACATTCCTCCATTGTTGGCCCCACATTCCTCCATCGTACACACCACATTCCTCCATCGTATAAACCACATTCCTCTATCGCACACCACATTCCTCCAACGTTGATCCCATATTCCTCCATCGTTGACACCACATTGTTCCATCGTTTAAACCACGAGCATCCATGGCACTCTTTTAGATCTGACACACCATGTCGGGAATGACTCCAACCACCAAACTGAGTACAATGTGTGAAGCTCATTTCCGGTGTCCCCAGTAGTGATATTGCTGTAACTTTGCTAAAGGCGGCGTAAAACAAACTCACTCACTCAACCACCACGCTACCCAGTTGATCCATCAACTCTAACTGAATCCTTTTGCATAAACCCTAAGCTGGATTATGGAAGTCCCCATCTAATAATACTAAGAAGAACACACACAACATTGTATGGATCATAACACTACCTAAAGTCATATCAGTATTTCCGAGTGCCATAAGAAGCACTCGCCTTAGATACAGCATAGTTGTCACTCGCCTTAGATACAGGGTAGTTGTCACTCGCCTTAGATACGGGATAGTTGTCACTCGGCTTAGATACGGGATAGTTGTCACTCGCCTTAGATACGGGATAGTTGTCACTCGCCTTAGATACGGGATAGTTGTCACTCGCCTTAGATACGGGATAGCTGTCACTCGCCTTAGATACAGGATAGTTGTCACTTGCCTTATATACGGGAAAACTGTCACTTGCCTTAGATACAGGATAGTTGTCACTCGCCTTAGATACGGGATAGTTGTCACTCGCCTTAGATACGGGATAGTTGTCACTCGCCTTAGAAAGGGGATAGTTGTCACTCGCCTTAGATACGGGATAGTTGTCACTCGCCTTAGATACGGGAAAGCTGTCACTTGCCTTAGATACAGGATAGCTGTCACTCGCCTTAGATACGGGATAGCTGTCACTTGCCTTAGATACAGGCTAGTTGTCAAAATCACTCGGCAATCCTTAGGCTTCTGGGGCATTTTTGTGCGAAACAATCGATAATACAACCAGTGTTGCTTTTGAAGAAAGCGCCATAAATATATATGTCACGGAGATTCAATTGTCAATGGATGCGATTAAAACATATATGAGAAAGACGCTGAATGTTCGTAATATTCCAGTCATATCCCTATAAATTCTCAAATTTGGTCCAGACAAACTGATGATAAATATCATGAACAACAGACCGGACGGTCGGTGTACATGACCACTTGATCCACATCATGACACACATGTGTTGGTGTGGATCTATATCGTTGATGGAATCCCCCGGGCTACGTGAGTGAGTGAGTGAGTTTAGTTTACGCCGCTTTTGGCAATATTCCAAGAATATCACTAAGGGACACCAGAAATGTGTTTCACAGATTTTACCCATGTAAAGAATCGAACCCGACCTTCGGCGCGACGAGCAAACGCTTTAACCACTGGCCTACTCCACCGCCCCAACAAGAGTTCAGGCAACAATGAGTTAGGACGGGCGTTTCATAGTTTTTTAAATACTATTTAAGTCATACCATTGCGGCATGTAAACTGCTTCAGTGCTGGGTAATATCATGAACAGTGATTAGAAAAAGGACAGGTCAGATTTGTGGTCAACCACCCGATCCCGTTAGTTAGACCATCATGTCATCATACATGTAGGATAAGTATGGTTGCAGGTAACACACGTCATGTAGTAACTCCAGGGAGGTCTTCATGCCTGGATGTTTGGTTATTGTTTAAATATTGCAATATTTCAACTATATGGTAGCAATCTGTTAATAATGGATTCTGGACCAGACATTCCAGTGATCAGCAGCATGAACATCAATCTATGCAACTGGGATACGATGACATGTGTCAACCAAGTCAGCGAGCCTGACCACCCGATCCTGTTAGTCGCCTCTCACGACAAGACAGACCACCCGATCCTGTTAGTCGCCTCTACGACAAGACTGACCACCCGATCCCGTTAGTCGCCTCTCACGACAAGCCTGACCACCCGATCCTGTTAGTGGCCTCTACGACAAGACAGACCACCCGATCCTGTTAGTCGCCTCTACGACAAGCCTGACCACCCGATCCTGTTAGTCGCCTCTACGACAAGACTGACCACCCGATCCTGTTAGTGGCCTCTATGACAAGCATGGGTTACTGAAGATCAATTCAAATCCGGATCTTCACGGGTCCATCATGCCTAGAAGATGCCGAATACTGGATCCAGGTACAGAGACTTGATGAACTCTGCACATCAAACTGCAACTCCCTAGAACACAGTCCAAGCGTTCGACAACACAAAATCTAGAGCTGCATCGTTGTCGACACCGCGTAGAGTTACGTTCAAGTTGGCAACGTGGTCTTATTCAAGATCAGTCTTTCATGTCTTTCTGAATTTCTGTACGGAAGATGATACATGTCACTCAATCGTTATTGGTCGGGGGACGCTACGTGTCGTCTTACAATGTAGCCTGCTGAGATAAGCTTCCTGGAAGTGCTTTGACATTTACATAGCTTTTAGTAAGCGGTGATTTGCACGTTTTTGAAACTCTTGACCACTTATATACTATCAAGCGTTCCAACGTGATCGATTGTGCGCCAGTAGTGGTGTATGCCCTCTGGTTACGCGGAAATAGGCTTCAGCTTCTTGTTTGGGGAAAATCAGTGCGATTATGTCTTCTGGTACAAACGGGGACATGCATGGTAGAAGGTCAGGCGTTAGACATGCTCACTGGACATACAGGTGTGTCACTGGGTAAGATCACCACTGATCCGATAAGATCCTGGTTAGAACTGATCTTCCGTCCCCTGACAGACTTGGTTGACACATGTCATCGTATCTCAGTTGCGCAGATACTCATGATTTTGACCACAGTACTGTCTGGTCCAGAATCGACTATTTCCAGACCACTGTCATGTAACTAGAAGAGTACTGAGTGAGGTCTTAAGCAACAAACAAACAAACAAACAAACAAACAAACAAACAAACATTTGTTTCGGTGGCATTCTAGAACTTGGCGGCATAGAGATGACGAATTCTATGGATGATAAACTTTTCTCTTTACAGTGTAGCGACTTTTCGGTATAGCTTCTTCTTCGGCACAGCTTTTTACACCGTTTTCAAGCATATGACTGTAAATCATATGAAAACAAAAGCTCGCCACTGCCCTCCCTACAGTGCGTGCATAAATACGGCAGCGCGACTGACCCCGGTAAACTTGAGTTTTGTGAGTCAGCCTGTGTACGACGGCAGGGAGTCCTTGAGAAAGTTTCCATGAACACTGGATGCTGCCACGCCCAAGGGAGGTTACTCTACCGCTTCAAACGCTCAGATGCTAATGATTGAATCTCCTCCACCTGTCATGAAATACGTGGGCTGTCAAATATGAGACATTTCAAATATAATAATATTAGTACAGATCCTTAATGCAATATCGGCTCAACGCACGCCACACACCCAACATTTCGCGTCGATATGTGTCACTCAATCGAATTGTGACCGCCCAAAGACATTAAATCCTGAGCTGACGCATTGACAGAAATGATTGCAGTGTCCTTATACAGTCTTGAAAAGTCTTAGACAAGGATCTGTTAGTAACAGCTGTCATTACGTTGCATTTGTCATTGTATATTAGCGGGCCACTCATCAATATCAGCCAAATATGTGTTGATATTTTTAGCGTGCAGATGAACGGGACTGTCATGTGTGCGAGTACGGATGGTGATGGCACAGCACAGGTTAATGAAACATATATTTGTCGGCACTTGTGCAGGTGGTTCTCGCACACGCGGCAGTCGGTTTCTCTGCACTTCTCCCTCGTATCAAACAGTGAACTGAGTCAATGTTTGAATGATAGTTTATTAAACAACATCTTTTTCTTTATGTGGCAGTCAGTAGATTCGTTAAAATGTAGGTATGTAGGTCATGTGTTCCTCAAACCCTTAACAAACCCAAGCCATCACGTGGTCAACTGATTGGCCAATCTATTGTCTAACAGCCTGCACTCATTCTGCACACTCTCACTCAACAAAGTGACACTCGACAGAAATATTTTCCAATTAAGGATAGTTCAATATATCTCTGTATATTTGTATTTTTGCATTTAGATGTTACAGTACAGCAAACATGTTCTATTAAAATTAACTAGGTATTTCCTATTATCTAAATCTTATCCATTATATATGCTAAGTCAGGCTCATCAATTGTAAGCTTTTGTAATTACTAACAAACAGCTTTTCTATATCTTTACTCTCATGTGCATGAGGCAAGAGTCTGAATGTGTTGTAGAATAAGTGCATTTAAGTTCTGTTGTGGTTAGGCATGTGTATACAGTATGCGAATTATAACATTTCAAAATTGGGAAAGATTTCCGCCCGTAACCCCCGTTTTCGTTTTTTAAATTCATTCTGTGTGTTGTAATAGATGGTTTTATAGAAGGCTTACCCTAAACCTAACCCTAATCCTAAAATTAAACCTAATATAATGTTAAATCTAAACCCTAAACCCTATCCCCTTGAAATAATCATAACAAACCGATTACATTTCGAGCGTGGGTTACGGGTGGAACTCTTGCCCAAAATGGTGTAAGTGTATTACTCTTAGTTATGAGAGTATATATATTTTATTCAGCTATGTTCTGGATACAGAGTGTCGCTGGTCGACACCCGATCTCATCCACACGGTAGGCTCATTGCTTGCATTGTCCATTTGAAATTCGTATAAAACATGTCCTACTGTTTTGCATAATTAACTACATGTATACTCATTACCTTAGAAATATAACAGACATCAGTTAACCTCCTACTCACTCACTACATGAGTATGATTTGTAAAACGTGTTCATAATGGTACTGCAATTAGAATATATATCAATATATATCTTGCTATATACTTAGCCAGATTGGTTGTAACCTTACTGTGTATTGTATGTTATCAAGTCTGTTTATAACTACTAGTTCGAATTATTGCACATTGATGATTTTATTATATGTACTATTAAATACTCCTCGGGCAATCGCACACAACCGTAGCGTGTGTCTGTGCCTATTTACATCCACAGCCCTGCTACATTTATAGGACAAAAATTCTGAAAAAAACCCTACAGATCAGAGTTGGTATGATGTTTTATCAGCGTTTCATTGAGTATTTAATGTTTATCAGTTTTCAGGTTAGACTGAAATTCATCTGTTCACTTTGGAGCCAAACGGACAATATCAAATTTATCATTGTGTATAATTGTGTATATTCAGGTACTAAATGCCAGTCCATGTTGTCGACAACGTGTAGAGCAACGTTCGCTTGTAAGATGGAATGGTGGTCACGTGAAAACGCTTCCTGCCTCTGGAGGTTCCCAGAATGTGAAACATTACAAAATCCAGGCTTTCAAAATCCTTTGGGTAAATGTGAGGTGAACAAGCTATATCTCCCTTCCAGACGTTCCTGACCAATACATCCTCCAGCTGATCGCGACAAAGCTCTACTAATCAAGGTCCCGTTCCACACAGCGTGGTATCGTACTGGTATCAGTACTGTAAGGGTACGTAAACTGTCAACCGTACATAAACTGTCAAATTACGACAAGTAACGTTACGATGACATCAAGGATCGCGACCTGAGGTCTGTTTGCAGTGAAGACGTACCGATGAACTTTAAACACAAAAGTAAATCGAATAAAGTGAAATTAAGATTGCGAATCCTCATAATTTTACCCTGCCAACTGAACATTTATGTCAGGATTTTATTCAGCTCAGGATAAAAGTACTTTAACAAACAAACGATCATAGATTTAAATCGCTATTCTTGGTTTGTATTACAAGGGGGTAAGCGTAGGAGTTGGCAGAGTGAAACAAATGAACGTACGTGACCAACCCTACTTGTTCTCGGCGTTTCATTTAATGAGCATACCCCCTTGTAATATAAACCGATAATAAGGATTCGAATCTATGATGTACCCTATTCTACCCGGATCATCTCGGGTCTCTTGATTTTGGCAACATGTATTGTGTTGTATATTTGGAATCAGCGCCTTTTCCCTTGTAATTGTCATCAGATCACAACCATGGTCCAGACATGTATACAAGAATGGCATGCTGGGGATCTAGAGTATATGTTAATATCTATTAAATTAAATATCTGAACATCACAGTTCTACCTTCTGTTGTCACCCCCAACAATTACGTTCCATTTAAACACTAACAACCACAGCGATCTCCCCCTCCCAAAAAAACAAAAGAAAAAAAAAAGACAAAACAAAAAACAGTATATCAATTTATCATCCACAAACATTTTATTAATGTCCCCATTGGTGTATATCTAACCAAATGAAATGCTTCCACTGTCATGCACAGGCTTCAATATTCTTTACAAACTTTTAGACATGATACAAAAAAATAATAATTTATTTCAATGAATTATATTCATCTTCTGCATGCAAACATCACAATATTCATATCACAGCTTTTGTAACTGTTCATAAATGGAATCCAACATACTAATGTCAGACAAGCCACACTGAGCACAAGGAAACAAAAGGACAATCTGTAAAATGTAGCTAACAAAGCGTCAAAACAATTTCTTGCTTTAGCCATACCAATTTTATTTCTTGTTTTACGGATTTTTGTCCTCTGAAAACCTAAAGGCATGAGGGGAAAAATAAACTCAAATCACCAATCAAAGTAATATTCCTTCTATAGTATTCAAAGTATTTCACTTTTGGCAAGTCATGAAGTGTATATGGGGGAAAAAAAACAATAAAAAAATTCTTGTAAGTATACATTTTTGGCCAATAAAAACATTTTGAGAGGGGAAAATTCATATTTATTTATTTTTCTTATTCTTGCATTCTTGCAAAAAATATGACAGGCAAATCTGTAAAACAAGGAAAACTGGCCTGGCTTTAGCATGATACTTTCACAATTCCCCACAAACTCATCACCCATGTTAACAAAATCCCTATTAAATATTATGTTCACAGCAATAATATATTTCAGGTCAACCTGAGACCACTCCAGGCTAATTATGGACATCACCATTTGGCACCTGAGGACAATAATCCTCAGGTCTGTATGGGACTGTATTGAACTGATATGACATGCTTATGTGGGTTGGAAATGTGATATTGGAATTTTATATGAGACCTAGAAATCACAACATACCACATTTCTGAACATACCACATTTTTTAACTAAATGCCCCTAATATTAATAATTAAATTGCACAGACTTCTATCAAACAACAGATGCTCTATGTAACATATACCGAGGCAAACAAATAAGGTAACACCACTTCATGGCAGTGTTTTTTCATCTGTTCTCAGAATTCCTCCAAGAGCTATTAAAACTGGTAATGAAAATGGGAAAATATTAAAATAATGCTTGAATTTATCCTGTATTCCTTTAGTCGTTTCTCTCATCATATGTAACTGAATTAGTGTACATACATGGATATGAACTTCAGATTTCCTACAAAACTATTACACTTGTGCGCTGCTACAATCTGGATAAAGAAATAATTTACCAAGTGAACTCAACTTGCAAACATACAGTATGACAACCATCACAGAGAACAAGAGATTTTCATTCATTACAGAGTGAAATCAGCAATTGTATTGACTTGATTTAATAGGTGAATCAGCAATTGTATTTGGCATGGTTTGTTTAACAGTAGATGTAAATAAAATCTTTTGCTTAAAAATAGTTTATTTAATACTGTCTGAGTAGAAAATTCTTCCTCAGTTCCTTGGGAAGCAACTCTTACAGCAAACATATGTTCAGCATATTCACTACATCTCCAAGTCTATGGGGAAATATTATTTACATTTTACACTTGCTACATCAATCCTCGCAGGTGTAGACAAGTAGAATCTATTGGGTAGACACCAATATTTACACTGATGGTAACAAATACACACATATCATTCGGAATATTTAAATCAATAAAAATACATCCCATCGGCGAGAAACAACAACTTACAAATACAAGTTTAATCTTTTTCTGAAATTCAAACATAACAAAATTTAGTAGGAAATCTATTAGCAAACAATCTTGTCAGATAGTGTCAGGCACTAGACCTGATAAATCATAAAACTACATCAATCCCATCTTAGATAAAAAACATAAATACCCACGCACTAAATAGTAGCTACTGAGGAGAAACCAGACATGGGTGTGACACATTGGGGAACATAACTCCTAGTCCTCAGCATGTGAGTGTTTGAACCACGAGGCTACACCTAACCATCCTGACACATAATGGACAGCTGGGTACCCATTAAACTGACATTATGTACAAGTGAACAAACAAATCTGCATTTATGAGTGAGTGATGTTAGTTTTACATTGATTTTAGCAATTACACATCGGGGACACCAGAAATGGGCTTCACACATTGCCCCTATGTGGGGAATCGAATCTGAATTAGTGTGACGAGCAAATGTTTAAACTACAAGGCTACATCTCCTCTTGGACAGCCATGACTGCTATATAACCGCTTCATAATAGACCTTAAACATGTGACTGCAGTGACTTGGAAATGTATTGTACATTATTAATTCAACATAAGTTCAATGATTCAAACTGCCAAACAAATTCCGGTCCAACAGATTTCACTGTGAATAATATGCACACACTCTCCATTTCAATGTGTATAGATGTGTGAGCTAAAATATGTGACATTAGCAATATTACTACAAAACAGCTGGAGCTAATGACCACATACACTAACTACAATAATCAAGTCAATTTTTTCAAATAATGACAGCTTTCCAGATGTTGCGGATCAGTACAAATCATATTCCGCTGCAAGCTGCAATGGTTGGGGTATAGTTCAATAAGCCACCACAGGATTATACAACTTCCATTCTCATTATCCATACATTAAAAAATTCGAACACCCAAACTGTTTTCGGTCCCAGATTTTCACCGCAAATTGTTTGCACTCATTTAAATTTGAACAAATACTGTGTAAAACCCTGATTGCAGATATAAGATTCATGTCAGATTTCTCAGATCAAATTGTCTACAAATAGCTGATTTTACAATAACATGGCTGACAGAGATGTATATGAATCTAGTGAAACAAACAGGGACAGATTCCAATTGTTTGTTATGGGGTTTACACAACTGCTAATATACATAATTGGCAGATGGGCCTTTATATACAAAACAATGAAATTGTACAGTTATATGGTGATATGTCTGCAAAACACTCAGAACAATTCAAATCAAGCAAACAGTTCTTTGTGAAACTGTTAAATGCTAAGGATTGTTTGTGAAACCTGGGATATTTTATTCAAAATTAAAAAAAAAAATACATAGTCATATTAAGTTACAAAAGAGTCATTAAAGCAGAAAATGACAATTAATCTATGAAAAGAAATTGGTTATTTAAAAAAAAGATGGTTTTGGGTGCATGCTTATGAGTAACTTTCCAGGCAAGTTCCAAAATTACAAGGCAAATTCAGTTCCTATATAACAGATCAACTTGGAACATCAAATCCCTACATCCTGGAACAACCAAAGAGATACAACTCTGCATGATGAATTATTGTCCTTGAAGAAATACTTCAAAACAAAATACACTACAATGCACCTTAGTCTACTTGATACTGGTGTACTTATCTCTAGGAGACTGGCAAAGGACGCACATTACTCTACTCTTATGAACAGTAAACATCCAAACAAAATATATTTACAGAACTCACTGAATTGTGAGATATATACCTTCAAGTGTAGACATTAAGTAGTGACCGGATTATCACCAGGCATCTCACAACATATGAAGCACCATTTGTGAAAGCCACACATTCTAAAGATTTTGAAATTAATAAATTTTCAAATAATCCAGTAGACACAATCACTGACTTATTCAAGAACAGTATCAAATGAAGTAAAAGCTGTTATTGCTTGATAATTAGCAACAGGAAAACAAGCTTGACTGACAGTCTCAGTGAAAACAATGGATGGAGTGTGAGTGATTTTGGTTTTACGCTGATTTTAGCAACATTCCAGCAATATCGAGACAGGGAACACCAGAAATGGACCAAACGTATCAATGTGGAGAAATGAACCCTGGCTCTGTGTGACAAGCAAACACTGTATCCACTAGGCTACCCAAGTGTGACTGGAACTTTTGTAGTATATACATTACTATACAGGATCAGCTGGCTACAAGGAAGTGAAGGTGTGTGTGCCTCTTGTGTGGGGAAAGAACAATTGATTCAGGTCTTTAACACTGACTGTCTCACTGAAAAAGGTATGACAAAACAAGTACTGGCAAGAAGTTCACGAATCAACAACCATGATAAGCACCTGTCTCGCATCTGACCCCACCATGTAAGGAGGCTGGCATGTTAAGGGTTGCAGCAACATGGCACCAGGTTTGAATGAGGGGTTGGCTGTAGTGGGGATGACCATTCATGTTTGAAGTGTACCTTGTCAAGCTGCTGAAAGAAGAGGGAATGCTGACTGACTGAATTTAGTTTTACGATGTTTTTCGCAATATCAAAGCAAAGGACACCAGAAATTTCTTCACACATTGTAGGAATGTTGTGAATACAACCTAGGGTGACAAGAGAATGCTTTTACCACTAGGCTACCCCACTGCCCCTGAAAGGAATGCAGAAGTGAATGCAGGTCATTGTCATGACCACTGTGGTGACAGCTACAGGAATATGAATGTGCTGTGCCAACTGCCAACTGATCCTTACTGCGAGCGACTCACTGACTGCAAGTGGCTGACTGACTTGTGTTTCTGTAAAAATAGTACTGATATAGTAGTTGAAGATGTTGTTCAGTTTTTGTTTGTGTGCCCAGTATATAATCTGATAAGAGAATAGATCTTGTAAATTACTAGTATGCAGTAAAGATCATGAAATTATTCTAAATGTGGCAAAATATGTTACACATTGTTTGTCTCTGAAGTGCATAGTCATTGTCACTATCACTATATTGTTATATATATTTATGTTCAATGATGTACATGGGCTGGTGGCCTGAAAAACAAATAAACGGTTTACTGACTGACTGAATTACGTGAAGCTGCTACTAACCAGTCTGTGGATAGTAAACTCCACATGGGACAGTAAATCTCCACAATCACTGTGGAAGAGGCTAGGGAATTTTCATGTAGTCATTTTGTAAATACATCACTCTCTCTGACTTTTTAAGTTATAATACACATTTAAATCAAGCATGATTATTACCTGATAAAAATGTTCACCATATTATTAGAAGTACCTCCATGACGAAATTTGTGTCATATTGACAATATCTTCTCCTCATCTACTTTGGTAATCTCTTGCTTAGAGTCTACATTCAAATTTCAAACTTGTGAATTATTTTGTGGGCTAGTAACTTTCAGGCATACCTAGCCTGACTACCTAGCAAAATTTGGAAACTATTTCCCAGACAGCTTTTTAATGTTCTTTCAATTACATCACTGCATGAAAGAATGATATTGGATGACATCCTGAAGTGATGCAGGTGTCAGGTGTTTACAACTCCAAAAATCCTGAAGTGTGAGACGTCATGGCTGCAATCCTGTTTCGTAATCTGTACCCTCTCAGTGTAAACAGAAGTGTAACTACAAAGGTACAGGTTAGGTTTGTGTTTACAATAACCTTTGTACTCCTTAACTGACCATCTCCTAAGTTACTTTCATCCTGACCATCCACTTTTAGAAATAAACATACATGTGAAACCAATGGATGTGACACAAGGAGAAAAATAAATAGCCATCTGTCGTGAAGTTAGTGTGAGCTTTTGATGAGATGATGACATATTATGACGTGGTCATGAGCATATACGAACAATGGTTATGGAAATACACATCTAGTTCTCATTCCAGCAGATCATCATCGCTGTCGTCATGGTAACTCCGCACTTGAGCCGTTGTCGTCTGTATTGTGGTGTCTGTAGATGTATTAGGCAGTGTTGTGATGTCATTGTCATGGTCCATGAAGAAGTCTTCATCCACTTCGGGGTCCTCATCATCTTGAGTCAACTGGAAATCAAGGGAGTTAGTGAGAGAGTGAGCTGGGTTTAGGGTTTCGGTTACATGTCTGTTCAATGAGGGAGGGAGAGTTGTAGATGTCACTTTGGTGAGACCACGACATGAGATAGGTGCAGACAGACCAATAAACACTATCAAAGTGCATCTGGAAATTAAACTTGTGCTACAACTTATAAGGACTTCATTAAAAGGAGGGATGACGAAACTGTATACTACTGGAGTCACTTCCATCTACTGTACCTCCATCCCATAACCCCTTGATGTGACCCTCCATAATCTCTGAATAAATTTTTCACCCACAGAAGTCTCCTGCAACAACTTGCACCTCCCTTGATGTGAAATCTTGTACTCTTGTTTGAATATTTACTACTAGTACTAAGATCAGCAAGAAGGTAACTCCACTCAGGCATCTCCTCAACTTTTCATACTCACTATTTGACTGCAACTTGTGAGTTTTAGCGAAGAACATATCAAACATTGTTTCCAAATTCTTCCGTGTAAGCTTCTAGGGCTAACCATTATCCCAGGCAGGTCAGGAACAGTGGATTAACAAGTTGCTCTTTTTTCAAGTACAGTACCCCAGTTTGATAGGGTATCTACTATAAACTACCCTTAGACAAGTGGGCTACATGTTACTCTTAAGTGTTATGTTACTCACCATTGAATACTTGATGTGCCTTTCAGTCCGTGTGTGACATCTGCAAGTTCTTTTAACTCGGGATGCAAAAGCAGCTCTGAAAAGAAAGAGTGAATAACTTTGGTTTTAGCAATATTCCAGCAACATCACAGCGGGGGACACCAGAACTTCACACATTGTACCCATGTGGGGAATTGAACTCGGGTCTCTGGCATGAAAAGTGAACGCTTTAACCACTAGGCTACCCCATTGCCTTCTGAAAAGAAGTGAGGTGTTAACAAGGGACTAAGATGTACGTAATAGAAGTGAACTGCAAACATCAGTGTTGTAAAACACCAATGTTGTAAACTCCCCCAGTTTTCAGCCAGACGTGTTTGGTAACTCTCAAAAGTTACCAAATCAGTTGGAAAGTTGCTAGTCCATAATTTTCCGGATGAAGAAAAATAATAAGAAGGTAAATAAGAGGAGGGAAACTGCTTAATGTTTGCAAATCTGTTTTAGTCAAGACATTAGTCATTATGCTCAAAGTCAGATTCGTCCAAGACCACTGGGCTCGCAGCTGGTCGGGCAGGTGTGAGTTTGTAATGCTGCAAACGCTGCCAGCAAAGTCCAACTGTTTTCCTAACCACACAATATGAAACTGTTGAGTTTTGAATGTATTACACATACCTTGACTTCATTCAAAGACAACCATATAGTTGGAATATTTCTCCCATGATCATTTCAGCATATATTATGAGATGTCTCAAGTACATCCATTCCAAGGTTTCAAGTCTATCAAGATCTTGCTGATTACTGCATTACTGGGAGACAGCATATTCATCCAGATAGAAATTACTTATATTCGTACAGAATTTGTTTTGCAAATTCCAAAACATCTCTAGCATTGCATGACAATGTGCTGCAATAGTTACAGAATGTGTGCCATTATATAAAACTTGCAGCAGTGAGTTGTAAAGTTCAGCAACATTAAAACTGATTCATTTTGAGTGAAACATTGTTCTGACTACATCACAAAGTTTAGTTTTCAATTCTACAGGACTTTATAATCTCTATTAAAGGTGCATTCTTTGGGAACAAAAATATGATATGAATTTGTCCAATTTTCTGGGATTTCAGTTTGAACACTGTTTGTGGGATATCTCAGTCTCTTTGAACAGATTCCAATATTGTGGTGAAAGCTGAGGTTCAAATACAAAGAAAATATGCTCAAAGTGCTAACACATTGTTACCTTTGAGATAACACATTACCTTGGATAACCCAAGTCTGGTTATTAGTCACATGACTTGTCCCAACAGGTACCCACATTCATGAACAGAAGCAATTTTGACCAACTCATAAAGTCTAAGGAGTCAAATGCCAAAAACTGTCACCCATTTAAGAATCGTCCTCCCTCAACATGACTTAACTTCGACTGATTTGTGACTTGAGCTCTATGCACAGGACAACACACCACCTATGCACATAGAAACTGACCCGAGGTAATCCCAGAATTCAGCTTTTCAACAAAGTGGAAGTATTAAACTGATGCTACATGGACTTGTGAGTGTAATGGGTGGACGTACCTCCTCTCTGGTTTATGGAAGACAATAAGGATGATGCAGATGACTATCACAGACAGGAACACAGAGATGATGACGCCCACTGTCTTGGGTTTGACGCCACTTGACTTGCCGCCATTACTTGCAGTCCCCTCATTGACAGCACCATAGACAGCTGGATGCTGGATGTCACTGTAACAGAAAATGACATGACATGTGACTCAATTTAGAAACACGACAAATCCTGATGAGACCTATGGTGTTGCATAATGTGTGATTGAATGGTGTGACTTTATGCTGTTGTCTCATGCAAGACCTTAAGGGGTCACCAAATGGTGTTGCCCAGTGTGTGACCTAAAAGGTGTCCTACAATGTGTGAATATCGTGTGACCTACTGGTGTTCACAGAAATAAGACCCAGTGGTGTTGCCCTATGTGTGAACGAAAGGTGTTGCACAAGTGTGAATATGGTCTGATCTACTGGTGTTGACAGAGGTAAGACCCGATGGTGTTGCCCAAAGTGTGACATACACAACAGCAGAGAAGCAGACAGCGTCGGTGTCCCATTCAAACAGGTAGAAACAGTTGCGGGACTTGTACGTCAGTGTAGGCTCACTCTGAAATGAATGCAAAATCTTTTACATACCAGTGCCTCAAACATGTTTAGTCAGAAGCAGGTGAACTGGACAGAATCTTTCACAATCATATTATGATCACACCTGGATAAACCGCCAAACTGGTAAAAACTGACATGAATGCCAGAATGATTTTCCTCTCAATATATACCTCTCTGGATATAACCTCAAACTGAATATACCACCAACGCCGAGCTTGTTGAGAACAAATATTCCAATTCAGTGGACATAATACCAAATATGTCTATAACAGCAAATGTAATGCAAATCCATTGCATGTTGGAGTAATGCAAGAGAGTTAATCCTATTCTTTTCTAAATCAGAGTATTTTTCCAATAATTTTTTTTTTCTACAATCATGAACATGGTTTCATGTACGTAGATTATAAGGTAGAATAACTTGGTTTAAGCAGAAGTGAAGTTAACTGGTGTATTCACTGCCAAGTTGCTGTATGCAGATTATGTGACATGGTTTCACATTGTCAAAACACATACCACCCTGGACAGACTCCCATATTGGATATATTGCTACCGTGGACACAATGCCAACCTGGATATACTGTCACCCTGGACATACCGCCTCCCTGGATATACCTTTACCCTGGATATACCGTCTAACCCGGATTATCCGCCACCCTGGATATACTCCCACCCTGGATATATTGCCAACCCAGATATGGATATACAGCCACCCCAGATATGGATATACAGCCACCCTGGATATATGACCACGGATATACTGCCAACCCCGACACACTGCCACCCTGGATATACCACTACCCTGGATATACTGCTACCATGGACATACTCTCTGGATATACCATGCCACTCTGGATATACTGCCAACCTGGACAGACAGCCACCCTGGGTACACAACCACCCTGATATACTAACACCTTGGATACACCACCACCCTGGATATACTGTCACCCTGGACATACTGTCACCCTGGATATACTGCCACCCTAGATATACTGCTACCCTGGGCATACTGCCACCCTGGACAGACAGCCACCCTGGGTACACAACCACCCTGATATACTAACACCTTGGATACACCACCACCCTGGATATACTGTCACCCTGGACATACTGTCACCCTGGATATACTGCCACCCTAGATATACTGCTACCCTGGGCATACTGCCACCCTGGATAGACAACCACCCTGGGACACAACCATCCTGATATAAAAACACCTTGGATATACCACCACCCTGGATATATTGCCACCTGGATATATTGCCAAAATTTGTCTGGATGGATGGTGGCAGTATATCCGGGTTTAACTGCACAGCAATGGCTGCCACACAGTGTACAGGTTACATGGTGTATACTATAGCTTCCAATCAAATTTCAAAGGGCTCACCTTATTTTTTAACATATCACAGTTAAACACAATAGCTGAGGAGACATTTTTGTCCAGTCTGTGCCCATCTCTCCCAACACACTTGTCTGGTGAAGTGTACACAACCTCCAGCTGATCATCTGAAACAGTCAAGACCATTGGTATTGATTCAGACATGCTTTCAGATAATGGATTTCTTTCACATCACCATCATCAGTATCAATGCTCTAACATAGAAACAGAACAGGAATGGAATATGGTACCAGTATACACAATACAATTCTGAAGGGCTGGAGCTTATGTATCAGGATTAACTAAACAGAAAGTGGAACATCAACTTACATCCTCTTTATGAGGTATTTTGACTGCTAATGAAATCTTCTAAATTTCAATGTCATATGAAGCCTGCTCTTTTTTCCCCCATAATATCTACCTCACAACTGACATCGTCTATTGTGTGTTTGTGTTTGTTTGTGGGGAAATCAGAAATTGCTCATTCAACATTAGTTTTGTTTCCATACAAAGAAATGTCCCCAAACCTATCACCTTCATCTTATAAGGTAAACTGGTCTTAAAAACAGAAAATTAAAATTAAAGATAAAATGGACCTTTAAAGTAGTATTTCCTGCTTGTGAATGTGCCAAGGTTGTTGTTGACGTTGGAGTCCAGCGGTTTCCTCTGACACACTGCTGCCCCGGCACAGGCCCCAGTCGAAGTCCCTTCCAGCTTGCCCTCCAAGCTGATGGAATACGTGTAGTTGTCTTTGCTCATCTCATGTGCTATGTGGTCTCTGGAGAACACAAGGCATCGCCGATATCACATTACAGTTAAAGTTAAAATATACATGTCTAGTACCAGAGATCTACCCATCTGGTTAGAACTGATCTGACATTAATAGATGCATGTCTGTTTGACTTTGTGTTTCTTTTTGCATAATGATCAATGGCAACTGAGT
Source organism: Haliotis asinina (assembly GCF_037392515.1). Classification (NCBI taxonomy): domain Eukaryota; kingdom Metazoa; phylum Mollusca; class Gastropoda; order Lepetellida; family Haliotidae; genus Haliotis; species Haliotis asinina. Next base: position 33,826,817 of record NC_090285.1, read on the forward strand.
AAAGGACAGCTTCAATCAGGACGAAGCAACAATCACAAGAACAGCAAAATCTTTCAATGGGTGCAGCTTCATTAGGTTCATTCAGTAGTGAAACGTTAATCTGCTACAACCAGTGGTACATTGTTGTTCACGGGTCACGAGGGGAACATGGGCTGATGTACCCTCAATGTTTGTCTATGTGTACATCAATGGACCAGTGAACAATTTATTCATCTTACCAAACACCTCAATGTTAATTTTGAATTGTTTGAAGTATGTGTTATTTGAGATAAATAATTACTACCACAGTCCATCATTGACAGTGTGGTACATAGAAAATGTTACTTGCTTGTGAGCAGGGCATATTGAAAATAATAGAAGAGCACTCAACCCATCAGAAAGCGACATTTACGTGTGAAGTAAGATATATCTTCTTGTAGCTTGGTCAGAAATCCTCAATAACAAACAGGTAAGTGTGTGTACATACCGATGTGTGGCTGACAGTTTCTTGATGTCCACCATGCCACTTGACCTGGGGTCTATGATGATACCGTTATTGTCCTGGACAGCCTCCATCAATCTGTGGACAGTCAGTCATACACAAGCTTCACGCATACTGGTAAAGCAATCGTCAATTACGACAAAAACACTGGTCACTCACAACAAAAACTCTGGTCACTTACAACACAGACATTGGTTGATAACTAGTCCTATACTGTGAAATATGCACTATGCCAGAAAGTGCATGTAAATTCTTCAGCTCATGATCTGTTTACTTGCGACACAATCACTGGTCACGTAACATATATCATTACCCATATGGGAGGGAGGACACACGGTAGAATTTTCCTGTAAGCCCCTTGGGAGGTTACACCTTATGGCGAAAGCTGATTGGTTGTTCCATTTCTCGAACAGCCAATCAGCTTTAGGGACATGGTTATCCCCCTCCCATTGCGGGGTTTTCTAACAGAATGCTCTTTGCATTTTAGCGGGTTTTTTTTATCAAAAACTGACATGGTAATGAAAACAAAAACCATCTCTTGACGGGTAATGACATCACTGTTCCCTCATCATATATATATATCTATATCTATATTACGTAATTCTCTCACCTTGGCTTATGAATTACGTCATTAGTTTAACTCAAACGACTAAATTACTGATCACTTATATTTCTTACAACACAATCAATGATTGAACATTTAACATTCATTCCTCAATGCAATAAACATATAAGTCTGCTTCTGTGTTCTTCATGTCCAATATCTGACAAAAATACACATCTCACGGTGCGAAATCTGGAAGCATGCAGTGATTCAGATTTGTGCATGTGTGGTGTACAGTATACTCCGGAAAAAGCCCATCACACATGGGGTACTGACAGAGGCATCCATCCCACATGGTGTACTGACCAAGAAGCCCATCCCACATAGTGTACTGACAGAATCATATCGAACACAGTGTACTGACAGAATCACATCCCACATGGTGTGCTGACACAGCAGTCCATCCCACATGGTGTACCGACAGAGAAGCCTCTCCCACATGGCGAACTGACACAGCAACCATTCCAACAAAGTGCATTGACTGAGAAGCCCATAAAACCTTGCATACTGACCAAAGTTTGTGTACTGACGGAAACCCATCCCACATGGTGTACTGACAAAGAAGCTGACAGTGAGGGCTGTACTGACAAAAGCCAATCCCACATGGTGTACTGACAGAGAAGTCAATCCCACAAGGTGTACCAACATAAAAAAACATCCCACATAGTGGACAGACAGAGAAGACCATCCGATATGGTGTACTGACAGAGAAGCCATACCATATTGTGTACTGACAGAGAAGCCTATCCGATATGGTGTAGTGATAGAGAAGCCTATCCGATAAGGTGTAGTGACAGAGAAGCCATCCCACATGGTGTACTGTCAAAGGACATCCTACATATTATACATGGTGGAGAAGCCCATACCAGATGGTGCAGAATCTTTGCAGGGATTTCAGGCACAAAGATGGCCTCCAGGTTGATTAGCTTTATATATCCAGAAGTAGGCAGACTAAGATATGTAAGGAAAGGAATTCATGTATATTCACTCACGTGTCTTTCTTGCAAGCCAATCTTGTTTTCCATTCAAATTCAAAGATACAGTCCTCAGTATTTCTTGCACTGAAAATATACAAAAAACGATCACCACTCGCAGAGTGATCAGTTACATTTAAACAGTATTTCTCTGTAAACCTTTTCTGCAGCAGGAATTTCATGACACTCACACAGCTGAACAACAACTGTCCTACTATATCATATATGTTAAAGAAGACTTACACATAATTTACATTAAACGCATGAAGAAAAGCATCTTAACAGAGTAATATCAACCACCATTATGTAAACATACTACAAATGATCAAAATGCCAGCAATTAGCTGATTAATACTACATACCTTTCAATATATCTTGGGCCTCCCACAAGCTTATCACATTTGAACTTGATGATGGTTTTGGCCATGGGATTGTTGCTGCGGCGCCGACTGTGGGAGCAGGCTGAGGCCCCCTGAGAGTACTCCAAGACTATAGTCTTGCCATCAGCTGGGGATGGGACAATTGTATTTGGAAATAAGTGATCAGAGGTCTGTAACCTCGGAAGTTTTGCTTCATCAAATAGGGACATGAAATACCCATCCCCACTGAAACTAATCTTTGGTTGATGTTTAGCTGCATACCATGTTGAGGAATTATTTCAACAGCCTGAAAATAATGGAATCTGGACCATACAAGCCAGTGATCAATGCAATGAGATACAATCCATAACATCAGCATCTGATGACTCAGGGTACATATCAGCAACATGATACATGGTTGGGTGTTTGGTATTGAAACAGACAAGACAAGGACGCAAATCTGTTAGGAGACTCCTTACAGCCATGGTCATCACAATGTTACTTAAAAGTCCTTGGGATCATGGGAAATATACATCAAAGTTAATTAATGAAGTAAAATGACTGACGATGTTAACTAACAAATAATATTATAACATACGTTATATCTGGATTACACTTTTTAAGTGAAGTACAGATTCTTGTACTTTTTTGTTGGGTTGAGTCCCATCCAGGATTTGAACCCACACCCTCTGGCACTTAATCGCCAGTTCATATAGCCAACTGCCAAACATGCTCAGCCACTAGGACTTTCACATAAATCGAAGTCAGACAACTGTTAGTCTAGACTGTGGAAGTTGTATATCCATAAAGTTGTCCTCACACTTCATCTCCTAATCTTCCAGCAGGCCAGTGAAAGCAGGGACAATCACCTAACTTATTTTGGTTGTCTTACCATCCATGTAGAGCTGCTGTGTCCGTACAGCTCCCAACATGTCGGTCCTCTTGTCTGCAGTCTTGCGACAAACTGCCGAGTCCATGTGACAACCTTCACCTCGAGCCTGACCATGGACCCCTTGGCAGATGTTCAAGAAATAACTAAAAATCAAAATGTAAGTGTGAGTGACGAGGCAAATGATGAAAATAATTCAAAGCATGTAATACCAAATATCTATCATGCCATCAAATCCATAGAGTCATGAACCCGTGAAGATCCCGGGTTAGAATATGTCTTCAGCAACCCATGCTTGCCATAAAAAGCGACTATGCTTGTCATAAGTGGCGACTAATTTGACTGGGTGGTCAGACTCGCTGACTTGGCTGACACAGGCTGTTCCCAATTGCACTGATCATTGCTCATGTTGTTGATCACTGGATTGTCTGGTTCAGACTCGATTTTTTACAGACTGCTGCCATATAGCTGGAATACTGCTGAGTGCGGCATAAAACTCAATTCACTCACTCATAGAGTCGTGAGTCAGTTTTGGGATTATATTGTTTTCTATGTAATACAAGACGTAGGTGTTTTGTTTGTATCCATGATGAAGCCAGTCTTATGATTAAACTGTGTTGTATTTAGTACAAGACGTACATGTTTTTCTTGCTGTCTGTGTAGTTCCAGCTTCCGGTGTCACGTGACAATATCCCAAAGTCATACACTGTCCCATCATGCACCAGGCTACAGTCTTCAATGATCGGGGGGCATATCAGATTCGTCTTCCACACAAACACGGCGGAACACTTGGCACTCTGCAACACGTCATCAGACATCCAATGTCATCATGCGTATTAGTATAGTAATGCATGGAATACATCTGGATGGTTTGCAAAATGCAAGCATCTTAAATTTGTAAATAATGGCGATCACCATGTGTATATGCATATTTTAACTCTTAATTGTTTTTTGAAGGGATAAAATGTTTTATATTATGTGCATTATGACATGACATGAGACACTGATGATATTGGTCATTGTGCGATAACAGTCATTGTTTCATATCAGTCTTGTAATACCTGTCATTGTGGGATGATATCAGTCATTGTTTGATAATCAGTCATTGTTAGATATGAGTCATTGTGTGATGATATCAGTCATATTGCGATGACATCCATCAGTGTTTGATGACATCAGTCAGTCACAGTATTTCTAGACATATCAGGTATGGTATGGAACAATAAAGGCGAATGGTAAACAGTGACTTCTGTAGTAAGCCATGTGCAAAACCATCCACCTAAGTAGAAGATGGAGCAAGACAACTTACTGGCCAGGACTGGGGTTTCCCATTGCCTGCGCTGTAGTCACACTGAAACAGAATCTCAGTCTTCGCCTGCACTTTCTGACCTGGATGACAGTAAGAACAGGAATTTTGATGCCAAATATCAACTCCTTTAAACACACAGCTATAGCCTAAATCTGTTCACTAACAGAAAACCTAAGATATGTTACTGAAGTTGAAGCAATTTCATGTTATTTCAGGAACAAATGAGACAAATAGTCTTAGCACAATGTAACTCCCTATTGTATCACCTGTTATGTACCTACATCGTAATTAACTGTTTACTTATGGTACATTTGATATCATTGACAAAAAGCCTCATGGTCCTTCTCGTACCGTTACTTGATTAACAAGTTGTGTTAGATCCATAAATCATAAATTTATTAATACATAAAACAACGACAAAGACAGTTGTGTCCCCTGTTTTGCTATTCCAACCATACCTCCGACAACACACTGACTCCCTCCAGTCAGCAGCAACTTGAGGATCTCCCGACTCTCCATCATGAACATCCCTTTCCTGGCATCCCCGTATGACATGCCCGTGTTGTGGTCAACATGGCAGCTGGATGAGCCCGCACACCCGGGGTACTGGGGTTTGTTGATGGCACCGCATGGCTGAATGTAGAAGCTGCCTCCTTGAGCTGGGTACACCTGAACACACATTGTACAACACTGATCACATCAAGCCGAAATGAACCAATGAAGATCTGGGTTAAAATACCAATATATGTTTGTTGTAAGAGGTGATCAATGTCATCGAGAGGTCACACTCGTTCACTTGGTTGACATATGTCATCGCATCAAAACTGCAACGATCAATGCTTATGATTTTGATCACTGGATTGTCTGGTCCAGACTTGATTATATTTACTGTCTGCTATCACATAACTGGAATATTGATTGTGGTATAAAACAATAAACCAACCAAGCATGCACTTCATTGCACCTGACAATGTACACGGGAAAAGGGAGGTAATACTTGGGTGAGTGTGGTTTTACGTCCACTTCTTTTAGAAGGGAACTTCAAGGGATTTCAGGTGTTCCACTACCTTCACCAGGAAGTGGAGAGTAAACCATTAAGCATGAGTCAGAATAAGGAAAACTAAACATACTCAATGAAACACCGATCATAACAAAAAAGTCAGACCAACTCTGTGAGTTCTTTCTTCAGAATTTGACCTAAAATTTTTTAAAATGTTTAACAAATTAGCATTAACATATTGACACAGTTCCCAAAATGTTACGAGTGAGGAGTGCAGAGAAAGGCACAGCCAGGTGTTTGAGAAGGACATGCACCAGTCAATAACAATCAAAGTTATTGATTCATTAACCCAAGCCATGCTGTCACCATCATTTCTCAAGCACACCAAGTTGTCACTCCTCTTTTGAGCCGAAAGGACTGAAGTGTATATGCTTTTATACAGAAGCTATGTCATATGAATATACTGTTGTACATATCAGCATTGAAACCATGAGATACTTTAAGGCAGGCCGTACACTAAAGTATCCGCTAAAATTCAGTTGTTTAAGTGAGAGCACACAGTGTATGAAGAGGTGGTTATCTCACCGGAACTGGGGTGTTGAGTGCACTGATGTCATAGCGCTGTCCAGTGCTGGGGTCGTTGTATGTGCATGACGATGTCTCCGCACTGATCTGGTTGTCCTCACAGGCTAGGTTGGTATACCACATGAACACGTAGTCGCAGTCATCGGCCACCAACTCAAACTTGGGCTCTCCCTGGAAGTGAAAACAGTTTTAACATCAGTGGGACAGGTTACAACAGTGTTGATATCAGTGGAGCAGGTTACAACAGTGCTGATGTCAGTGGGGCAGGTTACAACAGTGTTGATGTCAGTGGGGCAGGTTACAAGAGTGTTGATGTCAGTGTCGCAGGTTACAACAGTGTTGATGTCAGTGTTGCAGGTTACAACAGTGCTGATGTCAGTGGGGCAGGTTACAACAGTGTTGATGTCAGTGTTGCAGGTTACAACAGTGTTGATGTCAGTGGAGCAGGTTACAACAGTGTTGATGTCAGTACAACAGTGTTGATGTCAGTGTTGCAGGTTACAACAGAGTTGATGTCAGTGTTGCAGGTTACAACACTGTTGATGTCATTGGGACAGGTTACAACAATGTCACACACAGAGTTGATTCCAGCAGTCCAAGCCAGACTAGTTCAAAATCAAAAGATGTTAAACAATATCCACTGGTCAGACTAGTTCAATGTGACCAATGGTGTCACACCTTCACAAGTGAGACCTATGAGTTTGTTTCCATTATTTGATGCAATCATGTACTATGCTCCAAGCTCAGGTTCTCAGTTTTGGTACAGGTTTTTGCTGTGCAAAACATAAAATGTTTTTCAAATGATGGAGCCAACTTGCTGGGACTCTCGACCGTTGTATCTTCATTATGTTGGTGGACTTTACTTGGGGTAGGAAAAGAATGAATTAAACTCACCTGTGACGAGCCAGCTTTACAGGTGAAGATGATATGAGTCGTGATGTTCCTGCTGGGGTCCTTCGTGCACTTGCTGCCATTCACGTAGGCCAAGGTCACCTTCCCATTCACGGAATCCACATATGGGCCTTTAGCCAGGTGACCCAAACTCTGAAACACCACATTGAATTAGGACCATTGGATGCTTGATGTATTCATGCCAATACACACAGAAAATATATACATGAGACATAAAAGGGACAAATGTACATCATGGTCATAGAAACGTCATTTCTTGGATAATATGTTCTCCACACCATGTCAAATGAATTAGGTTGTGGAAGATGTCTTTGTAGATAACAAAGGAAAGGAGTCAAGTGGGCACGGTGAGTTATATCTTTGGGCACAATTACATCTGTATCACAGGGGATTTATCTCACAGTTACATAAATGACACAGAAGTTTTATTGCTCTCTCCCATACAGTGGACACATGTGGGCAGTTACGTACATACTACAGGCATCACATCTTCCCTTATTGCTTAAATGAATGGAATTATCATGAAACTGAACTCAAGCTATCAGAAGATGATGATAACTGTGCACTGATTCCTTATGGACACGCCAATATCACTTCTGTTGCCAAATAATGTCACAGCAGCACTGTCTTGTTCTGTCAACCTAATGATGTCATACTCCATAATAAATCTTGTTCAATGACCTTACAATGTTGGGTAAACAACCTGTTTACTTGCAATTACATTTATGATACTGTTTTGTCATTATTTTAATACAAAATCTATCCATGTTAGCCTTCTTCATTGGAAAGTAAATTGAAGACCTGGAGATTCTACATGTGATAATACCCATACACACTATCATATAGTGGATACTTAACAAGGTCTCATTACATAAAAATCATACGAAACAAGTGTCCTTCCTATGGTATCTGACCAAGCAAAGGCGAGGTGTAATACCATGGGAAGGTCATGCGTTTTGTATGATTTGTATGTGAAGAGACTGAGTGAAGTATTTTATTTACTACCCTCATCTTACATGCAATAAATTGTCAAAAAAGCATATTTTTAATATTTTTATGGTTTCAAACCAAAATCGATTTCATAGAGAGTATGCAGAAGGATTGTGTACTGTATAACACTTCTTTGCATGACATCACACAGCGTTGACACCACCATGCCATTTTCATCTGTCCTTGGTAACCATCGTCATGATGCATGTCAGTTGTCATCACCTTGTACAACCTTCTACTGTAAACAACTCGTTGCACCTCGTTTTTTGGTTTACCATTGCTTCACTCAACTAACATCACTTTTGTAAGCGTTTTTTGCACGTTTATGTTTTTCAATGGATATAATGTCTCAGTTTGTCTGACAATTAAACTGCGACACAACTTTGTACACAATACTTATATTCCCACAATGCATTTGAGTTGTAGAATGAAAGTATCCATGTGTTCGTTATGAATGAGTTCAGTCACAGTATGACATAACTGAGAGATCATCAGTTATCCAATTAAAAATAGCTAGAATCTCAGGTCAAGTCGTTATGACACAGGTCAATGTGATACAACACTTTTGTGAAGCACAAGATTAGCATGCAACTACCCATATGTTGACCACGTCGATAATAAGTCAAATACATACCAGAGGTGGTTTATCTCCCTCTACCCTACAAGCAGCTGAGCCCGGTGGGCACAGTTTTCCCTGTATGGGGTTAAGGGGTCGGCAGATGTTGATGTAGTAGGTGGTGCCAGAGTTTGCTCCTGGCGTCATGGCGATGGCCACATGATGTCCCGATGCCTTGATGAGTGGAGACAAGTCAACCTTGTAACTGCCACTTGGGCCTTGTGTTTCCACGCTGCACTCTACCTGGATGTGGAAAATAGCAAGGTCAATGACAGTGCTACAAACAAATTTCTTTCTAACACAGCACACTCAGAGAAAATAGTTTATCACTTGTCATCTGAATATAAGTTCCATATCTGTTAAAGTCATTGAAAGCTGTTACAAAGTTGGACCAACCTCTTTTTCACAGACTCTGCTTGTGTGCCAGTTGAAATGATACACACAATCGTCTGTCTCGTCCACCAGTATTGGATATCCATCGCCCTTGCCATGGCCACAGATGAAGTTGATGATGGTGGAGCGCTGGTACTTGCCGTGGCAGAGGGCGCCACCAGAGTAGTTTAGCATCAAGAAGCCGCCTCTGAACTGCAAGTTGCTGTTGGCAATACCAGCACTGAAGCTCCGCTTTTCTCCTACTAGTTCCTTCTGACATGATCCTGAATTCAACCAGTACAACGGTGAGTGAGCGAGTGCACGTGTGAGTGTATATGTGAATGAATGCAGATGAATGAGTGAGTGAGTATTATCTCAGCAATGTCAAGGAGTCCAAGCCTAAGTGATGCCATTTGTAAGTAAAACATGAAAACAGGTGTAGTGTGACTAGGCCAAGGATCATAACTGGTTTTGATCTGGGATTCAAATCCATAGCCGGAACATCCTTACATCCAAGGGACATAACTCTTATGGTGCCCCATATGAGAAGGAGATTGGAGTCCATCTAGTTCAGTGAGTGAGTGACTATAATTTTATACTGCTTCTGAATGGACTCTGCACACTGTACCCATTTTGGGAACTGAACCCTAGTCTTCAATGTGATGAGTGAATACTGTATCCTCTATCTAATTCCTCCCTTATGGAGATCAATATTTGTTCACCTGGGTATGACGCCTATGTCAAAGTATGCAAACAAAAACCAATACACTGTTGAAGATTCCCTGATGCCAGCTGACTCTTGCCTCCAATGTGACAAGACAACCTTTTACTCAAAAGGCAACTCTGACAAAAGCCATAAAGATGAAATTGAACTGAAGACAACACAAACTACAACAACTGGGTGAGTGGGTGAGTTTAGTTTTACGCCGCACTCAGCAATATTCCAGCTATATGTCTGTAAATATTCGAGTCTGGACCAGACAATCCAGTGATCAACAACATGAGCATCAATCAGTGCAATTGGGAACGGATGACCTGTGTCAACCAAGTCAGCAAGCCTGACCACCCGATCATGTTAGTCACCTCTTACGACAAGCAGAGTCGCCATTTATGGGTTGCGGAAGGCCTATTCTACCCCGGGACCTTCACAGGTCTACAATAGCTAATGCAGTGGCTTTCATCTCAGGAACAAAAAACTCCTCACCAACATTGCTGTCACAACCACTACCAGTCACTGGAGCACACACATTGATGCGGAAGTCGTGGTTGTTGCCATCATCGAAACGATAGCCTGTGGACTTCTTAAGGGCACTCAAGTCAAATGTGTAGCCTGAAAAAGGGAGAACCAATCAGACAGAAGCTCAACATTATCCACAGGTTTTCAAGAATTAATCAACCTCAAAAAATAATGCAAGAGAGAGAGAGAGAGAGAGAGTGAGAGCTGATTTTGCCAAAATTCCAACAACATCACAACAGAAACACAGCAACACACAGAGAAATGGGCATTGTACCCATGTGGGGAATCGAACACAGGCCTTCTGTGTGACGAGTGGACTCTTTAACCAATAAGACAATATGAATCAGGATATTCACTGATGTTGGACTGACTAGCACAGACGAAGTTGAGAATGTAGATAATTATAACGGTGCTTGATGGTCAGGAAACAAAATGGTTTTCAAATATTTCCTACACTGGTTCCCATGGTTACTAGTGATAGATAATACTGACTGACCAGAGTCTGGGTTTATGGCAGTGCAGTTGCCTCCCTTGGCACTCTTTTCCCTCGCCTCCACAGAGCATGCTGCGCGTGTCTTCCACACAAACCGATGTTGACACAGGTTGGCAAGGAAGTGATCAGAGGGCTCTGAGTCCTGGAGAGAGAAAGGTGTCATGGAACATGAGATCAACAGATAGGGGTGAAGGGCACACACACGAAACTGCTCTCCATTCAGAAGTTGAAAGTGATTGCTTATACCAAAACTCTAACACCATTGGTAATAGGCTTTCAAGACTGTCAGGCTACCAAATCTTTAACATTAACATTATAAAATAATTAATTCAAAACACAATATAATTAAATAGAATTCCTCATGAGTGAGTGAGTGAGTTTAGTTTTAAGCCATAATCAGCAATATTGCAGCTATATGGCAGTGGTCTTTAAATAATTGAGAATGAACCAGACAATCCAGTGATGAACAGCATGAACATTGACCTGCACAACTGGGAACTGATGACATGTGAACCAGTCAGCTTGCCTCACCACCTGATCCCATTAATGCCTCTTACAACAAGCATGGGTTACTGATGATCAATATTCTAACCCGGATCTTCACAAATGTTGACATTCCTTATGTACCAATTCACCATAACATTTTCTACAAAAAGGGGGTTATTTATGGGTGTCAGAATCTGTAATATGAGGAACACGACATTATTCTTACTCTTTCATCAGCAGAATGTAGTTCAGTTAAGTTTTTTTACAAAGCAACTAAAAAATAAAAAGATATCCTAATGGCCTCTAACTAAATAGATCTTAGTCTTAAAAGTGGTCGGTTTTACATTCCTCTTTGTCTGGGAAAGATTTCACAAAATCAAGCAAGTCATATCCAAGCTGATTACCTTGTACCACTATCAACTGTTCTCTTACCTTGACATGAGATTATTACCTATCTGAGGTAAACAACAATTTACACACGATAGAAGATAGTTCATAGCCTACTGGGCCGGAACAAGTCCACTAGTGCCAGTACAACCATAGTATTTTGAGTTTGGTTAAGTATACTGTAATGCAATCCAAAACCGAACCAGGCTGAACTTAAGGCCTTGGGCCACAACACAACAACCGTTTCATCCCTGGCTCTTGGCATCACATTCAATACTGTTCAAAGCTATCATATTGACTATCGTGCACTGATCTTATTAGACAAAACAGAATTTGACTAGACTTGAGCTCTGGACTAACGGTTAACTATTTCCTTTTGCATTTCCTGAAGTAGCATGAGAAGATCACTTCATTTACTGAACAACAAGAACATGTACATATCCTCACAATATACCCTGTACTCACGTAGGCATTGAGGTCACAGGTAAGGATGATGATAGTGGACACCGACTGGTTAGCTACTGGACACTTCTCTCCATTCTCGTACTGGATGATGAGGGTCTTGGACAGAGTGTCGAACTTCACTGGCTTGTCGGTCAGCTCCCCGATCTTGTGGAACCTAATGAATGCAGGACTGGCCAGTAAAATCTTACTTATGCAGGTGTATGGATAGGGAAGTGGTAAAAGAGCTGCCTAAAAAATAAAAATTACAGCTAGAGGGTTCCAACACAGCCAGCCTGACAAGGACTACTGCTAATTAACATTACCTTCTGGATGACCTGAAACATCATTAAGTAAGAACCTTGTTGTAAATTTTGTAAAACTGGCACGAATGCTATCAGACATGTCCAAATGGTTGGTTAAAGGTCTCTATTGTTTGTTCTGCTTGAAAGTTCTCTACTTGTAATAAAGTGTTGTTTTACAAGGGACAAATGTTTTGTGTTCTGTAACACATGAAACAGTGAGGAGATAAATCAGCTGGGAACAGAGAACTCACTTCTTCTCCTGTTGTGTCTCTGTTAAGTTCACCATACACGCTGCAGAGTTGGGTGGACACGTTTGATCTGTTCATACAAATAGGAATATTTCATCATTCACACAATTTTCTAATACTGATGTCAAAATAGATGGTGTTGATGCATCTTTTCCACCATCTTAAAGACTAAAAGCAATTATCAGAGAACATTTCCAGTTTGATGCTCACAAACATTGAATGTAACTTACTATGCACTGAAAGAGGTGAAACACTGTTCTGCTTGTGCATCACAAAAGATGGCAAGTGTTTATACACCTACTACAGGAACATTACATCAAGGTCACAGAACTGTCTATCAGTGAACCACTGGTTGCGTGTGAGAATCACCCAGGTTACAGATTCGAGCCTACACAATTCATACTCAGGATCCTACAAGAATCAGGTTGAAATGTATTTTTATTTCATCCTACGAATCCCCATCTCACAAATGTGAACCCAGTCACTGAGTTGCTGCCCACTGCAAAAAACAACGAATTCCTGGGAATTATTCTAACCCTCAATCCCCCAGAACACATACCTTTCTTGTAAACCAATGTCTGGCACACATTGAGTATAAACTTCAACTGCTTGTATGATTTATCCACAATGTAGTTATCATTTGGTCGGGTGAGAGATGACAAATCGTAAACATTTCCATCAGGATCTGTTGCTGTACAGTCCGACACCTTGTGAGGTGAACATGCGTAGCTAGTCGGCCACTCAAACTGATAGGTACAGTCACCATCTTCACGTAGATACCTTGGTCCCTTCTTCCCATCTTTAGTGTGATCACAGGTGAAGGTGATGATAGTTGTACGGTTGTACTTCTGGTGACAGTTTGCCTTGCCATCTGTGTAGCGGAGAGAAAGCTCCCCTGCATTGTATATAAGGTCACTATTGGCCTTTCCTGCAACAAAAATCAAAAAGGCTAAAATGAAATTCTTAATGAGACAGGGGTTAGTTTGAGAAAAGGATATTTTCCTCAAAGCAAATAAGCGGGGCAGTAGCCTCGTGATTAAAACACCTGCTGTTCACACAGAAGACCTGGATTTGATTCCCCTCATGGGTACAATGTGTGAAACCAATTTCAGGTGTTGCCACCCTCCCACCCACCCCCTCAACATTGTTGGAATATTGCCAAACTTGATGCTAGTCCATACTCACTCACTGAAAGGTCAGTCCCACACCATGATACCGCCAGGGAGAATGGAGCCATGGATAATTTGATAACTCCTAATGTATCAAAGGACAGAAACTATCTAGTCTTACTAGAATACCATTCTCTGTATAAACAATTCAATTCAACATGACGACTATGACCTAAAGTTCAAGGACACCTAGAAAAGTTTAGATGACAGCAGCAACTCAGTGGAGAGATCGAAGGGAAGAGATCCCTGTCCTGTGGAATCAAGCTTGGGCAGGAAGATACAGTTTGTGTCTCAACTAGTTGTCAATTGTCAACAGTGAAGAGAGCTTCTGTTGAAGCCCAGATTTGTGAGGTAATTGAGATACTGTATATGAAATATTTATTGAAACCAGGAAAAAGAATATACATGAAATCATGATATCCAAAAATCAGTAGTAATTTTGGAAAACTTTTTTGTTTGCATTAAGATGGAAATCTTTTTGGCTCTGTTCCACAAGTTGATTTTCTTGCACATAGCTCCATCACAGTGGTAATTCCCACACTACAAACACAAACTGTGTGGACTTGCATGCACAGAACTCCATCTAGTGGCATCAGACGACTTAGACCCCATGAAGATCGTAAACAACCCATTACTGTCATAAAAGGCAACCAACAGGAATGCTGACTTGGTTGTGCATGTCTTCATATCCAAAATGAGTAGATCGATGACGATGAAGTCAAACACAGGATCGTCTGTTCCATATTTGATTAGAAAAACCTGTAAGAGTTTTCAATTCTTTGAAGAGAGTCTTTCTTGGGGTGCAGAAACACATTTTCAGCAGCAGAATGTGTACCCCAAGGAAGACCTCTTCTGAAAGAGAAAGAGGAGTGTGACATTAAACATCAGACAAAAACCAAAAAGACAACATGGACACCTATATCCTAAAACAATAAAATGACTGTGTTTCATTACCTGCATTAACTATGAAGGAATTATCGGACTCTTTGGTCTGACATGTCCCTACACCAGCACATGCCCCTGTGCCAGACGTCAGCTGTCCACACACGTTCAGCAGGTACGTGTACTCCCCGGCCTTCACCTTGTAATCCTCCCTTGTTTTGTGCAGATGTGAAAGGTCAAATTGATAGTTGTACACTGGGTCAGTGACCTTGCAATCCTTGCCAGTTATTTTCTGTAAGAGAAGCAGACCAGATACTAAACTCACCTGTCCCAGTTCATGGAAACAGAGGATAAGTAATTATAACACACGTACACATACACAATTAAAATATTAAATATGCACGACACAAACAATGCTACTTCCTCTTCCGGAATAAATCATCGCCTGTTAAAGAGTGTGTATATTCAATCCACCACAATCGATGTGTCACACAGCTGAGGACCCCGCCTCTCACTGACATTAACAATCATGACCTACAATCTTGCTAAGCCAATCATCTCTCACGATAGCGGGCTTTCCAGAAAGTATTTATAAATCAGCCAACCCATGACACAATGATGTCTTTCTGTCCCACAATGCAGTCTTCCCGACCTTTTGCAAGGCTGTTATAGTATGTATCAGTAAAGCCCTCTACCAAACAGAGGCGAGCAGCATTGACCGATGAGACCACGACAAATTGATTGAAACTGACCTATTTACCGAACATCCAATCATGATTGCAAATAAACTAAGTTTATTAACTGATATGTGTGCGTGCGTGCGTGCGTGTGTATGTACACATTAATTGGCATTTTTAAATTCACTCTGCTCGTAAAGTAACCTGGCTTCTTGAGGTAGCTTGTCAGTTGGTTTGTTTTGTATTATTTCATGAAAAAATGTTAAATGTTTGAAATTGTAATTCATCTGTCTTCTTTTTTTCTTTCTGTCCATAATCAAAATAGAAGTAAATAAGATTTAGTCTATTCTTGTGTAACTGTCTAGAAAATAATTAAAGCATAGTTCCTGGGGTTTACTGCATGGCTCTCGTACATACATTGATTTACCAAACGAATATAGTTGTAACTAAATATAACCGAAACCACATCATCTTAAGTGCATTTTTGTAGGACACATAATATTTCAATATGCAGGTACAGTCTAACTACGTCCACTTTGCACATGTAGATTTAGCAATTTGAAAAACAAACGTCACACCAGTGTTGCAGCAGGGAGGAATTTCGAAAGAGACTATAATGCTCCTTGGTCACATGACCACCAGAGTCACATGATCACCACTGGGGCAACACTTTGGCTACCTAGGGCAAACTGCTGTTGTTTACTAATATTTATAACTTTAATTTACGTTATCAGCTGGTTATCGGTAATAGACGACAAATATGATCGGTAGACCCGACCTTCATTGGTCAACGCCTCACTTCTGGGTTCCCATCAGCGTTTCAAGACTTTTTTACTAATACCAGAGACCATATAATAGAGGGACGGCCCTCAAGCCAATGCGCGAAACCATCCGCGCTATGGCTTGTACTGCGCAGCCTATCCGGAAGCTTAGAGGAACGTGTGTTCACCTCAGTCATAGATTTTGCGTATTTTCATAACAAAGGTAAGATTTAGTTTTTCTCATTTATTCTCATGTACATACATATATTTGTAAGAGTGCATCTGAGGTTTTTAGTGGTGCTAAAGCGTATACATGTCTTTGTATTTGATGAATGCTGTCATGTGTGATCTTTGGTCTGTGAGGACAATGGCGGCGGTGCAAAATCGGTGAAAGTCCCGATTTTGATTTTCAATAACAGCTACTAATTTTCAATACCAATCCTTAGTTACCGGGATGTAATAAAAGCAGATTAGATTAAGTTTGGTTTAGTGGTATTTATAAATCTGTGGAGGACGTATAATTCCTTATTTTGACTCCTGCAATACGACGAAATGTGAATGTTTTCTGAAATATTTACTCCACAACACTTGATTTCCGCACGCTTTCACAATAACAGCTTACTACTAGCATTTTTAAAATAAGTATGTGAACATTTACGGCGAATTCCTCTTTTGCTTGGTACTAAATTTATATGGCTATGATCGGTAGTTTATTTTTTATGATTTTTTACATAAACCTGCATTTGCATCATGTACTGCACACTTCAGATACCATGTAGCAGACGACACAACATTAATTCTGTTTGTTAAAATGACCCGAATATATGTTTAATCCATTCTTCAAAAGTCTCATGCACTTATGGATTGTAAATAATTGTACATATTTCCATTTTTGTTCATTGTGATGATTATGCTTGTAGCAAATATCCCTATTTTTCATGAAATAATACATTTTTCTGTTTTGATCATTTTTCTTCTTAATGAAGTTTAATTATGATTTAAAGTACCTTATTCAACTTTGTACTTATATCATTACACCAATCATAGCATAAACTTATTATTTTGTCTTGTAGATGCCCAGGAAAAAGAAAGTTCAATGAACAGTTCTTGACTGCAGGTAAGTAATAATGGAAGTAATATTCAAAATGGTGTCTCTGTTAACTAAGGGTGCACACCAAAGAAATCATTTCATTGGATGAAAAATTGTTGATAAAAAGTTGATAATTTGTAGTTATTGGTATTTATTTATTCTATAGGTGTTTGTATTATCCGTTATCTGCAGAAAAAAAGTTTGAAATATCAAAACGTTTGCATAGTCAAGAATTAATTTTGCTTCTTTTCTTATGTAAGGAAAGATACAGTGTTAATTAAGTGCAATATTCCCATCTTGAGAGTAAGTAAACAGATCTTGTTTGAAAGAGCATTGACAACCAGCTATCATATAATTTCAACAAGTATTTAGAGCACTGAATTCATGTTATTTTTTCTTTAATATCAAAATTGTTCCTCTCCTTTTTTCAGTTCAATAGATGTACTGTGGGACAAACAGTGGAAGTCATTCTTCATTGACCTCACTGATGAACGCACAGACACCCCATGCCAGCAGGAACAGACAGATTATGATGGCTGTTCTGCCATTAATTTTGCGGTTTAGCAAAAACTGGGTGAAGATGTGAATAAGTCTGTGATCCCTGCTGACTTTTTCTATACAGGTGTGCATACTCTAAATAAAATCTCCCTGTATGCACATCTGATGATATATGATCCCAAGTACCTCTCGAGTGCTTGATAATGAGCTTCAATGGCAAAACCCATTGAACACATAGTGTAACTGTATTGTCACAATAACTATGAAATAAAGAAATTGACTGTCCCGATAACTTGGTTTTGTCTTCAACTATAAAATCGTTTGCGACATGGGAATCTCTACTAAGGGCTTTTACAGTTTGAATCAGATCATGACCAAGTATTGAACCTGACTGTGATGCATCCATCATAGGGTTGCAAATACACTATCTTTCAGGCATCCAGATGACTGTCCAGATAACTTGGTTTTGTCTTCAACTATAAAATCGTTTGCGACATGGGAATCTCTACTAAGGGCTTTTACAGTTTGAATCAGATCATGACCAAGTATTGAACCTGACTGTGATGCATCCATCATAGGGTTGCAAATACACTATCTTTCAGGCATCCAGATGACTGTCCAGATAACTTGGTTTTGTCTTCAACTATAAAATCGTTTGCGACATGGGAATCTCTACTAAGGGCTTTTACAGTTTGAATCAGATCATGACCAAGTATTGAACCTGACTGTGATGCATCCATCATAGGGTTGCAAATACACTATCTTTCAGGCATCCAGATGACTGTCCAGATAACTTGGTTTTGTCTTCAACTATAAAATCGTTTGCGACATGGGAATCTCTACTAAGGGCTTTTACAGTTTGAATCAGATCATGACCAAGTATTGAACCTGACTGTGATGCATCCATCATAGGGTTGCAAATACACTATCTTTCAGGCATCCATCACTTGCAAGACGCAAGACCTTTGAACTGTGTTTTTCATCAGGTTTGAAACTGTGGTTTGATGGTTATTCTCTTAAAGATATCCGTGGACGAAGTTGTGTACAGATTTGATATTTTTCATTTACAATATCATGTTTTAATATTTTAAAAAATTAGTATATTCTTTAGTGTTAGTCTCAATTTCAAACAGTTGACATTCATATTTGTTTTTAATGAAAGAATATTATCTAAATAGTTGTATTTAGCAATACATATACATTTATTGTTCTTTTATAAAACATATAACATAACATCACAATCACACCTGCACAGTCCCTGTCAGTTGCAATTCTGGTATTTTCGGAAAGGTATGTGACAAAGTTTTCATGGTAAGTGTCATGATAAAATTAAAGTTATGAACCCTATGAAAATAATTAATTTCATTGGGTGGTGTGTTTGGGGGGATGCCTCACGACCTTTATATCATGACAAGTTCAAGTTCTCAAGTCATTGCTTCATTCCCTCTCAATCTACTGTGAAAGAAACGGTCAAATGGTCACAAAATCAACTATGCGCGGTTACTGTATGTAATGTTGTACATTGACGTTTGTGAAAATGGTCCTTGTGGCTTTAGTAGTTCTGAGTAGCTTTCCTTTGCAAAAAAACCATATTATAATGTGCGTATGTCTCCGTACGGCTCCGAAAGCGTTATCACTGTCAGCCCCAAACTGGCATTCAAACAAACATTACTGTAACGTTCGTGGATAACGTGAAATCGTGTTTCGTTGGGACTGTCAGCTTCATAAAGTTACGCAAATTAATATGAAATCAAAATCAGAGACTAATAGCGTCATTTAGTGAACCACCAACCAGTGGCAACGGATACTTAAAACAAAATCTAGAGGGTATGTGATGAAGTTCAGCGAACATCGGGGATATTGACAACAGTACTGTTACGTGACTGGCCTAAAACAGCACGGATTTTGTGAACGATACACATTTTCAGCGATTGTGTCAGTTGACATGTGGGACAGTTGAAAATTCTTGTGACATCTTGTGAGAGACAAGATAGAGATTACGATTATTGTAATCAGTTTATTGGAGCTGTTCATGTAATCTTTGACTGTCAGTCGCAACCGGTGAAATCCAGCTAACTCTCGGTCCAGATATTACGCAATATTGTTTATGTGGTTACCAGAGTGTTCGTTTGCGAATGTCTGCGCATGTGTTCCGGTAACCGGAAGTTAGCAGCAGGGTGTCGATGTGTATCAGTTACATGCCAGACCGTAGCGCTGATGTTTAATGATGAACTGTTGGAGAGGGCCGTCCCTCTATTATATGGTCTCTGCTAATACATGCACAGCTGGAACCTAACTGTTTAGGGGTTGACTAGAAACAAATCTGAGAGAAGCAGACGTGAAAACACACCACAATTTCAGTTACATTTGGATTTTCCCTTAGCCCATCGGTAATATCCCCCTCCGCTCTAGTGGCCTCATCTCAGTCATCGAAATGAGCCAAGAACCCTTGTGAGTTTGTAGAGCTTTTGCACCTCAGTAAGCTAAAACAATACCAAGCAGTGTTCAAAATAATAATGAATAATAATGGGGATATTTATTTAGCACCAGTGTCCACCCACAAATGCTGGCTTATGGCGCAAAATAAATTCTTTCATATTATTCACTTACAGAATGACTGAGATTTCAAGTTTGATAAACATTAGGAACAAGTCTCAAGGACACCTCTCATTTCCAAACAGTGTTTAGATCAGAAGTAATTTTCACTGATGTTTTCTTCATAAATCATGCTTGATACTCACATGCTGTGGACAGGCACTGGGTGTGTTCCATTCAAACAAATATTCACAGGTCTCTGTTTCTCCCATGAAAACAGGATCACTCTGGAATGATGAAATTCAGGAATTATAGTAACCATGGTAACAGATAATTTCTCATACAATATCAGTGCAGTTTCTCCCTCTATTACATAATAACTGAGGTACGATGATTGTCACAAATAACAGTAAACATGGTAACACATCATTTGAGCTCAGTTTCTGTCATAAATATAGTATCATCCTACAAAGATGACTGTCACAAATAACAGTAACCATGATAACAAATCATTTGAGTTCAGTTTCTGTCAAAAATACAGTATCATCCTACAATGATTACAGTCACAAATAACAAATAACAACGGCAAAATAAACGATAGGAGCACATCTGTTCAAAATCAAATAAAAATGGTTGGCTAAAATTTCAAATTAGGTTTCACTTATTCAAGGCAATCTCAGAGCAGTTTCAAGGCAGAGACCCTTTTCAGAAAGAGATCTCGAAGTGACAGCAACACCGGTACTTTTACGTAATGATTACTGTACTGTTAAGATGGCTTTGTGGAATAGGAGGCAGGACAGGACAAATCCAAAGATGTTCACGCACAAATGTCCTCCATAACTATGGCTCACATCTCAGTAAACCCATACTTGGTTAATGATAGTTTGTCGAAATGCAAGCCCTCAGATAGAGAGGCTGTTGAACTTGAAAGCATATTGAGACCATTCTTGATCTCAGTGCAACTTAAACTACCGTCAGCAAACAGTTCAGAAAACAAGAAGTAAGGAATGTTGTAAAACAGTAAGTCGGTGTTTCTGTTGTTGAAAACATTTCAACCAGGTGTGCAACAAAGTCAGCAAGTTTGACTGCTTCCTCCACAAAGTCACCTCTACGACAATCAATGAACTCTGGAATTGATATATTAATAGGTAGTGTTACCTCTGCACGTGAGCAGATGAAGTTGATCCTAGTGCTGCGATGGGACTCCCTGTCTGTGCCCTTGTGACACAATGTCCCTCCACGGTACTCCAGTACAAGGGAGCCGTCCTCTGTGACAACAGGTTTGGACTGGACGTAGCCCAGACTGAAAGCTCTGTCCCCGGTCTGACAGCCTCCAATGGGTCCACCTGCAACAAACACAGAGGAGGAACAGGATGAATGAGGACCTGCACTGAGAAACCAACTTAAGAAACAAGATTCTTATACAGTAATCTGAAAGAGTGAGTATGTGAGAGTATGAGAGTGGGTGAATATGTTTAAAGAATGAGAGTGGTTATCTGTCAGTGAGCAAGTCTGAATATATGACTGAATATATCATCAACTTACCAGGACAAGAGGAGCCTGCTATAGGAGTCATGGGGCGGCACACATTGAGGTAGTACTTCAGTTTGGAGTATCCTGCCCTCGTGTCACTCACAACCCAGTTGGAGGTGGTCTTGGCTAAGGCAGTGAGGTCATACTCGTTTCCATGTTCATCTATGGCCAAGCAGTCAACAGGCTGTGGGGGACAGGCCAGAGCTGTCTCAAACTTGAAATAATATGTGTTGTCTTCTTGGCGGACAAATGTCGGCTTATCACTGGCATCTCTTCGACAGACGAAGGAAATCTTCACCTGCACTTGTTGTTCTGGAGACAAAGAATTCCACTGTTACAACACACAGAGGATACAGAATATAGCACAACAACATTCACTGTCCTCTCCTGGTTCCTTCATAAACTTTAAAAGAAAGCCAACTGTGTATGGAAATCATATATCTCCAGGAATGTTCATTTACCAGCACATCTGAAATAATAAGCTTGTTTTTTCAAGTTTCTCCACATCAGACAGCAGCAGATAATTACTTGAAGGGAGATAACTCCATGATTACAGACAAAGATATTAGGGGGATACAATGGTTTTCTATGATTCAACAGTGTGTTTAGATGCCCAGCAGTTTCGTTGTACATGAGATGGGGATTAGTAATCTAAATTCAAAGCCTGTTCACCATGGTATAAGGCACTCTATCCATTTTCAGAATATGTCAATTACCTGAAGAAAAAACAAACAGATACCCAAGACCACTGTTAGTCCTCATTCTGACCTTGTTTATAATCTGTGAACTTCATTATTGTTTCAGGGAAATGGATTGAACAAAAGTTACAACATTCAAGTGAAAATTTTCATGAGGGTTTTGTGAATTAATGCCACACTCAATATTCCAGCTATAAGACGAAGACCTCCTAATGCAAATCTGGACCAGAGAATCCACTGTTGAACAGCAATCACAAGGCAAAAATAACAGACAACAGTCATCAAGACTGACACTCGCAGTGTTCACGAATAGTGTCTGACCATCTGACAAATCTGGCGCATTTGCCAATGGTCAGACAGAAGTCCCCAACCTGATGGCCCCAGTGTCTGACTGAATATATTACAATGACTTTGTCTGAAGTTGTTATTTGTGGCATGTGACACTTGTTCACTGTTTATAAATCCATGTTTATAATGTTTGTCATTATATGATGTTAATAATTTCAATGCCAATTATGAGAAATGTTAAATCTGAAATGTGTGTATAATTTTATTCTGTGGGTCCTGTGAATTTTCAGTGGTCAGACAGACGTCTGAAACTTACAGGACCAATGTCCTGTTCCTTTGAACCACCATTCGTAAACACTGCACTCGATCCATTAACATTTTTCCAAGGACCAGTGTAGGTTCCTAATGGCCAGTTCTAACCCCAAATCCCTTTCATAGATCCCGAGAGATGTCCTCTACATCTACAGCAGTACCATTAATAAGCCTCTTGCCACCATATGTCAGCATCAGCTGTCCATCATCCGAGAATTCCAGTGACCCGCTGGACATAGCCAATGCAGGCTTCCGGGTGGTCTGTTCCTCACACACCGAAGCCTTCACATTGTCTGGCTGGAGTCGGTCGCAGGATGACACGTTGCCACAGACGTTCAACTGAAAACATGAACAGACACTGTGGAACAATGCATCAACATATCTGCAGAGTCTTATTGGGAATTTCACAAAGGAACTTTTCAACTACATAGAAAAGAAATGGAATTCATCAAAATGAAACTAAATGACTTCATCTTTAATCCATAACAGTTTGTTTAATGAACATTTTATGCTAAAAAGACTGGATATGGGGTTGACAAGAAATATTAACTTTGAAACAATACGTCATTGTTCTACTGATCATTGTAGATGAATAGTCAGATAGTGTCAGACAGTTTTAAAGGAAGTTTTGCCTAATTTAGCAACTTAGACTTCAAATTTCAGGATGACCTCTTGAACCCCAAATGACTTAACAAATCAAAATTAGGGCTACAACACACGCAACTGACCAGGAAAGTCCGCTTGTCAGCTGTGACTTTATAGAAGTCTTCTCCCTTCTTCATGAGAGGTTTGAGGTTGTATATGAAGTCAGAATTGGGATCCTTGATGCTGCAGGTGCTTGTGTCAGTCTCAACATCATCGATGGGGCATGCTGCTGCCGTTCTCCAGATGGTGCTGTACTCACAAGGACCCAACTTCCTGAATGGCAGAGGGGCTCCTGTCTAGGAACAGAACACAAAAGTAGAGGAAGTGCCATCAACAACTCCAACAGCATATCAGTGACCAACAGACACTATAGGTCCATCTCCTATTCTCGCAGTAAACATGTTTTCTGCAGATATCAAAGATGAGCAATACTGCGGTTGTTTACATCACTGACCGGTAAGTAGGAAGTAGCCCAAGCCTGCAAATGATCAAACTTTTGTGATGTAAAGAATACTAGTTTTCACCAACTTGGACAAATCAAAATTTTTTCCTGATCTTCCCTGACAGGATTCCACTTCCTTACACTTCATGACGCTGCTTCCTCTTTCCTCTTATGCTGCAAGAATGGGAGATGTCTCATTAAGTCAGTGGAGGATGGCCTTGTTTTTCACCAAGCTCAAGAGTGGTAATACACTTTATAGATCAAGCAGTTGATAGATGCAGATGTTAGGAGTCTCTTCATTTAAAAACACAAAGCATCCATACGATAAGAACAGATGGTACATCTCCGGATCAACAAATGGTACATCTGATTAACATTGGTACATCTCCTGATCAAAAGATATCTCCTGATATACAGATGGTACAACTGATCAAATGATGGTACATCTGATCAACAGATACACTGATGGAATTTCCAATGATCAACTGATGCTACATCTCCTGATCAAGTGATGGTACATCTGTTGAAGATGGTATATCCGCTGACCAACTAACGATATATCTGATCAACAGATTGGTACATCCAATTAGCAGATGATACGTCTACATATCAACTAATGGTACTTCCCCTGATCAACTGATGGTACATCTTCTGTTCAACATATGATACATCTACAGGTGAACGAATGGTAATTCCACCGATCAACTGATAGTACTTCTGCAGATGGTACTTCTGATCAACTCATAGTACTTCTGATCAACTCAAGTTACTTGTGCTAACTGATTTTAATTCGCCTGATGAACTGTCGGTAGATCTCCTCTTCAACTGATGGTGTGTACAAGAACTACCTACCAACTTGCCCTTGTCGCAGCTGAAGTGTATGACCATGGTCATTGTTGTGTTGTGCCCATTCTGGTCCACACACTGGTCTCCACCGGTGTACCTCAGCATCAGCTGCCCTGGGTGGTCTCCATCGGATGTAGGACCAGCCCTTGCCTCTCCAAGACTGCTGTGCACAACAGTCTCCTGTAGCAAGGATCACACATCAGCTTCACACCATCAGCCATACAATAAGAGATTCATCATCCAAGATTTATCTAGTAATGACCTCAAAACAAAGAATATCAAGGTATTATTTTGGTTCCATTTCAGTTCAAATTTCTTGATACAATGAGTGAGTGAGTAAGTTTAGTTTTACGCCGCACTCAGCAACATTCCAGCTATATAGTGGCAGTCTGTAAATAATGGAGTCTGGACCAGACCATTCAGTGATCCACAAAAAGAGCATCAATCTACGCAATTGGGCACCGATGACATGTGTCAACCAAGTCAGTGAGCCTGACCACTTGATCCTATTAGTAACCTCTTTTGACAAGCATAGTCGCCATTTATGGCAAGTGTGGGTTGCTGAAGGCCTATTCTACTCCAGACCTTCATGGGTCTGTTCTTGATACAATATGCTTACAGGCAGCTACTTCTTGTCTTTTCTCCAGAGAACACTCTGAATCTAATGGCAGGAGCTTATTATTATGAATGCTACTGCAAGAACATCCTTCTTTGGGGTAGCCTAGTGGTTAAAGCTTTCGATTGTCATGCCAAACATCTGGGTTCCCTGGGTACAATGCATGAAGCTTATTTCTGGTGTACCTGCTGTGATATTGCTGGAACATTGCTAAAAGCTACATAAAACCATGCCCCTCACTCTTGGATTTAACATTTACAATCATGGTTCCAAAATCCCACCACCTGACGCACAGGACATGTCAGTTTTCTTTTTGGGTGATGAAATAATAGTATCTTACTTGTCCATGGGCTACCAGATAATTTCCACTTATGGTTTAAAACTGCTAAAAAACTTGAATTTTATTCAACATCTTCTCAAAATGTAGCCATTAAATGTCTCAATGATAATAAAGTAAAGTATCAGGTTTTGATAAATAGTCCATTTACATCAAATACCATGTTGATTTTTTTCTGTCATAATTAATCCTCATTATTATGTCACAAAATCAGGGCAAGGCGAAAATTAGTCAGGAAAGTTTCTTCTTTCTTAAGTCACTTGCCCCGTGGCAATGCAACTTACCAATAAATATTGTAATATACATGTATTCCAATGCATTGACTAATGAACTAATTGTATTGACTATATAAGCATTAAAAGAAACCATATTTTAATTTCAATTTCCATTTAAAAAAAGTGTTGTTGTTACTTACCTTGCCATCCTTGACTTGCGTCTCACAAGCTGCAGCAAACGGTCCACATGACTGGCCACTGTCCACATGTACAGGGTTGACTGGCCTGCACACATTGATATATACTCTACGAGACGTGTCAGTGTTATCCCCGACCACCATCCAGTTGTCTTTTGTTTCCGACATTGACAATCTGCAAGGAGAGTACAATGTTGAAGATTAACAATAGAAAGATAACTTGTTATCATAATAATTACTTCACATTATGACACTTTGAAGATACAGGAAAATGTGTCAAAGGATAACAAAATATTTCACTTTATTCAAAAATGTAATTTTCTGAATAAAATTGATATATTATACTTATCCTGACTCATGCTTATTATACTTATCTCTTTCCTCTATGTGGAGATAGTGGAACACTTGAAATCCCTTGAAATTCTCTTCTGTTTGAAGCGGACGTACAATACACTCACGCACCAGAAGCCTCCCTTTCCTGCCAATCCGAAATTCACTCTCTCCGAAATCTCATAAGCCTGACATGAGAATGTCGGTAGACGACTTCCTGACATTTGACAAATAGCCACATTTTGCGAAGGTGTTATCTTTTGAGGACCAATCAGATTGAAGATATCACGTCACCGGTGTTGCAGCCAAAAGATCATTGTGAAATCTTGTGCTGTCAGTGATTCCCTTGCCAGCATACATGCTTGTCTTGAACCTGTCCCAGAGATACAGGAATGAGCATGTGAACAGATGACTCAGTAAAAGCGAGCGAACCCGTCCAGAGCTTAAACTGCCATACTGTAGTAATCAGGTCCAATGAAACGTCGCAAATAATCTTGTTGGATTCCTCGTTGCTGGTGCACTTCGACCTGATGTTAGTGCCAATTGCTTGGAGATGAATTGTTGATCCTTCTTTGAAGTAAGTTGTGTAGACATGATCATGTTATCCTCTTCAAAGATGGAATCTTCTGGCTTCAAGCAGCGAAATATCGGGACCTCCAAGTGCCTCCAACTGTCCTCGTCAGGCAATGAAGGAGAGAGTGACAGGCATGGCTGGTCATGTGACCATATCGGTGGGAAAGGGAGGCTTTCGGTGGGTGAGTGCATTGTACATCCGCTTCAGATAGAAGGGAACTTCAAGAGATTTCAAGAGATCCACTATCTTTGCATAGCGGGAGGAGATAAGAATAGCAAGCATGAGTCAGGATAAGGGCAAAGTATGTACCTTTATGTCTATTCAAATCTAGTTTCATTACTGTTGGAGAATAAATGGTTGTCAGATCAGAAAACATTATTCCAACCTGGGCAGTCAGATTGTTGTTTACTACTTCTCTCTGGAAATACACAACCTGGCAGTATGATTTCTTTGGTTAGGGAAATATGGAAAATTCTCCAGAAATACCCTGAGTTTAGATAACAAGATACAAGAAAGAACAAAGTGTGCAATTTGCTTTGATAATTTGATTACGAACTTATAATCATAAATGAAATGCAGTCTTGACAATAAAACACCTTACCTGGACAAGTCATACTGCTTACTGTTGACTTTGTCCTGGTACACACACTCAATTGGCTGGGCGGGACAGGCGTAGGCTGTGTACCACTTGAAGCTGTATGTGTAGTTAGTCTCGCTGACAAACTCTGGGGTACCTGCACCCTTGGTCGAGTCACACAAAAAAGCAATCTCAGTCTGTCTCGGGGTATGGCCAGCATTGTTGTAACTGTCGCCGTTGGTGTAGGTGAGGTTGATCATGCCATCAAAATACTCCAGGTTACTGTTGGGTTCCCCCGTCTTGTGGTAGATGCTGTGTAGGGAAAGGATAGACTGACAGCAAAGCACAGTTTCAACTAAAACACAACAGAGAGTTGTATTCTGTATTTCTTGATACCATATGTTACAGGCTGAATATAATGACAGTGGAATCACGAAATGTTGGAAACCAGGCCCAGCTCTGAAGGTGTGGGTTGGGGATGAGCGTGAGGTCGGCTCCACTATTTTCTTTCTTTTACATAGGGGCTATAACATGCATTTGGAAAACTTTGTGAAACTTTGTCATCAATAACAGGCAAATTACACAATCAAGATCGAATGTAAGCTTCCAAATGCTTTTACCATTTTCCTGAAAAATGTGTGTTTTTGGAAGACAAATCAGATAGTGGATTTTATAGTTGAAAGTTGGAGTAACCCTGCCAAAAGTTTAGCAGTCATCAACTTTTCTACATCATGGTTGTCTCTAAACAATCAAACTGGGAGGCTACCTAAAATAAGAACTGATCTGTTACAATATGTACAGGGATGAGAATGGAAATTTTCATTTACAGCTGAAAACTAGTCGGGGGTCTAGCCAGGTCCAGGGCGGAGCCTGGTCAGGGGCCCAGGGGGGCGAAGCCCCCCGGAAGCTCCTGGGATTTTGGCATTTTACACACTAAATATGGCTTCTAAAATCAATATTAACACTGTATATATATTTAGACGTTTCAGAAAAATGACCCTGGGGATGTAAAAAAACGCGGATTTCCGCGGATCCGCGGAAATTTTTCATCCCTGTATGTATGATGCCCCACAACTAGCCATGTAACAGTCTGCAACCACAAATCCCAAGAAAACATCTGTCTGTCTTGAAAAGCATGATAGCGTCATGGTAGTAGTCTTGATAGTGTCAAACACTCAAAAGCAGCGAAGAAATATGTGACTTAGGACATCTACCTGTCATCACTTTTCTTGACTTGACACACTGCTGTGTTTGTGTGTCCTACATCACACTTGGTGCCAGTCACGGGACCGCACACATTCAACAAGAAGTCATACTCTTGCTTGCTGTCGGACACCTTGTAGTACTTCCCTGCCGGCTTTGTGAGGCGTGACACGTCGAAACTGTAACCTGGCAACAGTAGAACATCACACAATGCTTCTCACTTTCTTTACCAAACAGAGACAAATACTTGAAACAGAATATCTAGTGATGAAATCATTCAATTTCAACTTCTATTCAGTTACAGTACATGAACCCGGTCATTACTGCAATGTTTGTATCAAATTTATACAAACCTGTAGAGGTTATGAATTCTTTGAAGAATGTCCTCCTTGGGGTACATATAAGCATTTTTATGTCCATTAAAAATACCTACGACAGTTGTAACTATTTTGATAATAAAATATTTACAAAACGAAAAACTCATTTTTGTCTTGTGGGACCACCTTTACAGGGCCCCCCAGGCCCCCTACAGCCAAGAGCAGGTAACTCTGGCCGTCTACCTCGCACCTCACTTTTCATGCTGAACGTATCAGACAGAATGAGGGGAGGCGGGTGGCCGTACCCCAAGGAGGACATTCTTCAAAGAATTCATAACCTCTACAGGTTTGTATAATTCTTTTTCAGAAGAAGTCGTCCTTGGGGTACATATAAGCATTAAACAGACTCCCGAAGAGAAGCAATTGGGAGTGGTATTCTGTCTGACAGCAACAGTCCATTCGATCGAAGTGCAAATCTACAATCACACGGAAATAGAAAAGGCACCGACCTGGTCACCTGACCGCTGATGTCAATCAAGGCGGGGGCGTGACAAAGCTGAGGACCCGCTTGTCTAAGCTTACATGCCCATTGGCTATAGAATTTGGGAAATCCCAAATGACAAACCCCGCCCACCCAAATCAAAGTTTGGAGACCTGGACGTACGGGACACTCGCCAAACTGAACCTTGTCCATACCGCACTAGCAAGCTAAGCAGGGAAATGGAAAGGAAAGTAAGGCACCCAGCCAAAGAGACTAAGAAACCAGACTAAGAAACCATCACCAAATATCACCGCCGATAAAATGGGAATGGATAGTTACCCAACACCAAACAGATATAGTTATCTAACAAAGCTTAATCAGCTTGAGCAGAACTATTCTGTCTACTGCAGGGAACTGAATGACCGAACCGAGCACACTCTCATGAGTGTCTGTTCAGTTGGTAATGACGGTTCTGACGTGGCCACTGCGCTCACTGAGTGAGCTGACAACCCCTTTTTGGGGAGATAAGCCTTTATGTATATAGACCTTGCAGCCTGCCGATACAATCCATCGGGATACCGTCTGGCTATCAGTCGGATAGCCAGCCATTCCGCCACCACAACAGCAAAATAGCAGTTTCTCCGTACGGAGCAAGGCTATTCTCTTAAAATAACTTTAAGAGGTTTCATAACGTCTAATACACGAACCTTACGGTATGTATTATCAGACGACGCAGGCAGCATGCACCCAGTTAGATCGATAGGCGCGGTCATTCGAAGCGAATGATCGAATTTTTTGGGGCGGTATGAATCCGGTAAGTGAATGCTAACCCGATCCTTATGGAACATAGTATGATCCGGGTCTGAAAACATGACGTGTAAGTCGCTAACACGTCTACCAGACGTAACCGCCACTAAAAAGTCGTTTTCCAACTTAACAGTTGTAACGACGGGCTGGCCAAGTCATAAACGAGAGGAGTGGGTAACCATTCCAATACTCGAGACAAATTTCACGACCGGACGCAGTCTGTCCACGCCTGCAAGAAAACTCTGTACCCGGGGGTATTGTCCCAACAAGGCACCCTCAACGGGTATGTGGAAGGCTGAAATAGCCATGGAGTAGCCTCGAATCGTAGGAGCGGCTAAGCCAGATTCTAAACGAGACGGTAAGAACTCCAATACTTCAACTACAGTCGAAGAAAAGGGATCGAGAATCCCTCTATTTCCACATCAGTGCGCATAACAGGCTCATCTATCCTCACACTGTACATTCGTGGAATCCGTCCACGAAGCCAGAATTATGTCTGCAACTGATGCAGGAATTCCGCTCTTTTGGAGACGATTCCGGACAGTGGCCAGGCCACCCACTGAATCCTGGGGATTGGGGTGAGCCTGGCCGTCCTGGGATAGTAGGTGCGGTCGCCGCGGTAATAGTACCGGCGAAATCAAAGAATTCATAACCTCTACAGGTTTGTATAATTCTTTTTCAGAAGAAGTCGTCCTTGGGGTACATATAAGCATTAAACAGACTCCCGAAGAGAAGCAATTGGGAGTGGTATTCTGTCTGACAGCAACAGTCCATTCGATCGAAGTGCAAATCTACAATCACACGGAAATAGAAAAGGCACCGACCTGGTCACCTGACCGCTGATGTCAATCAAGGCGGGGGCGTGACAAAGCTGAGGACCCGCTTGTCTAAGCTTACATGCCCATTGGCTATAGAATTTGGGAAATCCCAAATGACAAACCCCGCCCACCCAAATCAAAGTTTGGAGACCTGGACGTACGGGACACTCGCCAAACTGAACCTTGTCCATACCGCACTAGCAAGCTAAGCAGGGAAATGGAAAGGAAAGTAAGGCACCCAGCCAAAGAGACTAAGAAACCAGACTAAGAAACCATCACCAAATATCACCGCCGATAAAATGGGAATGGATAGTTACCCAACACCAAACAGATATAGTTATCTAACAAAGCTTAATCAGCTTGAGCAGAACTATTCTGTCTACTGCAGGGAACTGAATGACCGAACCGAGCACACTCTCATGAGTGTCTGTTCAGTTGGTAATGACGGTTCTGACGTGGCCACTGCGCTCACTGAGTGAGCTGACAACCCCTTTTTGGGGAGATAAGCCTTTATGTATATAGACCTTGCAGCCTGCCGATACAATCCATCGGGATACCGTCTGGCTATCAGTCGGATAGCCAGCCATTCCGCCACCACAACAGCAAAATAGCAGTTTCTCCGTACGGAGCAAGGCTATTCTCTTAAAATAACTTTAAGAGGTTTCATAACGTCTAATACACGAACCTTACGGTATGTATTATCAGACGACGCAGGCAGCATGCACCCAGTTAGATCGATAGGCGCGGTCATTCGAAGCGAATGATCGAATTTTTTGGGGCGGTATGAATCCGGTAAGTGAATGCTAACCCGATCCTTATGGAACATAGTATGATCCGGGTCTGAAAACATGACGTGTAAGTCGCTAACACGTCTACCAGACGTAACCGCCACTAAAAAGTCGTTTTCCAACTTAACAGTTGTAACGACGGGCTGGCCAAGTCATAAACGAGAGGAGTGGGTAACCATTCCAATACTCGAGACAAATTTCACGACCGGACGCAGTCTGTCCACGCCTGCAAGAAAACTCTGTACCCGGGGGTATTGTCCCAACAAGGCACCCTCAACGGGTATGTGGAAGGCTGAAATAGCCATGGAGTAGCCTCGAATCGTAGGAGCGGCTAAGCCAGATTCTAAACGAGACGGTAAGAACTCCAATACTTCAACTACAGTCGAAGAAAAGGGATCGAGAATCCCTCTATTTCCACATCAGTGCGCATAACAGGCTCATCTATCCTCACACTGTACATTCGTGGAATCCGTCCACGAAGCCAGAATTATGTCTGCAACTGATGCAGGAATTCCGCTCTTTTGGAGACGATTCCGGACAGTGGCCAGGCCACCCACTGAATCCTGGGGATTGGGGTGAGCCTGGCCGTCCTGGGATAGTAGGTGCGGTCGCCGCGGTAATAGTACCGGCGGCTACACTAGCGACCTGAGTATTACCGGAAACCAGCGTTGAGACGGCCACAGATGTGCGAGAAGCACTAGTAGCCGCGCTGGTTGGGTGGCAAGCTGAGACAGAACTTTGGAAATCAGGGGAATTGGCGTAAACGCCGACAACACCCTGTCCATCCAGTCCCGCTGGAAGGCATCGGCGGCAATCGCTCTCGGATCAGGAATCCGCGAACAAAAACCCCGGAATCTAGTCATCACTCCAGAGGCAAACAGATCCACCTAGAACGACCCAGACAACTGGGAGATAATCCCAAATATCTCCCGATCGAGCAACCACTCGTGGGGAGCCAGAACACGTCGTGAGAGTGCATCTGCACGCACGTTGTCGACCCCTGGGAGATACACAGGCATAACCCGTATGCTGAACTGATCGCACCATAGTAGAAACTGCCACGCCTCCCGAAGGAGCAACGGAGACACAGTGCCGCCTTGCTTCAGAATGTAGGATATCGCCGTCTGGTTGTCCATCTCTAGACAAACCACTCGGCTTCGAACCTGATCCACGAAGCGTTTGATCACCAACGTCACAGCTCTCAACTCTAACACACTGATGTGCAAGGTAGTCCCGACATCGCGAGGTCGCCCAGGACGCATCCCCCCCACCAACCTTGTGAGGGAGGCATCCGTCTGAACTGTGAGCGACGGTACCGGGGTCATCAGAGGTAAACCTTTGAATAGATTCCCAGTATCTGTCCACCACCGCAAGTGACGTATCAACCACTGGGGAATAGCCAGATTCTTCTCGTAGCTCTCTGAGTGGGACCACTGTTGTGCTAACGCCTGCTGAATGGAACGCATTCTCCGACGTGCACGCCAGACTATGTCCACCGTCGCCGCCATGTTGCCTAGCAACTGAAGCCACGTTCGTGCTGAGGCAATAACGGACTGAAGGAACCTTAACACTATGCCCTGTACCTTGAAAATGCGCTCTTGGGACAGAGAAACCACCCCTCGGTTGTCTCGAACCTCGCCCCTAAGAAAACCTGATCCTGCGTCGGCACCAGTTGATTTTTAAGTTAGATAACCCAACCTAGCCTGGTGAGAATATCCATCACCTACTGTGTGGATTCTCGACTTAGGTGTTGGGAGAGCGCTCTGAGGATCCAGTCGTCCAGGTACGGGAAACAAAAGCTGCCCTGCGCCCTGGCGACCTGAACTGGTACTAGCATGAGTTTGGTGAACACCCTTGGCGCCGTGGAGATGCCGAAGGGGAGCATACGAAACTGATAACAAACCCCCTCGAAGGAAAACCGAAGGTATTTCCTGAACTTGGGATGCATCGGTACATGGAGGTATGCATCTTTGAGGTCGATTGACGTGAGCCAATCCCCTGCCTCTACAGACGAGATCACTAACCTCAGTGACTCCATCTTGAAAGACGGCACCTCTATCAAGTTGTTCAAACCCTTGAGATTTAGAATGGGTCTGAACCCTCCGTAAAACCCCATAGTCTCCTGTCCTGATGGAACCATCTCTATAGCTGCCTTGTCCAGTAAATACAGAATTTCGGCATGGAGGATTGCCACCTTTTCCGGCGACTTCGGCACCGGAGTGCAGCGAATCCCAGCAAAAGGAGTAAGCTCTCGCTTCCACTGTGGCGTGTGGCCATCCCTGAGTAATAACGGGAGGCGACCACCCACAGGAATTTCGGGTAGAAGGCAAAGTGTCCCGGCCGACGGCAGAGATTGCCGCTTGCAACGGGACAACTGAGGGCTCCGGAGGTACTCCCTTTACCCCTGCCCTTGCTCTTCCGTGCCTGTAGTGGAGCAGTCCACTTCGGCGCATCCTTAGACTGAGTCGCAGGATAGCTTGAGCTGAGGACCGAAGACCGCGAGCGAGAGGTGGAGGGTTGTTCAAGAAAGGACTTGAATTGACTAACGGCCTCCGCGGCCTCACTAACTCCCGTCAAAGCCCCCGGGAACAGGGTCAAGCCCAGTCGGAAAGGCAGAGACAGCAGTGCCTGCTGTGTAGCCGGTGAATACCTGGCGACAGCCATAACCTACGAAGGCCCATCACAGCACACATCATCTGACTCATGGAAGAACGCATTGAGTCGCGCATCAAATGTGAATGCACCTCCGTAAGTTGCCGCTCTAACGTGGACGAGGAAAAATCCTCGTCCCCGTCCTCCTGTGACACCACCTGCCTCTGCAGGACAGAGAGGTAGGCTGAGTGCACGGCCTTAAGTTGCTGCACGGCGTTCCGATATTGCTCCTCAAAGGAGAGGAAATCGAGCGCAACACCTGGTTCGATGAGGTAAAAAGCGGCAAGCGGCGACCCTGACAAGCCGACGCCTGGCAGTGGCCAGACGACCCCCCAAGCGCGATCGAGGCGTACACGCACTCGTCGACAATGGGAGGGTCAAATAGCGCATCGTCCCCCATCAAGTAGCCGGTCAAGCTCCGGGAGATCGAATCGTGAATGGCTACCCTACAGGAGCGGATTAATTACCTCACTGAGGAGTGAAGGTAAAATAGGCAATTGAGCCTCAGCCACCCTACATGGAGCAAACGCTTCCCCAAGAAGACGAAACTCCGCGGGATCGGGGGCGTCCGCAGGGACGACCACCTGCGGCACAGCCCCTTGATCTCGGCTACCCTACATGGAGTAAACACTTCCCAGGAAGACGAACCTCCGTGGAATCGGGTTAGTGCTACAGCGATCCATTCGCATACCTGCCCCGGGGACGAACCGAGCGAAAAGCTCTGAATCAGCCTCCGTCGGTTCGCCGAAAAAAAGAAGGCGTCGGGACCTCGTGAGATCGACCGCCGAAGTAGGGACCCCGATGCACAGAGCGGAACCGATGCAGGCGGCAAAGCCGGTGCTCGAACCGCAAGTTTGGTTGCCGGTAACCCCGACGCACAAGGGACCCGTCAACAAGGACAACAGACCCAGAAGAGCCGAGATGTCCGAGTCGGCCTACCCCTGGCTCATTGAAAAACCAGGGTGTCGAGACCCTGTGGGGTCGGCTGCCGAAGCAGGGACACCCGATGCACTGAGCGGAACCGAGGCAGGCGGCAAAGCCGGTGCTCGAGAACAACCAGTTAGGTTGCCGGTGACCAACGGTACGAGACCCGATGGACCGGCGCCGGCAAGCGGAATTGCACCCGAGCCGGTGCTCGGTGCAAAACCCCTAGAGCCAGCGGGGAAAACGACACCAGAGCGGTAGCTTGGATCTGACATTCCCACAGGGACAGCCCCCGTGCCTGAGCCTAGACCCAAGACTTGGGTGCACCCCGAAACTGTAACAATCAGAACCAACTAATGGTAACTGATGTACAGAAAACATATGCAATTGAACACACAATATGCAAAATATAAACGCACGGGCGATAATAAATTGCCAAAATACATTAACCCAGCTAACAACAAAGTATAAGCGGATAAATGCAATAACAAGTGTGCACACACAAGTGCGTAATGCAATGAAAAAGACTAAAAGTCTTAAAAACCAACCTACCCATTTTGACTGAAACAAGAACAAATGGGTTAAGACATCTGACATCTAAGAAACACGTAGGAATAAGTGAGACGCAAGCGAAACACTTTCTGCACTAAAAAGAAGCCATAAAGACCGCCATCTTGCCTGCCACATGACAGGAAGATAGGACCCGACCGGCAAAGTTACAACAATATATGAATGAAAATTTCAGCCAAGAAATTCCAACTAACGCCCGTGCGAAAGAAAAGGAACCATACATACAGTAGCTGACTCTTTCTCACTCATAATTCCGTAGGTAGATAGCACAAAAACTATCTAAATGGACCACACACGTCTTTCTAGTCGAACGACAGCATGAAAAGTGAGGTGCAAGGTAGACGGCCAGAGTTACCTGCTCTTGGCTGTAGGGGGCCTGGGGGGCCCTGTAAAGGTGGTCCCACAAGACAAAAACGAGTTTTTTGTTTTGTAAATATTTTATTATCAAAATAGTTACAACTGTTGTAGGTATTTTTAATGGACATAAAAATGCTTATATGTACCCCAAGGACAACTTCTTCTGAAAAAGAATCAGATTTTGAGAGAATGTCCAGTGCCTGTGCCAGAACCACTCCATGTCACTGTGGCTCAGTGTCTGGGAATCTGCTAAACAGTCTGACATTCCCATGAAGGTGTCCTTGCCCTCACAACCTACTTAAGCCTTCAAACTATATGTGTTACTATATATGAAAATGTATAGCACAGTAGGTACCCTACAATGGCAGGGTTTGATGTCACTTTGAACGCTATATCATTTATATGACAGTGTGCCCACTGTACATGGCGGAACAGCTCAAAGAGATCCAGGCAATATTTCAGTGAGTGAGTGAGTGAGTGAAAGAGTGAGTGAGTGAAAGAGTGAGTGAGAGTGAGTGAGTACACATTGTACTTACGTGGGGAATAGAGCCTGTGTCTTTGATGTGATGAGCGTATGTTTTAACTACAAGGCTAACACATTCCCCTGAAAATGAACCTAACAAACCAAGGATCTTAATCAGGCAAATCAAATGTTAAACCACAGACACGCAGATACTGATGTGTTAAAGGCATGTAACTCTGCTCATCAAATAACTGAACCTTGGACAATATGGCTGCCTGTGCTGACTGATGATTACATAGTTGTTCAAGAAAGACAATGCAATCTTACCTGCATCATCATCAAAGACTTTACAGTTGGATCCTTTCTTCTTTGACAACACACAAGCTGCTGCAGTGTGCCATTCAAACTCATACATACACTTGTCGTCAGTCTCCTGGATGAGGACAGGACCACTCTCCAAATCTCCTGATATACAAGGACAAAATATTACAAAAATTCCACAAAATACTTCAAATGGAACAGATACAGAAAATATGAGATCCTGGGTAGTGGGAAAATCTGAGTTAACAGGATGATTAAATGTACCTGACAGCAAGAGACTTAAGGCAGTTAAAGAAATATGTTTAACAAAAATAGCTGCAAATAGCAATCCTTCTATCTCACCTAGTATGCAAACCACCCACCAACCCTATCACTCACCAGCTATGGACCACCAACCTCTACATCTCACCCTATTAGCAAATCCCTATCCCTTGTATCTCACCTGCTTTGCAGCCACAATGTCCCTTTATTTCACCTAGTTAGGAAACTGATCCATCAAACATCTCACCTTGAGTTCAATGTCCGTGATGCCCATATCATCTTGTGCACACCCCAACCATACTACCTCTCACCTGAAATTTAGCCCTCGTCTGTCCCTCACTTGGCGTTCAATGTCCGTGATGCCCATATCATCTTGTGTGCACCCCAACCATACTACCTTTCACCTGAAATTTAACCCCTGTCCGTACCTCACCTGTAGTTCAATGTCCGTGATGCCCATATCATCTTGTACGCACCCCAATCATACCACTTCTCACATGAAATTTAACCCCCGTCCGTATCTCACCTGGTTTGCATATGAAGGTGATCCTGGAGGAAGTACTCTTGCCTGGCTGGCAGTTGTCTCCCCCTGTGTATTTTATCTGGAGCGTCTTAGATGAGGGGTCATATGTTGGGCTCTGTGTGAACCGGCCCAGCTTCTTGGTGTTACCCTTGGCATCTGCAACCATACCGCTTGTGTAACAACTGAACATGAGGCAGAAGCTTAAGGCAGAAGTGACACCAAATGGTATAATAACTAGCAATGACCTGCTGTGTAGAAGCAAGAATATGGCTGTTGGCACCTCAATCAAGCATGACTGAAGTTGCTGACACCTACATCAAACATGACTGAAGTTGCTGACACCTTCATCAAGCATAACTGAAGTTGCTGACACCTTCATCAAGCATGACTGAAGTTGCTGACACCTAGATCATGCACTACAAAACCATTTGTTATTTGCATCATTGCAGCTCTAAAGAAACAAACATCACTTTCAGTACATTTGTTAATGTGAACTGTGTATACCTTTCCTACAGATACTGTTGGCAGTGCAGCCTGAGGTACTGTTGAGGATGTCATTGCAGACATTGATGAAGTAGCGCGACTGTTCATATTGGTTCTCACCATCCAGAGCCACCCAGTTTGAACCTGAATGTGAGGAAGACAAATGTTCATGGTTAAAGACAACCTCACAATGGCCATGCACTAACAGTCCAAGGTAATTTCATTAATGTTCATATATCATATTCATATTACTATCAACACCCAAACCTAAATGGACATTTGTCTTTCGCATCTTGCACATAGTATTCATTGATCAAAGTTAGTGAACGTTTTACTGGAATGAGAATTGATGGCCAAAGAGTGAGTAAACATTGCTTAGAAGCAGCATCAGCAATTTCCAGCTATTTGAACCAAGCTATTCCAAAACCCATCAAACACATGTTTAGAAGTAGAACACAGACAATCGCCATGATCAGAGGGAGATAAATCATGATAAATTGCACCCATATTCTTGTCTGGTTGACCTAAAGTTGACAGGTAAATTCCAAACTAAAGCCACTCACCTGAGTTCCTAACGAGGGCTGACAGGTCATACCGCTGCTGGTTATGGTCAACCCGACACGCTCCCACGGCCAAGTGGTTCTCACAAGCATACTTGGTCTCCCAGTCAAATAGGTAGGTGCAGTTGTTAGCCTCCCGAAACACTGGCCAGCCCCGACCGTTGTTACCTGCGTGAGGAAGATAGTAACACTGTCAAGGTTATTGATGCTATAATGACCAGATTATTGGGAACATAGACTTAGTCCAAATGGACAATTACATCTATCAGAGGGGTACATA
Source organism: Haliotis asinina (assembly GCF_037392515.1). Taxonomy (NCBI): domain Eukaryota; kingdom Metazoa; phylum Mollusca; class Gastropoda; order Lepetellida; family Haliotidae; genus Haliotis; species Haliotis asinina. The sequence continues at coordinate 33,866,535 of NC_090285.1, forward strand.
ATGTCCACAGTCTAGACAACCAGCTGTTCGACCTCCATTCTTGTGGAAGTTGCTGTGGCTGAGCGGTAAGGCGGGTGACTTTATGTGGTGGTGTGTAGGTGCCCGACTCTGACGGTGCGTGTTCGGATGAGACTTAACCCATGTAAAGTTTTAGAATCTGTACTTTGTAAGAAAGTGTAATCCTAAATGTAACATGTTACAGAATAATGTAGTCAGGATAGTAAGTACACAATAAATTACACACACAAACACACTAAAAAAAATCCCAAACCAAATATGTCATCAATATGTTCTAAATTCAGAAACTAGACTTAAGAACTGTTTCACACTTAACAGTTGCGTAGTGGTCAATCTGTAGGACCTGTTCCTTAATGTTTTTGTTATTTAGTCTGTGTTACAGAATGTGAGTTAAGATGTGAAATGTGGGGACAGGCCAAGGAGACAAAGCTACTGCTACCGTCACACGAGTGAGTGAGTGGGTGGGTGGGTGAGTGAGTGAGTGAGTGAGCAACTGTGGTTTTAACAATATTCCTGCAATATCACCAGAAACTGGTTTCACACATTGTACCCATGTGGGGAATCGAACCTGGGCTTTCTGCCTTATGATGTACTACTTTCACACAATGTCACATGATATGACAATTTGTATTGAGATGTCACAGACTTCCACAGACCTGCAGTCATGTTGCATTTGAATGTAATGATGGTGTTCCTCCTGAACTTGGTGTGGCATGCAGTTCCGTCTTTGTAGGTCAAGGTCAGCTCTCCATCTGTCATTCTGTAATCAAAAGCAGTAAGTACATGCTTAAGCAGTTATTCTAATGTGAAGTGTATGCATCTGTTTAAGCCAGAAAGAACCATTTGACTTGACTGTATCGAAATCAGATCTTGGCATATATAAGGGATACAACTCTACATGTAAGATGACAATAACCGAGATTATACATGTTTAACGTTAAATTTTGCTGAAACAAATGACAAGAGTAGAGATTAAAGTGACCATCCATTCCTCAGTCTCACACGATATTACCAAAACATTGGCACAAGAAGATACTGCTACAGGAATGTTACATGTAGCTCCATTTACTGATCACCAAGTGCATCCCAGATGGTGACAAGTTGTCAAACACTATCATTTTCATAAAAAAAACTATTTGTATCATTTCAGCAACATTTTAACACTGAATTCCGTTCAATGATATAGAAGCTAACAAAGACAAAAGGCCTGTGAACATGAATGGATAAATTAGTATGTCTTTACCGAAGTTTCATGGTGTCCTTCTTTCCAAGGTTCTTGGCAAAGGTGGAGTCATGTTCCTTAAACTGGCAGGCTGATGCGGAGTCCTTCTTATCAGGACACTCGAGCCCGAGAGAATCACACACATTGAGGACGTACACGTAATGGTCGGTTCCATCAGTCACATTCATTTTGTATGGGTGGGCAGCAGCTAGGACACATCAACAAAATATCATCAGCTTATGTGGGCAGGTTGTGTTGTCATGGAAACACAATCTCATCTTGACATCATCAGTTTATGTGGGCAGGTTGTGTTGTCATGGAAATGCTATCTCAACATGACACCACCAGTTTATGTGGGAAGGCTATGTTGTCGTAATCAATACAATCTCAACTGAATATCAGTTCATGAGGTTAACAAAACGGTTAACTTCACTGCAGGGAAACATAATGTCTCTGGTAAAATTCTGAAACATTCATTGTACAAAATAAGGAACTACAATGGTGGTTACTTATACTCAACACCAACTGCATGACACCCATGACAGTGTTTATTCAAATTAAAGTTCTTGGGAGAACAGGCACATGACATGTTAGAATTCATTAAACCCTTAAAACCTTGACCGACAAACCTTGACTCACTGGCAACCTTGACTTCTTTACAAACTTTGACAAACTTTGACTCATTGACAATCTTAATTCACTGACCAACCTTGACTCACTGGCAATCTTGACTCACTGACAAAGCTTGACTCACTGACCAACTGTGACTCACTCACAAACCTTGACAAAACTTTACTCACTGACAAACATTCACTCTCACAAACTCTGCGTTCACTTTTTGTAAAACTTTGCCTAACTGCTTCACTCACTGACAAATCTTAATGTGACTGATATTCACTGACTAGCAAACCTCCTTGGCTAAAACAGGAATAGATAAAATAGAAGACCTGAACAGAACACACAACACCAGACATCTCACACCAAACAGTGATATAGAAGACCTGAACAGAACACACAACACCACACATCTCACACCAAACAGTGATCTGTACATAGTTAAACCAGTCTCCATTACTCACCAGGTGGGTTTTTAAGAGGTGTAAGATCAATGTTCATGTCACTGATAAACCTTGACAGACAAACCATGACTCACTGACAAAACTTGACTGACTGACAAAACTTGGCCTACTGGCAAACCTTGACTGGCTGAAAAACAGTGACCACAAACCATGACTCACTGACAAAACTTGACTGACTGACAAACCTTTAACTACTGATAAACCTTGACTGACTGATAAACCTTAAACCCTGACTCAATGACAAAATTTGGCTCACTGACAAAGATAACTCTCTGTAAAACATGGTCTAACTGTAAAAGCTGCACACATTGACAAACCTTGGTTAGAATAGATAAAATAGAAGACCTGAACAGTTACACCAGCATATCACACACCAAACAGTCATCTGTACATAGTCAAACCAGTTCACGCTACTCACCAGGTGGGTTTTTAAGAGGTGTAAGATCAATGTCGATATTGTGGTTTTCCTGGGTCAGTACACAGGTATCGCTGGTCAGTGTGGATTCTGGACAAGCATACTCTGTCTTCCACTCGATCTGGTTGTGACACAGTCGGTCATCAATCAGCAGAGGGTCCTTACTCTGAAGGTCAAGGACATAGAGGTTCTTTTAAAAGGTCATGCAGCATTGTAATACACAATATAGCCAGGATTTCTGTCATTAATAAATAAGTTTACAAATGTGAACCAAAGTGTTGATAAACCAAATAAATATGAGGTGATCTTTAACATGTCATGAGTCAGTAGAGCCATACAAACTCCTGTCCTGGTCATATTAGTTTAAAAGTTATTTCAATTGGACAAACTGACTTTGTCAACATACTTTAAATAAGATCAAGTTTTCTATCCAAACATACATACATTTCATTGATACTTGGTGACAAAGTGTTATCTGTCAAAATCATTCACTGTTGGGTTGTCCAACAAGTAAAATATTTTTCATCTTAAGCCTGTATTTTTGCTGTGATGTTGTTGGAATATTGCTCACACAGGTGCTAAAACATACTCAAATTTCTTCTTTGTGAAGAAAATCTTTATCAAGTGAATACCTCACATTTGTTTTTCTAGACTGTAAGATGTGCACTTACCCCTCCCCTGGTTGGACACACAAATGTTATAGTTGTTGTTGGATTGTCCACACATCCATCTGGTTTTACCGTAGTTTGATATTGCAGCAACAGGTTGCCATCAACAGATCGCTGCAGGCTGCCAGATGGCTTTCCCATATCCTCCGCCTTACCGTCCACGATGCGACAAGCACTTGACCCAACAGGACATTTGCTGGACGGGTCTTGAAATGAAAAATGAACAGTTATGCTCTGCATCTGAAGGATTTCATTACCATTTTCTGGTCACAAATCACATATTTCAACACAGATATTTTACAAAACATAATGCTAAGCAGGGTCAAAGGATACAGAAAATATTTGGATCTCCCTTAGAGTATTTGAATTTAGTTACCCATACGCCTTCAGCTTCAAACATGTGAAGGTCATTTCAATATTCAGGTTATGATCAGACGACTTTTATGCTCAGTTCCAAACAGTGATGACAGAATCTACACCCATATTTCCTGGAACCACACAAACTACAAACACAGGTGTTTACTCGTCATTAGTGGTAAAGAGTTACACAGATAAATCAGAATCCATGTTTCCAAAACACGGGAAACGAAATGTTTCTAAAACATTTCACTGAAATTATCTTGTCCCTAACAACAGCCCTGGTTGAAATAATGCTAAATGGAAAATTTGCAGTGTCTGTTGCATGTGTCTTCAACTTACACCTGGCTGATCAGTTGATTGGTTAGTTAGTTTATTGTGTAATGCCTTACTCAGCAATATTCTATGATGGCGGTCTGTAAACAGTCAACTGATTGACATTGTGAGCACTGATTGGGATCCGATGACATGCATCACCCGATCATGTTAGCCGCCTCTTACGACAAGCGCATGTTGCTGAAGATCAGTTCTAACCCGAACATTTACTGGTCATCATCAGTTGATCAGGGAATACACATACTACATTCTATTGTATAACATATCTTTGCCGTTTGTTCATTTCACTCTAAATTCTGTTACAAAAAGATACCTGGTTAACTTTTTGTTTCAACTATAAAATCAACACCATCACAAGTAACAACATAAGGTTGACCAACATTCTGCAACTTCACTTATAAGTTGTCCTGTATTATTGGGTAACCTACCAGAGCCAGCTCCTGTAATGTCTCGGCAGACATTGATGTAAAACTGGCGATTTTCTGTAGAGTCCACTAAATAGGCCCCAGTTGTTTTAGCCAAGGGAGATAAGTCATATTTTTCATTCTTGAGATACAGATAGCAAGGCACTTCCTCCACAGGTTTTTGAACATCTTCACAGAACACATGAGATTCCCATTCAAAGTATGTGGAACATTCAAAAGCTCCCAAAAACACTGGTGAGCCCTGAAAGAGAAAATATATGAGGCTGAATACTGAGTAACACAGAGTGAGGTGTTTGATGGACACTGCTAGTGCTTGTGGATACATTCCTGTTAAGTGACAGTTGTTTGTAAATAATCTAGCCTGGAACAGACAATCTGTGTGGCACTATTTCCTAGTTAACATCACACATCAGTACAACCATGATGGTGAGTGGGCTTAGTTATACACTTATGTGACCCGTGAAGGTCCCGGGATAGAATAGGTCTTCAGCAACCCATGCTTGCCACAAAAGGTGACTGTGCTTGTTGTAAGAGGCGACTAAAGGGATCAGGTGGTCAGGCTCACTGACTTGGTTGACACATGTCATCGGTTCCCATTTGTGCAGATTGATGCTAATGTTGGTGATTACTGGTTTGTCTGGTCCAGACTCAATTATTTACAGACCGCCGCCATATAGCCGGATTATTGCTGAGTGCGGCGTAAAACTAAATTTACTCACTCACTCACTATACAGTTATGCTGCACTCAGCTTTATCCAACCATCTGGCGGCAGTCTATAAATAAACAGTCTGCACCAGACAATCCAGTGATCAACAGTATGAGCATCGATCTGGGGTACAATGACGTGTCAACCAAGTCAGCGAGCCTGAACACCCAGTTCCGTCAGTCGCCTCATACAATAAGCATGGACAAGGATAGGTTGTCAAGAGACAATTTTAAACACCCACATATTATGACTGGCTGTTAACAGAACTAACGGACATCCTTTCTAAGATCAAGTGCAAAAAACAAAACATGTTTCAAAAAGCCTTGTCAATAATACAAATCATACTGAAATCAACTGAAATAACAACTGATTTTATAATATTCCAGTTCCATTTTTTGTCAATACATAGTTTCCGAAATATATAAGGACCTAGGCATACTTTCAGACACAGGTTTATCATGTTTGTTGCATAACCACATTTGTTTACTTCTTGTTTCATGCCCCACTCAGCAATATTCCAGCTATATGACAGTCTGCAAATACTTGAGTCTGACCTCCCAGTGATTGACATCACAAGCATCAATCTATGCAACTGGGGTATCAACTCCCCTCAATCATGTTGACAGCAAGCATGGATTGGTAACTCCTGATCAATAGCACAAATTAATTCAGCCAAACATTACACTGAATAATAACGATATTGATACCACTCACCAATGTTTTTCCACACTTAAAGTAAATAACAGTTGTTCTGTATTCCGTTGGCATGCTTGGACAAGATTCACCACGAAAAAATGCAAGAACTTCTCCATCATTGCTATTTTTTGTTGCATTGAATGTGGTTGTGTAGTTGCCGATTGAGATGGCTTGTTTTCCCTTCGTCAGCTGACAGACTGATGTCTTTTGGGGACACTCATTTGCAGCATTGGAAACAGTCACAGGTTCACACAGGCTAATTTTGTATGTTATGTTTCCATCGAATGATGATGACATCCATGGATTATATCTAAAAAATAAAACATAACGATTATGTAACATATGGTGCAACATCAAATCACCATCAATCCACCAACCATGTGACTCAACAAGGTCATCAGATGAAACATCATCCTGGTCTGGGCCCCATTTCACAGTCATCGATATGAGAGTCATTGCTCTATGCAGAGGTACAGATATGCTGCTAAATTACCCAAATACTTATGAGAAAACCCAATTCCTATTGAGTCTGTTGCTTTCAAGTACGCTTGAACTTTTGTAAATACTAGTTCTCAATAAATTTGATCTTACATGCAAACCCACAAAAATGTCAAATCTTATTTTATAGGTCACTGAGGATAGATAAAATAACAGGTATATTGAGAGGTTCTATTTCAGCACATCAACGTCTTTCTCATCATTTCTCATATTACTGATCAACTACAAATAACAAACAGTTAAACCATAATTTAAACTTTATCATATTTTCACAATTGACATGTGGTGTTAAAAGAAAGAAACTAATGACTTACTTGTAGTGAGGTTAACTTTAACTTGTACGAAAGCAAATCTAATAAAACCATGACATGGTGGTCATTGTTAATTCAATTAGTGTCACTGGCACAAGTAAAGAACATTATTCATTGGCTCAAAACATTCTCCAGACCAGTCACAATTAGTGTTAGATAAAAGGGTAGGTTGATCTGTGATCATGAACTATGCAGACATCATCTAGTTACCACAATTGTAAATTATTTTCGAAATATTTCCTGTAGTCAACAAAAACGGTCAAATATATTCCCTTGGAAAATGTACTGGCGCAGAAATTTATTGGAAATAATCATGGAAAGTGTCAATTTCTAAATTAGCGACTTAAGTATGTCTAAGTATGTCACATACACACAAGCACACACAGAGACAGATGAATGAATGAATGAATGAATGACCTGCAGGGAATAATGACAAATAATTGCTAAGTCTTATACATAATAACCTTAGACATATGTTCATAAAAATAGTTCATTTACAGGTTTGTAAACACCTGATTGACAAGATCTGAGGGGGTATAAATATCATCCATACCCTTAGTAAACAACCCAAAGTGAATCACAACATGCATGTACACACATAGCGGCAAGAAGATTTATCTCGAGCCGTGATCAGCAATCACTGGGTAACTGCTCCCAGATAACCTGTGTGATCATCAATATATCTGGCTCTGTCTGATTACCATGAATGCTGACAAATATGATGATCCTAACAGCACTTCTTCAACTTTAAAGGGATACCTGTACTGTTTAAAGCATCCATATTTCACCATTTTTGACTTTGCAATGACTAATTAGTACTCCCTGTCTAAGTGAGACATTTCATCTGTGTAATAGGGGCAGGCATTAACTGAAAAGTCTAATCATCAGACTAGCATTTGCTGAAAGTCTGTAATTTCTGAATGACCATTTCTGTGACTGCTTGTGTAACAAGCATGATAGTGATTTGATATTGGGTGCACCTAAAATATTTTGCAGCTGTCAGATCTGTTCATTTAAGTGCACAAATACAGTGTCCTTGCCATGACATAAAGAAGCACATACCTGTTTACAGTTAAAAGTGTGTTAGATATTTTGAAACATTTTCACTATTTTTTACATTCTTGTCATGACATTTTTCATGACTAATTGTAAATTTCTGCTGTACTTTTAGTACAAATACATAAAATTTACAGAAAATCACTTGCATCCATCAACCAATAATATGTTTAGATGGGTGATATGACTTCTCTGTCAGCCATGATGACAGGGATAGTAATGACTGAATGATGGGAGTCCCTTCTTATGAAGTTCAGAAACTTCTTTGATAAGCTGATGTTTACCAGTATGCAATGTTAACTATTTCTTAAAAAAATGCTCTGCTTTCAGGTACTGACAGGACTTTGTCATGTTTGTCCTGCTCATTGCCTTTTCATACATGTGAACCTCATGTGGCATATGAAATAACAAGGAAAACATTAACAACAGGAATGTAATCATGGTCGTAATGACATCATAAATCAATGGAGATCATAAAATGTTGTGTCTGTCATAAATGATATAAAGTCTCAGTCCTGTTATGGGATTTGAACCACAGACCTTCTCATCTGAGGTTGGTTTTCTTTTCCACATGACCAAACAGGTAAACCAAAGAGGTCAATCCTAGCAATATGACACAGTACAGACATTGTGGGATGACTTGACATCAAGTTACATTACAAGTTGTTCACTGGTAATGAAAGGGGCATGGGTTGATGTTCCCTGAGCCTACTGTCCACCTCAATCTTAATTTTGAACTGTTTGATCTGGCTATCAGATCGCACACTTCAGTCAACCAGAGTGAATCAAACGATTCAAATCTTGCATCTTGCTGTTTTTCCCATAAGTACTGTCTTACTCTTGGTAAAGTTGTAGCAGAGAAAATTCACCAACTTAATATTGTTACAGGGGCTACATTTGAAAGTTGTGTCAAAATATACTTATTGGAAAGCAAGGCAAATCTTTTTGCAGGTATCAATAGATTTTGGAGACAACACAAGGAAAATAGATTTTGAGTTTCCTCCCTTCCATCAATTTGCATTTGCAAAACATCAGTAATTTGCGAGCATCATGCATGATTCAATGTTATTACAGTTATAGAAATATTACCAATATGTACCTAATGAATGAGCCATTTTCCAGTTTTGCCGTTTAGAGTTATCTGCCCTCTGTGACACGTGACCGCGGGCATGACGACACGTAAACAACAGCTGTCAGGTTGACGTTCCGTTTGTTTTGTCAACAGACGATATTGTTTACCTTTGGCCTGCTATCATTATTTGAAGAAAATATCAAGTATGTTCTCGTCAAAGACTGTACCACAGTTGAAAATGTATTTGAAAGATCGTGGTGTGGCATTTACAGGCTACATTCGTCGAGAAATGATCACTTTGTGAGAGTGTGTTGCCAACTTGAATTTGCCCGTCTTGCATGATGTTTCCGATGTAAACTGCGCATCCCAAACACTATCACACCTGAACATTAATTCTGATCCCTTCCTCATACCCGGCTACTCTAACAATTTGTCACAATCCCCGGAAATTGGAATATATGACGTATTTAATTACTTGGTGTCGTTCAGGCCCGATTACGACAGAAGGAAGCTCCGTGCCTACAAATCTTTTCAAGACTATCGCTTGTATGCTGATGGGCATGTCAACAGTGTAGAGTATATTGATGCTACCGACACCGTCGGAATTTTTAAAGCATCGGTGAAGCCAACACAACGGGACAAGACCTACTTAAAGTCCGAGTTCTACAACCTATGGATTGCTGTGGACAAAATGAATGTTGACATTAAGACCACTTACTGTCAGTGCCCAGGAGGGTAAGTGATCTAACACTGGGAAGGTCTAAATCTCATAATGATCCTTAAAATTAAATGGATTGGCTGTTTTTGACTACATAGCATAAAACTTAAACTAGCTTAAATACCATTAAAGCCAAATTTCCCAACTGTCTTCAATTTGCAAAGAAACAACCAGTCCCAAACTCTTGGGAACAATGAGCATTTATATCCTTGTTTCAGTGGATCATAGCCAATATTTGTAAGTTCCTAATATTTCTGTATACGTAGTCAGAATACTGTGAAAGTAGTTATTGATGTTGCTCATGAAGATTACATATTCAATATTTGTTGAAGTAACCCTTATCCTGAAAAATAAAACCCTATATGAATATTCTTTTCACATATTTCAGTTCTGATGGAGCCTGCAGACATATAGCAGCAAAATTTTTCTATATTGAAGCTTTTGAGAAAAAGAGCATCACTGATGGCCCTTCCCTTTGGACCAAAAGACCAAGACTTCATGATGAGCCTGTGCCACTGGCTCACCTAAAAGTCAAGAAAATCAGGTACAAAAAGAAAAACGAGGATATATGGGGATTTTCAATACATTAGTCTGTAAGTGGTCAATAATCTATAACATAATCTGGTTTTAAATAAATGACAAACAACAGGAAATAAATGGAAATATATTTAATGTTGCTATATGTATAACCAATCTGTACTGTGTTGCAGTTATGGACAAACATTTCTCCGGTTGACTCTTCGGTTTCGGAAAAGCAATAACAAAATGCGTGTGCCATGTCATGGCGATCCTTGTACCTGTTATCAGACTTGCACAAGCCATAGCAACAGTGGTGGAAAGGCATCTTTAACTTCTCTCAGTGTACACGTCAGATAGTGGTCGGCGCACCGTCAAACACGTTACAAAATTTGACAGCCGTTTGTTTTGACCGTTTGCCCGCGGTCATGTGGTTTTGCAAAGGGACATCACTCTAAACGAACTTTTGTCGCGAAACTGGAAAATGGCTTATTGCTATTGGCAGCGGGTACATTGCAAATAATGGAAGAGGGCTTAGCCAATGAGAAAACAACATTTATGTGTGAGGTAAGATAAACTCCTTTAACATGAACAGGCCAGTCATATAGAAGGGCACTGAAACTTTCATCTTGTCCACATTCAATATGAATTTTCTCAGCTCCATGTTCAACTAACAATATGTTCGCCACTTAGAAAGAAAACGTTTGACTTGTACAGCCCACTAATTGTAAGATTTTTACACTGATATCTCAATTTAATAGTGCATTAGAAATCATTTTACATTACTTCTTAATTAACTAAAGAATATGTCTTCATACCATAAACTGAAGCCTGGGTCAGATTTACATGTCACTCAGCTAATATTATATCATATAACTGCAGCTTAGACATGACCTTATATCTCAAAATCTGTGGCTGCAACCAAAGAGGGCCTAGTCAGTGGCCAGCAGTTGAGAACACATAACTGCAAGTTTGCTCATGAATGTCATCTGCTAAATTTGCGTTTGTGATAATGTTGTCAAGCTGCAGGGATAATTAACAATAATCTAATCTCTCTATATAGGCTCCCTGCAAGCTGTTATGAATTCAAAACGATTTCGGATACTTTAAGTAAATAACATAAACCTGAGTTATTATAGGTTGTTATTATGACCAAGGACAACTCTTGTTACTAACTTTGGATACGCAAACTGTATCCTCGTCAACGTGTGATCTTTATTTCTTTTACGTGCAACTGACAGTGCCATTAACAACTTTAAAATGATTCTTCCTGTTTATAACATTTATCTTGGCAACAGATAAAGTGTAAGAAGCAGACTAGGTGTGACTGGGATGTAGGCTGTCCATATGACCAATGTTGTTAAATGTTAAAGTACCCGGAAATTGGTGTAATGTTTGCGTTTTATCATGTGATTTTGACATCCTTGATTTTCAGCAGTGTACTTACTTTGAAAGCATTTTGACATCGTATCCCTGAATAGTACAGTCATCTCCAAAACTCTGGGATACTGATGCAACAATTATTATGAAAACGAAGAGCAGTGTACTTGGCGGCGTCGTTTGTCCGGGGCACGGACAAGTTTTCATGCTGGCAGTCGCCATTTTCACAACACTGTGCGCAGTTGGGTACCGCGCATTTATTAATAATTGATCACATGATAGTCACGGGACTTTGACCGATTGTTTGTCACGTGACTGGATTGTCTTCATTGTCGAGACTCGAACGCGAGATAATTCTAAGGTTCAATCTTTTAAGTAAATGTTTATCTTATTGTGTATACTTCAGCATGCACAAACGTACATATAAAAAGTATGTCTTAATTCAGTATATCTTTGACATTTAGACCCTATTCTTCATAGGGTAAGAGTTTAATGATTGGGCCCATCCCAGTTACCCTTCCATTTGTCATGTGCCCCTGTATCAAACACGGAAATGTTTTTAATTACTCATTTTATTTTCAGAGTCATGCGTTAGTGTTATCTGATACTCAGAATGCCACGAAAGGCACAATTATCTTTGTCTGCTTGCGTCGCTAGATTAAAACACCCACCGCGTATAGACGGAGTATATTGATGAATATGGCTTAAAACTAAACTCACTCAATACGCGACACACCCGCACGCCCACATGCACACAAAGAAACAACTACTGTCCACGTTGAAATAGGACTTACACCATCACCCCTTAAAATAACATTAAAAGTATATGTTCACCTCCACGGACGCTTCATCAAATGCACATACATGCACTTGAATTAAAGGGGCACTGATGCGGAGCGAATAATGTTTCTCGCCAAGGGTATAATTACGAAACCAAACCGCAAATTGGTCAGCGCAAGCTCCTTCGACCGTGACGGACAAAGGAACTGGGCTCCTGTCCATATTAGCAGAATTTCTTCACCTAAACAGTCAGGAGGCCGGATGCCCATCATATGCCATTTGTTTAAAAATATCCATGGTATTCCTTGTCTGATCGTAACCAAATATCCCAGCAGTGTAGTTCTTTTCGGATGCTTTGATGGTATAGTTACTGATCCAATTTGATCCTATTTCTGTGTTTTTAACCTCGATATTTAATCATGTTACATGAAAATATGATGTCTACAGGCACATAGCAAGCCATTTGTTTCAGCACGGAAGATTGCAAAGCTTTATATATAGGTAGTTTTGAGTGTTGGTTCAGCTGTGATAGCAAATATCATACGTAAGTTTTGGTAGCTATGGTGGCTACAATGGTTTATTATTTATGATAATAAAAACACACAGTTGATTTATTTGAATTCGTAAACGAAAAACGATGACTTTGAATTTGGTAGAGAAATCTGAAAATTTTCTTACGTTAAAAAACCCTTATTTCACCTATTTACCCAAGTACACAGCAAAGGCCTGTGTGTATTCCTTATGTAACGAAATTCCGTTGGTATCCTCAAAACAGTTTCGTCCCATAAGTATTTTCAGGCTGCGTGCGACACAGATATTACATCTTCCTTGCTGTAACTCGCGTTTGATGGTGTAAACCTACACGCGTTATTTGTCATCATTCTCTGGACGGTCAATTAGTGAATTTATAACAGGTATAATTAGTAGTAACACCACTTCGGTTACACAACAAAGGTTCAAATTTGGCATTTCTCCTGTCTGGAGTAAATACTCAGCATTATAAATTAAGGTCTGTAATGGCAAATGTATTTGCATGTTATGTAATATGTGCATGTAAGTGATGCAAGAGGGTTTATCAGCTGAGTTACAAAAACAAACATCGATCAAAGGATTAACCGATAACACACTGATTGATTAATTACTTGTATCTTCTAGCGGATTTGTCAAAAGGCAGTGTGTGTAGATGACTACACCCTGTCGTAAAGAGTGAGTGCAAAAACAACATCCTCCCTTCAAAGAATTAACCACCCTTGCGTTGATTGATTGATTGCTCATTATTGGTTAACTAAATTACTTAGAATAGTGGACATCATACAATTAGTTGCCAGGTGTGCTATCTTGGGAGACCAATGAGAGGTTTATCTGTTTTTCACCATCGAAAGACGTGAAACGATGTGTTACTTTTTCGCAAACTAGACAGTTGTAAGACACGCGACACAGAGCATGATTATTTACCAGCTGCAGATGAATGGAATACGATTTCTTTTATGTGGATATTGATGGATACATTCCTGAACAAGGTAGTAGCCTGACATTGTTGCTATAAAATTAGTCTGTTTTACATTCATTATTTGCATTTTGTTTTAATTTATTTGTTGTAGCATTCAGCAGAATCTGTATGACAGAAAACACACACTAGATCGCGTATGTGTGTGAAATAGGATCCACATTGGCAATCTATACAATGTATAAATGTTGCTTTTGTGTTAGAAATTTACTATGAGTATAAGCAGATCGTGTGTTCTTTTATTAATTTTCAGAATCATACAACTATGATATAATAATATCATATATACAATAAACTAATTAGGTTTATCAGACAAAATATAGAGAGGTACATTGGCTTCGTTATTTTTCTGTCCTGATAGTTTTTTACCATTTCTACCACTGGCAGATGATTAACCTTCAAAGTATTTCATTTGTTTTCATAATACATTTGTAATGAAGTAAAAATGACCTCACCTAAGTTGATCTGTCTATAACTAAACTATCAATTGCGCTTATGGAATGCGCAGCAGAGGTCACGAACCAGTCATGAATTCTGGGATATCATCCGGGTACTCACGGGAGAAAAACAATAACAAAAGTTTACACCAGTCCACGGAAATTGCTCCGCATCAGTGCCCCTTTAAGCATAGACTACATAGAGAGTGTTGTAGATTATCCCTGAATTAAGTAATTTGGTCGAATGTAAACTATCTGTTGTGGCCGAACATGAGCGATATTAACAAAAATATTACAATTCAGTAATCCCAAAATTCAAACACATTCGGAATAGACAGGTTTTTGAGCTGGGGAGGGGATGGTGTGTGTGTGTCTGTGTGTGTGCGCGCTGTTGTTGAAAAAGTGTGTGTGTGTGTGGACACTTCAGTTACTCAAGATATTGGACGGTCATTTAATAAACTTCAGGACAGCACCCCTGCATCCCCACTCTGGGTCGTCTATGAAACACTTCATGTACCAGATCTACGTGTTTCAAGTATTTGACTACCGATGCAGGAACTCGTTCCTCGTTCCCTAAAAATGTCGTTATGCGAACGAGGAAGGGAATTATATTTACTCCTATCCATGTTGAAATCAACAGACAATCCAGGAATGCAATATATATCACTAAGGCGACAGCTGAATTTTTATGGCATACCATTTGTTCTGAACAGTTCTATATGACCGTAAGAAATGACCCTTTATTTGGGGAAATGATTCACACTGAACGGTTTTCTGGCGGTATTACTTATTGTTTCATATACATGTACATGTAACTAATGTGAAAAGTAAGATGACAATAAAGTGTAGCTTTAGCCAACTCACTCACATTCTTTATCAAATCATCTTTAAATTGTGCACAGTATCGTCGCTTCATGATATAGCCTAACAAAAGAAGTCGATCACAAAGATGGATAATTATAAAAATGAAAACAGTAGAAACTTAAAACAAAACTCACCGAGACGGGTGCTCTTCCTAGTGACGCTATATGTTTTGATGTGTGAGTTTCGATCAGGACGCGACCGACAAATCGCGGAACGGAGCCGAGAAATCTGATTGCTGCTAAAAGGGTTGGACAATCCCCAGAACACACTCTAAATATAATGTTTAGCAACCTATCGGACTTACATGATAAAATGGCCTGCAACGCGTTTGGAAGTTGCCATCCATAAATTTTAGGTATTACATTTCTTATTTATCGCCAACCGGACAGGTCCCTCGAAATTTCCCAACATTCACCATTTATAAGACACATGCAAAAATATACACGAAACTACATTTGGAGTTTTCTTTTAATTATGTGGACTTTTATATGTAAATAAAAAATATAGATGACTTTTGTCAAATCTGATATTGCAACGAATGCGTTCGCTCAGAAACAGGAGGGCTATAACCCAAGGGACACTACTCCGAATAATCACACATTATCTCCCTTGCCTTAGATATCCAAAATGTCGGCTCTTCTAGCAGCTCAGTATGGGGTAGGGGCATTGGTCACTGCAACCTTGCACCCGCTTGGTTATGCAAAAGTCCTAATTCAGGTATGTTTTGGATGTGTTCAGGTCAAAATGTACCAAATTATTAGTTGTCAATTTGCAAACCTATGTCGTTATTATTTCACAAGTACCCAAACGGGGGAGCTTCCTAGTGCTTGTTATTTCGTGGTAAAAAGCTATATATGCCACTGTTTGCATGTACAACACAACAGAGATACAGATTGACGTATCTCCAATGATGTGGATCGATTGTCAGCAGATTTGTCCCTTAACATTGGTATGAGTTCCACCCGTACCCCCACCCCTTCTAAAAGCAAAATGAGAAACTGACATGCATACCTCACCTAAATTAGTTCAGGTAGCTAAACTAACCCTAAATATACATTCTATAAACTAGAATTGGTATAAAAACGGAAATATTTCCGTCCATAATCGCCGTAGTTGTTTTTAATCATTCTTACCCGGAGTATATAGGCCTGTGTTTTTGATAAAAACATAAACGTATACTCTAATTTGGCCTAAATCAAAACTCAGAATCTAACCCCAGAGACCATCTATAATCCTGGTGTTAGGGGTTCTTGACGATGTAAGACAAAAACGTACTTTTTATCTTAAATATCTTTTTTATCTTTTGATCATGTGCCTTCCTGTTTCGTACATAGTCTGTCACTAGCAGACGACTGATCTTGCCAAATTTCCCTCGCTATTCTTTGTTAAACAGGAAATTGATTTTGCATCTGAAGTGGTATTAATGATCTTGGGTAAATAATATTGATGTTTATTTGCTCTTTACATATTGTAACTTCTGGATTTCAATTGTCAATGAAACATCTCATGACAGGACTTGGGCATCTGCCCTACTGATGAAATGGTTTGTGCACTCTGATCACACACATACTTCCCCAATGTAGCGCTAGCAATGCAATTGCCGAAATCACCTGAACGTCGAATTCAGCTCACTTTGGGATATATGGTCTCGGCTAACCCTAAAACCTGACATTAAACCTACCCTAAATCCCCCAAATAATCCTATTGTTAATGGAATAAATTTCAGGCAGGGGGTACAGTCAGAACTCTTACGAAGAGAAAAGTACAGAGCCATGAAATTGTTATAGAAATGTAAAAAGTGTGCTACTCCCAAATGAATGAATGAATGCCATTTGTCCTCAGTAGAATCTGGAACGCCTTGTTGTCTTGTGAGTTGGCTAAAGCTACTTATTGTGTAGTTATTTGGAAAGGGTTGTTGTCCAGAAAGCATTTTATTGGGTATTTAATTAGTGATTTACACTTCTCTAAATATAGCCACTCTCCCCAAACAGTACCCATGTACTTGGATTAGGTATTATGTGAGCATGATCACTTAGGGAATGTCTCCAAAGAAGAAACATGTGCACAAATATGAACTTTACTACATGTATAGACTCACTGCATGTGTCTTCAACTGATCAGTGCACTTCACATGAATTTCAAAATAGTTATCAGAACTGATATCATTGGAATATATTCCATAAGGAATAACATGTTGCCACAGATCTTTAAGTTCTGTGTCAAAGAAGTTCAAAGGTTACTATGAGGGCATGTTCAAACTCAGTTAGTTCCATTTTTCCACACCTGAATTATTTTGCATTTAGCAGTAAGAAAAATGTCACTTGTTCGATTGTCATGTAACTAATCTTGGCTGTTCTTGTCAGCACTGCTTAGGAAATGGAATGGCACAAAAATGTGCCTTTGAGTCTTATTTATTAAAATATTTATAAAACAAGATTAAGAATGGTTGTTGATTGCAATCCACAGACCGTAGTTGTATAGAGTAACAAAATTCTGGCATTTTTCAGGTCGGACATGAGCCTATGAAGCCCAAGCCATCAGTGTCCATTCTTGGCAAGGAGTCTCTAGTATACCCAAATGTACTACAGTATGGTAAGTTCCAGTTTTACATGTTCATTAGGCGTGTGCATAAGTTAACTCTTGTTTTTCAGATGTCAGAAAAGTATTAATGGAAACTGATATTCCTCACAGGGGTAATTTTTAACATCTGTAAGACATAAACCAATTTTGGGACAATTATCTATGACTGTGTATCAGTACAAAAAAGTTTCATTCTTTCCACTGTGCTTTCTTAATATCATTGGTTAATGCTCATGTTGAATGACATCATAGTGGTTTTATCATGTGTTATTCAAACACTTGACAAATACCCTTGAAATACTTTTGTAATTCCAAAATACAGTTGTAGCATCAAGCTTGAAAGGTTAGCTGCACTTGACTTACTCATTTCGCAAGGTTTGACTGACAAAAATGAAGTGTCATTGAGTCAGTTTAAAGTACTTAAGCAAAACAGAAAGAGATTCTTTGTGTACTGTATCATAACATGGAATGCGCTGATGTATCCTTCCATCCCCTATTTTGACCTCCTATTGTATATTCTATACTTCCTAAACATTTTGTTTTACTTTCAGTTGGGTACATTAAGAAATATGATGGATTCTGGGGATTGTACAGAGGTGTGTTCCCGAGGGTGGTGTCCGGAACATTAGGAAATGTTGTCCAGAATACTGTGATGGAGGTACACAACTTATAGACATTGATAATCTTGTTTATGTGACTCCTATACACCATAAATATGTTAAAACTCTTCATATGTGGTATGTAGGTGTTGATCAAGGAAAACTTTGTCAGCAATATCTTAAACATTTGGATCATCAGGTTGATGTAACCACTGTGTCAGAAATCAGTTATTGGTCACAGATTTCTGGCCAGGTGGCTCTATTATGAACATAAATAGCCATTTTATCATAAGAATTACTTTGACTTTGCTTAAGGTTTTGGCAGAATGTTTCACTGGGAATTTGCTCAGATAGAACCTTGTGGAATGAATTTAACCATTGTGGGGCCTACATATGGTTCGTGATGATTAAAGGATGGTTCCCACATTGGCATCCAGGGTCATCCTTTTTGGTCAGTCTCTACTGAAGGGATATGGGACCTGGGTGATTGTGTGTCGCTGAAGCCTGACAGTAGTTGGTCACGTTATCGACCGTTACACCGCCTGCTGAAGCAGCTTGATGTGATGAGTTAGATCTTAAGGTATATTCACCTACTCACTACTGCTAATTACCTTTACAGAAATTTAAAGAGATGAATAAAGCTGAAGAAGAACAGAAGTCCAGTACTGATGATGAACTTGTGACGTGGATTAAAACATTCTGCAAAGAGGTATTGATCAGCTCCTTCTTTTAACACATAGTAGAATATATTCTGAGTTCATTTGTGTTTTATGAGATATGTGAACACAGCCTGATGATATATGCCCCTAAAATAGTTACTTATGGCCTAATTTTTAAAAGGAAAAGTGATCTGAAATCAGTAGAATGCCAGTTATCAGGCAATGTTCTTTATAGGTAGTTACCTTTAACAGGGATTTACATCTAGTCCTTTATTTGAGGGTCCCTGGGACTCATGCTTATAATTTTTAAGGTTCCTGGTCAGCAAAATGGAGGTGTCAGACACTTACGTATTATTATGAATACTGCCATTGTATTGTCTATCATGATCAACACATCAGTTGTTACAGCAATGAAATAGCAAATCACACCATAACCCAGGCAGGAGCAAACTAAGTGATAAGATATTGTTCCTTGATTGGAATTTTTACAAAAGTATTTGGACTTTTTCTGCATCCCTGTGTATGTGCTAATAAATTTCTTAGCATCCACTGTCAATCTTCATTTGTGTAGGACGCAGAAATTTGCATCCTGTAAATTCCTGTTGTAATATGAAAATATCAAGTGGTATAGCTACTGATATGTCACTGTTATATGTTTAAACTGATCCTATCTCACGGTATGCACTTCTGTCTCTTGATTCGACACTGAGTGGAATGCTGTAGACTTTTTCTCTCTATACTTCTTTTGTCCATCCACCCAAACACTCCATACTACCCTCATTATAAGACAGCTTCCCAACTCAGGCAAAGCATGCAACAAGCTTCACCAACTATCAATGTGACTAGCTTTGAATCATTATTCTATTTCTTGTTGCACACTAGTGTGGCGGTTTTTCTTACACTTTACAAAATGGACAAGGTTGATCCGAAGAAGAGGAAGACATGTACTTGCTGTCACAAAGTTTTTTTGACTAACGATCCTCATTTGCCGTGTGTGGATAGTGTTGGGATTCAAGGTGCGAAAAATGTAAACATTACGGCTGCAACGAATACGCTGTGTGGCAAATATAATATGCATCTCAAATATTGGGTAGCAAATACAAATAATTATTCACGAATACCACTGTAGTTACGTGATTGATGCATGATATGGAATCACCATGTTGACACTAATGACAGTGTTAATTTGTCTTTCACCTGCCTCTGATCAGTATCAGTTGGGGTCTTCTCAAAGCAAGGGCTGGCCTGATCATTGTCTCTGAATTTAGTTTACGGGGGTACCTGGAAAATCATTGCGAAGTGGCATCTTTCTCACTGAGCTACGTCCCTCTTTTTTAGGTTGCGTCCTAACACCACATCACTCGGGAGCGCCCATCTCCCTAGAAGTCATGCTTAGTAAGTCTAGGAGTTCTGGGGAACTCATCACAAGCACAGGAGTTGCATGCGTGCATAACAGGCCTCCCTTGTGCATCAGTATCAATGGTTGTTTCTAGTCTACGCGGTTCCCCTGTTCGTACTCTCAAGACACAGGGTATCTGCGTTCCCGCCGTTCAGCCTTGGGATAAGTGCATATCGTGATAGCATAAGTTTGAAAATTTGAAAATTTTGATATAAATTGAATATTATATACTTATCCTATCTCACGCAAAGGATTCCTGCGCTTCCTCCCTGCTACACAGATCTAGATGAATATTCTCAGTGGCTCCAAGAAAGAGAATGATGATTTGAAGATCATTGTCAGGGTAGTGGGTGCAGTGTGTTGCATGCTTTGCATGAGTTTGGAATGCTGTCTTATAGTGAGGGTGGTATTTAGTGATTAGGTGGATGGACAAGAGAGGCCTAGAGAGAAAACCTTTATAGCGTTCCACTCGGTGTCACATCACGAGAAGTGCATACTGTGAGATAGGATAAGTATATAAATACACAATTTACATTAAAATTTTCAAATGTTGAACTCTGCTAATTTCCTATAATGCTGGTCCCTTTCTATTGTGTGTTAATGGAATCATTTGTGGAATGTAATTTGTTTCCTGTGTTTTTTCAATAGACCACACAAGAAACTGCTGGTAGATGTTTGGGTATTGTAGCCAGTCATCCTTTCCATGGTAAGGAGTGAGTGAGTGAGTTTAGTTTTACGCCGCACTAAGCAATATTTCAGCTATATGGCGGCGGTCTGTAAATAATCGAGTCTGGACCAGACAATCCAGTGACCAACAACATGAGCATCGATCTGCACACTTGGGAACCGATGACATGTGTCAACCAAGTCAGCAAGGCTGACCACCCGATCCCGTTAGTCGCCTCTTACGACAAGCATAGTCACCTTTTATGGCAAGCATGGGTTGCTGAAGGGATCTTCCTCTGACATCAACATTAATTCCAAATTGGAAATTTGTCTTCAGCAGGCCATGCTTGTCTTTAGAGATGACCTAATGGGATTGGGTGATCAGGCTCACTGGCTTGTTTGCCACATGTCATTGTGTCCCAGTTGCGTAGATTGATGCTTGTGCTGTTGATCATTGAATTGTCTGGTCCAGACATGATTATTTACAGACAGCCGCTTTATAGCCAGAATATTGTTGAATGATGCTT
Organism: Haliotis asinina; assembly: GCF_037392515.1. NCBI lineage: Eukaryota > Metazoa > Mollusca > Gastropoda > Lepetellida > Haliotidae > Haliotis > Haliotis asinina. The sequence continues at coordinate 33,888,027 of NC_090285.1, forward strand.
AAATCATCAACCAACCAACCATGAGTGAAAATTAGCTGTCATGTGTTTGGAGCTTTCTGGTTGAAAATGCTAAATGACCTCCAGTCTGTCAAACAAACAAACTAATAATACTGACTACAGGTTAAGTTTTGTTCAGTATGGTTAATGGTTAGATAAGTAATATTTTGTGTATGTTTTTTCAGTGATTATGCTGAGATGTATGGTGCAGTTTGTAGGCAAGGAAACAGAATACAAGTAAGTACTGGAAGTGTGCAGACATAATAGAGGCAGCATGGATTATCTCATCCTCAATATCTCCAGGGTATACGTTCCGATAAGTCTCCACTATAACCTGGACGCATCTACGGCTCTGCCCGATAAATATATTACCTCCCTTGACTGTCTTTTGATCCAGTCAGGTGTCTACGCTAGGAAGTTGAGCGAACCAATCACAACTCACTTTTGTTTTTTGAATTATCTAACCGATTATACTTGGTAACAGAAACCATTCAGAGGTTCTCTGGCAGAGGTAGAAGGCGTTCTTGCATATGTTGCTTTAAAGTTTCGGACCTGTCAATTTGTTTGTATGATTTCCCTAAAATCTGGGATGCACAGCGAGCAAACCTTTGCAGTTGCGACCGCTACCTTTGTTGACACTGGCAAGATCAGTTATAATGGCGGCCTAGCTGATTGGCTACTGTAAGAAGGCGGAGCCAGCAAAGGGAGTTAATAAATTTATCGGGCAGAGCCGTAGATGCGTCCAGGGTATAGTGGAGACTTATCGGAACGTATACCCTGGAGATATTGAGGATGGGATTATCTGGGATACTGTGTATCTATTCCATTATGATGAAAGCCTGGGGCTCGTTCCTCAAAGAGATTATAGTTCCCACACTTTAACATAGACTTACAGTTGTCGTAGCGCTATGATCGCTTTGAAGAACTCCACCCAGGGTGCCATTTCTTGTCCAACTTCAGGAACCATGTTTGTTGTACAAAGTTCAGATTTAGAGGTTTGCCTTAGCCTCATAAATCTTGGGATTGATATTGGGAGTCTCTGGTTGTTGCATAACTTACAAGGAAGTGATTGGTCTATTTTAGGGGTCACTTAAACAAAATATTGATTGATGTCAAACTTGGATGTAATTGGACCCTTTTGAAGCTCTTAGACTGTGGTTTGTACTAAATTGTAGTGCTTACCATTCATTGGATTTGATTCAATTTCTGAAGTCATGTAAATGACAGCAGATGGTACCATGGATAACATATAAATGTGCAGTGTTATTCTATGTGAGGCTTTCAGATTCTGGCTCTTTATAGTTGCTGTAGAGATGTTGCTTCAGATCATCTGTTGAGTGTTAATGTCCTTCCACTTTCAGTTCCATATGGTCATCTATAGGAGCTGTCTATAGGAATGATGGAATTCTTGGCTTCTTTGCGTAAGTTCAACATGGAACACCCACAGGATGCCATTTTGTAACATGTCTTATTATGTATGAAAATATAGAACAAAACTTTCCAAAACAATTTTTATCATGGGAATTCAATCTACGAATCACTCAGAATCTAGGAATACAAAATGACTGCTTGTGATAATACAGAACATTCCCTCAGGCAGAATGTAGGAATACATCTACTCTTGTGATATTACCTTACAGTGGCATTGTACCCAGACTGGTGGGAGAGGTGATCACAGTGTGGATAACCAACTTCCTTGCTCAGTTAGTCAACAAGTACTTAGTAGAGGATAAGGTAAGACAACTTTCCCTGTGGTATTTGGGGTTAGAACTGGCCACCAGCAAACTATGCTTGTTGTTAATGATGAGTCAGACACTATAATTTGCTGTTGTGTTTGTAATTGTTGTCATTGTGGACGTGTACCTGATGATCTTGGTCATAATATCAAACAATGATTTGTAAGGTTAGATTTAATTTTTGACAAGCTGTCAGTGAAAATATTGTCATTCTTCCCTAAACTGTTTTGGTTTGGTGTTTAATACAGTAACACTATACAGTTTGATATACAGTATGAATGTTGCTATGTAGATAATTGTATGTATCTTTTGATTTTGAGTTAGAGTAGTTTAGAAAATTGGTGTATGGTGCAAGTATCACAGCTGTGAGTCAATGCAGGGACTCATGGTTCTTTTTCTGATTTGTTTATAGTTTCATCTGTTGATCACTGTATTGCTAGATATTGCTGGATATTGCTAGATATTGCTGAAACTAAACTCACTGACTCACAGCTCTGACATATAATTTCAGGACATGAAGTCATATACTGCTGCAGCATGTGGGGTAAGTACATGGCACATGGCTCTAAGGTGTTCAGTTGGCAAGCTGAAGGTCCATATTTTATATTGCTATCAGTTTCTGACATCCCATTGAGATATTGCGGAATTTTGCTGAAATAAGATGAAAAAACTGCAACAGTATAAGACCACCCACTCTCGTCTGTAATGCATATATTCATTAAATGAGCAGAGTTTTCAAGTTATGTGTGTAAATATGTTACATTGTCACCGGAAGTGGAATCTATCTCTGTCTACTGGTCTTACATCGTTAGTGGCACCAGGTAGCCTGGTGGTTAAAGTGTTCGCTTGTCAGGCTGAAGATCCATGTTTGATTCTTCACATGAGTATGTGTGATGCCTAGTGTCCCCACTTTGATATTGCTGGAATGTTGCTAAAAGCAGTGTATAACAACACTCATGCATGCTGAGTTAACCTGACAATGTTTATATTTCGTGTGAAGGCATCATTTCTCTTACATGCCTAAAAGCATGTTTGTATTTTGTTATTAACCTTATGCAAATTGTTGTTATACCTCTCAATATTTTCTATTTATTTTTTGGAGAATAATTGTTACTAAATTTCCTTTAACCTTGGGTCGATAATGAAATCGATCAGATTGTCAGACTTGTTGATTCAATAACTCATCCTCCTCAGAAAACACAAATATTGCTCATAACATTGATCAGTGGATTGTTCAGTAAACTGCTGCAGTCATATAGATGATTATACAATCAGCAAACAAACAAACATGCTGTCTCGTTTCAGTTGATTGTGTCCCATCTGACATATCCCTTCACCCTTGTCACAAACATCATGGCAATTAATGGCTCAGGGTAAGTGGTCAAGCAAGTCAAGCAATTAAATGTCATCCAGAGAGTAATGGAACTCCTGACTATTTAGGGTTTGTGTGTTGTATTTATTGCTCCTCAAGCCAATTGTTTAGTGCAGGATACTGATGCTGCACAATAAGAAGATGAAAATGCTCATCTGAATGATGAAGCTAATATTTTCAGGAATGGCTCAGACATAAGTAAATTATGAGAGTTTTGTATTTTATGACAGGCTCAACCAATTATTTCAAACTTATTTTATGGTGAAGAATAGGACCTAAATAATTGACTTCAGTGTTTCTACAAAATACTGGAGTCTATCTATGGTGAACCACTGGATATAACAGCAGGATGCTGTGATACAGCTTGAATGTTGATGATGGTGAGTCCCCAGAAAATAACTGCTCTTGTTTGTTCCAGGCTTCAAGCTGCTGGTAGAGTGCAGTATGGCAGCTGGTATGAGTGCTTTGGGCAGTTGAGGAGACAGGTGAGATGATGATTATGATGATGATGGTGGTGGTAGTGGTTGTGGTGGTGATGATGATGATGATGATGATGATGATGCATTCAGAACACAGTGTTTGTTGTAATGCCTAATGAGATTAATCAGAATCTGAGGGTTAGACTGGTTGACATAGCTTTCGTAATTTTCATGGATTTCATCTCGCTGTGGCGGCAAAACTCACTGACTTATGGATTGTTGCTTTTACATGACAGCCAATTTGCCTGCTACTTAACTACAATTAAAATAGTCTGCTGAAATGTGCTGAAAGTGGTAGTTCCTGAATCCTTCTACTCCTAAACACTGACTCATCACTGACTGACCTGTATGTTCTGCCCACAGGGTGCCCTGAAGCGAGGCTCTAGTATGTTCTGGCGGTACTACCAGGGACCACTGATTCTGATGGATGGAAAACCCTACCCTGCTAACTCCAGATTTCTACAGTGAGACCGCCCTCTTGCTGTCCTCCCACACACATGGATTGCATAATGAACGGAGGATCCTACCATATTTTTGTAAAATTGGCCCTTGTAACAAACATAGATACAACTGTAAATAGCCTGTAGTGTCCATTGCTCATTCTCATTTGATGACGACGTGTATGTGACTATTGATTTTTTTGTGATGATAGGGGTAAATGATAAAAATATGTATGACTGTTTGAATTGTCTTGTCGAATTTGACCTGGCATGTGACTGTGTAGCATAACATGACAAGAACTTTCCCGACATGTCCCATTTAACCTGACTTTTTTAACCTGTCTTGACCCAATCTGACCTGACCTGACGTGACCAGACGCAACCCGACGGACCTGACCTAACCCAACCTGTTCGACCTAACCTTTGTGGACCTGACCTGAACTGATCTCTGGTAACCTGGACAGAACATTCCTAGTAAAATTATCTCAGTTGATGAATTCCTCATTTTAACAAGTCACTGATAACTAATGATACTTCATTGTTTCACTGTAAACTATAACCAGCCAACATCTTCACATCACACAAACAACTGGATATATTATAATTTGCAGAACAATAGTTCATAATTTATTGTTGCCCCCATGTTCCCTATAACCTGACACCAGTTAATTTGTCCTTGGTTGTACATATTTTGACTGCGTGGACAGAGACTGAATCAGTTTCTACTGTGTTTGGTTGGTTTCTAAATGATTGTTAAGCAACATTGTATGTCACCTTCACCTGGATTGGTGTGAACTTGAGAGGCGGGACCTGCTGGGATCCACCAGAAGTCGATCACAGTGGACTACAGCACCATAATGTGAATTTGGGACCTGAATGATCAGAGTATTTGGTACAGCCTTTAGAATACAGGGGTACAGTATTGAGAATACATTGATACAGTATTGAGAATACAGGGGTACAGTATCAAGAATACAGGGGTACAGTGTTGAGAATACAGGGGTACAGCATTGAGAATACAGGGGGTACAGCATTGAGAATACTATTGAGAATACAGGGGTACAGTATCAAGAATACAGGGGTACAGTGTTGAGAATACAGGGGTACAGCATTGAGAATACAGGGGGTACAGCATTGAGAATACTATTGAGAATACAGGGGTACAGTATTGAGAATACAGGGGTACAGTATTGAGAGGGGTACAGATGAGAATACTGCCATGTTAATGGGAATACTGAGACAGTAAAGAGGAAACATTGTCTATTGGACCATTAATTAATCTGAGTGGTCGTTTTCTGGGATCTTAAAGAAGATAGTTAAAACAGTCAGACCACTTGAAGTATCTTTCTTCTCACGTCAGATCTCTTTAAATTGCTTGCCCCTCAATTCTGTAGCACTTACAGCACTGCTACACCGATGATGTCATACTCCACTTAAAGTTCAATCTGTGAACCCTCAGATATACCCTTATGTGAGAGACACCATTTTAAGTGAAACATGTCACTTTTTCATGTTGAAGTGAAACATCTCAGTGGTCAAAGCATTCACTTGACATTCACACAATCAGGATTTAATTGTTTCACCTGTGTACAACTATTCTCATTACCAAGTCCATTCTCTATCCCATGTGCAGTGTCACAAGGAAATGGTGGCCATGTATAGGCTTGCTGCTAGCATGTATGGGAACACAGAATGATAAGAAGACTTGTGAGCAGGAGGGAGTGTGGTGAAGACCTGTCATGCTAGTTGTTCTTGGGGACAGTCCAGCTATACAGCAGGACCATGATGTAACAGCTTCAGAGACAAGTGCTGGTCCTATTGTCCTATTCACAGCCAATATTGCTGATGTGATACAAAGAAGCTGATCCAGTTCTTTGTCCTAATCTAGGTTGTTAATAGTGAAGGTTTCCATAGCAGATCCAGGTTAGGATTTGGGTACAGTGGAAGCTGTCAAAACTGGCATCTGGCCATTCCGGCAAGTTGTAAATACCGGCATAAAATCTCAGCCCTATCCATGGCTTGTACATTTACCATCAGCTCTACAATCCATCACTTTGTCTAAACCGGATCATTTCTTCAGTCCCAATGATTGACGGTTTAGACAGCTTCCACAGTAGTATGTAAAGTGCGTGTGCAAATGTTGAAAGTGGGTTTATATTGGGTATAGTAGGGTAAATCTACAGCAGTAACACATTTGATGAAGTGCTAAACTGTTCGCTCAATACGGCGAAGACCCGAGTTTGATTCCCATCTAGGGTACAATGTGTGAAGTCCTATTTTCTTATTGCTGTTATATTGCTGGAATATTACTAAAAGCAGCGTAAAAAGTAAACTCACTTACTCTTTGTTACACTTCTGATAGCCCTTAATGTTTGTCAGTGTTCGGTGTCATGAAGGATATTTGAATATGATGTTTAATAATAAGACTGTCTCTGTATATTAATGATATTTATGTTGGTATGAAATTCACTCAGTTCACTCAAATTCCAATGTTACAATACTGGAGTCCAGTTTCCATGATTGTGTAGTGAGGCTTTAACAGTACCTGTAACTCTATATGAGTTTGTCTTTCACAACCAGACTAGATGGACTAGTCACAGAGTTCAGAACTCAGTTCCTAGGTGTTTCTACTGTTACACACTTGTGGCTACTTGGCCTCTCTGTTAAGGTACATATCATATTTCAAAATAGTTTCTGGTTTTGACAAGAAGGTCCAAAAAAGAGTCATGTATTTTTTTGACAAGTTAATGTTTTACTTAAGGCTTATTCGCTTCAGCACTACTTAACTGCGGCATGGTGTGTTTTTCAATTACATATTATAGCAGAAGCCTCTGCATTTCTTATGATGTAGGTAATCATAGTTTTCTGGTCTGTAGAAACTCTTAGCTGGTCTTGCCAATGTCCCCAAACTTCAAGATGTTGAAAAAAAATATGAAATAATAACTATTATCATGATGCCAGAACCCTGTATATTAAGAAAGTTCTATGATTGTGTTGATGAAACTGACTGATATATGACGGGATTTCTTGCTTGTTTTAGACCATAGCCAGAAAGATGATTTCCTGTTCATTAACATTAGTACAACCAATGATAGTGAGGAAAATGGCTCTAAAAGTCAAAGTTGGAGAGTCAACCAATATTGGAAATGTTTACAGATATATTTCAAAATGCATAAGCCTGAAGAAAAAGAAGTCATTTCAGTCAGTATAGGAGAAAAAAATGTTTTCATATAAAATGTCCAAGATGACCAAGCTAATATTGGAAATGAGAACTTTCTTGGTTTGCACTATAAATTACAGATATTTTTCAAAATTTTAGGGTCAATTTATGGGAAAATATGAAAAAATATTTGTTTCTTTTTGAAAAGTCCAAGTTGACTTTGTTTACATCACAGACCTTGAAACTTGTTTTTATTTATGTAATTTGTAGAGAAATTAGACCAGGAGAGTGCAGAGTTGGCAAGTGATTATAGAGGTTACAAGTGCTATTTAGAAACAAGTTAATGTCAAGCATTGCAGGTTATGCTTGCAGTTTCGAGCTTCATATTGCTTAATAAGATGGAGGCAGCGCAAACAACATCAGAAGAAAAGCATACTGTCTGTCCTGAAGCGCTATGGGGGTTTTCGATTGTTAAGTATAAATCTACATTGCTTAGCTACTTTTATTTTGAGAAATTAGATAATGATTATTTTGAGAAGCCCTTGATTGGAGTGTGAGCTTGTGTGGAGACACTGGGAGTTTACTGCTGGATGAAGGTGTTTACCCAACTGTGTTACCAACTCATGAGGTGCAGATAGTTGGAGGACTGGGGATAATATATATTTGAATTCCTTTACTAACACATTGTTACTGGAATAAAGCCAGCAGTAAAACCATTGCCACTTGATGAGTTTTCATTGAATAATTATTCAGATATATTCTTTCATATATATTCATAGGTGGGGCTATGGTAGATGTATAAGTTGTGTCCAACCCTTGCCATAGTAGTTGAAGAGACGTGGTAACCTCTGATCTGTGGCACTGCAGTTCAACTGTTAATAATAATAGACCCTTGTTGTGTGTTTAGGATTTTTTGTTTGTCTGTTTGTTAACTGCCACACTCAGCAATGTTCCATCTATATGATGGCAGTCTGCAAATAATCAATTTTGTACCAGACCATACAGTGTTCAACAGCATGAGGTTTGACTACCCAGACGGGATACCATGACGTGTCAACCAAGTGAGCAAGGCCTGGATCCTCCTGTTAGTCACCTCTTACATCCCCTGTACCAACAAGCATGGGTCTCTTAAGACCAGTCCAAACTCATGGAGCAGCATGGAGCTAGGGTTATCTCAATTTCCCATCGTCACTGCTGGGATGCTGACAGGACCTGTTTGCCCAGCCATTGTTGGCATGCCCCTATGTGTAGTTGCATCTGCTGGAGGAGAAAGAGTTCCATGATTGATATCTCAGATTCCCTGGGTACCAGATTGCTTGATAACTGTGTCAGGATGTACACACACCCACCGCCAGAAACAATTATATCCATAAATCATGTTCCCCCTTCACCATAACAGCTTAAGGAAGTTCCTTGGTGGCAGGGATGAGAAATTTCCGCGGATCCGCGGAAATCCGCGTTTTTTTACATCCCCAGGGTCATTTTTCTGAAACGTCTAAATATATATACAGTGTTAATATTGATTTTAGAAGCCATATTTAGTGTGTAAAATGCCAAAATCCCCAGACCCCCGACTTGTTTTCAGCTGTAAATGAAAATTTCCATTCTCATCCCTGTGATGGTCATTGGCAAGATGGCAATATTATCCTTCTAGTTTTAGGGGGATCGAAACGTCATCTTGGCCTCTGTCTTAATGAATATTTCATTCTGTTTTAATTCCTACCTGACCGTCATTCTATCAACCATTGGTTTGCCTGTGTCTGAGTGCTTATACTTCGCTGTGGTAGGATAGCAGCAGTATTGCGCACAGCGTGACAGACTGTCTATTTCTTCACCAGCTTTCAGGCGACTAGGATCAATTGATTGATAGTGGTCCACGCTCCAAGTTGATTCAGGACCTGTGTCTGTCTCTTGGTTCTTTATCTCGAATCTCAGCGTCTCCCTTATGAGGTTCTTGGCATTGTCTCTTCGCAATATTCCAGCTACTTATATCACAGTGGGGAACACCAGGAATGGGCTTAGTGGATTGTAGACGTGGGGAATCGAGCCCAAGCCTTCGCATGACGAGCGAACGTTTTACCCACTTGGCTACTCCAGCGCCCCTGTGACAAATTAAACTATGAGAGTACCCAACAAGAAATAAATGAATGCCATACTAAACAGATAACACAGATTCATAGATGATGATACCATCATCCATGTGTTCTTGATCAGCATTTCGCCTACAATCCTTAATTTGAATTAATGTTTTGGTAACCTATGCTTGTCGGACTAACAGGATCGGGTGGTCAGACTCGCTGATTGATTGGTAAATGTCATGGGGTCCCAATTACGTAGCTCAGTGCTCCTGTTGTTGATCACTGGATTGTCTGATCTAGACTCGATTATTTACCGACTCCTCGGTAGAGATTAACTATTATTGCTATGTGCGGGGTAAAACTAAAATCACTCAGTCACTCTTAATTTGTCAATGCAGCGTACGTAAATGTCCTAACCCGAAGTTGCCGTTTTCCACAGATTGTTGGGGCGAAACGTCATGGCATATATACCAGAAATGAAAGCGTCTTTGTGAAGTAACTGATATTTTCATATATGGAGTACATATAAAACATACACACACACACACACACAGAGAGAGAGAGAGCGAGAGAGGGAGAGAGAGAGGTGTCGGATGAAATCTGGGTTGAGTGTAAACACTTGTCAGGAAGTGATTGTTCGTCATGCGATAATGCTGTTTATAACAAGCCTGCAGGTTCAGAATGTGAAGAGGAAGAATTTTGTTCTTTTTTCTTGTTTTTTTTGTTTTGTTTTTTTTTAAAAAAACGAAAATCCGCAGTGTTTAAGTGTATATTCCTTCACACACAGGAGTAATCAGTACAACGTTTTCGTATAGCCTGGTTGGAACCAAGATGGTTGAAAATATCGGAAGTAATCTTTGCGGAAGTCGTCTTAGAGTATAAGACAAGAAACATAGTTGACGAATCATTAGACAAAACACTTTAAACCAAATGAAGATAATGTATTTGCCTATTAATTTAAATACATATCTGCACTGGTTACATATTTAGCCGCCGGTTACAAATCGTCGTACTGACAACAGAAGTCAGTCTTGTACACAACGTAGAAACTGGTTAAACATTGCTGGTCATATGGGTTTCATTCACCTTACACTTCTTTCACAATGGTGGTCGGGACTGGGGGTAGCTTAGAGGTGAAAGCATTGGCTCGTCACGTCGTAGACCTGGGTTCGATTCCAAACAGTGGAAAATGTGTCCCCCTGCCGCGATATTGCTGGTTTATTGTTAAAAGCGGCGTAAAAACTATAATCGCTCGCAGAAGCGGTCGTGTCTGGCGACGTCGAAATGAGCAAGATTGTCATAGGTGTCTTACTGTAAACAGCTGTTTTAAGTTTTTTTAAAGTGGAATTAAGAAGTTGTGTACATACAGAGAAACACTGCTTATCCGCACCCCAGATACCCAGAACCCCTGTTTCCTGCTACGTTTTCTGTATATACTACGTCTAATGTACATGTTTACGACGTCAATCACGTCAACAGAGGGCACATAAGTAGTGAAAGCCATTGGCCATTCGTTTCCTGAGATTTAGATTCTATTTGACCAGGGAACATAGCAACCCCAGTCTTTTGTTACTGGGTGTCATTATGTCTGTTGTAGCGCTCGTAGAACCTGGACCCTTTCATCTGATCCTCGAACACTCTGTAATAGTCGTCCAGCATGGCATCAGTGAACCAGTTCCTCCACTCTCCAGATACGCCTGCAAGGAGAAAGATGAGTAGCGTTTTCCAAATATGGGCCACAAGGGATAACAGGTTTAGTAGGGCTATGCTAGTACTATGAGGCGACTCAGTTGGATCAGTGAGTGAGTATGGTTCTAGCTAGCGTGTCGGATGAAATCTGGGTTTAGTGTAAACACTTGTCAGGAAGTGATTATTCGTCATGCGTAACGGTTGCTGATAATGACAAGAATACGAAGAGGAGGAGGGGTAGGGCCCTTTTTTCTTTTCTTTTATTTTAAAAAAGAAAATTTGCAGTGATTAAGTGTATATTCCTTCACATATATGAGTAATCAGTACAACGTGTTCGTATCGTCTAGTTGGAGCCAAGATGGTTGAAAATATGGGAAGTAATCTTTGCGGAAGTCGAGTCGACTTAGAGTATAATAGAAGTAACATAGTTGTCTTTGTCGTCTAATGTGTCAAAATAAGCTTTGTACAGTTGAGTCCTTAAGTGTATCCGAAGTCTCCAATTGTGAATCCCAGATCTCCTCATATCACTGCATATTAATAGATTTTCTTGTACCTGACCCGATTGATTAAAATAGTGTCATCAAAATGACTGAGAGCAAATAACCGTACTTTGGTACAAAATTAAGCTGGCTCAATCAAACCCACTCACTCACTCACTCACTCACACACCCACCCATTCACGTGATTCGGTACAATGTTAAACTGGTCTCACTCATTCACTCACCCACCCACCCACGCACGTGCTTCGGTACAATATCAAACTGGTCTCACTCGTTCACTCAAGTCCCATCCACCCCACCCATTCACTCACGATCTCACGACCTCGCTCATGATCTTTCAAACCCGATAGAAAAGATAAAAGCAAACCTTTTCCGTAGAGGTTATTGGCTCCATCAACCTTCATTGCGAAGGCTTCTTTTTTCTCTTTCATCTTGGAGAAGTGGCATTCCTCAGCAATAGCACGACACAGATCATCATCTCTCTGGAGACCCAGAAAGTCGGATATAGCGCGCACCGCTGCAACCGGATCCTGAATAATATCAAGCTCATATTTTCACCAGTATTGATGGCCCTCTTATATCATGTTTGCGTTTTTTTCTATGCTTCGACCGCCTTCACACCGCGTGGTCCTGTGCATAGACCTCAAAATTAGTTAAGATATGCAACGTCGAGCGTGGAGCGGTCTTGGATGGGTGACTGTGTTTGATGGCTTGTCCCCTGAGTGTTTCTGAGACTTCTGTCCTGCCCCACAACGATACACGTGATACAAGTGGTCTCACCTTAGGCAAGTGAGTTTGTTCAAACTTGCCTCTGATCATCCAGCAGAAAACGGGTACCCGGTAGGATACGTCATGTTACTATAACCGTCTAACAGCTTGAGTCATCCGTGGTAATAATGTACTGTGCTTTGGTTGTTAACTAGCACTATGAGCATACTTTGCATTGAGTTTGACGCTGTGTGAATGGACACACTATTATTATTATTATTATCACCACTATTAATCCAGGCTAAGCCTTAGTTATGCATTCCAGCGCCAAGGTTGACCTTGCGGTGTTCATAAAAGCGGTAGGTTGATGCATACTCCGGGCTGTGCTCCCACAAGCTGACAAGCCGTGGCGCCACTAAACACTGTTCAAAGTGGCGTAAATCAATACTCACTCACTAACTTTGAAACGAGATCCTACATTTGACAACCATCTTTATCAGTGTGAGCGACTGGACCTATTTTTCTTGTAATACTAACTTTCTGGGTGTCCTCGTATAGCTGGTAGTGAACAGGTACATCTGGGTTTTCCTGGAAGTATTTCTCTGCATCCCGGACGTGTTCAAATATTCCATTTTTGTTTACTGCAAGTCAGTAAAACATACAATTCAACACATACATCGTTGATAACCCTCTCCGAAATTCAAATGTTTCCAGTTAAGCTGCACAATAAATTGTGAATTTTACGACCAGTTGCGAATGTTCTTTTCCTAAGCCGCATAAATGTGATCTCTGTGTCGTTCTGTTTGAACATGACTGTATGAATGTTAGATAATGTGATGAGGACAATCTACCAGGGATTTAGGTTTTGTCTGGCATTTCCCCGTTTCTATAGCTTAACAGTACTTGGGAACTTTGCAAGCCGACAATCTCTTATCTTCATACGTATTGTTCATATGGTAATTGTTTCAACTTTCACAATTATTTCACCAATTGTTCTGAACCAAACCTTCATACCAAATGAGAAGAGATGACATCTTTCTCAGCAAACATATTCAGGACGTCGTGATAGTCTGTATATATTTTTTTCCATTTTCAAAATTGCCGTATATTATTACCCATACGGGCGAGGAAATCCCGTGTAATATGTTTTTGATATTTGCACAGTGTGCAATTTAGAGATTCATTTCATCGAGTCATTGATAAATAGAACGTGCTGTAATCTCACTGATTCGGGTTTTTAAAACAGAACAAAAACAACATACAAGATTTCGAATTTGGAAACTAATGAAATCTGTTGTTTTTCATACCGTTGTCTACAGTGCTACATTGTGGCTCGTTGGTTTTATACGCGCATTAAGACAAACCATCTGATTACGCTGTAAACACATTTCAAGATGCGACATGGAGTTCAGAAGTACTGGTTTCTCAGTTTGATTACAGAATGGGTAATAAATAGAATAACCCACGAAGTACGAGTTATTACGGGAAATATGTCCCGAGTGAAATTAATGTTCACTGTCCCGAGCTTTAATTTCACTCGGGACATATTTCCCATAATCACTCGTACTTCGTGGGTTATTCTCTAAGTTTCCTCTGGTACCTGGCGACTCCAACAGAACTGATGAAAGATTGTCAGTGCAACTCCAGAGGAGGTTATTATATTTACTGGCTTCGATTTAAGCCAGACGTTTCCCAAATCCTTTACATTACAGAAGAAAACGTCACTAACCCCTTTGTTCCAAGAATAGCTGGAGGAAATCTTCAAATGTTCCGTTGTACACGTTCCCACCGGCATCGCGATGACCATGGTGCATCTTGTACAACGACACAGCTACGTCTTTGGGGTCGCGCATTGTGAAGATGACTCGGCACTTCTTCTTCTTCAGGTCCAACGGAGCTTGCGTCAAATGGGAGTGGCAGTTGAGGACTCGGGGCGAGGGTTGTTTGTCAAGGTCCTCAACAGTGCTTAGTTCAAGATAGTCCTTAAACCGTGTGATGGTCTCAGCTTTGCCATTGATCAGCATGCAGGTCATCTCCCATATCCAGTGTCCGCCTGGACCAAGAGATGAAGTGAGTGAGTTTAGTTTGATGCCGCACAGCAATATTTCATCTACATGACGGCCAGGCGCGTAGTAAGCTATTTCTTTCGTGTTTACAAGCTCGAGAGGTGGCAAAGCTTTATATTTAGATAGTACTGAAGGCTTGTCACTTCATGGTGACCTTTAACAAAAATCTGGTGCTAGCCCGGGATTTTATTTATAATGGTAGCTACACTCCTGACGGCGGTCTGTAAATAATCGCGTCTCGACCGGACAATCCCGTGATCAACAGCATGAGCACCGATGAAGAAAACACGGATACGATGTCATCTGACAGCCAAGTTAGCGAGTCTGACCATCGGAGTCCATGGACGCCTCTTACGACAAGCAAGGTTTACTGACGATCAGTTCTAACCCATGTCACTTGTACTTGAGGAAACAGTTATTCCAACAAAAAAACCAAAAAAAAACCAATCATAATACGTGCATTAATAATACGCTAAACCCATTACACAAGGCGAACACTCACAGCCCTAAAAGAGCCTGTACGCTACAGGCCTTTGAAGAATGCCCTCACTGGGCCTCCTTTCACAAAGCACTAGGGTGATCGAAGTCACCAAGGTTACTTTGTGGAATGTTAAAGAATGGGAGATAAGGTGAACCTTAGTAAAGATTGCTTCGTGAATAGAGCCCTTGGTCCTTCAGTCTGACTCAGTACTCAGCTATAAGATATTTAGAAAATAGACAATTGAAAGAATACATCCAGTTTATTACCGAGTCTGAAGATAATCGGCCAACCAGAGTAATCTCACCTGTCCTTAAATACCCTGGAAAATAGATGTCCTCAGGTCGGAGCTGGAAGTTCTTCACTCTCGCGGGATCTATGAAGCAGCCACATCGGACTCCTTCATACATTTGAAACATTAACTTTTCCCCATGTCTGTCTTTCTCCCAGACTATATCCTGCCCTGTCAGGTCAACCTCCAGGACCTTGTCATTGACCTGAGAACATAGAGAAGGAAACAGTCTAGTTGTATGTAGTGTAGAGGGCTCACCTTATTTGTCTCGAGTGAAAGAGAGTTTAGTTTTACGCCGCACTCAGCAATATTACAGCTATGTGGCGGTGGTCTGTACATAATCGAGTCTGGACCAGACAATCCAGTTACCAACAACATGAACATCGATGCGCGCAGTTGGGAACCGATGACATGTGTCAACCAAGTCAGCGAACCTGACCACCCGATCCCGTTAGTCGCCTCTTACGACAAGCATAGTCGCCTTTCGTGGCAAGCATGTTGGACTACTTTAAACACATCAGCAAAAAGAAGCCTCGGGCAATTCGGAATTCGGTGGAATTCTAGCATTGATTAAACCAAATGTATCAACGATAGTAACAGTTTTGAAAAGTAGCTCAGCAAATGTCTTATGGTTAAAATTATAGAAAACAATTCCAGCGACTTGGTAAATTTTAGTAATATTGGGCATTGTTTACGACTCCCCTCGTAGCTCAAGTGAATACTCTCATGAAACACTTTGAGCCGTAATAGAAACAAACATTTTACCATTTAGAGAAGCATACCCCGATCGCCATGCTATCTTAAATGGTGACTTTAATGTCAGAACAGGGACTTTACCAGACTACATGTACACTGAACATGACGAAGCTCGCTACATTTCTGTGGATGAGGATATCATATCAATGATAATGCTATTCAAGCTCGCAGCTCCCAGGATGCGGGTGTTAATAGTAGAGGTCGCACACTGCTAGATTTCTGTAAAAGAACTGGTTTCCGAAATTGCAATGGTCGTGTTTTCAACGATGAAGATATGTGTAAAATTACCTGTGTAGCCAACTATGGCCAGAGTGTCGTCGATTATGTCATTTGCCCGGAAAAAAAACATTCGAAACTTTCTGTGATTTTTCCGTGTGCGACCAAGCCGAATCATCACATTTCGCAATTGCATTATCTCTACCTGTGAATAATTGTGACTGCAGCGAAAACTCGGAATAATGAATATTATCTTAATTCTAGAGATAGATACAGATGGAATGCTGAAAAAAAACAGTCAGTATTTAAGGATAAGTGGGAGGCTATAACAGATCAGTTCACAGACAACTTTAAAGAATAATTAAACAAAAACAAAGTTAACAATGCGCATGACTCTCTTCATGCCAGCCAATTAAACTGTGCAAGAGACTTCAAGCAAGTCTACACGGTTATGCGTAGGTGAAGTGACCGGAGAAAGGGAGGCAGTTGGTATGACCAGGGAGACTGTATTTCAATGTAAAGTTTGTGTCTCACTAATGAAGACTTTACTGATTTCTTTGAATGTATGTGTGGCGTTCGCCAGGGCTGTCAGTTGTCACCTTTCCTATTTTCTCTGTATGTAAATGATATTATTGACTTTTAGGGACATGATGATCAGAAGAGCACAGAGACTGGAGTTCTGCAGATATTTATGCTATTGTTTGCTGACGACATTGCTGACGACATTAAGTTAAGTAATTATTGTGATAAATGGCGGCTAAAGGTAAATATTGACAATAAGCTTTGGTAATGGTATTTAGGAAGGCGGGTAAACTCAGAAAATATGAGGAGTTTGTATTTCATGGTGAACAATTAGAGGTTGTTAGTAGTTATAAATATCTCGGGGTACATTTTTCATGTTCAGGGTTATGGTACATTTCTCAGTAGGTCCTTCCCGAACAGGCTTTGAAAGTTCTAACAATTATCCGCTCTAACATTCATGTGTATCTTAATCTTTTTTTTTCGAGGTTAAAATTTTAACTATGCTTATGTATGGCACAGACGTCTGGGGGTCCCATCTATCAAGTGACGTTGCTCGGGTTCATGATAACTATTGCAAGTACGTTTTACACTTGGGTAGAACTACGCCTAATTTGGTAGCTCGTGGTGAACGTGGTAGGTATTCTCTTCGTGTTAATCAGTACGTTAAGAGTGTATTAAATATTGGGTAAGGTTGTTGTCCCAAGATGTTAATGCTATTTTAAACAAAGCCTATAAGTTTCAATATAGTTTGGCAGAAGCTGGAAAGAAGTGTTGGGCATATTAGCCTATGTGTGGGTGAATGAAGATGTAGGCTTAACAGATATTATTTACTGCCAATTAGTGTACCAGTTTGTGGTATTGTCTAAATACCATTTCTGCTTAGAATGCAACTTTTATAATAATCTACGTCAGTGCTTGCTTCAAAAGTATTAATACTTTCCTAGCCCTTCCTACCCGACTCAAGCCCCCCCCCCCCCCCCCCCCCCCACACACACACACACATCATTCTCTCTCTCACACACGCAAGCCTCCAGCAGATAACATATACATCGGACGGTCGAGAGTATTATGAAAAGGGTGTCTGACCACATAAAGATGTGCCTTCAGCTTTACTATTGATACTTCTGGTAGTACACGAGTTTACACAAACACGCGAAAATCAGTACATTGTATCTAGGTCAATGGGGGAGAGGCGCTGAACCATAAACGCACCGGTGTCCTTGAGGACCTTTGTCCGGGCACTAGCCTTTCTTTCAGAGTCTTTCCCAAAGGTATTATGTATGTGCGCTCTGTTTAATTCGCAGCATCGGAATTTACAGCTCACTTCCAACAATTTTTTTTTAAGGGCGCATGCTCTTTGTACACATTATATTAAATTCTTACAACGCATCCCGTTGTTCCATCATACAGATTCGTAGGACACGGACAACGGCGAACTTTCCACTAGTATTCTCGCAATAGTATGTGAGGTAATTTCTACATCATTCTGCCGTACTATAAAGTCACAAACATTTTTCTCATAGCTAGTGACTTTACACCCCGAAGAGATGTCACAGACAAAGCTATCATTCAGCGACTTACTGTGTATGCGGCCTGCTTGTCCGTTGTCGCCATGCCCTGCGCTTTAAATTGTCCGAATATTGACCGTACAATCTGACCCCGGTCCACTGTAATGAGGGCAGGAGGGTGAACTGACCTACATCCCCCTGGAAATGAATCAACTGCACCAGACTGGCAGTACCAACGCCATTTCCGTTCCGCTTCAGTAGCCGTGTGTAGCGACCAGAACTGGGATAACTAGCATGGAGAATTATACCTGTTTCTTTCAACTACGCTCTTGATCGAAAAACAGCTATTAAGACATAACCAACTGCACAACTTGTGTCCTTTATTATAACTACTGATTGCTAAAAATTACCAATACCAGCACTCCATGGCACTGGCGCTAGACCTTGATGTATATGGATATATGACCTATATATATGGGATATATTTAGGTCATACTTCCATATATATCAGAATCGATCGAGCGCCTATGCTCCATGATACATGTCCACCATAATAATGATTGATTGGTTGATTGATTGATTGATTCATATTTTATAAAGTAGGGAATTGTCCCTTTTAACAAGATATGTGTATGTATACAAAAGAACCATAAATTATATGCTGTGAATTGCATTGGAGTTTATAGCTTATTAATTAAGTTGTTTTGTGGATTTAAAACTTATTTGCTAAGATATTTGTGTTATGCTATTTGTTAGAGTTTGTAAGAGATTGGTATGTTAATAATATATCTTCTGAAATGTAAGATAAACAAACAGGATAATGTACACACTCATGGCATTGTAAAAGATTGATGATCTGTAAATCATGGTAAGGTATTTTCAGTAACATATACCATCTCAAACAATACCATGCTGTAACATACCATCTCAAACAATACCATGCTGTAACATATACCATCTCAAACAATACCATGCTGTAACATATACCATCTCAAACAATACCATGCTGTAACATATACCATCTCAAACAATACCATGCTGTAACATACCATCTCAAACAATACCATGCTGTAACATACCATCTCAAACAATACCATGCTGATGATGTCACAGTTAAAAGGTCCACTTTAAGTTCTCTCCCCTTAAATTTCATTTTCCCTTAAACAGTTAGTGACTTCTTCTTGACAATATTTTTAGTAATGTTGTGTTAATGTTGTTGCCATTATCATATTAGAGTTAGAGTTGTCACTAATGATCATTTATTGCTTTCCATCTGATTATTGTGCAAATGAAGAAATAAAAAATGAAATACCTAAATGTGAGCAGTATTTGTAACAGACACCTGACATACAGGGCACATATACTTCAGAATGAAAAAAAACAACTTTTGAGACATTTTGCCTAATCTCAGAAGACTATATATAGTTATGACAGTAAATGTCAGTTTGAAAAACTTTTCTTTTATGTTCTTTCAAACCCTCACTTACCTAAACAAAATCCTCTTCCAAGTCTGATTGAACTCTTCATAGTCATTTTTTTATGCTTTATCTGCAGGACTAACAAGCAGTTAGAGTTGTCCCCCTTTACAGTTTGCTCGCAATGATCGTCTGCTCCTTGTGTTAGAAGGCCAAGCAGCTGAGGTGAAACTGTTGAGGTACATGATGTCTTCATATTTACCCTTTTTGTGTGATTTTTACTAGCAACTCATACTACCTGGTGTGGATATGGTGGTCAGGCTCAGTCACTCAGTGACTGCAGATGTGGGTGCTTATGACCTCAATAACTTGATTGTCAGGTACAAGCGTAGTTATTTACATGTTACAACTGGAATACTGCACAGTGTAGCAACAGACAAGCGAAAACAATTTATGCCAGCTTTGAATTACAGAATTTTTGTGTAGAAGTGTAGTCAAGGAAATTAAAACATACAATGTTTACTCACTGCTTTCAGATTTTATCCTTAAGAATGAAGTGTATGAACCCAAAATAAAATCTTGAATTCCTTTAAAATATGTATTTTCAACTTATTCCACTTCAAACACTTATGACTGAGGAAGATTTATATAGTAATAACGTAATATGTAATAGTAATATGTAATCTCTTGATTTACTCAGACAGATTATATTCAGTATTGGGGCCTTGGGCCCATGATACATGCATCCTCATGGAAAAAATACCAAAGTGGAATTATCGGACCTGAGCAGGCACTGAAGTGAAGGTTTATAATACAATATGTAAGCAAAAAATTATTTTAGAATTTATTTTTTTCAAGTGATAGAGCCATTACTGTGTACCAGGGCTAAGAGGGTGGTTGGCTAATAACAAATACATCAGCCTAGTCTGCTCTTAAAAACTGATGTGTGATTTTCCATGAGCGGCCAAAATGAAATCTGAAGAATCCATTGACTTTTGTTGCATAATCCCTCTGTTGGTTGACCATTGTAAAAGTCTCTGAAAATATGCGATATTGTCCCATTTCAGATTCAGCCCAAAATGTTTAAATGTGATGATTATTCTGTTAGAATTACACATAAGAGAGCTTACCCCTCTCCTGGTCATGGGCATACAGACTTGAATATAGTTAACTCTGTTAGAGTTAGTATTAATGACACATTTGCTTTCAGAGTCTGCTCTCTAAAACGTCTGAAATAGATCTACTATCATCAGATTTTAAAGTTGTGTTATGATATGGATCTCGGGTCCAAGTGAGGGTAGTGAGCTCCCTTATCTAACTGGCATGCTGGTTTGCATGGGGGAATTAACTCAGCAAAGAGTCCGAAGTCACAAGAAGCTAATTACAATTTTATTTACAAGAGATGGAGTAACAAGGGTGGCCACAGAGAGTCGGTACAACCCTCTGGGCTGAGGGCTAGATTTGACCTGTGTTGGGAGTCTAAACCCTACTGATGGACAAATGAAGTTGGAGACTATTTAACTACAATTTAAACAATACAAAGGTTCTGATTTGCTGACTGATACAAAAATGGGTGTAACCTACAATAGCCAATGAAATACAGAATAAACAAAATGGTGTGTGTCCTACCATTACAACTTCAGTGACCAGACAGGGGGAGTACTTAATCTTTTAATCCTATTATCTAAGTGACATTAATCTTGTTCAGGCACATTTACTGGTTGCTTGATTGCTACTCTGGGCTGGATCTTTAACGACCCTTAACTGGTGTTTGCATAATGTTATTTTACTGTAGGTGATAGCATGTTTACCTCATCAAAGCAGTTTATTAACCTGTCTAGACATAACCCTTGTCTTAGTGAATGGTTTGTCTTACAGTGGTGTTCTGATTACCTCAGGCTAGGCTTTTAACCATGAAATTGTGTGGTCATAACTTATACCTTTTTCAATAGAATGTCTGTGAGGTAAGCTTTACTACTTTTGAGAGGAGTCTTGTCTAAGCTATTACTGATACATGATGAAACCTCTATTCTATATTCATATTTTCCTAATATTTGAATGCTAATATATTGCTTGTACTGGTTACAATTAATAAAGAATTTTGGTATGAATTATCATTTCATGATAGTTGTCTCTCCATGCATAATCAAGGGCATATGGAGAGTAGCATAGTTAAAAATCTGTACTGACCTTTTCCTTGTAGATTCTGCAAGTTTCTCAAGTTTCACATATGACAACTATCAACAGCCATGAGGATTCCATTATTGTCACCTTTAGTAAAGCAGGTATTGTGACAACATAGAGTAAGAGCACAACTCAAGAACTGATTAAGAGTAAATTTAACAGAAAATTCCGTAACAGTTTACACGTTTTACATGTTCAACTGGTCAAGGGAATGGGAGTATTATTAAAAGATAAAACTGGTACTGTTAACTCATTTCATTCAGAATTTGTGCAGTAGTTTGCATTGTTATGTACTATCATCAGCAAAAGGAAATCTTGAAATTTCATATACTGTAGGTTTTAAAGGCTTTAGCCCATTTCTGGTCAAGGCCACCTGACTAATGATAATAGTTCAAATCTGTGAAAATTAGAACTATTGACTCAGTACATAGAATCTGCTTGTATGTTTGAAGTGCTATTTAGTATCATCAGTCCAAAAGAAATGTTGAAATTATAGAAACTGTAGGTTTTAAAGGCTTTATCCCACTTCTGGTCAAAAGCACATGATTAATTTTAGCAGTTAAAAATCTCTGGAAAATAGAATTATTGACTGAGTATCTCCATAATTTGCTTGGAAGTTTGAAATGCTATTTACTATCATCAGTCTAGAATGCTTCTTCAAATTATATAACCTGTATGTTTTATCCCAATGTATCCCAATATCCGGTCAAGAGAACATGATTAATAATGATAGTTAAAAATATTTGAAAATTAGAGTTATTGACCTAGTATTTACATAATATGCTCACTGCTTTGAAATGCTTTTTACTGTCATCAGCCAACGTCTGTCAAAGTCTTGAAATTCCATAAGCTGTAGGTTTTAAAGGCTTTATCCCACTTCTGGTCAAAGGCGCGTGATTCATATTAATAGTTTAATATCTCTGAAAACTAGAGCTGTAGAACCAATACATTCATAATTTGCTTGGAAGTTTGAAATGCCATTTACTGTAATTAGTAGAAAAGGAAATCTTCAAACTGTAGATTTTAAAGGTATTATCCCATTTCTGATCAAAGGCACCTGCTCAATAATAATAGTTGAAAATCTGTGTAAACTATTGACCCAATACATCCAGAATTTACTTGAAATTTCGAAATGATTTAATATGCTATTGTCAGTCCAAAGGGAATTTTCAAATTTTATTAACTGTAGGTTTGAAAGGCTTTATCCCACTTCTGGTGTAGGCATGTAACAAGTAATAATAGTTTGAAATGTTAATTAGTATTATCAGTCCATAGGAAATCTTGAAATTACAGTAACATTGTCACAAGATATAAAAAACAAACAAAAATAAATTCTGCTCAATGTATGTCCATTTTTCACATGAAATTCTGCACAAATTCTTGTAACTTTGAAACATGATAAAGATATGGCATATTCCTCTCCTCTATCAAAACTCACAAGCACTTGGGGTGGACTCCATGTCTGAACATTCTTTGTTACAATGCTTGTAATTCAGGGTCTTGAATTCTGAATCAGAAAATGGCATGCTTCTTTCACTGCTTTGTACAAAGTGTGGTGTGGTGTGGTGTGGTGTGGTGTGGTGTGGTGTGGTGTGGTGTGGTGTTGCACTGTGAGGAAACAGAAAGATATAATCAGTGTTTGCATTAACTAACTACACCAAAAACATTCACAACAGACTTTAAAAAGTATTTTGAATAAATTGGGATGGCAGTTGCAAAGTGAGCGGATTGAACAGGAGTGGAGTGGAGAGGAGCATGTTGTGTGAGTGAAGTGAGTGGGTGTGCAGGTTTGTTGGGGAATCTGTGAGTGGAACAGAGTTGAGTTCAGCTGAGGAGAGCTGACTGGAGAGCAGCGGAGAAGGTTTTGAGAGAAAGTGGAGAAGACTTGAGAGGAGTTGAGAAGACCTGCGATCAGTGTTGAAAACTTGAGAGGAGTTGAGCTAACTGGCTGGAGTGGAGCTCATTTGACAGGAGAGGAGAAGACTTGAGAGGAATGGGGAAGATTTGAGAGGAGTGGAGCTGACTTGAGAGTAGTGAAGAAGGCTTGAGAGGAGCGGGAAGACTTGAGAGGACTTTGAAAACTTGAGAGGAGTGGTGAAAACTTGAGAGGAGTTCGTGAGATTTCAGAGGAGTGTTGAAAACTTGAGAGGTGTTTGTGAGACTTCAGAGGAGTCAATGTGACTGGAGAGGAGTGGAGATGACTTAGTATGAGTGGAGAAGACTTGACTCTTCTCCACTTGCCCTAAGTCTTCTCTGCTCCTGTCAAGTATTCTCTGCTCCTCTGAAGACAGCTCCACAGCTCTCAAGTCTTCTCCACTCCTCTCGAGCCAGCTCCGCTCCTCTCCAGTGTTCTCCATTCCTCTCAACTATTCTCCACCCCTCTCCAGTCAGCTCCCTTCCTTTCCAGGCACCTCAGCATTGAATTTCTCTGTGCTCCTCCCAAGTCAGCTCTACTCCTCTCAAGTCTTCTCTCAAGTCAATGTCGATCTTCTCCAGTCAGCTGCACCCCTCTCAAGTCAACTCTGTTCCGCTCATGTCTTCTTCAGTCCTCTCGAGTCTTCTCCTCTCCTCTCCAGACTTCTCCACTCCTCTCAAGTCAGCTTCACTCCTCTTCAGTCTTCTACGGTAATTTCCAGTCTTCTCCACTCCTCTCAGGTCTTCTCCACGTCTCACAAATCAGCTCTGCTAGTCTCCAGTCAGCTCAACTCTCAAGTCTTCTGCGCTACTCTCAAGTCTTACCCACTCCTCTCAAGTCCTCTCCATTCCTCTCAAGTCAGCTCCACCCCACTCCACCCCAATCAGTTGCACTCCTCTCAAGTCAGCAGCTGGTTGGAGAGGAGAGGAGTGGAGGTGACTTGAGATATGTGGAAAAGTCTTGAGAGTAGTGGAGAAGACAGAAGTAGCTGTCCTCCACTCACAACACCAACTTCACTCTGCTCTGCTCACAACACACACTTCTTTCGAGTCAGCTCCGCTCCTCTCAAGTCAGCTCCACCCCTCGCAAGTCTTCATCCCTCCTCTCAAGTCAGCTCCGCTCCAATCATGTCTTCATCACTCCTCTCAATTTAGCTCCGCCCCTTTCAACTCCACTCCTCTTAAGTCAGCTCCTCTTCTCTCCAGTCGTCTCCACTGGTCTCAAGACCTCTACACATATCTCCAGACACCGCTCCTCTCAAGTCTTCTGCACTCCTCTCAAGTCAGTTCCACTCCTCTCAAGTCTTCTGCGCTCCAGAACTTCTTCCATGGCAAGCATGCTCACCGGACTTAAAACCAAAAGAGCACTTGTGGGATCACCTGAATCGCCAGGTGAGAAGACGACCATGACCCCCAGCGAACCGACAAGGACTTGCAGATGTTTACAGGAACGAGTGGAATACGATTCCGAATGACGGCATTCGTCGGCTAACGACATCGATGAGACGGCGAGTCTGGGCGTGTATTGATTCTAGGGGTGGTCACATTCGTTAGTAAGGTTGTATATGTGTGTCCAGAGACTTGACATGACTGAGACATTCCATGACTGAGTCTTGTGTCTGTGAACTATGCTATTCCAACCCCTCTGTCCATTATATGACATGTGCGCTTCATCTGTGATGAGTTTCTCATGGACACTGTTGGTGCATTGTCACAAATGCTGGCTTAGTTATATGTGCTATATATGTATAAAATACATTATATGGTTGCTTTGATTTTATCGATCATTAATGGTGTTCACTTTCTTTTGCCCACTAGTTTATTTAGACCAGACTACCAGTTGTCCATTTTCAGGAGGCTACGGTGGCTAAGTGGAGTGAAACTATGGCAGCAATTCGGTGCCTCTCTCTGAAGGTGTAGCAAGACACAACCAAACATATGTACAAGAGGTGTTTATGGAAAATGTAATATAGCAATGTTACATTTTATCATTTGCATAAAGGGACTGTGGGTCACATCTCATCGTGAAATGAGGAAATGACTATCATATCAATTATATAAAACTCACAGGAGTTATGTCCTTTCCATCAAGTTATGGTTTTGGAAGGTTATCTGTTAGCTGGTCATATTTGCAATGTAATATAAATAACGAATTGGTTGCTTTTACATTTGGTGCTGACATTTTCTGGTTTGTAAATAATAATTTGATGAATTTATATGTTTTTAAATATAGTCCCCTTGGACTGAAATGTTCATAAATGCATATTTAATCTCGTTACTGTAGGCTGGAACCATGTTGATGTGACTTAAATCCAAATCAGCTCAACCCCATTGTCATAATTATATATTATCCAGCATCCAGACTGACGGTCCCAGATGTTAAGGCTATTTTTGCCTGGTGGCAACAAATCGCAAGCTGTAATGTATAAACTACATTGCTCAATATGAGTTGCAATGCAGACAAAATTATTGATGACAGCTTCTTTCTCATACAGCTTGGTGATACCTCTTTATCGATCCCGTCTTGCCTGACAGCTGTCTAATGATCTAGACCAATACGTTGTTGTTATAGCATAACCGTGAAGTAGCGTCAATAAATTGTGTCATTTGTCATCCGGTATTAAGAAATACCAATATAAATATCAGTGTGAATGTTTTGGGAAAGACAGCAGTGTACCGTATTTGCTGTTTTGTGCACTCTGACGCTTATTTTGTCATAGGATTTCCAGAACCGGCGCTTATAAGAATCCCAACGTCTACTGTGCTCATTGGGTGTACCGAAATTAATTGTTAGTGAGTGTTACGTCGAGGTTAGGGCCCAGTCCTTAATAAATCTATTTTGGGATCAAGGGAGATACCATTTAGGAAAACCCAACCACACTCTTATTAGAAAACCGGTACTTGTTTCCTTACAACTCGATGCTTTTTAGTGAAAATACTTATGTACATACAAGCAAATCTGTTTAATGACATGTCGTGCTTCATGTGCCTTATTCTTTTAAACCTTGAAAAAACGTATGAATCTTGTGAAATGTACAAAATGAAATAACCTATTTTTCATTTTTTCAGGACATTACTGTAATACACAGGGAAGACATACCGAGTGACATAGAACATAAGTGTGTGCTGATGCATACCTTCAAGAACACCGAGACTGTCATCCATTTTCGAAGAGGTTTGCAAATGTGCTGTATAGTCAACACGACGTACGTATGCTTGACTGTCAAAAATGAACATATCATGTATAATAGACGAAGAGAAAGCATGTCGAGCACTCTTACTGTGTGTTTGGATTTTCTGTCAGACCGAGATGTATACTCTGCTATTTGCAAATACCCTTGTGTGAGTTGCTGCAGTGCTTGGCTGCATCGATTATGCATTGCAGTGTGCACAACAGCAACGGTTAGATAAACAAGAAGACACAATGTAAATGAAGTCTTATCTATCTCTGAGGTGTATCTAGTTAACATTTAAGATCAAAGTGATAGACGTGCGTGAAAACGTTTCAACAACCTTCATGCTTCCTGTTCTGTTTAAGAAAAACACGCGTAAATTAATGTGTCTCGTTGGCTCGAGAAAATGACTGTGCTAATATAAAGTTCAATAAAAAGACATCTATTCTGATTATAAATAATGTGTTTTTGAAAACACACACTCTTCAAAAAAAGAAACTCATATGTGATTTTGAGAATATTGGACTCATGTAAATTCAAAAAAGCAATACAGATTTCTAATTCTTCCAAATCCGTTATCCTTGCGTGATTGTAAACAGTTTCAGCATTCAAACACAACAGATTTTACTTTACCCCTGTTTTAGAACCGTTTGAAGAAATGTTCGCCAAAACGTCATCAAGAAAACATGCAAAGCAAAATGCACGTCCAAAAAAGCGGAAAGGCATGCAGTATCCATAACAATAAAAGGGCAAATGTTGTCTTAAAGTTTGTCATTTTTGCCTGGAAAAGAGGAACTCATCATGTCCTGACTGAGTGTCGCCAATCGAAACATCCCCAGCTTTGCAGTTGCCTGACATTTCAACGCTTGTCAGAGCATCGCCTTTGGAGTCGTTCCTTGAAATCCAATTCCACCCAAGATCGTGGGAATAAACTGTATGTATGAAACGTATAAACGTGTATTCGTCCAGATTACTTGCCCCGCCTGCTTGTCACAAACGCGCTCACTGCGCTGGCTCATCTAAAACTTGTCAAGCAGAACAAGGGCAGTGCATGTCTTGTTTATTTAAAGGGTTGTGGTTGCACGTACGTCATTGTCATTCGTCTTTAGTCTCTTATCAAATCCCTCGACGACAGATTTACTCACCTCTCCCTACACCCTTTACCATGTACACCAGTACAATATCAATATGTCGACACAACCAGGTAAGGTGGAATTGTGAGATTTTAACAGCTGTAACATATGCGCTTTGTTATTACTGTCATGAAGCACAAGGCTATTGGATATCGATGTAAGTGCCTTTTTACACCTTCTAATCCAGTATGTTTGATTTAGCCGGTCCTCGTCGGAGAAGTTCCGTTTCAGATTGCCATTATCTTTGTGAAGAACTTTCAGATGCTTCAAGGTAGTATAGATAAGATAAGTCATGCCTGAAAGTCGACCTTGAAACAGGAAAAATACGCTGTTCCCACACAACCAGATAGGCCAGCCCGTCCCTTGACACTGCGAATCTAGAGATTCGACACACACCAGTTTCGATGTGTACCATGTTTCCATGATTTGGTGATGCAATCGTCTTGTATAGGGTGGAAGGTAGGGTGCAACAAACACGGGACAGACTTTGGCCATGACGGTGATTTAATTTAGTGGCATCGTCTCGAAATGACTTTTGTGTATAATGCATTAATACTGGTTTTACGGAGCTGCAGGATTTTGAAAGGATGCCTTACACTGGACTTCTCAAACTGTCGCATGGACAGTTGTCATTCTCACCTTGCAGACCTTCAGGCATTCTTCTTGTCTAGACATTTCAGACATAGGTGCAAATTGGGGGTTGTAAAGGAAAAGCCTGACACTACGTGGACTCTAGTGACCACGTGTGGTGAGTGTCTAGGCGCGTAGCAAGCCAATTCTTTCTGTAAGCACGATCGGATAGTTTGCAAAGTTACATACTTAGTTAGTACTAAGAGCTTGCCCAACCTTCCTAGCGACAATTATGTGTAAGCCCGGGTTTTTTCCCTTTTCCTTTCTAGGTTTCATGTTTTCTATCCTCTTTTGACAACTGGTCTTGACAATTGTACCTCAACGTAGTATGTGCCATTTTCCTATAATCCATCTAGTTCAGACGGTTCAGACGGTTATTCAGGTTCGGAGATTTCTCTTTGGACACGGTGAAGAACTGCTTGATGATTTTGGAATAGCTAATCTACCACCCACATGGCTGTCTATGGATTCATATTATGTAGCCTTCGATGTGTACGAAAGCTATATCTACCTGAAAGAATAACAACAAACAGTGTTGATATTTTACACAGACAGACAGACAGACAGACAGACATGCAGACATTTATTCATTCAGTTTTTAACTGCTACAGATTATTCTTACCTGAGATTTCAGGTATTTCGGAGCCTTTCATGTACAGCATGTTTGTATGATACGGCCCATGAGACCGTTCGTATCCCCAATATATATTTTGCCAATTATTATGAACAAATAGGAATAATTTCATGGTTATCGTCGTGCCAATTAGGAAACTAATACAGATCGTATATTCGACATACGCCTTCTCATTTTGCATTATCGCCACCATAATAATAGCACATACTTCGCGACAAGGAGAAAAGGACAGTAATGAGGATGTTGATTTCGTTTATTCATGAAACAGTCAATATTTTTTATTGAACGATGCAAGTCAAACGATGGTTAGCCACTACATAACATCCGGGTCTTGTTTTACGTCACTGATATGCGACTGTGACCAAAGCTGCAGGCCATGTTCCTGCTTTGATGAGGGTATCGGACTAAATGGTATGGAAAATTCTGCGAGTTAATGAGAGCCAGAAGATCTACACTTGTCTTTGTTTGCATCGATAGTAACGTACACGTGACAACCCAACTATTAAATCGCGAGTTCAGGGAATTGGCTCGCTTGGCAAGAGGTGGCGATACCAACCCACACACGGTCACAACACCTGAGTAAAACAAACGAGGAGTTTAATGCACTGCAGCCACGGGATCTTTTCATATGATAATTCAATAGTAATATGTTACGATTTAAGTTATCAATCACCTTTCAAAGAATATAAAGATAATACACAGATTCATTTTACACACTGTATTAATCACGACACACATCCAAACGTATACAACATATTGTCATTGTTAAATACTCTACACATCAAGCCAGAGGGCATTTATACAATCTACATAGTACGCAGTTACAAAAAGCATAGTATTCACAACGTAATACAATAGACAAAATATGTCTTATAGAACATAATAGGCGTTCATGAAGCACAGACAGTAAAGGGCTGATAACGCAATGTACGACACACTTAATACAATCTGCAATAGCTACGAAACAATGTAAAGCTACATACACATTATCAAATAAACAATTCTGAACCGCAATGCAGGGTAATTAAAAATACATTTAACGACGCCACGTTTCACATAAATCTGACGGTTGTGGCAAGGGTCGGAACATAGAGGTAAACTACCAACAGTAGATTACTTAATACATAATAGCAATGGTATCGATTTGTCAAAGTAGAAGACGGTAAAGTTTCTTATCTGAGTAAAACAAACGAGGAGTTTAATGCACTGCAGTCATAGGATGATTTGTGACTGTGTGGCATCCCTGTCTTATACCTATTCCAGTTATCACTGCTAATCCTATTTACTGATAAAACTGACGATGAAGTTGTTATATCTTAATCCTATTGCCTAATTCGACTGGCGATGAGTGCCTACTGCGCAGTTAAGTTACTCTATCTTGACAAGATTATATAAAGATTTTGATAAACGTCAGTGTTGATGAGTGAAGTTCACACTAAATTCTATTAGCTTATCTCTATCTGCTGACCATACAAAATACTGTTCTCGGACGTTCGTTATCAGTGTGACCCATGGCGAAACTGAAGATTGCGGAACGTGGTCAGTTAGTCTGTAATATTTCCATATTTCATTAACACATACTGTCACAAAATATTCAGAAACACTGTGCGTTTTCCCCATGTTAATATAACCATGGACTTCCAACGCCGGGATGGACGACCGACGCCACAATGGAAGTTTCGCGTCGAACGACGTTTTCACACCTTTAATATGCCTTAAATATTCGCATAGTGATGTTGGAGTATATGACAGAGGTGGGGCTGGTAAGTGAGTCTGTAGTTGTAGTGAATGTGGTGGTGTTGGGAGATTGTATTAGATGGGGGTGGGGCTGGCATGGGTGTCTGTAGTTGTAGTGAATGCAGAGGGGATTGTTATTGGATAGGGTTGCCGCTGGCATGGGTGTCTATGGCAGTGGTGAGCGTAATGCGTTTCGTCGCCTGAAGATATTGCGTGTCATTCATTTATGGAATGCAACTTATTAATTGTTAAGACTGCATTAGCTCTTACAGTTGATCACAGGGAGGGGGTGGGGGTGTGGGTGTGTGTGTGTGCTGCGTCTACAGACGCTCATCTGGCACCATGTTTAGAAAGTAAGTTCTTAACACTTTGATAAGGGTGGCAACGCCTCCGGTACACCGTTCTATTTCCCTTTCATGTCAGAGCAAACAGCTGATACAGTTGGATTTCATACAGAACGCGCGGAAATACACGCTAATTAAGGAAGAATTGCTTACATAACTACAAGAGGAAAAGACGAAAATCTGTTTTTCGACATCGAACTTTTGTCTTCTTCGTTCCAAACAAACACTCCTACAAATTACGCCAAACAAATGGAGTGTGTCTGCATGGCGTTGTTATATTGCGTCTGAACCGTGATTCCCATTGCCACAGTCTCCTACCGTCGCCATTGTTCATAAACCAACGTGACCATAATACCATTTCTTTATAGTACCCTCTCTAGCCTGTCGGAGAGTTCCTGAACCACATTATTTTGCCTTCTGCCAAAATTAAGCCTTCTCCCCAATGTTGAAGCCCTAAATGAAGCAAGTCTAGATTTATTCATGTTCCTCTGAATCTCTGTTCTCCCTGGGGCTCCTTTTTAATTAAACTGTGTTTGTCCGTTACTATAGAAACTTTATATATTCAGAGAATAAGCATTAGTCCATATTTGTTCATTCAAAGCCGCCAAAACAGTGCCACTTTTGCCGTGACAACCAGATTCCACGTTATACTGGTCGTAATAGAGATTTCTTGCTCTGCCCAACGTCAGAACTCATCCCTTACCGTCTCCTATAAGTACATTTGGTTTATCTCGGATTGTGACGTATCGGAGGTATAACTGAAGGTCTACGCTTTCGTCACAACTCGCCCCTTTCCGTCACCGATATTGTACAGGATTGTGACGGCATAGCGTTACACCCAAAGGTTCACGCTTTATGGATGTGCACATTCGTCACAACTCGCCCTCTTCCGTTACCGATAAAATTAATACAATCGTCTGTTTTTCGGATTGTGGCGGCACAGGGGCTACAACCGAAGGTCTTCGCCACACAGATGTGTGCACTCCTCACAATCCGACCCTTTCCGTCATATATAAATACAATCGGCTTTTTTCGGATTGTGGGGGCACAGGGGTTACTAACGAAGGTCTACATTAATGTGTGCACTAGTCACAACTCGCCCCTTTTCGTACACCGGGTTGATCCGAGGTGGTTTCGAATGTAGTCGGGACATTCCCACTGGTATAATACAAAGACTCAATGTCACTCTTGACATTTCTGTTGTGGGAAGATGTGATGTTTTATCTTCCTTACAAACTGATTTACCCCTAATGCTCCTACAATAATTATTCAAGTAATCTTGTCGTCACGTGTTTGACTTTCACACCTATCATGCTCGGCTGTGTTGTTTTCATGCATCTACACTTGGTTGCATACGACCGTTAGTTTAGACCAATTTCATATAGTGAAGGACCTTATGCACTTCAGTATCTTTCATATCGATTTTATTCACTGGCTGGCAAACATGCGACACCTTAATATAACCCACATATTCTAATGACAGGTATAGGTCAGTGACCATTTTACTCCACCATTGAATCTCCTTATAATGATTATACCTTACCAGCTTGATGTAACTAATTCATGTGGTATTCTGGTCACGTCGATGAAAGTGGGTCCGTCTTCAGATGGAGATAAGCCCCTAGCCGCCTCCCCATCTCCCTCTGTAACTAATGTAATGTAACGTGCGCCTTGTGGTCAACCTGTTTGTTCGTCTCGATAAAGACCTATGTTTTATCCCCCTCATTACTTTCTCTGGTAACATTCGTGAACGCGAGCTAATATTCTGGCCCCAAAAGAAACGGATAACCAAAATATCAGGTTTCCCTGACATGTTTTATAAAATAGAATTACACAAGAAGTAATGAATGTACAACAACCGACTTTTACACAGAGGTAGGCACATGCTTCATCTACATATAGCCATTCAATGGTCTAAAGGACAACTGTGTCCGTGACGGCAGTCGTCGAACCTGGCGTTGAGGAACCCTTCTCCGCGTTTTTGAAACGTGTGTGGCAGTCGTCGTCGTACAAGTCGTCTAGCAGATCCTACAGATGTTCCGTGGGGTTGAGATGCGTCCATTTGGATGGCCAGAGCCGCACATTAACATTGCTGTTTGCAACATATTCCATGGTAACACGTGCAGTATGCTCTCTGGAAATGTCATGCTGGAAAATCTTCCTTCTGACGTCAATGGCGGGAATAAGGTGACGTGGTAGTTCACAGCAGTTAATATTTCCTGCACGTGCACCAAATCTGTCCTAAGGTTCGAGGATATTTCCCTCCACATCATGACGCTTCAACCGCCGTGTCTATCGACTTCACGAATACAGTGTCGAGTGTAGCGTTAAGTTCTACGTCTCTAGACAGACGCATGCTACCATCAGGGCGATACAGCAAGAATATCGACTCATCTCCAAACCAGATCCCCCTCCAGTGCACTAGAGTCCATAGTAGAATGTTTCCGCTTCATTGTCATCACGACGATCATGATGCCGCAGAACAGGCGGTGTGTATGGTGGCATTGGTCGTATCCCATGCTGTTGAAGGTCATTGTTTGCGCTGATACTCTACCAGGAACATTGTTGGCTGTGTATGCTGCACTGACTAGTATTAATAGTACTGTCCGGCTGCGGAGATGCAACACCCGACTGAAGCGCCCGGCGTAGGAATTGTGACCCTTGGTCAACCAGTTCTCGGTGGATCTCTTGTAGAGTTGTGGAGTCTGTAACGCTGCCACAGGCGGGAGATGGTTCTCTGCCTCATGTTGAAGTGTCTGGCTACTACTGACTGACTTTCTCTAGCTTCCAGACGTCCAATGGTTTTGTTTCTACAATCTTCATTCAGTCTGGAAGGTCGTTTATACGAAACACATCCTATTTTTTCACGTTTATCTCTACAATTCATGTAGTTGATATGAGAACGTGTGAAATATCTGTTAAAATAAGTTCGGCCTGACTATAGGTCCAGTGGTAGGGAGGTTGGAAAGGTAGAAAAAGGTCTTTACTGAAGAGGGATTAGTTCAGAAGTGAGCAATGAGGATTACTTCAAAGTAAGTTATTTGGAACAGACTATGGCTTTATGCAAATTAGTGTGAGAGGATATTTTATTATAAAGGGCACTTTCTAAATGCCCATTTTTAAATTAGACTTAGCTTCATTATAAACGATTGCTTTTATGCATAAACTACTAAGGATGTAGGTACAATGGAATCTCACCACCACTATGAAAAGAAACAGGTAGGAGGGGTCGTCTCAGAAGCAAAACCAGGACTGGTGACGATGGTTGGGGTCAGGCTAGGGGGTAGAGATATCAGCTATGATGTGGTAATCCTGTTGGGTAATTAAACTGGGGAAATACACGTAGTGTGACAACAACTTGCAAATAATACCCAGTTATGTCGATCTCCGAGTGATTATGCTACTTGTATATTATTAGACATTTAATGAGGTGCACTTTATGGGCATCAGGTATCATGTTCTTTTACACATCTTAACATAAACGTCTTGGAGAAAGACACGTAAGATGTTAATCAACAGATGAGATATATTCAAGACACATGACAAAGCATAAAATATCTTTGAGATGACCCCTCGCAGCAGTCGGCTGAACATGCATTTCGTGCCAGGTGAGTCGACTTTCTGTTGACATACCTGTCTGAGCGACCTAATTGCCATCTATAGTCTGATCACTTGTTTTCAGCAGCTAGTCATAGTTTTTCTAAGTTTTGCCCGATTTTACGAGTGAACATGCTTTTCTGGAAATCCTCGTATGCATCCCACGGAATGCCCAGTTATGTCGAAGTGGGTTATTTCGACATTCCTATCTGCAGTTGTGTAAATTTGAGGGATACAGAGTAATAGTCGAAAAACATTTTGTTCATGTTTCCGACACTATGAACGTTTTTTTTTTCAGTAAAATATGTTCATTTCAGAGACTAGTTGTTAGTCTACCTTTTTCTCCACGCGATGCAGTTGTAAGTGAAGGTATTGTATTTTGGCGACAGTTCATCAACTGTTGTGTTTGTGTGCAATAAAGTATTCTAAGGGCAACATTCGCAGTTAGCAGTGGCATGAATATTGATTTCAAGGCTTCATCTTAAAATATTCCGCTTTGAATTACAGATATTTGTTTGCCCAGTATATTAATGCTGCAAGCTGCCAGTAGTATGAAGCGGATTTCCATGCAGTATCATTCCATGACATCATTAATTCACACTAACGGTAATTTGTAATTTGCCAGAATTAAGCCATAACACACCTTGCCTCATAATGTTCGTATGCCGTTAAATACAATGCAAGTGAGGATTTTTTTATATTGAAACACACAAAACACGTAATATTCACCACAAAATAAACTTCAGAATGCACGCATTCGGGACTTTACTTGCGGAACATTTTTGGGTGAACGGCTTCATCTCAGTTTCCTTGGCAGATGACTGTTTTGGGTATTTACTTCTTGTTCACACTAGAAACATGTCGCCTGATGATAAAAAATCCTTTGCATATCTGCAGTAAATTTTAAAATAGTTGCAATATTTGTACCACATTCAATCTGTACCTAACGTGTACTTGCCATTCTTTAATACTGTCTGCTTTGTTCTCTTTCTTGACATTTCAATGCTTTACCAGTTACCAGATGACGTCGCTAATATTTGAACAGTTGGGTGACTGTTTGGACATGATTGTCTGATACCCTGCTTTTCATTAAACCACACTGATTAAACAGAGCTATACGCCCATCCATCAAGGCCATTTTCCGTTTGTTTACCATTACAGTCCGTTTGTCTTCAACTGATAATTGGAAAAAGTTGTTTAAGAAATGTCAGATTGTTATGTGTACAAGACATATTTGATGGAGGGAGACAGTAGAAGGATGAACACAGTGTACGTTCGTGTTGACGGACAGAGTGCGATACTAAATAATGATAATATTTGATTTAAAAAGCGCCTGTTCCCAAAAGATATTGCTCAATGACGCTATACAGGGAATTGATGATTTCTTATGATTTCTTTATGATTTCTTTATGATTTCTTTCAGCGTGAAGTAGACAAAGGAAAATCACTTATGATCTGGGGTAGACCAGTAGTTAAAACTCTCGTCACTCGATTCCTTCATGAGTACAATATTTGCCCTTGGCTTGTCTCCTTACAAGCTCAAATTTGATTTCCCTTTACGTGTCTCAAGCAAGGAAATCAAATGGTTGGGAACATAGCATAGCCATGTTGGGCTGATAAACTAGACACTGAAGTCATACGAGCAATTGTTAAACTGAATTCAGAAATTAAGTACATGACTCTAAGACATGTAAAGCGCTATGCTGGTTGTATTGGTCAGGGTCGTCTCTCAGGATGTGACCTCGTTTCGTGCTAATGTCAAGGACAACGGGGTCAGTCACACTGAAATGAGTGGAGTTCCTGGAAAATAAACCGGCCCCTCAATGCTCCTGCCAAGTCATCATTACCATCCACAATGCACCAGATCGAAGTGTGCAAGACATCAAAGCTCCAACGTCTAATAGCCTTTGATGATACATCTTGCCCATGAAGGACAATATAACCCCTAGCGACACATCCCAGTCAGTTTTAAAACATCAGACGAGCCTCACATATTATATTGAGACTAACACTGATGCCCTTAGTGTTTAAATATATGAGATTCGGCACATCTATGAGCTTGACCACCCCGATCCCGTTCGTCGCCATAGACGGTATTCATATGGTCGCTTCAAGCAGGACATGTCAAGTCTCGATTTCTTCCAGTGGATGTAATGTAATCAATAACATCACACAGCATCAGCCGACAGACCGACAGGGGGGTAACTGAACGTCTTGAGTCGAACCGTTCCAAAAGAGGCAGTGACAAAGATCTCATTTTAACCCTTCATCAAACATTACGTCCTTGTCACTAAACATTCAGCCCATCTGTTTTGCAAACATAAATGAAAGAGTGCGTATGTTTTCAGCTGTTCCTGAAATATCAAGGCGGGGCAACTGAAAAAGGATTCAATACACTATAACGATGTAATCGAACCGGGGAAACGCTGTAACCATTGGGCCACCCTACTGTCCCTAAAGAGCAAATGACAGATGACCATAGTCGATGAGTGTATCCTTCACAATCGAAAAAAAGAAATCCTCGATTTACGAGGGGTATTCACTGAAGATTTTCCCTGAGTGTATCCTTCACAATCGAAAAAAAAGAAATCCTCGCGTTCGAGGGGCGTTCATTGAAGATTTTCCCTGACCGAATGCAGTGGACTTACTGGAACAAAGGTCTCCTTGTTCTTGATCACTGCTCGGTACTCAACTGACTCCACTGTAACACCTTACCTCAATATAACGCTTGTCAAAGCAATAGCTTCAATAGCTCAAAGCTTAAAATTACCACATGACCCACATGACATATGTGTCATTACTCACATGAAGTTTCAGCACTTGTGAAAACAAGAAGTGGGTCAAGGGAAATCTTTAATGGAGGCTCCTCGTATGTTAAACTGTTACAGTTATCGTACAACTAAGCTGAAGAATAAGACTTAATGGCCTTACCTGAGGTCTTGTGCAAGTCTGTCCAGGTCTTGTTTTACTGACGAAGTATTGATTCTAATCGTGAATTTCCATGACACCAATCACCCATAATAAACATTACAGCATGGATGCGCTTCTGACCCCCTCACAAAATGAACTTGCCCAGTTATGGCACGTACCCCGTCAGCTGAAGAACCCTTATCAGTGTTTGAATATTTCCCCCTATTGCTGTAAAGCCTGTCTCCGCTGTATTCCCACTCGCTCCTGATTCATTCTAGCAACCATAAATCATTAATAAATATTAATAAAGTAATCCAATGCAGACCTCTAGTTTTACGATATCTGAGATAGTGATTAGGCAATGCGATATTCCCCCATGGAGACAAGTGATATTCTGTATACTTGCACATTCATCATTCTTACTGGCATAACAATGCAAAATGATCATTGTCCAATACAGGTACAACAATGGCCAAGTTTAAGTGCAACTATAATCATGCGTGTATATCTCCCCTTACAAGCTAAAACGCGGGGGCGGCGTAAAACTACTCTCACGCATTCACTCACTGTAAGCGAAAACAGTTTCAACGTCTATACACAATAGATACTTTCGATGGGCTATTTTTTACCGTTTTTCAGTACTGATTACCTCAGCGCAAGTCAGCGCTGGTGTGCCTATCCCTCACACACTATGTTACCTCGTATGAACTATAGAAGTCATAACTTAAAAATTATAATTAAAGCTAAATCCCAGCACCTATGTTTAGACACGTATTTCTGAGTAGAAATTCAACAGACAACCTATGGTACAGAATACGTTTATTAGTAATGAACTGGCCATACGTAAATAGAAAATCTTCAAAATCTCTTCGGGCAATGAGAAATAACTTAAATGTTTAACAAGCAGACACGGAAACCATTACAGTCTGGAACCTGGTGCTTAAATCTAATAATAACACAAAGAACAATTACCACTGTTGGCTTTTTGAAGTGATGAATACACGCAGTTCCTTTAATGCCACCGTGTAGTACTTTGTACAAAGCTGCTTCAACCGTTAAGGTTCTTCAGTTACTAATGCACGCCCACAGAGCTATCATATGTTTTCGTTGTTGAACGTTTTGTAAAATACTGTTCAATACTCCACGCACCTGAGTTGCTCTACTTGGCTTTCTTCTGGCTAAAACTATTGTATATTAATGTTTCTTTAATGACGCCCGCCCATCAACCATGCCTGAACCAGGTGATCCATCTTCAAATAGCGTCTTCTTAGAGTGTACATATCCCGCGGGGATGGAGTTTGTGAAGCATCGATATTTTCAGGAATATGGAATCTATTGAAAAATGACAAAATACCTTTTTCAAAAGTGTTTTGAAGAATCTCTATCAAACCCATTTACTCATGAAATATACAGATATATGTCACGCTCAAACACATTTGTAACCATTAGTAGGCGAACACGCGAGTTTGATTGGCATTGATTGAGTGTTGAGATAGACGTTTCCTGTATGTAAATTCAGACCTAGTTTTTAATATGTAATGCATGTTCTGAAAGGATCCAGAATACGTTTGGGAGAACAAACACTGTACTCATCAGCGCGATGTAACGAGCAGATTCATCAAGAGCCATTAGTGGAAAAATGTCGATGACGTGAACTGGAATTAATCACAAAACGGGAATTGATGTTCAAAGTTTCCATTGTAAACAATACTGCAGTTTCTCAGATGTTCTGCCAGGGTGTGCAGTTGTAATGAATATGTGATTATCTAATAAAGCTATTTAGTGAAAATAAATGTAATTAACTTCTAAAAGTACTCGGTTTGATAATGTAAGAGGTGTGGTATTTGGGGGCAGGGGGGAGGAGGGGGCGGGGGGTTACCCCAGTGGTTAAAGCCTTCGCTCGATAATCGAAGACTCATTAGCATGAGACACATGTTCGTGGAATATTGCTAAATGCGACTTGAAACCATACTAGCTCACTAATTAAAAACAATATATAGTAAGAGCGCATTAATAGAATAAACTGAAATATTTAAATATGTTACATATGATCATGCAAAGTTATTTTGTTTTTCTAAAACTCGGACTTGAGACGATGAAGTTGATTAAGATTGCTCCGTCTGTTTACCTGCTAAGGAAATCAGCATGTGTCAAATAGTTCAATAATGGATATTCAAATATAAATTTAAGAGGCCAGCTCCTCAGAATAACCGGTCCCGATTATCCGATGAAAGATATTGCATTGGGTGTAATTTAAGAATAGCTTAAGAATACACAAATAGATCACTGAAACTTGATGATGAGACCAGTTGTTCATAAAAAGAGTAGGTTTGTTAGAACGCGGTACTCACGATAAAAAAAGAAACATATGGTTATTGCCTGACACACCACAGCAGATTTCCATCGTCACTATTCTGATACATAGATATACCAGATTGTCGAGTGAACACACTGGACTCTTCCACTACACAGTGACTTGTATCTCCCGACCCTATATCTGACAAACCTGTAGCAGAGGACAACAGCAAGTGGTATCTCCCGACTGTATACCCGACACACCTGTAATACAATAGACTCTTCCACAACGCAGCAAGTGGTATCTCCCGACTGGAAACCTGACACACCTGTAACTCATTGGACTCTTACCACTACGCAACGGCTGTTATCTCCCGACTCTAAACCTGACACACCTGTAACACATTGGACTCTCCAACTACACTGCGACTATTATCTCCCGATCTTATGGCTGACATACCTGTAACAAAATAGACTCTTTCACTACACAGCGACTGCTAACTCGTGACTGTATACCTGGCACACCTGTAACACATTGGACTCTTCCACTACACAACGGCTGTTATCTCCCGGCTGTAAACCTGACACACCTGTAACATATTGGACACTTCCGCTACACAACGACTGTTATCTCACTTCTGTAAACCCGACACACCTGTAATACATTGAATACTTCCACTACACAGCACCTGCCATCTCCCGACTGGAAACCTGACACACCTGTAATACATTGGATACTTCCACTACACAGCCCGTCATCTCTTGACTCCAAACCTGACACACCTGTAACACATTGGACACTTCCACTACACAGCGACTATTATCTCCCGATCTTATGATTGACATACCTGTAACAGAATAGACTCTTCCACTACACAGCGACTACTATCCACATACAGTATGGATTTCATCAATAGTCGTTCATTTAAGGTGTTACGCGTGTCAGCATTACAAGGCATCATCATATGCATGGCTATCATCTTTTAATGGCAGCTCGGTTTATACAGATTTGAAACATGATCCTTCTGTCCTTAGTGTCTGTGATGGTCACGATACTGCCATGTTCACCAACAATAGACCTACACGTGCTGGGATTGTTCCCCATTACGGGGGAATGGGATGGGGGTCAGAGCCTGCTGACCGCTGTCCAGATGGCCATTGAGGACATCAACAGCAGGGACGACATTCTCCCTGGATACAACCTCAACCTGACATGGAGCAACTCAAACGTATGTACCATCTTTCCGATCTGTTTCAGTTTAATTTGATTCAAATACCTAAAGGGGAAATATTAGAAGTGGTGTCTAAAAATGTAAATAGTCATTTTCCCGTTGATATGATATAAGTGCATACATGTCTATGTATCTTTCCTTTCAGTAATTGACTATTTAGTTTGTACTTTTATTCTATACCTTTTTGGTTTTCAAAGTACGTATCTTTTGTATAACCATGTACTCTGTTTTTGATAACTGGGGCTGTTTTTGCTTGATTAAAAATCGCGTAATCTTTGTTATATTACTTTATGTTTTTAAACCATTTTAACAGTTGCACATAGGCATAAAAAATCTATGCAACTGTTTTCCATCCGTGTCGATATAGTCATTTTTTATGCTTATGCGATCAATATACACTTGTGGTTCACATAACCGTTCCTAATCGATGTCGATTTTCTGTAGTTACGTGTTTATTTAATAAAACCGTTTCCTGTTTATTTCTAGTATTTTTCTTTTGTGGTTAAATCTTAATTACGATGCGTTACCCTTTGTTATCCATGTCATTTTCAATACGTAATTTATCACAAGAATTGTTTCCATGTCGTTTCTGCTTGATGTTACAGTGTCAACATATGATTACCGGCCCGCAGCCTATTCGATTTGCTTTGTGCGCATCCTTTATTTATATAATTGATATACATGTTTTGCAGATTTTCTTGCTATGTGGACCTTCTGAATTTTTGTAGTTGGTAGGTTTGTTTGTTGTTTATCGCCTCACTCAGCAATACTCCAGCTATATGGCGGCGGTCAGTAGATTATCGAGTCTGGACCAGACATCCAGCGATCAACAGGGTGAGAAATGATGTGCACCGTTGGGAACTGTGTCTGTGTCAGCCAGCCTTGTCCACCCGATCCCCGAACGGCCCAGAAATAAACTGACGGGCAAAAGAAAATATACAAGATTGTCAATAGGTCATTCACATTAGTCCACAGTACCTAGACAAACAAACATAATATATACTGGTATTAACAACATCAGTACTCAGCCTGAGCTAAATATCACACACATACTAGAGAAACACACGGCGTGAGACATGCTCAAGTTTACTGGGGGTCCTGAATAAAACAATTTTCACATAGAGGATAAGCAGGTGCTGGGTTATGGAAGTTGTTGTCTATTCTGGGCGTTAGGGCGTTTCCGCACCCGTTTGTCTAATGCATCCCACATGTGCTTGATCGAGGACATGTCTGGAGAACCTTCTGGTCACTACAGAAAGTCCACGTTCCTCTCGTCACTGTCAACGACGTTATATCTGAGGGATCAACACCTGTCCTTTGAATGGTCTGATACATGCTGCCCAGAGACATCTATCTATTGGAT
Organism: Haliotis asinina; assembly: GCF_037392515.1. NCBI lineage: Eukaryota > Metazoa > Mollusca > Gastropoda > Lepetellida > Haliotidae > Haliotis > Haliotis asinina. The sequence continues at coordinate 33,930,585 of NC_090285.1, forward strand.
ATCTACTGACACGGTGATCAAGTTAATTCCCTGTTGCTGATTAGATGTACCGTCCTGAAATGCCGGTCTTCAACTGGTATTGTTGCCCGCTCTCCCACTTCTTGGTCTGTGTTGTGTCTGGCTCGTCTGCCTGTAACGTTGCAGCAATCTAGACGGCTACACACGTATAACGCTGGAGCGTGCCGCCTGACTCGTCTGCCTGTAACGTTGCAGCAATCTAGACGGCTACACACGTATAACGCTGGAGCGTGCCGCCTGACTCGTCTGCCTGTAACGTTGCAGCAATCTAGACGGCTACACACGTATAACGCTGGAGCGTGCCGCCTGACTCGTCTGCCTGTAACGTTGCAGCAATCTAGACGGCTACACACGTATAACGCTGGAGCGTGCCGCCTGACTCGTCTGCCTGTAACGTTGCAGCAATCTAGACGGCTACACACGTATAACGCTGGAGCGTGCCGCCTGACTCGTCTGCCTGTAACGTTGCAGCAATCTAGACGGCTACACACGTATAACGCTGGAGCGTGCCGTCTGGCTCGTCTGCCTGTAACGTTGCAGCAATCTAGACGGCTACACACGTATAACGCTGGAGCGTGCCGCCTGGCTCGCCTGCCTGTAACGTTGCAGCAATCTAGACGGCTACACACGTATAACGCTGGAGCGTGCCGCCTGACTCGTCTGCCTGTAACGTTGCAGCAATCTAGACGGCTACACACGTATAACGCTGGAGCGTGCCGTCTGGCTCGTCTGCCTGTAACGTTGCAGCAATCTAGACGGTTACACACGTATAACGCTGGAGCGTGCCGCCTGACTCGTCTGCCTGTAACGTTGCAGCAATCTAGACGGCTACACACGTATAACGCTGGAGCGTGCCGCCTGACTCGTCTGCCTGTAACGTTGCAGCAATCTAGACGGCTACACACGTATAACGCTGGAGCGTGCCGCCTGACTCGTCTGCCTGTAACGTTGCAGCAATCTAGACGGCTACACACGTATAACGCTGGAGCGTGCCGCCTGACTCGTCTGCCTGTAACGTTGCAGCAATCTAGACGGCTACACACGTATAACGCTGGAGCGTGCCGTCTGACTCGTCTGCCTGTAACGTTGCAGCAATCTAGACGGCTACACACGTATAACGCTGGAGCGTGCCGCCTGACTCGTCTGCCTGTAACGTTGCAGCAATCTAGACGCCTACACACGTATAACGCTGGAGCGTGCCGCCTGACTCGTCTGCCTGTAACGTTGCAGCAATCTAGACGGCTACACACGTATAACGCTGGAGCGTGCCGCCTGCCTCGTCTGCCTGTAACGTTGCAGCAATCTAGACGGCTACACACGTATAACGCTGGAGCGTGCCGCCTGGCTCGTCTGCCTGTAACGTTGCAGCAATCTAGACGGCTACACACGTATAACGCTGGAGCGTGCCGCCTGGCTCGCCTGCCTGTAACGTTGCAGCAATCTAGACGGCTACACACGTATAACGCTGGAGCGTGCCGTCTGGCTCGCCTGCCTGTAACGTTGCAGCAATCTAGACGGCTACACACGTATAACGCTGGAGCGTGCCGTCTGGCTCGTCTGCCTGTAACGTTGCAGCAATCTAGACGGCTACACACGTATAACGCTGGAGCGTGCCGTCTGACTCGTCTGCCTGTAACGTTGCAGCAATCTAGACGGCTACACACGTATAACGCTGGAGCGTGCCGTCTGGCTCGTCTGCCTGTAACGTTGCAGCAATCTAGACGGCTACACACGTATAACGCTGGAGCGTGCCGCCTGACTCGTCTGCCTGTAACGTTGCAGCAATCTAGACGGCTACACACGTATAACGCTGGAGCGTGCCGTCTGACTCGTTTGCCTGTAACGTTGCAGCAATCTAGACGGCTACACACGTATAACGCTGGAGCGTGCCGTCTGACTCGTCTGCCTGTAACGTTGCAGCAATCTAGACGGCTACACACGTATAACGCTGGAGCGTGCCGCCTGACTCGTCTGCCTGTAACGTTGCAGCAATCTAGACGGCTACACACGTATAACGCTGGAGCGTGCCGCCTGACTCGTCTGCCTGTAACGTTGCAGCAATCTAGACGGCTACACACGTATAACGCTGGAGCGTGCCGCCTGACTCGTCTGCCTGTAACGTTGCAGCAATCTAGACGGCTACACACGTATAACGCTGGAGCGTGCCGTCTGGCTCGTCTGCCTGTAACGTTGCAGCAATCTAGACGGTTACACACGTATAACGCTGGAGCGTGCCGCCTGACTCGTCTGCCTGTAACGTTGCAGCAATCTAGACGGCTACACACGTATAACGCTGGAGCGTGCCGTCTGGCTCGTCTGCCTGTAACGTTGCAGCAATCTAGACGGTTACACACGTATAACGCTGGAGCGTGCCGCCTGACTCGTCTGCCTGTAACGTTGCAGCAATCTAGACGGCTACACACGTATAACGCTGGAGCGTGCCGCCTGACTCGTCTGCCTGTAACGTTGCAGCAATCTAGACGGCTACACACGTATAACGCTGGAGCGTGCCGCCTGACTCGTCTGCCTGTAACGTTGCAGCAATCTAGACGGCTACACACGTATAACGCTGGAGCGTGCCGCCTGACTCGTCTGCCTGTAACGTTGCAGCAATCTAGACGCCTACACACGTATAACGCTGGAGCGTGCCGCCTGACTCGTCTGCCTGTAACGTTGCAGCAATCTAGACGGCTACACACGTATAACGCTGGAGCGTGCCGTCTGGCTCGTCTGCCTGTAACGTTGCAGCAATCTAGACGGTTACACACGTATAACGCTGGAGCGTGCCGCCTGACTCGTCTGCCTGTAACGTTGCAGCAATCTAGACGGCTACACACGTATAACGCTGGAGCGTGCCGTCTGGCTCGTCTGCCTGTAACGTTGCAGCAATCTAGACGGTTACACACGTATAACGCTGGAGCGTGCCGCCTGACTCGTCTGCCTGTAACGTTGCAGCAATCTAGACGGCTACACACGTATAACGCTGGAGCGTGCCGCCTGACTCGTCTGCCTGTAACGTTGCAGCAATCTAGACGGCTACACACGTATAACGCTGGAGCGTGCCGCCTGACTCGTCTGCCTGTAACGTTGCAGCAATCTAGACGGCTACACACGTATAACGCTGGAGCGTGCCGCCTGACTCGTCTGCCTGTAACGTTGCAGCAATCTAGACGGCTACACACGTATAACGCTGGAGCGTGCCGTCTGACTCGTCTGCCTGTAACGTTGCAGCAATCTAGACGGCTACACACGTATAACGCTGGAGCGTGCCGCCTGACTCGTCTGCCTGTAACGTTGCAGCAATCTAGACGCCTACACACGTATAACGCTGGAGCGTGCCGCCTGACTCGTCTGCCTGTAACGTTGCAGCAATCTAGACGGCTACACACGTATAACGCTGGAGCGTGCCGCCTGCCTCGTCTGCCTGTAACGTTGCAGCAATCTAGACGGCTACACACGTATAACGCTGGAGCGTGCCGCCTGGCTCGTCTGCCTGTAACGTTGCAGCAATCTAGACGGCTACACACGTATAACGCTGGAGCGTGCCGCCTGGCTCGCCTGCCTGTAACGTTGCAGCAATCTAGACGGCTACACACGTATAACGCTGGAGCGTGCCGTCTGGCTCGCCTGCCTGTAACGTTGCAGCAATCTAGACGGCTACACACGTATAACGCTGGAGCGTGCCGTCTGGCTCGTCTGCCTGTAACGTTGCAGCAATCTAGACGGCTACACACGTATAACGCTGGAGCGTGCCGTCTGACTCGTCTGCCTGTAACGTTGCAGCAATCTAGACGGCTACACACGTATAACGCTGGAGCGTGCCGTCTGGCTCGTCTGCCTGTAACGTTGCAGCAATCTAGACGGCTACACACGTATAACGCTGGAGCGTGCCGCCTGACTCGTCTGCCTGTAACGTTGCAGCAATCTAGACGGCTACACACGTATAACGCTGGAGCGTGCCGTCTGACTCGTTTGCCTGTAACGTTGCAGCAATCTAGACGGCTACACACGTATAACGCTGGAGCGTGCCGTCTGACTCGTCTGCCTGTAACGTTGCAGCAATCTAGACGGCTACACACGTATAACGCTGGAGCGTGCCGCCTGACTCGTCTGCCTGTAACGTTGCAGCAATCTAGACGGCTACACACGTATAACGCTGGAGCGTGCCGCCTGACTCGTCTGCCTGTAACGTTGCAGCAATCTAGACGGCTACACACGTATAACGCTGGAGCGTGCCGCCTGACTCGTCTGCCTGTAACGTTGCAGCAATCTAGACGCCTACACACGTATAACGCTGGAGCGTGCCGTCTGACTCGTCTGCCTGTAACGTTGCAGCAATCTAGACGACTACACACGTATAACGCTGGAGCGTGCCGTCTGGCTCGTCTGCCTGTAACGTTGCAGCAATCTAGACGCCTACACACGTATAACGCTGGAGCGTGCCGTCTGGCTCGTTTGCCTGTAACGTTGCAGCAATCTAGACGGCTACACACGTATAACGCTGGAGCGTGCCGTCTGGCTCGTCTGCCTGTAACGTTGCAGCAATCTAGACGGCTACACACGTATAACGCTGGAGCGTGCCGTCTGGCTCGTTTGCCTGTAACGTTGCAGCAATCTAGACGGTTTCACACGTATAACGCTGGAGCGTGCCGTCTGACTCGTCTGCCTGTAACGTTGCAGCAATCTAGACGGCTACACACGTATAACGCTGGAGCGTGCCGCCTGACTCGTCTGCCTGTAACGTTGCAGCAATCTAGACGGCTACACACGTATAACGCTGGAGCGTGCCGTCTGACTCGTCTGCCTGTAACGTTGCAGCAATCTAGACGCCTACACACGTATAACGCTGGAGCGTGCCGCCCCCATGTGGTGCATATCCATGCCCCTCTCACGTTCAACTGCTCATAGTCGTGACGTATCTGTGTAGATCTTTTTCAAACAGCATGTGTAACTTGTCGGCACACTAACTTCTCTTTCTTTAGTGCACGTGAAACTCCGACAGAGGCCCCAAACCATGGTTTATGTAGTTGACCATTCGAAGTTTTATTCACGACGTGCACATGACTTTCACTGCAGGTATTATTACGTTTGAGGCGACATGTTTCAGTGTGTAATTTACCTGCAAAATTATTTCTCTAAAAAAATGAGAAATGGTAAGTTTTGGTATGCTTTCTTTTGCCGGTCAGTTTAGAATAGACTGAACATATTCAGTTGGGTAATGATTGCATTGACACGAACATCAATAACGTCTACCGAAAATAAAATTACATATTTGTTTTCAACTTTCAGAAGATAATTAATTATTCATTAAGTGAACCACACAAATTGCCCTTTCAATTCTTGTTTTATTACCCCAGTTAATTGGTCACCTCAGATCGATGCAAGACATAGATGGCTATAGCCCCATTCTTACAGAATCAATACCCTCAACCGTCCCTACCCTTGTCCCCGGTAGTGTTATATGTTTGTCCTGTGTATAGTTAAAGGGATTTTATTTGAATGCAGACATTTTTATATGCAAGATTTATTGGAATATTACCTTCCGATCTGAGAATATTACCACTTAAAACCTGCCCATGGGACTATGCGGGTTCACCCATACACTGCTAACGGTTTTGAAACATCTCTTTGTGAATGCGTTCTTTAACAGCTTTGAATTATGACAACTGTGTAAGGAGCAGCACTTAGTTGCATCCCTTAGATACCAGGATCTGTGGTTGTTGGTTCGAATCTCAGATGTGCCATGAATATGACCCGTGGTTTGTCGGCGCCCCAGCTGTTCATCAACGACGTTGCTGCTGTGCGACATGGTGTAGTATGGTCGAAATTCATTATCAATTATAGCAGAGTTTACACCTAGAGTTATGATGGTTTCATGTAACCAGATCAGGGACATTTCCCCATGCATCTGCTATTGTCATGGAATTTGCCCTTATGTCCAAAACAAAACAAATATGTAGTAAATAGATATAATAAAATGCAAAGCGAAAATTATGGAAACTTGGGTAACTTGTTATGCTTCTGTTTACAAATAATTAAAGATGTTTGTTTGTTTCCGCAACCACCACAATCAGCAATATTCCAACTTCAAGACGGCAATCTGTGAACAAACAGTGAGTCTGGACCAAACAGTCCAGTGATCAGCACCATGAGCATCGATCGAAAGTCCTGACCACCCGATCCCGTTAGTCGCCTCTTTGTTGCATGATATTAATGCTAATAACAAGTCTAGCATTTCTATAGCGCCTTAATACAGGGATGTGCTCAAAGGCCCTTACTTATGTGCGCTCTAGAACAAGAGGGTTTTCAGATCAGGAAGTTTCTAGGAAGTTTGTTCCATAACACAGCTCCTGCATTGCAGAATGATCTATCTTCATGTGTGACAGTACGTGTGACAGGGGCAGTAACAGAGTGTGGATACAGAACGTAGTGTCCTCCAAAAGTAGCTGATAGAGGGCGATGAGCTCCTGGATCTAATCTTGAGCAAGGCCATTTAGCGCCTTGAAGACAAACAGCAGGAGTTTAATACTCTCCCTGATTGGAAACCAGTGTACAGGTGTTACGCGTTCGTACTTCTTTGTATGGGTAATCACTCTTGCTGCTGAGCAATTGCCTAGCAATTGTGCCAAGAGGGGAGTTGTAGATTGTGAAAAGGATTGGGCCAAGAACCTTGATCCTTGGGGATACCTCAAATGCCAGTTCAGCTTCTGGGACCTCGCTGGAATATTGCAAAAAAGCGGCATAAAACTAAACTCACTCACTCATTTGGTCGTCGAAGCACAAACCATTGCATATAAAGGTAATATGGCTGTTAGCCATAGTATCTAGTTACAGTGTGTCGCCATATGCTCATGTATGACAAGATCGCTCTGTAGTAGTCGTGTTACAGTAACCGAACATGGTGTCAACAGAAACATTTCAGATATCTTCTATAAATACCAGTGACTATAATAAAACCCCACTTATACACCCATTCGAAACTTTAAATGACTAAATTATTGAGCCCCGATCATTGCGTGTCTGAAACCCTTGACATTCCATTAGCCGATGCTCCTTTGTTCCAATAAATCCTCACAAACCCCGAGGTTGTCGGTTATTGTGTGCCTTAGTAAGCAAAGACCTACATTTCTGGATTCCTAATGGCATATTTCTATGGGTCCTTGATATAATGGAAGTATTGTCTATTACTTCAGTAACCTGATTTCCTGTACATTGTGCTCGGAATATGTTCATACATGAACGCGAATTTATGTCGATAGACAGACTGACAGGTAAATACTGCTACACTGCCATGGTGTTGACAGACAATGTCAGTGATTGTCACTGCTAAGTGCCGTTGTTTAATTGTCCTGTGTATTGTTGACAAGGTTTTAGTGCGAACAAATTGCATAATATTCAAATCTATTAGCCATTCAGATGGCTTTTTGATACTGAAGTATTTAATGGAGCGCTTCTCAGTCATTTATTAACAGAAGCACGGATGAGCTGCGATTCTGCGTAAATTACGAAAACAGTTATATGAAAACTCAGTTCCTATTAAGCCTACTGCCTACAATAACGCTTGATTTTTTTGTAAATACACAGTGAATTTGATCTCACATGGTACAAGCAAAACTAGCTGAAATAGCTGAGTTATATTGCGAGGTTATATTTCATCACCTGAACTTGGCAACTTGGTCTTTCCTATCTTTTCTATCTATCATATTACAGATCAAATATAAATAACAAACATGTAAACCAACATCTAAACTTTATTATGTTTTTGAATTAATGGAAAATGGAAAAATACTTAACTGGGTTTGAATCAGGTGGGTACAGTTTACTTGGTTACTCTAAGTAAAATAAGGATACCCACTTAATAAGAACGATAGAGAGTACATTACTCAATGAAAGTTAACAGCTGCTCTGATCATTATGTTTTTGTCATGCAAACCGTCTTTCCGTGGCCTTCCATCCGAATCCTTGCGACGTTTTAATGAAAATAATCGCAGATTACGATGTCATTCCTCGCGGTCTTTGGTGAATCAAGATGTTTAATATGTGAACCTTGGCCGTCTTTTCTTGCTGTGTTCCATGGAATCGTGTTTTTCATACGTACATTTCAGGTAAATGATGCATTTTCTTGCGGTGTTTTATGGAATCGTGTTTTTATACGAATCCTGGTGGTCAGTAAATGCATTTTCTGTTTCACGGTGTCATGTTTGTATACGAAACCTATCTGTAAATAATGCATTGTCTGTTTCAAGGAGTCATCATGCTTTTATACGAGACATGCTGGTAAATAATGCATTTTCACGCGGTGTTTCATGGAATCATCGTGCTTTGTATACGAACCTTGACGGTAAGGGATACGTTACCTCGGGGTCTTTCACATAAATCATTATCTGTTTTTATAAAAGCCCTTGTGGCAAAGTATTCATCTGGATCATGGTATTCGATTGTTCCGATGTCTCTGAGCTTTTAATATGAGAATGAATTATAGAAATTTCATTAATGATGTGGTTCCTCGTGGTTTCCAATGTTATCCCAGTCAGTCTTTGATGTAAATACACAGGAAGTTTTCAAAGAAAATTCATACCCGTACAATAGACAATATTGTGTATTGTCAGGTGTAGCAGTCAGAGAAATTGTCTGTTAAATGTTGCATGTAACTAAACATTGTAACAACTCAAAATCGAATCGATCTCTTATATTGGCCGTTACATAATACCTTCTCTCCGTGGAATATATTCAGTCGCATCATATATATATATATATATAAAACTTGGTGATGCATTTGTTACTGTTTGTTTCTTGACGTATTTGCCGTTAGTTTCACTTCAGTCACTAATCATCTTTCAAGAGCAATTACTATACCAGCAACATGGTCATATTAGTACAAGTAGTGATTCACTCTCAAAGCATTCATTATTATGATGTCAACATTGATATATCTCCCAGTTCTGTCAATCGTAAACTAACATTGAAGGTCTCCTTCGTTTTGGAAGAGTGTATTTGAGAAAGTAGAGGGTATTCCATTTTGGGATGACAATATTTGGAATTCAGGTTGTATGATTGTATATGGATGTAGAAAAATATTGTACCATTTACTTTGTGTTATGACTTTAATGCAAACACGTCAGTCCCTTTCGTGTGTTTTTAATGATGACCACATTTTCGAGTTAAAATTCGAAATTTGCAGCCAAAGGGCCACCATCCACCCATCTCAACGAACGTGGAGATGCCCTGCAGGAAGAATGGGATGCATAAACCAAGTCGATATTTGACGCTTGATTAGGAATATACATCTTCGAAGCCGGGTTGTCTCGTGAACAGAGGTGGATTCACACGGTGTTAACGAGTTACCATTCATGGCAAATTACGTAATGGGGAGTAGGGCGATTCGGCAATATTTGGCAAGTAAAATATGACGCCTCTGACCTTTTCTGCTCCCATTTATCTCCATGACGATATAAATGTCAATAGTTCTGACACCTAGTTATCAAATATGGCTTCTAGCCGTGCCATAGTATTTGGTGCGATTAGCAACTTTCCGTTCACATTTACAATCAATCGTAACATCCCATATATCCTTGAGTGTTCTAGTAGTCATGGTGTTGTTATGACATCAGGATAAAGCGTGGATTTACATCAGGGTAAAACGTAGATTTACATTAGGGTAAAACGTAGATTTACATCAGGATAATGTGTAGATTTACAGCTTTCTTGTCATTGCCAGTGCAGCGCCGGGCGAGGCATCAGAGCCATGACAGACAACCTGTACAATGGACCTACTAGGATTGTCATCGTGGGAGGGGCATGTTCTACTGTCTCCCAGGCAACCTCCCAAGCGTCATATCTGTGGAATCTTGTACAGGTGGGTCATTCTGTCTCCTTGGATCCATGGCACGCAGTCTGTGAACCTTGTACTGGTATTCCTCGGTGTTTCTCATCAACATAATCACTTTTTAAGACAGATGTGAACAGATGCTGTGTCTTACTTTAAATGTTAGATATTGACCCTCTCAGATCATCGTATGACGGCCAACAGTATGTGCTAGGCCTGCCAGTCGATGTAGCAGTTATGTTATTCGATTTAATATACAGCTTCTACAAGTATATTTATCCCAGGTACAAAAGAGAGGCTAATACATGTTTTATCAACACCAGGTGTCTTACGGTTCTTCTTCGCCAGCGTTGTCCAACAAAGCACGTTTCCCCAAGTTCATGCGGCTGGCCTCTGCGGACACCGCCGTGACCTCCATGCGGATTCGGATGTTTAAACAGCTGGGCTGGTCTCGGGTAGCCACTATCTACCAGAATTACGAGCTCTTTACCTTGGTGAGATTACACGTAAAACGTTACTCTATATGTGAACCTGGCTAGGAATAAGGCCATGTTGCCACTATCTACAAGAACTGCGAGCTCTTTACCTAGGTGAGGTTACATGTAAAACTCTACTCTGTCAGCCTGCCTGGGGAAAATACCATGCTGTTACATTCGTCACCACAATGCTTTTGATTTCGAGTGTGGTTATCAACTCTTACCAGAATATTTGCGGGAATAACGATACACAATATTGTAGTACGAGGCTTAACACATCAACGGGGTTTCGTATGCATTCGATACTGGAGATAACATAACAGCTCTAGCCGGAATCAGTACGGTCAGAGGTTAACACGCGCATTTAACGTAACAGTTACATCGAATATTTCCAAAATATATTATGAGCCATACGACGCAATACTGTTTCAAATAAGTGTATCTGTAATACCTCTAGACTGACTTGGGCCTTGGCTGAAATCACCGAAGAGTGACATGCTTAGGTCATTCTAGTGCGTGTGTATGCGTGCGTGCATCAGTCTAAGCCACCATCTTTATTCCTAAACCCCGAGTTTTGTCAAACACGCAACGCACGTTCACTTTACCCACGAGAATCCCGAGTGATGCGTACCGATATTGGGGGATAACGCTTACTTTCCATAGAAATGGAAGCTACAAGATCGGAGGATGGCAGTGTCTTAGTCTGGAAGTCTTTTCTCCTGACGAGCTGATAAAGGGAGAGTGGAACCCAGGCCAGCAGAGAGGACCATACTTTATCAGCAAATATGATTGGTACAATACCGCACTCGATATCCAAAACAGATAATTCACCAATATTCAAGACTGAGGTCCACGGATGCAGCCACAACCGAATTCCATTACCGATTTCCCTGACCTGCTACCACACCCATGGAAGATTGATCACGTAATTCAGTAAGAATTATTGACTGGGCCCTTAAATATATACACAACCTAATCTGATAAACCAAGTCTAAACTAACAAACCCATTTAACTAACTTAATTAGCTGTATTATTGTAGCAGGTGAACGCCAGCGTATGAGGGTGGATACCAAACATCAATTGGCTATCTGGTTAGATTACAATAAGTGAACTTATTTCTATGGACTTTGACAAATATGTGATGAGACTCTATTGTCATTTATGCACGAGATATCGAGATGTCTTTTGTTACATACATTCAGTGTTCGAAATTAATCTCGGTCCTTATAATATCAAGCCCGGATCCTGAGCCGACTGAAAAGCTCTAAGCTTTTGTTTTCTGCAGGTTCTTATGGTCTACAGCTTTTTCATTTCCCAAAACTAAAAGTGTTACTTCCATGATAAAATATAGGACCTACCCATTCTGATCAGGACCACAACCTTTCATGGTTCTGGTGCTTTTAATGGACGGCAGCTTTTCAGGGTTAAGAGCAAATACAGCATAGGGTACATCTAAATAAACTGACGAGCAAAAAGTCTACACAGGTGTAAATGTTCCTTCAATCCCAGATTTGCGTTCTAACTAATAAAAGAACACTAAATAAAGAACACTGATTGTATAGAACGCAACCATCATGTTTCATTTGCCTAAATGTAACCCAAAACAGTTTTACGTGTTTTGCACGAATTTTCGAAAAGATTATTGTCCCATGCACGAGCACTTTTCGTACAGGAGGTATACAACCCGGGCCTAGATGTTCGACTACTATATCAGCGCTAACGGAACTTCCAAAATTTAGGCCCTGCTTGTCGTGATGACTGGGCAATCACTTCACAAAACGAGAAAATACCAAGACAGGAGGCACAAAGAGAGCTGGGTTGAGGTACCCTCGATGTTTGTTTACATTTTCCTCGTTCTTCGGGCCCAGGGAACACAAACAAAGACCGAGAGCACCTCAACCCATGGTCCCCGAGGACTAGTGAACAACGTTATTATGTTATCGAAAACCTCAATGTTAATTTTGAAGCATGAGTATCGGATCGTACACTTCAGCCAACCTGTGTGAATCAAACGATTCTATTCTTGGATCTTGCTGTTTTTCCCGAAGGTATTGTCTTAGTAAAGTCGCCGCGATGTAACTCCCCTTCTTAATATCCACAGGGACTACATTTGAACGTTTTGTCAAAATTTATTCATTGGAAAGAGTGTCAAATGTTTTTGTAGCTCTCGACAGATTTTACTGACGACACAAGAAAAACAGATTTAGAGTTATCTCCCTTCCGTCGATTTCCATTCGCAAAACATCGGTAATTTCCGTGCATCATGCGTCATTTAATGTTATTCGAGATAATTAAAAGTAACTACTAAGAAGTACCGAATGAGCTGCTACTGGCCGCGTGGTGTATTGCAAAGCACAACGCTTGGTCACAGGGTACATTGAAAATAACAGCAGAGCGCTCAGTCAATCAGACAGCGACATTTATGTGTGAGGTAAAATAAATAGCAAAGACATTGGGTTGCACAAGACAAACGATAATTCGGCTGTTCATCCGTTTCCACATGACAGCCTAAACATGTGTTTGATCCAGAAGTGGACTTCCTAGAGACACAATACCCCAAGAGGATCGCAATCTGCCACCACGTAACCGGAAGTTAAATGTCATTAGCAGCCGTGTGATCTCGAGAGCCTACCGATCAGTGTGTGGAATGGCCGTGACATTCCAGCATCGTTGGAACCGTCTGCAGTGGTCATCATCACATCGCAGTTGCTGTCTGTCTGCTGACAAAACATGTGTATTGCAGTGTGCATCAACATATATTTTCCATTATTTTTATCTTATTCGAAGAAACACAACTTGTGTACCTTTTTTAGCTCGTCAGTTTAAAAATCAAAATAATGTGTCAAAGATTTCCTTTAGCTGGTAACAAAATACGATGTGATGTTACCGTTAGTGAAACGGGTATCTTCAGAACATCGCACATACAACCAGATCCATATTATAGGTTAAACACATCCAGTGTGTGTTGATTTAACTCAAGTGATATATTATGTAAAGAACCTACAGTGTTCATTTATGATATATTCTAATCTCTTATGCATTCCAAACCATGTAATGTATTTGCGAAAAGAGGATATTATATACACTTTACAAAATAGGGGAACCTGAACTTTCAATTTGGACAGGAAGTCTAAACGTTAACAAACGTTTCAACCACAGACATCTTATGAACGCACCACCATTTCCCTCTATTACCACCCCTAAACACAACGCATGATATGCACAAAGCAGTAGCCCCATACACGTGCATGGGGTCCTATTCTTGATTTTTACATTTTTTCCTGAAGGTCGATAAATCACTTAGAATTGTAATTTTGACTCTCAACTTGCATCACACATTTGTTAGTGTTTGTTTCTAGTCGTCTGTTTTTAAATGAAAATCATGCACATGCAAATTATATGCCATACACCAACCATCATTCAATAGCGACTACATTCCAAATAGCAATGGTTGTAAGGTAGTGCAAATGGTGATGCACTCTCAAAACATTCAATATTATCATATCAACATTGATTGACTCCGGTAAATCTCCTAAATATTTTAAATCGTAATTTTTTTAAGAGTATATATTATGTCGACAATTACCTACTGCCATTTCATGTCACACGAACATTAAAAACCTTCAGTCCTGAGATCAACGCTGAACAGAAGCAGAATACAGTAAACACTATGAACCCGAAGGGAGTGGTCCATGAAGACTGATTTTGGTCCAGTAGATGGGAATTGCCAGAAATTGGACTCAAAACACTCCGTGTGAATTTTTAGAGTATTGATTGGAGCATGCTACATCGGAAACAATCATTATGACAAGCACAACTATGGCACTTGAGATACTACATCAGCTTTAACCAGAATGTCATCGACGCGAAATAACAGTAGTTTTGAACTATTACCTTAGTTTAAATTACATTTGTGACGTCATTCCATTTTCAGGAATGGGACGCTGTGTACCAGTTTCACATTAAAGTCTTCATTTTGTCATTTTGACATTTAATTTTGATAACAGAAATATTCCTAATACTTTGAATGTAATTTAAGTATGCTAATATCCCCGTAACCTCGTCCTTTATTTCTAAGGAATGGAGAGTTGCTAGGACATATCCCTCTACTACTACATTGACAGGAACCTGCTTAAATACCAGGTTTCACCTTGGGATACTGACACTAAGACTCTCACCTGGGGCTTTAAGACTTCAAGTCAGAAGAATATTGCAGGAATGGATCATGGTATACGATATTTAATAGTCAGTACTCTTGCTGTTGATCGGTGTAACATCTCATAGATAACATCGGCCCACCGTTCACCACACATCACAATAATTTCTCAGTCCCATGATCCTCTTTGTACAGGTGAACGATAATCTGCTGGAGGAATTTTCCAAGGAAAATCTTACCGTCGTGACATCAGAGGTCTTCAAAAATAGTCCGGTCACACAAGTACAACGACTGAAGGTAACGCGTAGAAATAGTGTTGTTCTTGCTTAAGACTGACCCTCTTTGACCTGGTGGATTGGACATGTTAAAGGAGTGCAAATTGTCGGTGGTTCGATACGACGTTAAAAGATAATACTTTTTGTTATCCTGCCTGGCGCTCGGAATTATAATGTCAGCATAATGAGTGAGTTCAGTTTTCCTGAACTATGATTTTTATTTGTAACCTTCGATCGTGAAATACTTATATACTGCGGTATATGACCGAGAAGCTTGTGGTTGTGTTGCAGGACAAAGATGCCAGGATTATTGTCGGGGGGTTCTATCCGGAGAAGGGCAGACACGTCCTGTGTGAGGTAATCTGAAAGGTTATACATAGTAGGTATTCTGAGTTGCAGGACTTCTAGAGCTCGGGGCCCAGTCGTCCCTTGCTACTTTGTTTGGCACAGAGTTACAGTCTCTCAAGCAAATATGCCTCTCAAGCAAGAGTTACAGTCGTTTGGTGCTCCAGGATCCGATGATTATATATTTGAATTGTAATTTCTCTCGGGTGATGTTTCGTGGTTCGTCAGCATCATACACAACGGGGTTCGATTCCCGGTATGGGTACAATATCTGAGGCCCATTTCTGGAGTCCACTGCCGTGATATTGCTGGAATGTTGCTAAAAGCAACGTAAACACGTATCCACTCACTCATACGCGCGCCCGTGGGCTTTACTGATGTTATGAAGAGATTTGCATCACTCTGGCCTTGCATCACTCTGGCCTTGCATCACTCTGACCTTGCATCACTCTGGCTTTGTTGAAAACTACATTGCCCCCATCGCTTTCTGTGTTTCCATGTGCGTTCCTAAAGACCTTCCACAGAATGGTCTGGCACAGAATGGTCTCTTTGTTTAGACATGATTTGAATACGGTTCCTCTGCAATGCAGTCCCCGTTAAGACCACAAGGAAGTTTTTTTAGATTCCGTATTCTCTCCGTCCTGTAACATCGATATTCCCCTGAGGTATTTGGGTATGAATGTTTGTACATATACTGAACATCATTGAAAACGCACCACCTGTAAATTTTGAAATAAGGCAATAGAATCTTTTGGAAATGGAAAATTAATGGTGGGAATTTTGATAATAACACACTAGATCGTAAATAACGCTCTACAGTAAAAAACGGATCGTTCGAACACATCATCGAACACATCACATGAAAACAACAAAATTCATGCACATCACACACGAAGGGCACATATTGCATGCAGAAAGCATGCTGTTCAGGGGTATAAATGACCTTCGGCACAAAACCGTTCTCATTTTCGCAGTACTTTCGTAAGTAAAGTTTTTTCGCCATGCCAAGATTGTCACCAGAGGAACGAGAACAGGCCTTGGGTATGTTGCAGGTCGGCGCTTCAAGCAGAAACATTGCACGACGATTTGGGTGTCATCATTCGACCATTCTGAGGCTTGCTAACAGATACCAACAAACAGGAACCAGCAGGGACCGGCAACGCCCAGGTAAGGCACGTGTTACCACCCCTCGTCAAGATCGAGACATTGTACGGCGCCATATTCGGGATCGAACCTTGCCCGCTGCCAGAACCGCCAACGCTGTCCAGGGTCGACGTGGTTTGATCAGCGCTTCCACCGTCCGACGCCGTCTCCGTGCGGCAGGGTTACGTTGTCGACGCCCTTACGTTGGACCCATCCTGACTGACAGGCATCGCCGTGAACGCCGACAATGGGCTGAACAGCATCGTGTGTGGTTGTTACGACGTTGGCATGGTGTGGTGTTCTCTGACGAGTCGCGTTTTCACTTGCGAAATGCTGACGGGCGTCTACGGGTATGGCGTCGACTGGGTGGAGGAAGCATTATGGTAAGGGGAGGGATAAGTTATCACCACAGAACCGCTCTGATTGTTTGTCGTGGCAGAGTGAATGCCGTTTACTACCGTGACAACATTCTTCAGAACAACGTCCTTCCCTTCTTTCACCAGCATCAAGATCTGCACACATTTCAACATGACAATGCACGAGCCCACACTGCACGTGTTTCGATACAGTATCTGGCTAACAACAACATTCCTCTACTTCATTGGCCTGCATTGTCACCAGATTTGTCACCCATCGAACACTTGTGGGATTACATCGGCCAACGCCTCGCACGTCGTCCGCAGATCAACAACCTTGGGGAACTCGACAATGCCTTGCAGCAAGAGTGGAATGCAGTGCCTCAGGACTTTATTAAATGAGGAGACGTTGCACAGCTTGTGTTGCTGCTAACGGGGGTCATACACGCTACTGACTTTCCATTTTGACCCCATCTTTATTTCATTGTCAGCTGCATTAAATCTTCACTGTTTTGCTTGATTTTTTTTTGCTTCTTTTCTTTATCAAACATTGGTCTACACAAATATGTAAAATTTACATAGATTGCTCACTTCTGCTCTTAGAAATCCACAATTTTAGGGGTGGTGCGTTTTCAATGATGTTCAGTATATTTTAACGATTGCGTCGCAGCCATCTTCTACCTTTGAGTATATCCTATTTAATACAATAGGGCCGTGGGTAGCCTAGTGATTAAATTGTTTGCTCATGGGTACAACGTCTAAAGCCCATTTCGGGTGTCCTCCGCCGTAAAATGACTAAAATATTGTTAACAGCGGCGTAAAATTAAACTCACGCACGTTAATAATTTATACTACAACTCTTGGTTCTTCACCACTCAGAGCTACAAGATTGGGTTAATCTACCCCCGTGTGATCTGGATACTGATTGGCTGGCTGAACGTGAAGTGGTACATGGAGAAGGACGTCACAATAGACTGTACCCCCGACCAGATGGCCCGTGCGTTGGAGGGGGCCATATACACAGGCTTCCTGTATCTGGATCCGTTCGACACCCCTACTATATCCGGCCTCACCCCCTCAGAGTTCACCCTACATCACTGGATGCGGAATAACAACAAAACATTACCTGGTGACATCCTTGCCTCACAGGGGTATGACGTCACGTGGACCATAGCCTTGGGCCTCAATGCTACAATGACAACTTTGAGAGAGACAGGTGATTACTTTTGATATAACAAAAGTGTTAAAATGTCTGAAAAGATATCAGTGTATATTCACTGTTTATGGTTTATATTCGCCTAAAATGCGTGTTTATATTCTTTTTAAACAATGTTAGTTAGCTGAAGAAGTGAACGTAAACAACCACAGTTTCTTTTTAAAAGTTTGCCAGTATGTGTGTGTGTGCGTGTGTGTGTGTGTGTGTGTGTGTGTGTTTTCGTTACAAGAGAAATCTATTAATACTAAAATGTTGTTTGACTGTTGACACTGTTATTTCAGGCCATCGTATCCGTAGAATGTTATATTCTTTTATAAATCTCAAGTTTATGTGGACCCTATAGCCGCCTGATTATAATAACTGTATTTTTGTGATGTGCGTGAGTGTACATTCCGTACTATATGGCGTGGTACACTGGATATGGTCTTTACATACTGAAACCATGTAAAAATCTAATGTTCCTGATCTTCGGCGTCACGGGAGGTCACATTAACAATTACACTACTTCTTTTACTTAATTAGTTTTGTAAGATTAAAAATAACGTAACGCAGCACTGAACCGCATATCCATTTTTTTAAAACGCCTGTATCATGTGGTCTCACCGCCTCCATGACCACGCGGATAAAGCAATTGTCCTGAGAGCGAAATGTCTCTGGCTCCATTCCCAGCTATTTGTTGTTACCTCGCCTTCCAATAGTGCACATTCCAGATCGCTATTTGGCTGTAACGAAACGTATAAGGTAAATTTCTATTATTATACATCAGAATCCCCATGAAATCCCCGGGGAGGATTTCATTGTCTGTTATACAAGGTGACCTGATTCAAATACTTTTTAACAGTGAAAACTCTTTAAACCGAACAGTGAAACCTATGTAAACCAAGCTGTTCCAATGCGAATGGAAAATTCAACATTGATAACATGTAACATCGAGAGATCGTAGTATTGCCACATGAATGCACTAAACGCAGTAAAGTTACAGTCAGGGTCTCCGTATGTAAAGGGTCCGGGCTAACGAGGTTCCACATTATGTTTGATGCGAGTCACGCGTGTATGTTGCTATGATTGTAGGCAGTAACAAGACCCTGGAGGACTTCACGTACACAGACAAGGCGCTGGGTGATCTCATACACAGTCACATGTTGAACGTCAGTTTCCAGGCATTGAAGGGACCGGTGTCCTTTGACAAGAACGGCGATCTCATTGGTTACGTCACAGTGGAGCAGATCCAGGGTGGGGGCCACTTTTCCAGTACCGAGAAGTACTCTTCAATGTTTGCATACTCTGGATTTGGCTTTACGCCACCTGTAGCAATATTCCAGCAATATTCCAGCAATGTTCCTGCAATATCACGGCGGGGGACACCAGAAATGGGCTTCACACATTGTACCAATGTGGGGAATCGAACCCGGCCCTACGGTGTGACGAGCTGTCATTTCAACTGAAAGGCTACCCCTTTGCATACAGCATTGTCCCATTTGTTGTGTACTCATATTTTCCTGCGCTTGTCAATGAATGCACACGTAAATGTCATGTAGCTTAAGCCTGAGTTTCCCGACTCTGGAAAATTGAAAACAGTTGTTATAAAGGCATCTAAAAGTTGTGGAAACCAACATTATATTTAAAACATTTTGTGGTGATATACCAGCGAAAGGGAAATAGATTATGGGATGTTTTGCGTTGTAGGAAGCGTCTTTGTGTTAATGTTAATTTGTAAAACGGAAAACTGCACAATAGTGAAAATACATTGGAAAAGAAAAGGAATATCATGGAAATGTATCCTTATTTTGTCAACACTGTAATTTATTTTTTGTAGCTCGACCGTTCATGAAACAGACCCCAAAGGAAAACATACTCTTGAATACTTGACTAGCGTTGTTCAAACGTTACTATGCTAAACTCATAGGACATACTCCATACGAACTAGGAAAGCTCCCTTTATTATACACTTATCAAATATAAGTCTATAGAATAAACGTTTTTATTTTTTTTTCTCCAGTCGCCACTAGCCAACATGGCTGTATGCGCGCCTCCTTTTGGTAGTTTTATGATCACACCTGGCCCACAGGCACACTGTAGCGCAAATGGGGTTGCGCAGCACAGAGAATATGACAAGTCTTCTTACATGCGAGCGAAGCGAGCAAAGGTTGGCAATGTACTTTCCTCGCTTCGGATCGAAAAATATTTTTCATGTCAAAATGAAATATCGCCACCATCAAAGGTACACTCCCATTTCCTCACCTGGTTGTGCTCTCAGATTTCCTACCCCATGCTTATTATTTACTCACGTGAAATATGTTTTATTCAACACTCGTGGTATTCAGATCGTTCTTCGCCTCCATTACCCCTGCTACCTTCCTGTTGAACGGAGTGACGGAACTAGAATAAGCAGAAATTAAAAAGAAATACCATATTGCCTAATTTGATCGTGAACCTGTTGGAGATTATTTGTCATATCTGTCATCGCTATTGTTAGAATTTTCGTAACATTTATTCTACTTAAAAACACTTCTGGCGTAATGGGAGAATGAAGAAGGGGAGGTAACTGTAAGTATTCCATATGGAATAATACCCCTCTCTTCCTTCACTTCGTTGAACCGGAAGCTGGAAGGGGCATGGAAGCGAAGAACGGCCTCTTATACCAAGTTGGGTGTGACGTGTTGAATAAAAATATTTCACGTGAGTAATTGTTCAGCATGGGGTTGGAAGTGTGAGAGCACAACTCAGTGAAGGCATGGGCGTATACCTTTCATGGTGGCGATATTTTATTTTGACATGAAAAATATTTTTCGAACCGAAGCGAGGAAAGTACGTTGCCAACCTTTGCTCGCTTCGCTCGCGTGTACGCAGACCGGCCATTTTCTATATGTTGAGCACCAATTTGCGC
Organism: Haliotis asinina; assembly: GCF_037392515.1. NCBI lineage: Eukaryota > Metazoa > Mollusca > Gastropoda > Lepetellida > Haliotidae > Haliotis > Haliotis asinina. The sequence goes on from NC_090285.1 coordinate 33,951,284, forward strand.
TTCAGTGTGCATGTGCCTGGCCAGGGACCATAGATGGCCCGGTCGTCTCATGCAAAATTCCGAGTATGGAGTTGTGTCTCCTACTCTATGGGTGTGTGTGATCTAGTTTTATATGGGATAAGAGCTTAATCCCGTGTCCCGTTCCTCAAAACGTTCGTCTCGCTACGAAAGACTCAGATAAACTCCATGTTTACGATAGGTCTTAACATTACGAACGCTTAGTGGATGGGGATCCACATCTTTGACTATGGTGAAACGAATTAGTAGGGTACTGTGCAAAACATTTGATCATATTAGGGAGAACTGTAGATTCGAACAGATCCTGACAGTCTCAAGGGAAACACCTGCATAACGAAACGTGTTTCCCTCTCCTACTTAAGCTCAACCATTGAGAAGAAGTGGGTTTACAGTTGACAAATACCGTTTTCCAGATGGTGAACGGAGGATGATATGTGTCGTGAGAGAAGACCAGGAAGGGACGCTGGACCTGACGCTGGCTCGCTGGGAAGGTGAGTACATTAAACAGGTGTATGCATGGTGTACTTGGTCAGATTCCACATGTCCCCTACAGCTTGTAAGCGGAGTACATTGAAAATAACAGAAGAGCGCGCAGCCAATCAGAAAACGACCTTTGTGTGTGTGGTAAGATAAAAGGATATGCTAAATGCCAAGACACCAACCTGGGCACATTTGGTCGTCATTCGGTCTCTTCTTAAAGGCACTGTGTCTTTAAGGTCACTTACTGGATTGTCTCAACACGCACGCACACACACAGACAGATGTGCTCGAGATGAGCAGCTGCCAAACAGATGACAATTGCCATATATGGAATGTAAACGAATGGCCTGTACATCGAAAACTGTCGCACGCGGTGTTATCGGTGTTTCCCGAATTGGCCTCAATCATATGTTGCGTATAGGATATTTATGAAGAGTGTTCCAAGGGATATAACTCAGTGAGGTTCGCGTGACATAATGTTCCGTCGGTGGGGGCGCGAGACCGACCAACCTTTGATGCAAGGTTGCATTAATTGATTCATTTTTTGAAATTCCATACTGTAATCGTAATACGTATTTTTTTTAAATAAACCACATGGTAGTTTCGCTGGTAGTATTAATGAGAGAAATGCAGTGTCATATGGTAGCTTCGCTGATAGTATTAATGAGAGAAATGCAGCGTTGACGTTTATAGAAGTGTGGTGTGATATCGCACAATACCGCGAACTACTAACCCGAAAATGAACGTGAAAACACCAAGTGAACAGGCCTCTTTGTTCCTGACCATGATTTCTGTGGCGCACCCATCAGTGCCAACTGTTACTAACGTCATATCTGTATCCAATATTCAGGTGGCGTTCCTCCAAAAGACGGCGTATTGACGTACACGTTGACCTTGACCTTGTCGCCGGTTCTATATGGCTTCATGTGCACCCTAGCTGCTCTAGGTCTTCTGGCCTCTATTGCCTTCCTCTTCTTCAACATCTATAACAGAAAAGTGAAGTGAGTATATTGTGTATCTTGACTGTAACACGACGTTAACAGGCTAGCTCAGTGGTAGTAACATGCTCTCGCCTTGTTGACTGACCGACTGAGTTACCTGTCGTTGGCCTTCTTCTTGAGCCGCCAGGGTTATTTCTGCATGGTCACTCGTGCCTCGCGGTCCGGGTACTACAGGGATCGGTGTTGTTTGCTGTTTAACGGTATTCCCATATGGCGATCATCTGTAAAAAAATTACAATGCCAACGATTTCATGAGCTCTGGGATGGGGTACTGGGGGTTTCATGTTTCCCAGTGGCCATAAATATTTTTTTATTTACAGGAATAAGTGTAAGTCTGTACGTACTAAGTACACACTTAATTTACATTGTACATGTATAATATAGTCAAATATAAGTATAAGCATAAGTGTATAGGTTCTTAATACGCACTCAATACACTTTCACAAATCCCTGTCATACAGTGAATAAACATCTATCTGAATGTTTAACGTACTCTGTCTTTCCAATTACAATGATTGGTCGCAAATAATGGATATAAATTAGAGGGTGATAATCGATTAATTTGTGATCATCGTCTTCAGATTCATGGCTCAGTTAATGACGTTTTGCTTGTTGGAACCAATCCATCCACTCACGTATGACTAAATACTACCGTATATCTGCAAATAAATCATTGCAATCAGTGTCTGGATTCGACTATTTACTTTTTTGCTTAAAGAAAATCATCTTCCGTCTTCCTGACAGCAACATGCGCATTAAGGGTGTTATTATTAAACACGTGCAATTGTAAAATTACATTTAGTAAACCTTATCATGGAATTGTTTTCAGATTTATTAAGCTGTCTTCGCCACGTATCAATAATATAATCCTCATCGGCTGTATATTGACCTATGTGGCTGTGTTCGTCTCAGCCCTGGAACCCTCTATGGCATGTACGGTAAGCTATGTTACAGCTGGTTCTTTTTCTTCTTCATCTTACAAAAAAAAAAAATCTCCCCTCAAATCTGTGTGATTATACACCCGCCTCTCCCACTTGTCATCTCTTCACGCCACCATAAGTGGTTGCTCATAGAATGAGTTATTACATGCATATGAATTTTGTAGTTTGAAAAGAAAGGATATTTTGTCTTTGTCGTCAATTACAAACAGTCGAATGTAAAACAGAGAGTACAAAAATTGAAATCTCAGTTGAGTGAAATATTTTGAAATCACATGAGGCGGACATAAAATAGAGTGTATCCTCTGTAAATGAGCTACATCAAAGATTCACTCCAGACTCAGGAGCACTCAACACTGCGTTAACGCTACATGTTAAATGCAGTATAGGCTATTTGCAGTGAAATATACACAAAAGGAAGATCAAATAAAGTGAAATTAATACTGCGAATCCTGATAATTTTACCTTGCCAATTGAAGATTTGAATCTCAGAATTTTATTCAGTTTAGGATAAAAGTTCTTTAAAAATTCAAATCGCTGCTACTGGTTGTATTACAAGGGGTTAAGCGATGTATTGGGACAATGAGGTTGGCAAGTGCTCAGTTGGCAAGGTAAAAGCCACGAAGATTCGCTATCTTAATTCCACTTTGATTTACTATTGTGTATACGTTTTTCGCTCAACTATAGTTGAGCCATTTTGTAATTTAGATACTAGTAGTTGTTGAAGAATTTGTATCCTGTTGCCAGGGAAGACGGTATCCAGCCATTCTGGGATGGTCTTTAATATTTGGTGCTCTGTTTTCCAAAACTTGGAGGGTCCATTTAATTTTCACCAACGTAAAACTACAGAAAAAGGTATGTGTTGTTGTTTAATGCCGCAATATTACAGAGATATGGCGGTGGTCTGTAAGTGCTCGAGTCTGGACCAAACAATTCAATGATCAACAGCATTGATCTAGGCAATTGGGATACAATGACATGCGTCAACCATGTCAGCGAGCTTGACCACCCGAACCTGTTAGTCTCTTCTTACAAGGTTACTGAAGATCCGAATCTTCTCGGGTCGGCAACAGTAGGTTCCATGATACCTGAATATGGTAACGTTACCCAACAGAAAGTTGATATGACATGGCTCACATAACGGTTCCCAATCACCGACTGGTTGACTGGATGAGACTTGGTTGTTATACAATGCATAACTGTGTCAAAGAATAACTCTATGATCTTCATTTCAATGAAATTATCAACAAAAGAGTTACTTTTACTCTACCAACCACACTTGAATAGATCATAAATATGTTTTCTTCTGCTCTATATTACTATTATGTTTATCTTGTCAACATGGAAGTGTATGTGATTCCAGGTGTTGAAGGACAGCCACTTGTTTCTGATGGTGGCTGCTCTGACCCTCTTCAACCTGGTCCTGCTGGTCAGCTGGTCAGTGTTTGACCCCCTGTACATACGCTGGGACGAGCTGTCCGTGGAGGTAGGCTACACAAACGCACGTGGAAAATACAGAATGCCAGGTTCATTTGTGTGCTTTTGTATAAAGCGCCTTAATTATTTACGAAGAAATATTTTCCTGGATCCGCAAGTTTCAGGTTCGAATCCAACATTTGCCCTGGTGTCACATACCGGGTTTCACCGTAACCATTAATGTGACTACTACTGGTAGATATTTCTTTCAAACCTGTCGAAACAGAACATGCTTCTCTGAATTTGGTGTCTGTTCAGGTGAAAACATTTTTAGTCTGTTTTTTGAACAGAAAGGTCGTTTTAAGTGTACCGAACAACGTGACATTTTCAGCCAAGGGTAGATAGCTCTAATTTGCGTTTGGACGACGCCTCTGTGACTGTGCAGTTTTCTAAGACATATATTGCGTAGCGTTGCTTAACTATTATAAATTGCTACTACAGTTTTACTTCAGCAACACCAACAGGAGCTTATCAAACACACGTGCGCACTCACGCACTCACGCACGTATGCACGCACACACAAACACACACACTAAATTTATAAATATTGGTTTAGGTCGTAGCTACATACACGTCAGTGCTGATCGATGATAGCAATATGGTGATCCTGATTTCATGTTTATGCGCACTGTTATTAACAAAATGTGTTGGGAAGGATGTGTGTGGACTGATGGGCACATCGATTTGCAATTGAAATAATAAAGAATTACTTTACTTCAGTGTTCCATTACAGAAATCTTACCCACTGACCCCATGTCGACACCCTTGCATCAGTGTTGACGCACTTACTATTATGCTTGTGCACTTGGAAGGGTCTTCAGTTTACCTATGCTTTTACGTAGACTAACGGGATCAGGTGTAACAGGACTAGTGCTGAGTGCGACGTAAAACAACAAACAAACACACGGTTCAGAGTTCATTTGTTTCATTACGGTTCCATTCCAATGCCCATCCACTCACCTCATCGCTTACTCGAATATTGAAACACTCGCTGGCTTTAATACCTAACTACTCAGTTTAGTGATCATCCACTACTTTAAAAGTTCACCTAATCCCGTCAACGTTCACTTCATAGCTACCACGCTCACTCCAATGCAGGCCCACTCACGTCACTGCTGACTCTCCTCACGTCAGAGCTGACCTGCTCACGTCAGTGCTGACTCTACTCACGTCACTGCTGACTTTCCTCACGTCAGTGCTGACTCTCCTCACGTCAGTGCTTACTCTCCTCACGTCAGTGCTGACTCTCCTCACGTCACTGCTGACTCTCCTCACGTCACTGCTGACCTCACGTCAATGCTGACTCTCCTCACGTCTGTGCTGACCTCCTCACGTCACTGCTGATGACTCTCCTCACGTCAGTGCTGACTCTCCTCATTGCTATCTGTCTCCAGACACAGGACAATGGGGATATCCGCCTCCGCTATCTGGGAGCCATTTGCCAGTCTAACTACATTCGCTACTTCGACGCCGTGTTGTTCTCGGTTCAGGGCATCCTGCTGATGCTGGGCGCCTTCCTCGCCTGGGAGACCAAGAAGGTAGGACGTCATCTTCAAGGTCATTCGGCTAAACTCGGGCCCGCATGTAGGTCACAGCACTTCGCGACTGCTTACTACTTCCGGCGAGAATGGTCTCATGGTTGATAGTTTACAGTAAGAAACAGCTAATCCTTGCAGGAATGACAAATTTAGTCATCAACAAATTAACCAGCTTGTATGACTGTCAACAGCTCTTGTAGCCAGTGTATACTTTGTCCGATCTGGTAATGTCATATTTGGTGGTTGCGCAATTTGAAACAAGAACTGGTTCTTGAAGATACACTTGTTACAGGAAATCTGCTACCGAAAGTTAGCTGGGTCCCGTCTTTCCTATTGCTAGATGGCGCGAAAAGGGAACGAGGAGCCAACTTAGTACCGGAAGTAGTGCCTTCCGAGACTTACAGGCCCTATACCGCCAGCACATGACCCCATGGTAGACATAAATAAACTGTGTATCGTGCTGTCTGTGAAAGACTTCCTCCCATAGTTGACACGGGATCCGCACGGCACAGGCTGTCGCGGCGTATAATTCGTATGCTGATGAAGATGTATTAAATAAGGCTTTCAGGACAAAAAGAAGTATGTATGTTTTGAAAATTCCCAAACAGAGACAAATTTACCAGAATCGAAACTGAATACTAAACAGTCTTTATTGATGATCAACTTCTTTATTGTACAATAGCGGCGTTTCAGTATAGATACTTACATCGTGTTCAAGCACGTTTTTTTGTAATACATTCTGGCATTTCTTCCGTAAGCTGTTTTCGACAAATATATCATTTGTTTACAATATATACTGTAATGTGCTTCTTTGCCCTTGCTCTTTAATTCTTTCGAAAAGGTATTGTTTCGAAAAAGTATTTTAAATTTCCGGGCGGAGAGGACGCCTTTGACCTCGGTAATAGTTCTTAGACCTCATGAATAGAAATGTTGGCAGAAGCTTTTGGTAAGACAGTGAATTTGTTTGTACTGATATAGGTGAAGGTGGAAGCTCTCAACGACTCAAAGAACATCGCCGTATGCATCTACAACTCCGCCGTCCTTGGTATACTCCACATCATCATCACCGCCACCATGACCTTACAACCGAACTTGGAGTACGGTATCACGGCAACAATCTACTTCATCACCGCCACGGCCGTACAGTGTATCATATTTGTACCGAAAGTAAGTTATCGTGACAGGTGATGCTGCTGTTGTCTACCGGAAGTGATGTCATTGTTTTGTTTGCGGATAGCCTCTCTTGTTGACATGTTCTGCGATGACGTTTCCAGTGTGACCGAGTGACATTAAGCCAGCTAAAGATTTCACGTTGTCAAGATGTTATGCTTTTGTTGTTACAAAATCATACTGTGGACTCCCATTATGTTATCACAACGCTGTGGCCTGACGTTGTGATACGTCATTTTCACGCCGCCATGAGGTTGGAGTTATTTAGTGCTGACGTATTTTACGTTGTCTTAACGTTCTATTTAACGTTTATAGTTGAATACAATAAGTAGTGAACAATAAGTACTCAAGAAACAAAGCAGAAATTCATGTCAATCTTTATTTGTCAGTTTGCATGTTGTTTTGGTCTTATGTTTTCTGAAGCTGGAGCTTAGTAGTATTGAAAGAATCTCAAAGGGAAAGGTTTTTCGGACAACTCTCTCGTGACTTCAGGTTATGATAAACGTTATAACGTTGCGAGGAGTCCAAGGTATAACGCTGTTATTACGTTGTGACATAACGTTATATTATGACGAATTAATATTGTGACCACAATGTTTGTAAGGTAGGTTGAAATTGATGGTGACGGTGTATTATTGTGTGCTGAAGGCCCGAAAGTGACAGCTTTTAACCTGTGGATATGATGTGTTCAAATGGTATTGTTGTTTTTATGTGCAAAAAAGTATCATACTATTCTTCTTCTGGCCTGTGCGTCTATGACGATCAAATCCAAAATGGAACATGAGTCTCATGGACCAATGACCTACTTTTCAGCTGATCCGAATTTTCGCGCGTGAAAGTTAAAAGAGGCACTACAAACAACTATGAAATTACACGAAATCCCAATTCCTTTTTCATAAGAAAATGGTATTAACAAATGACTTTCAATCTTATAGTTATTTCTGTATGTCATGGCCAGGTTTGGCAGCAGGCCCCAAACTAAGACGTCACAGACTGATCCTGTTTGATGAGGTCGTAAAATGATTCACACTTCATCTGACTCACCGGTTACACCTTTCATGTGCTTTTAAGTGTATTTTTTTTCAACGTACGATGTGACTGACGTAATATCAGTGCCGTTCAAGACCACCAAAATTTTCAAACCGCTGAGCCTCGTTTTGAGATTTCCCTTATTTACAGATTTCCCTTTGTCTTTGTCTTTGTCTTTGTACGACATGTTTGCAAGTTTTAGAAGGAGCATAGTGTTGCAATATACGAGTGATATATAAAATGTTAGTGATTGATTATTATATATCCATTTGTATGAGTTGATATAAATATTCTGGACTGGTGATTGTACTCCTAGGACGGAACTAGATCAGCAGGAATCGAGACTGTTATGTAATCAGTATTTTGACTTAACGATGATGGAGATAACAACAGCAACAACAGCAACAACAATACTGACAAAGACGACGACGACGGTGAAAGTATCTAAAGCAACAAAATCTGTTCAGGTCCTGCAGTATCGGAATCACCGCCTAAATCCCGAACCCGACCGGGGACTCACGATTGGAAAGGAAGCAACGGTCACGTCAACCCACATCTCCAGCATTGACGACCCCTCCCACATACTGAAACAAGTAGGTGATAAACAAGACTCCCTGTTCGTCTTGGATGTATGGTATGTTGTACTGTAGACATTACCCCATCACACAGATATCGTAGGTTAGACAACATTATGTCGTAAAACAGCAATCTTATCAATGACCCCCATTCACCACTGGACGCTCTTCTATTGTTAACCAACGAAGAGTTGCACACGAAAAATAGAACTTGACACAAAACGGCAGTATATCCAATCTTTCATTAAATTTTCATGAAGAAATTTCCACCTAATGATTCAGAATTCGCATGTACATATTAATGCACCGTACACAACTTGGATGTGTGCATGTCATGATGATCACAGCACGACTTGCTGGAAAATAGATGTGGACGCTCTTAACCAGAAACTTTAATGTTAAACGTTGTCTGTCTGCGATATTAACTGAAGGACAATATTCAGATTTTTAAAGAAGATGCAAACTATAACTCAATCTCCATAAGTTCCATAACGTGATGTAATGTTTATGATCTCAATAAGTCAAGTATTTAATGCATTACTTTAATGCAAATGTTTTATGCTCCATTTGCAATATTTATCTATCCCATTTAATATATATGGTTTGTTTCACTTTTGCACATAAGCATTGTAATTAAGATAGGGTTACGCCAAGTTAGAATAACTTGTACTCGAGCCATTCTCTTGAATAAATATGTTTAAATTGATCTAAATCTGTAACATGTCGCGGGCCAGCAAGTGCACCTGATTCGTCACGTCAACATGAACACCAGTATCGTAGATCGATTCTAACCCGGATCTTCACGGGTGTATTCACAGACCATGCATGTTTATGACAAATTGAATTGGAACAGTGTAAGGCTAGGGAAAAACATCGTTCAAGATCATGTTGTACCCTTTGTGTGTATTCACGGACGTAACGTCACCACCCGCCATTGTAATGTCCGACCACATGCATCACTTGTTGTTAAAGCCTTGCTGGACTGCCATGACCGGTTGTTCCCCTCCCCACATGGGGAGAAGGAGGGACGCCTACGACAGGTTCATAATCAGTTGAGTTGACACACTCTTTGGTTGACATTGTGCAAACAACTCCAACTGTTTTCAATCCTCTGGTGTCTCATATGCCATCTGTATCGACACAAATTGTGACAAATGACAAAATAGTACAATGTTATATAAAATAACATATACTTACAAAAAAGGACAGTTTCCTTTGTCTTCAGGTACATCTGATCATTACAGTCATATCAATTCAACTTTCTTGTACGTTATGTAAATTAGCCTGTGTTGTATATGCCATGTGAAGCCATCCATCTTTACTACTCTGTCTTACATATTCCAGAAAGACAACGAAATAGCGAAGCTACACGAGCAGCTGGAGCAGATGAAGCTCCTCGTCAAAGAGGCGTCTACACCTGCAGGGGACAAGATGGCCCCACCCAATACGGACGACCCAGGGGGTGAGGCGTTATCACCAAAGGCCTAACACCACCAACCATTTTCAACCTCCGTCCCCAAACTTGTTGCGGGATATCTTTGAACTCAACATCTTCAACAATCAGCACCACCGTTTCTTTCAAGAACTGTCCAGTTTATAGTTGCCCCACCCCGTTAGATCAACATGTTTCCACAGAGACTGTTATGGCAACACCAAAGTCATTTTCAGTTGTGTCATAAAGATATGCCAGACTCATGACTTACCACAAGCTGTCAGAATACAGTGATCTAAAAATGAGCATCGATCTATGCGATTGGGATACGATGTGTCTACCAAGTCAGAGAGCCTGACACTCGATCCCGTTAGTTGTCTTTTACTGTTATGGGTTGCTGAAAACCAGTTCTATCCCGGATCATCACAGGTGTCTTTATTGTGAGTGGCTGAGTGGGTGGGATGGGTAACGCCAGGGGTAACGCCACCTTGAAATCTCTTACAGTTAAATCAAGGCGTGTCGACTTGATGTGCGAGGAATGTCCAAAGTCATGAAACCCATGGTGCTGGCAGGCAAAAAACATATTCAAGGAGAACCTGGGTTCAAACCAAACGTTCAAAGGTTCCTGGTGTGCCAAAGGGACGCAACTGTGTACAGCAAGTAATTGCATCCGAGACAACCGTCCATCCATGGCACTACGTTACTGTGAGCAGGGCCAAACTGTACGAGATAGTTACTACTGAGGTCGAATGATATACATTTACCTCACCCGTGCTGTAACATGTAAACACCGAGAGATGCGTTACAACGACGAATGAGCATCATCATCCAAATCATCATAATCTTCCTCCTCACCAGTTACAACAGCAGCAACAACAGCTTTCACCAGTATGCCTAATGTTAGCATGCCGCGCTATAATTCTGTTTCATGGCTCGTCGATCGGAAGAACAGAACAAACGTATGAAAGAAGAAAATAGTAATCATGCAGATTAAAAAAGGAGCGAAAATAATCTGAAGGATAAAATGCATTTTTTCATTTAATTTGTACGTGACTGTCTGACCGACCAACGTGACGCTGTGGTATATAAATCAAACAAAGGAACAACAAAGTACCTCTCAACCAAAGACGAGAGTCCAAGGCATTGTCAACTGCTGGTGGACTGACTGACAATCTGGATACTATTGACTACGACGTGCGCCGAAAAACTAATTTCTATTCCATAGGGAGTAATATGATACGGTGGATGAAATATTACCCAAATAAGACTTTATAAGAGAGCACTTAGCATGTGAAGAACCGGAACCTCTGCAGACGGTCGGAAGAAAAAGTACCCACAACAGACGGTCCAAATAGGAAGCATTCACTCTCTTGCCGTTCATGATGGCCCTCGAGGTCAGATATCAGAGGAGTTGTTTATCCGGTTTGTTAGGTGGGTGGTGGAGTCAGCCATTACCGCGAAGACACTACTGACAGAGAAGATGTAACGGACGTGAGTCAGCTGTCTGAAACATCATTCCAGCTGTCACGTCCAGAGTCACCTGCTTGTTGCCATCGGGGATATCACGTGTAAACTACGCCCCAGGAAAAACGGGTTTAGAGTTACCTCCCGTCCATCGATTTGCGTTCGCGAAGCATAGGTAATTTCCGTTCATCATTCGTGATTCGATGTTATTAGAGATAAAGAAGTACTACCACGAAGTACTGATTGAGTTTCTATTTTCAGCGCGGTACCTTGAAATGTACCTCATTTGTAAGCAGGGTACATTGGAAATGATAGAAGAACGCTTAGCCAATCAGAAAACGACATTTATGTGAGGTAAGATAAATGTGATTAGGTTTACACAATGGCTACCCGGAAAAGTTCGAGTTATCGGGGGTTCAAGAATTTATTTTCAAAGAGAGTCGGACACAACCGGAATTCACCACATCTTGTGCAACACATTCGAGTAAAAACGATGAATTCTTTAGATACATACTGATGAAAATGTGTAGAGACCGGAAGGTGTGTTCCAGAAAAATGGGAATTCCACTATACGAGATCCGTAGTTCCTTTTCTGCTCATATACAGTTGTTAAATTTTTGTCTGTACTGTGATCGTGATTGTTTTACACCCGTTATATCTGATTGAATAAACTACAAACATATCGAACCCTTGATCACCATGTGTTTTTCTCCTTTAGATTTCCCATTAGGAATCTTGGTAAGAACAGCTTCCACGTATAACAACCTTTTCATCAAACCAGCAAACCAAGATGTGACGGTAGTGTGAGAATGAAGTGGTTTTACGCCCCTTTGGACAATATTCCAGTTATTTACGGTTGTATCAGCTTGATAACGTGAAAGCTGGAAGTCGTGCAGGTCTAGGACCAATAACAATTTGCTATAATCCACGATCATGAATATGGAACGGTGTTAGAATAGGTTAGACTGACTTGATGGTTGGCATAGGAACGTGTCTGTGTCACGCGGCGCCACCTTCGAAGATCATTCCTGACGCTGTAAGCTACTAGACTGACTGAGTTGGGTTTGGGGCCACTTTAAACAATAACCCAGCAATATTACGGCAGGGGATACCAGAAATGGGCTTCTCTCGTTGTGCCCACATGGGAAATCGAACCCTTGAGGAGCTAACGCACAACAGGAGCTACTACAAGTAGATATGGACTCCACCATGTACGGTCAGTCAGCCTATAGTTCAAACAATAAAGTACCCATCACTCATATTTTATGGCAGTGAAAGCAAACATGCATCTATACGCAGAGGGAGGAATACTGTTGTGTCGAGATAGTCGTTGGTTGATAATTATTCATATCTGTTCATATGACAGCGTTGTGCCTCCCATGCCTGGAATAATGGGTACAGAGAAATATTCCTTGCACACATGTACTTTTCAAAAAGGTAGGGGATAATGAACCTGCAATTTTGATAGGAAGTGTAAACGTTAACAAACGTTTCAAAGACAGACATCTTCATGGGCAGACACCACCATTTCCCTCTATCACCACCCCTAAACACAGCGCATGATATGCACGTGCACAACGCAGTAGCCCCACACACGTGCATGGGGTCCCATTCTTAAAATTTACGTTTTTTCAAGAAGGTCGAGAAATCACTTAGAACATTAATTTTGATCCACATCATGCATCACACATTTGTTAGTGTTTGTTTCTAGTTGTTTGTTTTAAAATGAAAATCGTAAACATGGAAATTACATGCCATACACCAGTCATCTTTCAAAAGCGACTACATTCCAAATAACTGTGGCTGTAAGGAAGTGCAAATGTTGATGTACCCTTTTAACATTTGATATCATATCGACATTGATTGACTCCGATAAATCAATATCTTTAATCGTACATAAAACAAGTAAATGAAGATCCCCCACTTTTCTTTAAGAGTATATTAAGCCTACGTTGTCAATTCCACACGATGGTAACCCCAGCCTTGAACGTGACTCAAGTATACTAAACAGGAAAAGAAACGCAATATTCGAATAAAATGAAATCTCAGAAAAGTACACGTTCATGTTTATGTCTTCTACCTAAAAACCCGACGAAGCAGATTTGCATATCTTTTGCTGCTTAAGTATATGTTGACGCTGTAGATGGTGACTATGAGGTGACGCCCATGTCTTCTGTTTACGTGTGTATGGTCAAGAAGTCCCGCCAAGTAGGTGGACATCGATATGACTAAAAGCTGCTTGGAGGTCACCCCAATTATCAAAACAATGTAGGGACAGTTGATAACGTAGATATGCACGTATTTGCAAGCCACTGCTCACGCTTGTCACAACACTATAATACTTTCAAGTGGTCATAATCGCGGGAAACGCAGCTCCTTCATTCTAATCAAATAGCGATTTGTAACAGCGGTTCCGTCCGTACAAATACCTGATCACTCAATTTGCGTGAAGGTTTTGACTTTTTCAATATGGTGAGCAAGGCATTCAAGGCATATCTGATGACCCTGTCTTGATAATAAAGTTAAATGACAAATTCCCGATTTAAAGGGTATTTTGGCGCCGTGGCACTGCTGTGGACATCCTGTTGTTTCTGAGCGCCTCGCCATCTACTCCCGCCAAAAATACCATAGAAGTAAGATTTTGTGTTTGTTTTCATTTATAAAAATACAATTATGGTAGTTTGTTGTCGATTACCATAGCATTCAGCAATTGTCCAGCCATGCGGATATACAAGTCTGGACCAGATAGCCCAGTGACTGACATCATCATTATCGACCTGGCCAACTTGGACCACGATCCCGATTCCGTTAGTCTAGTGTCAAGGCAAGCATGGATCATGTGTAATGCGCTGTGACGTCCTTTGAAATATGCCTCTTTGCTCAAAATTAAAAGACTACATGAAACGGGAAACGAATTTCCTTTCCATCTAAAATTATTTACTTTAAAGCTGCCCTAACAGCAAAGTGTTAAACATGCATATATACGTCGTGTTCATTTCTGCTATGTTGTTTTATACACATATTTAAGAATTCGTTAAGAATGCACAGTCTCTGGTGGTCGAACAAAGAATCCTATGCATTGATACGATATTTACATGATGAAATAGCTGCCAACATTGACCACGTTCAAACTAATACAACATTTGAAACCTGACACTGGCGTATTTTCATGGGCACGTACACACATTTTTCCAGGCTCTGTAAGGTGGACATGAGAGAGTGAGTTAGTTTGGTTTTACGCCGCGTTTAGCAATATTTCAGCAATATCAAGGCGAGGGAAACCAGGAATATACTTCTCACATTGTATCCATGTGGGGAATCGAACCCGGGTCTAGGCTGGGCTTCGGTATGAACCACTAGGCTACCCCTCCGCCATGGCTGACATAAACGCATTGTCGAGCCTTGTATATAACATAATCATTACAAACTTTAAGACCATATAAGTGTAAATTTGTAATGATGCGTGACGTATTTATAAAGCGGTTAACTGGGAAATTTGGTACAATGTCCCCAGTACTAAGCTATCCGTGTGAATGTTTACAGGAAGGAACGATATGCGGGTCCTAAGACATTGGGGACCATGTGTAGGTTAAACATGTGCAGGATACTGAGGATGGACCAACTCGACTAGATGCGACTTGATGACATTTTAACGGATCGTTGTCCATGATATTCGTCACTGGTTTTCCTGTCAAACTTCGTATGTCATATATCATTACAGACCGCTGTGAATATATTGTGGACTTCGGCTCAGCATGACACCCTGCCGCTAGCTCACATACACGACACGTGTGTACACGTCGATGTAACTTGAGGAAGCCTGGTACAAGCGGCGAATTTCACTGCCACATTTTCCTGGGAACAAATGTCCCCACAGTACTCGGCACTGACGTCGTAGAGTATTCACTGTTTTCTAGGTCTGGTCAAGCGTCTTCTTTGGCCACCACAGCACCAAGAGCTCTATCCAGCTTCTCTTTCATTAGTTCTATCTCTTTATCTTTCTGAAACCATATAATACATATCTCTTTGCAACCGACAGAATAGCGAGTATGTTAAACCAGTGAACCGTATTTTGTTTACGACTGACCATATCACGATATCGATATTTGCTGTCTTCACTGACATGCAATACTGGAATAAGAATTTTCAAAATAATGTCTAACCTTGTTTAATACAAATACAGTTACAATAAACTAAGTATTGATCGGTTTAGTTGAAGTCTTTATTTCAGACATACCTTTTACTGTTGAAGACGTTGAGTAACGAACCACGTGTATTGTTTGGGTTGTAGTGTTTAATTAGTAAGAGGACTTTCAGTGTTTATTGTTGAATATGTTTAGTAACAGTTCATTGTTATTGTTGAATATGTTTAGTAACAGTTCATTAGCAGTGATTTCGTTGTCGACTTTAATTTCTGTTTTCAGCTTGCTACTAAAAAAGCAAAGTAACAAAGGAATGACATTGAACTTGTTGTCGACTTTACTAGATTCATATTCTTACACCTTACTCTTAAATACATTGAGGATAAGTGATTAGGTTGTCATCTTTATTTGACCACGTTACTCCAGATTAGGTTGTCATCTTTATTTGACCACGTTACTCCAGATTAGGTTGTTATCTCTATTTGGTCACGATACTCCAGATTAGGTTGTCATCTTTATTTGGTCACGTTACTCCAGATTAGGTTGTTATCTTTATTTGGTCACTTTACTCCAGATTAGGTTGTCATCTTTATTTGGTCACGTTACTCCAGATTAGGTTGTTATCTTTATTTGGTCACGTTACTCCAGATTAGGTTGTTATCTTTATTTGGTCACTTTACTCCAGATTAGGTTGTCATCTTTATTTGGTCACGTTACTCCAGGTTAGGTTGTCATCTTTATTTGGTCACGTTACTCCAGATTAGGTTGTTATCTTTATTTGGTCACTTTACTCCAGATTAGGTTGTCATCTTTATTTGGTCACGTTACTCCAGATTAGGTTGTTATCTTTATTTGGTCACTTTACTCCAGATTAGGTTGTCATCTTTATTTGGTCACGATACTCCAGATTAGGTTGTCATCTTTATTTGACCACGTTACTCCAGATTAGGTTGTTATCTTTATTTGGTCACTTTACTCCAGATTAGGTTGTCATCTTTATTTGGTCACGTTACTCCAGATTAGGTTGTCATCTTTATTTGGTCACGTTACTCCAGATTAGGTTGTTATCTTTATTTGGTCACTTTACTCCAGATTAGATTGTCATCTTTATTTGGTCACGTTACTCCAGATTAGGTTGTCATCTTTATTTGGTCACGTTACTCCAGATTAGGTTGTTATCTTTATTTGGTCACTTTACTCCAGATTAGGTTGTCATCTCTATTTGGTCACGATACTCCAGATTAGGTTGTCATCTTTATTTGGTCACGTTACTCCAGATTAGGTTGTTATCTTTATTTGGTCACTTTACTCCAGATTAGGTTGTCATATTTATTTGGTCACGTTACTCCAGATTAGGTTGTCATCTTTATTTGGTCACGTTACTCAAGTAACAATATATTAACATGGGCTTTGGAAATTAACTGGATACTTACAACTAACTAGTTAAACTAGCTTAGCAGCAGTAGATTAGCGTTCTCTTCTGCTGGTAATCTTTTAAAAGAATCAAAGGTTGTTAATTTTGGACCTGTGATAGTAACGTGCCAGTCAGCGGGTGGACAGTGAGTGGACAATGCCAAACACGGGACCTCGGATGTGGGATATTTGGTCTACTATGGAATGGACACATCGTTTGGACAGGTCAGCTCTACTGACATTAGGAGAGCAATGTATTCATATACATACTTGTACTGAGGAGACTCTGGATTGGGAACAGTTACATGAGTTAACAGTTAAAGGTTTAACTTTTGACCTGATATTCTATACAGACTGGTTAGACGGCTTACTTGCACAACGTTCGCTCACATTTATGAATAACTGGGTTTAATTTCTACATTGTATGAAACGTGTGAAACGTAATTGCAGACTTGAGCCATGACAGTGAGAGACTGGAACATCCAGGTACGTAACACTGTGAGACACCATGAAGAGTAAGAGCTCTGGTTGATATTACGCTATGTACAGTGTAAAACATTACGATCAAAATAACGTCATCATTCGAACATGTTTGTTACTACAACAACTTAAGAAGAGTATGTTTGGTGAACCAACGTACAAAGAAAGTATAATCTCAGCTAAGTCGCTTCATGTCTGGTTAACCTTAGAAGACGTCCGAAAATTGTAGATCCCAAGCCTACCCGACCCGGGACAATGCCTTTTATGCCTCTTTGCAGTCCGTTAAAACACCGCGGATATCTGTGCCTATACATCACTCTCCTTTACGTCAATAAGGAATACTTGTAATGACAGAACTTACATGTTCATTTAAACTGTCGGATGTTTGCGGAGAGGCCTATTTATGTTGCTACTTACTTCCTTTATTTGGAACTCCAGAATGTTTATTTTAGCGACGTGCACGTTGTTCTGCATGGTGTTCGTTGCACCGCCGCTGGCGGCGGCCGTCGCAGTTTCAATGACGTCAACTTTGTTTGTCCAAACCGCAATGATCTGGAATGAAAAAGCGCCTTAATGTATCAAATGTGCAGTTGAGTGCACGGTGACTAGGTCCATATACTTTACCCTGTGGGAAAACGAACCCGGGAAATCGAACCCAAAGAAGAACTGACTAAAAGAATCCTTGGAAACGCATCCATTACTAAATTCACTTGCTCAGTTTCACTTGAAATATGTCATGGTGACCAGGGTACAAGAGTACTCAGCAAAGACTAGCTGAACTGCCTTGCACAGACCTAAGCAGTACTGCCTTAAACAAAATTACGAAATGAATATATGTTGAGTGAGTGAGTGAGTGAGTTTGGTTTTACGTCGGTTTTAGCAATATTCCAGCGATATCACGGCGGGGGACACCAGAAAATGGGCCTCACACATTGTACCCATGTGGGGAATCGAACCCGGGTCTTCGTCGTGACGAGCGAACGCTTTAACCACTAGGCTACCCCACCACCCCGAATAAATGTTAGGATACGTTGTATCTGAAACGTATTGATGAGATCAGAGACCATATAATAGATATGAAATCAAAATCAGAGACTAATAGCGTCATTTAGTGAACCACCAACCAGTGGCAACGGATACTTAAAACAAAATCTAGAGGTTATGTGATGAAGTTCAGCGAACATCGGGGATATTGACAACAGTACTGTTACATGACTGGCCTAAAACGGGACGGATTTCGCGAACGATACACATTTTTGTCAGTTGACATGTGGGACAGTTGAAAAGTTGACATCTTGTGAGAGACAAGATAGAGATTACGATTATTGTAATCAGTTTATTGGAGCTGTTCATGTAATCTTTGACTGTCAGTCGCAACCGGTGAAATCCAGCTAAGGAATTAACTCTCGGTCCGGATATTACGCAATATTGTTTACGTGGTTACCAGAGCGTTCATTTGCGAATGTCTGCGCATCTGCTGCGCATGTGTTCCGGTAACCGGAAGTTAGCAGCAGGGTGTCGATGTGTATCAGTTACATGCCAGACCGTAGCGCTGATGTTTAATGATGAACTGTTGGAGAGGGCCGTCCCTCTATTATATGGTCTCTGATGAGATACATTGCATGTAACTCGACCATAGTGGTGAGATCGTTGTACCTACACAAGATTAAGATGTGGTGTACCTACCTTGAGCACAAAGTGAAGATGTGGTGTACCTACCTTGAACACAAGTGTAAGATGTCGTGTACCTACCTTGAGCACAAAGTGAAGATGTGATGTACCTACCTTTAGCACAAAGAGAAGATGTGGTGTACCTACCTTGAGCACAAAGAGAAAATGTGGTATACCAACCTTGAACACAATATGAAAATATGGGGTACTTAGCTTGAGCACAAAATTAAGCTATGGTGTACCTACCTTGAACACAATATTAAAATATGGTGTACTTAGCTTGAGTACAAAATTAAAATGTGGTGTACCTACCTTGAACACAATATTAAAATATGGTATACTTAGCTTGAGCACAAAATTAAGATGTGGTGTGCCGATATTTAGCGCAAAGATGACACATAAAACATCTACCTTGAACATAAAGAAGACATACAGTGGGCCTACACTGGGCAAACAGACGAGATATGGTTTACGTACCATGGGTTGAACGATGAAACATGGTTTACCTACCTTGGATACAACGATGTGATGTGGTCTACCTAGCTTGTGTACAACGATGAGATACGGTTTACCTACCATGGGTACAGTGATGAGATATGGTTTACCTACCATGAGTACAGCAATGAGATATGGTTTACCTACCATGGGTACAGTGATGAGATATGGTTTACCTACCATGAGTATAGCAATGAGATGTGGTCTACCTGCGATGAGATAGTGTTTACCAACCATGGGTACAACGATGAGATATGGTTTACCTACCATGGGTACAATGGTGAGATATGGTTTACCTACCTTGGGTACAGTGATGAGATGTGGTTTACCTACCATGAGTACAGCAATGTGATATGGTTTACCTACCATGGGTACAGTGATGAGATGTGGTTTACCTACCATGAGTACAGCAATGTGATATGGTTTACCTACCATGGGTACAGTGATGAGATATGGTTTACCTACCATGAGTACAGCAATGAGATATGGTTTACCTACCATGGGTACATCGATGAGATATGGTTTACCCTCCATGGGTACAACGATGAGATATGGTTTACCTACCATAGGTACAATGGTGAGATATGGTTTACCTACCATGGATACAGCACTGAGATATGGTTTACCTACCATGGGTACAACGATGAGATATGGTTTACCTACCTTGGGTACAATGATGAGATATGGTTTACCTACCATGGGTACAACGATGAGATATGGTTTACCTACCATGGGTACAACGATTAGATATTGTTTACCTACCTTGGGTACAACGATGAGACACATGGTCACTGTTGTAGCGACGATTACGATGATAGAGGTCAAGGCATAGTTGAGGTCAAGCTGCGACCCAAGGGTCATGGAGACAGTGGCTCCAAGGAAGCTCAGCACTGTGACGTTGTAGATACAGAGGCCAATCATCTTAGAGTCGTTCAAACCATCAATTTTCACCTGTCCAACAAGGACAGAACATTCTTAACACCATTATCGTTATGTCTTTGAGCGACACTTTAGTTGGGAAGTACAGTAATGACAGAATTAGGAATAAAAACTTGGGATAACAATGGTGGGGCAATCGGCACCGGTCACACCTAACGGTACAGGAATTTGCACCGAAATGTCGAATTAAAACAATAAAAGCAGTTCTTATCCATAAATGTAGCAGCATTTTCTTCGCTATGTATGGTGGAACTACAGGAATATGTGCATTCAACTTTAATATTACCGGAAACACAAGGTTCGGGGTTGATATAAACTTCCATATCACTGTGCAGGTTGGTACTGATTGGTTTTTGATAGTAGCAGTGTGCTTCATTTAGGAAATTACTGTATCTCCTCGACCTTAATGTCGTGTCAATGCTTTAGAGTTGATACATACACATCTAAAGGAGAAAAGTCATGGATGTCAAATTTGTTATTATAAGAAACAGAATTTGTGGATGTCAAATGTTTTTTTTGACAAGGAAGAGAATAATGAGGATATCAACGTCTTTATCGTGAGATAGACAATTGCATGGATGTCAAATTCTGTAGCGTGAAGAAAGGACGTCAGCCTTCTCATTAGGATCAAACGTTAGGGGCGTGTGTTACATTCTTTATTAGGATCAAACTATATCGAACTTCTCTGACACAACTGGACCACCAGCGAAACAGGTAGACTCACCCCATGAAGCAGTTAAAATATACTCCTAAACGATATGTTCTTAATACAGAAGAAATAATGCGTAAAGTTTCTTTAAATCAAGTGCGTCACCTCTAAATCCAATTCAAATTTAAATGAACTAATTAAGAAACACTTTACTTTTCAAAGCTGCATTAAACCTAGTTCTTCCCCTGTAGTGTGCATGTCGACTTAAATACAGGTGCGTGACATACCCTCACCCCGTAAAGGGAATTAATGCACATTTATGTCTATACATTTAGATAAACTCCCATTTTAAAACTGGATTTAACATGTACACAAATTGCTCGTTAAACATGTTGATCTTAGTGATTGTCAAAAGAAATATGACAACGAGGGTATGTTTAATTCGTATCCAAGTGTGTGTTTTACGCTAATTGGGAGTCGCCAGTACCTTTCCATCAACCCAGCTCCGGGTATAGAACACAGCAATATAATGAGTTTAATAAAGCACTTTCTCTTCAGTTCCTATAAACATACCGGGATGGTCGCCAGCAAATTACACTTAATGACCAATGGTCAAAAACAGATGGACAGTATTGATCAGTACTGAGCATCTGATGTTAGCAGAGAAAGTCTTAAATGTACCTGATTTACAGAATTAGTCTACGTTATACGGAGAACGTCTTGGAATGTTCCTGATAACCAGAATTAGTCTAGGTTATACTTACAGCCAAGTCATTAGCGATCTCACGTTTTAACCTATGTGGTCACGTTGTGATCTTTGTCTTCTGTTGACACAGTACTTTGTCATTAGAGATGTTCACCACTGAACCCCGGCATTACCGGTATTAGGCAAATACAGTCGAATCATCGTTAATAAAGTAATCACCTGTTTTGATGCCTTGATATATTTCCCGTTATGAAATTTACTGTAGGTTTACTGTGGAATAATCGTTAAGCATGCACTAAACACACTGAAGGCAGGATTGTTTACACATTGAAGCAAAAGAGTAATGTACTGCTGTTTTACAAACAACTTTATCGTGTTGTACATTGCGTACTTATTACGCTCGTGTATGACTGCCATGAGGAGGCCCATTGGATGTACCGCAGTGCGTGATATGATGTATATAGATACGGGTTCGAACCCAACATCTCTCCTCATTCAGTTCAGTACCATTCCGGTGCCCGTAGTTTCACAACAGTTTTCAACGGGTAAAACCTTCACCTCCTGGGGCTTCTCTCTAGTATTAACATGTTATGGTGTTACTTATAAATGGGTGAGTTTGTGAGTTTAGTTTTACGTAATATTAGAACTATATAGCGGTGGTTTGTAAATAATTGTCTGGACCAGAAAATCCAGTGACCAGCAACACGAGCAGCGTTCTGCGCAAATGATGACATGTGTCAACCAAGTCAGCGAGCATGACCACCTGATCCCGTTAGTTGCCTCTTACGACAAGCATAGTCGCCTTACTTGTAAAGACTTATCCAAGGATGCCTAAGACCAATTTCACCTATTCTCGGATTATGGGTGTTCGAAAACTTGGGAACGTCTACCGTTGTCTCGATTATCACAGGAACAATTGCAAACCATGTCACTAACTTATAAAACAGAATTCCATCCTAACCTCAGTTCATCATTCAAGAACATACCGCCGCATCACACCTCGTTACACCCGGAGTGGGCAATGCTAAATCGATTCTAGTATTCATCGTATCCCATTTGCATAGTGTGATGCTCATGTTGTTAATCACTGGATTGTCTGGTCATGACTTGATTATTTACAGACCGCCGCCGAAATATTGCCGAGTGCTGCATTAAATAACAACCAATCAAACAACATTTCTCCTTCCTTCTTTCACACATTGTACTACTCGCTAAACAGTCCTTATTCTGAAAGATTAGGAACTACTAGAGAAGTCGAATCATAAACGAAAGTGTTCGGTCTTTGGACGTGGCCACTATAAACAAATGTTACGTACCACTGGTTATCAAAACATTTTTGTGAAAAATAGAGCTGAAATGTAACTGATATATGCCGGCTGCTAATTAATCACTGGCTACTAGCAAGCTGTGAAAAAAACTGGATAATGCTGACTTTTGCCTTCGTTTCATCATGAGTGAGTGAGTGAGTGAGTGAGTGAGTGAGTGAGTGAGTGAGTGGGTGAGTGTTTTATGTGTAAAGACAAGTACTGGTGTTCCTCAACATGACCATCTTAGAAAATGGCTTAAAGCTGATGAAACGCCATCCCACTCATTCCCTCCCTCCCTCACTCGTTGTCACAGTGAACAGCGAGTTTATTTTATGCCGCAATATTCCAGTAACATCACAGTGGGAGAGCTCCAGAAATGGGCATTACACACCCTACCCATATGGGGAATCAAACCCGGGCTGTCGTCATGACGAGCGAACCCTTGTGAACCACTAGGCTATCCAGTCTCCCCAGAAACTAGGAACAAAACTAAACTGTTTCACTCACGTACCTTGTCCACTGTAACGAATAAATGAGTGACTGAGTCAGTGAGTGAGTAAGTGAGAGGGCTTTTCATCAGCTTCAATCATTATTCTGTGATGTTCATATCGAGGAACCACAATACTAGGCTTTACACTCATATCATGATATCATGGGGCGCGATGTCCTAACCCTTCAAGAACGACCCAACCCTAACAAACACGATTAGGAGAGAACATTTGAGCATTGAGTATAGCTTTCATATCCGTGATTCATAACCCGCTATTGACCCTATCCAAATATAACCTCCTTATGCTAAGAGGACATTTAAAAGAATCTACTCAATAACAATTAGCGCGAAGCTGTCAGTACTACATAGCGTTTATCGACTTCAACCCGATATCTAACACACAAAAATATTGGCACAAGCAGGAAGGAGAGCGCATTAATCGCTAACTAATTACAAAGATTATTTCTTCTGCTAATTATGCACTGATCAGTGGAAAACCTTTGTTCTCTAATCATACCCAAAGATGGGACAGACGTGTTGATATTGTGGACCTTTACAACACCGAGGCGATTATTACGCTGACAGCACTTCCCGTTGTTTATGAATACATAATGGTGTATAATTACTAGGGAGCAATCTGGACCACTTCCTTCGCCTTATACAAACCTGCCAATCAATGACAGGTGTTAATTTCACGCCTCATTATTGTCCAGTATATATCGATGGGTAGGTAGTGAGTGAGATGGTACGCTTTTATGAGTTTCACAGAAGTTCCTGGGCTGTTGACATTAGAAACGGGCTTCACACTTTGTATCCATGTTGGAAATCGAATTTGGGCCTGAGCGTGGCGAGTGAACGTTTTATCTACTTGGCTAGCCACCGGTCCATATAGATCGATAAAAGTGTTACCTGTCTCACCATGATTATGTAGGACTGGAATTTTGGTCAGACAATGATATGTGGAGCCGATCTGCCGAAGATGTACAGTTCAATAACCTGTCATGAGTGAGTGAGATTAGTTTTAATGTTTAGCGTTTACAATATTAACTGCTGGGGAGACCAGAAATGTACATTGTACACATGTAGGGAATCGAACCCTGGTTTTCATCGTGACGAGCGAACGCTTTAACCACTAGCCTACCCCACTGCCCCTTACCCATCATGACGTAATGATCTGTTAAAGGATGACATTAATTAATCCATTTCTTTGTTCGCACCGGTATTATTCCAGCTATATGGTGGTGGTCTATAAATAATCCAGACTGGACCAGACAATCCCATGATCAGCAACATGCCCATCGATCTAAGCAGCTGGTCCATGAGCCTGACCACCCGCTCCACTTAGATAGCTACAGTCCGTTTGGCTCAAAATCTTCCCGATGAATTGCACTCCAACTCGAAAATTACTTAAACGAAATAAAATTAAATAGGAAAAACACACCAACTCTTGTCATAATCTTGGTCATTGTTTTCCTATGCTCGATGTGTGACAAGGGTGTAGCCATAGCTTTGGTAACAGCCAAGTAAGCAAGAGGCACGTTGATTTCATCGGCATGGGATGGTATCAGATGCCATTACGCTGTGATCTGAATCGGCCATGGATTCAGTTAAGCTGGTGTTAGAGAGAGGCATAGAGAGCAATCACTATAAAACCAGCTTAAGTCGGGGCTAGTACAAGCAGCTACACACATACACGCATGCACGTCGTCATAAAAGCGAAATTATTCCTTTCACCCATAATGATCTAACCTCACCTCACCTTGAAGAGTCCGCATTTCATTATAATCGTAGAACTAGTAGCATACACGAACGAAGGGTGTTACTTCCTTTTACCTAAAGCATTCGGTTAAATATCGAATCATTTCAAAAACGGACATATGCAATTTAGCATGTTGCCTATTCCAACTGACAGGTTGGGGACCTCATGAGATGACTGCATGGGAACACATGACCGTCACTCTTCCAAACTAAAGTTGTTACTTGTAACACAAGACACGACAAAATAACTTTTTTCCTTTTTCCATTTCAAGTAAAAGGATTGGTCACTGTGATATGTTTTACAATAAACCAGCTCCAGTCATGTCCTAACAAAATACCTTAAATCACTCTCTTACATTGTGATCATATTTTCACTCAATGCGACCACTGAATAAACATGAGTTGACCAAACATGTCTTGTATTCGCAGAGAAACTCCATATTGTCGCTGTAATTACTTTATCAATACTTTTGTATTTGCAAAGATTGTACAGTTAATAATTGATGACATGTACCAATCCGATATCAGTAAGATCAATGACTGATTGTGTATTCACCTTCCGGGTTTCCCAGGCGAGGAAAGTCCCCAACAGGAGTAAGATGCCCTGTATTCCGAACAAAGTTCCAACAAAATAGATCTGATTGGCTGACGTGCACGTCTGCACGTGACTCCGTATCTCGATGTCCCGGTCTTCATACACCTGAGTATATGGGAATTGGAAGTTGTTATATTTTGCTAAATATTTGAAAACATAGGTAACGCAGTTTTAAAAACAATCTTCTAAGGTATGTGACTTTGGTAAATGTGAGTCAGTCTGATCAGCAGAGAGATACTTCCTCACGGGCCCATTCACCGTTGGGCTCCTCCCTTGGGCTTGACGGATGCAAAGGTCTTGGGATCAAATACTAGATTTGGTCTAAAGTTGGTCTGCATGAAGACCAAGCATGTTTATTCTAACTAATTTAAATAGTACTAGTTTTAGGCCGGGGTGTCCTTTTGCTTCCCATCACATTGAATGACATACAGTGATACAACTGAAATACGACAACCACTTATTTCATTATTTGTAACCATGACCACCCGTGTCATTCCGGAAAATGCCAAACGACATCGTCAGATCCAGTAGAGAGGCGAGAATCGACCAATGGTGTCCGGTTTTCGTATTTTCTCAATAACACCGAGGCTTACTGATTTACAAACTTTTTTCGCAGTTTCATGCAGCTGAATAATGAAGAGAGATTACTGTTTCACATTTGATTCCAAAGTGCTTATCAATATCTTTGGTGTACTTTCAGGAGTAACACATGCCCAAAGCAATCGCAACATCAGCCACTAATAGTTGAGACACTCTACTTTCCATATCAACACATAAGTGAATATTCATTACATATTAGTCTGCACTTGTTATAACCGAAACCCCACTTATGTCGCATTAACGAACCTGTAACCACAAAGAACTATCACATCGCAGACAACGGTGTTATATTACGCGAAGTATTTTATTACAATCATTATTAAAACTAACAAACCATTAGTTGTAATTTCCGGTCATTTAGTATCAAACAAAAACGTTTACTTACAACTGGGTCAAGGTCGTTGTTAATGACCTTGAGTGGGTCAATGAATGTCCAAGTGAGTAGAACTACTGTGTTGATTGCCACCAGAACTCCGACCATTATAAACAACTGACTGTCTTTAAGCACCTGGGACGGAAATAAAAATCGATTGATAGATTCTTTGTTATTTGCGATAAAAGAATACTTACTGTCATTGTTAACTTAATATTTTCTACCCGAAAGCGAATTGGGTTATTACTGAAAATATGACCGTTAATTCAACTATATGTTCTCTATAAACAAGAATTGAATGATAAAATATAAATGTTAAAACATACGCCTTGACGACAAACATTCCATGCAAGGATTTGCTTTGAAATATGCTCATGGACTTGTGACGAGACCTCGTATTTGTAAAAATCAACTGCAATCGATATGACTCCTTCAAAGAAACCCAATAATGACTCATTTAAAATCGTTATTGATGTAACGTTTTGTACACCGCGACAGCGGTAATCACCTTCTTTTGTTTCGTGGCGTTCGTGAAGATGACGTGCACCCTCCAGGTCTTCGCGAACAGAGCACCAAACGCCATGGAAAAGCCCAGCGTCAGGAGGTAAACCTTGGACTGGGAAACACAAGGGTGGTACATGACATGGGTAAATGAACGACTATTGTGTAATGCCGCAGTCAGCAATATGAAAGTACTTTAAAGGGCATTTGGAAGTGGTGAACATGAGACTAGACCTCTCGGAGTTTATTCTTACTTGCTTTACAGGTGAATGATATAGACTGGATCTGTCCATATCCATATATGCATCCATAAAGACTTTGTCACATGTTCATATAAGACTCACTCACTCACTCACAAACTAACACATAAGCACACACTCTTGGAACGATAGTAATTCTCAGATCATGAACCAATAACAATATAATATATAATAATATAATATATATAACAACGTGAAGAGATTTATGGAAAAAAGGGTGCTTGATAACATGTAAGTTATCATGTTTCTAATGAAATCAAGACGAGGTAAACCAGTGATTGATATCATGAACCGCGTTCAGCACAGTCGGCTACAATCACATGCTATTTACAGCACCAGTCTGCCTGTGACCACCTGATGAATTTGATTGCTTCTAACACAGACGATGCTGAGGACATGTTTTTATCCAGAAGCCCTGTGAGGGTCGAGACAGGTGGGGGACGTGAGTGGCAAATCACTGACTGTAGGACACGTTTTTATCCAGAAGCCCTGTGAGGGTCGAGACAGGTGGGGACCGTGTGTGGCAAATCACTGACTGTAGGACACGTTTTTATCCAGAAGCCCTGTGAGGGTCGAGACTGGTGGGGGACGTGAGTGGCAAATCACTGACTGTAGGACACGTTTTTATCCAGAAGCCCTGTGAGGGTCGAGACTGGTGGGGGACGTGAGTGGCAAATCACTGACTGTAGGACACGTTTTTATCCAGAAGCCCTGTGAGGGTCGAGACTGGTGGGGACCGTGTGTGGCAAATCACTGACTGTAGGACACGTTTTTATCCAGAAGCCCTGTGAGGGTCGAGACAGGTGGGGGACGTGAGTGGCAAATCACTGACTGTAGGACACGTTTTTATCCAGAAGCCCTGTGAGGGTCGAGACAGGTGGGGGACGTGAGTGGCAAATCACTGACTGTAGGACACGTATCGTTATGTGCTAGACATACTGACTAACCCCAACGGGTCCTAGGACAAGTATGATGCTCTATGTGTCTGATCTGTCCCGACATCTCCGCAGTGTTTACTAACAGAAATGCAGTATAGAGATACAAGTGATGTTTTTTTCTTAGATTAATGTCATTTCAAAGGCGGCATTACCCGTGTCTCAGCGCTGCCAGTATCCAATGTTTTCAGTACCAAATTCTCGCCTCAAGTGATCTCAAACGAGTGTCCCAGGGGCCTACCCGCCTTACAGAATTGCATCCCTTGTGTAGAAAAGAACGCTACGGCTGTGTGTTCGAATCCCGGTTTATCAAATATTGTGTTTCAAGATTCCCCCCAAAGTGGTTAGGCGTATGAGACCTACATATCTTTGAGCTTCTTCCTCTTAGCTAACATGCTCATATTGACAATAGCGGAGTAAGACCGTAAACTCTACTGAATCGATCAGTTTGGGTCAGTTTGGAACTAATACACAAGCCATTTGCAGTTTTGTAGATCTAGGTCTCGTCGTACCAGAGCGCTATAAGGATCTTTTGACATAGGCTTACAACAGTCGTAAAGCTAGGATCGTTTGCACCTTGAATTAGTGGCATGCATGATGTGAGTTTTATCAGATGTTTCACACCTCTTGTCACTGACAACGGAGGAATATGAGGACGGGCAAAAAAGTTGAAAGCCTACATAACTTCTAGACAGGTGACACCAACTAATCGTACGTTTGTCGTTGTACAGCGTTCTTCATAAGCATTAAAGTTATATTACTCGAATAGATCAACTAGTTCGACAGAAACAGGTCCTTGAAACATACGTATACGTATGTCAGTAGCATATATTTAGCGGTTTGGAAAGTGATGGTGGGACTGGAGGAGGTTAACTAAAACCAGGTACTGTCTGCTTACCAGACATAAGGCTGGCACAAGCTCATCATTCGTCTGCTCTAAGAACACTGTGATGTAGAGGAGTACACAGCCGAAAAGGATGACGTTGTTCAGGCGCGGCGACGACATCTTTACGATGCTGGTAGAACATAGAAGAAAATTATACAGCGAGAGAATAGGCTTAGGCATAAACACTTCACAATGTCTTTGATCATGAGATGTAACAGACACCCACTAGCAAAACTTCATATCAGCTCATACATGATATCGGCACGGCTTGGAGGTAAAATACTTTTATCATGGATTGCCTTGAAAGTTCAACCAAATTTATATTTAACTTAAAAAGTTCCACTTTCCCCGACTGCTCTTAATTCGGCAACGTGTGTCCACAAAGCCTACGTTATAGTAACTACATTTTGTGTGAAAGGGTTAGTTTATTCAATCATATCTTGTTAGCATCACTGTAAAGATGGAATGTCTATGTTTAACCATGTACAGATTACAGGCCCAGCTGGCAACAGTACATTGGAGATCGCATGTTTCAGTTTAACCAGCGGTGGATTTTGAGTCTTACGTTCTCAGTCTAACTGACTGTAAGTGAAATGTTTCAGGTTAACCAGCTGTGGATTTTGAGCTTTACGAAAAGTTGAGAACGATCTCATTTTAATTGACTGTAAATCAAACCTTTCAGTTTAACCAGCTGTGGATTTTGAGCTTTATCTTCTTAGTTTAACTGACTGTCAACCAAATGTGTCAGTTTAAGCAGTTGTAAAGTTTGAGCTGGTTTAACAGACTGTAAATCAAATGTGTCAGTTTAAGCAGTTGTCGAGTTTGACCTTTATTATGTCAGTTTAACTGACTGTAAATCAAACCTTTCAGTTTAACCAGCTGTGGATTTTGAGCTTTATCTTCTTAGTTTAACTGACTGTCAACCAAATGTGTCAGTTTAAGCAGTTGTAAAGTTTGAGCTGGTTTAACAGACTGTAAATCAAATGTGTCAGTTTAAGCAGTTGTCGAGTTTGACCTTTATTATGTCAGTTTAACTGACTGTAAATCAAACCTTTCAGTTTAACCAGCTGTGGATTTTGAGCTTTATCTTCTTAGTTTAACTGACTGTCAACCAAATGTGTCAGTTTAAGCAGTTGTAAAGTTTGAGCTGGTTTAACAGACTGTAAATCAAATGTGTCAGTTTAAGCAGTTGTCGAGTTTGACCTTTATCGTCTCAGTTTAAGTGACTAAATCAAATGTGTGAGATAAACCAGTTGTCGAGTTTGAGCTGGTTTAACAGACTGTAAATCAAATGTGTCAGTTTAAGCAGTTGTCGAGTTTGACCTTTATTATGTCAGTTTAACTGACTGTAAATCAAACCTTTCAGTTTAACCAGCTGTGGATTTTGAGCTTTATCTTCTTAGTTTAACTGACTGTAAACCAAATGTGTCAGTTTAACCAGTTGTAAAGTTTGAGCTGGTTTAACTGACTGTAAATCAAATGTGTCAGTTTAAGCAGTTGTCGAGTTTGACCTTTATCGTCTCAGTTTAAGTGACTAAATCAAATGTGTGAGATAAACCAGTTGTCGAGTTTGAGCTGGTTTAACTGACTGTAAATCAAATGTGTCAGTTTAAGCAGTTGTCGAGTTTGACCTTTATTATGTCAGTTTAACTGACTGTAAATCAAACCTTTCAGTTTAACCAGCTGTGGATTTTGAGCTTTATCTTCTTAGTTTAACTGACTGTCAACCAAATGTGTCAGTTTAACCAGTTGTCGAGTTTGACCTTTATCGTCTCAGTTTAAGTGACTAACTCAAATGTGTGAGATAAACCTGTTGTCGACTTTGACCTTTATCGCATCAGTTTAACTGACTGTAAATGAAATGTGTCAGTTAAATCAGTCGTGGATTTGGAGCTGGAAAGTCTCAGTTCCACATCGGGCCCATGATGCACATAGACATGTCTCACCGTATCTTTCTGTAATGAATGTTGAAGGCAAGGAAGAATATACTAAGGGTGATGCCGAGTGCCGAGATGCAGCATATGGACAGATACAAAGAGAAGGTCAGGCGGGTAGTGGTTAGAAAGATGGTCAAGGAATCCTTCGGTATCTTTCCACCTGGAACAACAGACATCACTGAACATAATGGACCGTATATATATAACTTTATACTGGCAAACAAGGATAAGTTGATCGGTAACAAGATGTAAGAAATTAGCACATGGCCACGTTTGCAAATGATTCCTTGTCTTTTCTTTTAAATAATTGTTACGAAAAATCGGACAATAACAACGACACGTAAGGAATCTTCATCAGTTTAATGGTAAAATTAGGCAAACTGACATTTTCTGTTTATCCCTTTTCCTTCCATCAGAAGAAGCTGGTTAGAGTATTGTAGGTACATAACGATTTGATATGCCAAGAATGGCGCTTAAACCTTTGAATGAAATTTTACATTTTACGTGAGTATTGAAAATCCAAGATCACAACACTGTGAGGAAATGGGCATCTACCTTTGATGGTAACGATAATTCATTTTGACGTTGAAAATATTTTACGAACAGTAGAGAGGGACGTACGCACTACAATCTGCCTGTGCTTCATTAAGCATCCTTGAGCAATTTCAAATTTATGTAGAAAAGATAACTGACTTCAAAATAACGACGTATATCTCATCTGTGCAGTGCATTATGTGTATCAGTATCTTGTACATGGTATAGTCACCACCTGTGTCAACTTACTACCAGGACAGGTATTTACATAAGCCAGTTTTGTTTGTTAGCCGATCCAGGTTTCTTTGGAAGTACCAGCATGTTTAAACCAAGTATATTCACCAATACTTAATGTCCACATGAAAATCCCACAACAGCGTAAGACACCCCACAAGATGAATTGCTGTATAACCAGCGTCATAGTCGTCATCGTATGTCTCTGTCATATCGACTGGGTAAACATAAGGACACCCATTATCGCTCCTCCGTTTGACAGTGTTTACATAATGTGTGTACCTAGTTGTAACAAGCACTGCTCTGGGCAAGTGCTCCTTGGGGCACATAGTAACCAGTGTGTTCCGATTGTTATACCTGTTTGGTTATCCATAAAGTATATTCTATATTGTTTTACCTGTCCATACGATAGGTGTAGCTGGTAGCCATTCGATCTTCACATCAGTAACCAGGTTCGGGTCATAAAGGCCCACCATCTGCACCTCACCACCTGTAAGTGTACGTGGAAACACTTTGGGCTTTTTTAGTGTAAATATAAAATGTTATTGGTAAGTTTTATTGATATTATCTCAGTTGCCACCACAGCTGTGAAACGTACATACTCGTCAATAAAGTAGAATTCTTACTTAATTACTATGATTTTAGATTTGAAAGGCAATTCATGTCATACATTACAGGAAAAACAGGGGTATACACTTCTGTTCGCTCTAGCTGTATGTATTTGCTTGTGTGATTTGTTTATAATTTTTCCTCTCTGCTTTGAAAAATAACATGCATTTCACCTGGGATTACACTTCATTTACAGATTCTTTCTTTTGGGGGTCATAAGTGAGTGAGTTTAGTTTTACGCCGCACACAGCAATATTCCAGCTATATGGCCTCGGTCTGTAAATAATCGTGTCAACCAGACAATCCAGTGATCAACAGCATGAGCATCGATCTGTGCAATTGGGAACCGATGACATGTGTCTATCAAGTCAGCAAGCCTGACCATCCGACCCCGTTAGTCGCCTCTTACGACAAGCATAGTCGTGTTTTTCTGGCAAGCATGGGTTGCTGAAGGCCTATTGTACTCCGGACCTTCACGGGTCGGAGTATTTCTAACGAAATCTTCTCAACCTAATCTTCACGTTGAAGTAAATATGCGGAAGCAATTTAAAAGTAGATTGTTAATTTAATCTTGCGATGGAGAGGAAAGATACTTTGGTTCAAACCTTTCAAGCACTAAAGCACGTTAACGACGAAGCGCATCCGTGACTGATTGAAATAGACACCTGTATGTTTCCGCATACGACGGCTTTCCTTTGATCGGTTAAGGATAACACTATTGATTGACAGGCTTTATCGCATCCATTCAAACAGGACACGGCCGTGCATCAAAAGATGGTGATTGTGTGAGGAGATAATGAACGGGGTGTTGGATAGCACCTGCAGAATGAAATGCAGTTCCCCAGGTGTCTTTTAGCAATCCAGAAGTAATTATCTTTCATAAAGATCTTAATGGAGCGTCGCATTGAGACGTCGGTAATATCATGAAATTACATTTCTCATTGAATGTGTCACGCTGAGATAATGAAAAAATGAGGTAATGAAGGAAATCTGTTTGTTTACTAACTGTTTCCATGCTAACCAAACATGCACGTTCAAAGTGCAAAAGGGGTGGTAGGGTAGCCTAATGGTTTTATAAGAGGCGTTCGCTCGTCGCGCCAAAGACCCAAGTTCGATTCCACACATGGGCACAATGTGTGAACCCAATTCCTGGTGTCCCCTCCTCCCCTGCCGCGATATCGCTAGAATATTGTTAAAAGTGACCTAAAAAGTAAATTCACTCATTCCCTAAAAATGAAAATGTAACGAGTGCGTGAGACATGGCTCCAAAATCAAATTTCAAAACCTCGTATTTTCACAGTTCATTTTTTTTAAAAATAGCAGAATCTTCTGTGATATGACATGAAGTTCCCATAACTTGCTAAGGGCAGTGAGTATGATTACAATCGCACTTGCATGACCATCACGCAGCGCATATACTACCAGGAACCAGTCTGTGTAAATGACACGAAGTTAATAACACACTTCCTTGTCTGACGGAAGAATGTACGTACGCAATCGTTGATGTTACAATCACAGACAAGGATAAAGAAATCGATCGATTATCACTACATTTGTGTTGATTCCTTATTTTACCTAGACTGGTTGAGTGTACAGCAAGTTTATTGTTTGCTGACGTATTTAAATAGATACACGACGAAGTCATGAATACAATATTAGATGTTTGATAAAAAAAATGAAATGATTGATTCAAACAAATGATGCTTGATTCAAACAAATGAAATGATTGATTCAAACAAATGATGCTTGATTCAAACAATGGAAAATGATGTTTGATTCAAACAAATGAATGATTGATTCAAAGAAATGATGTTTGATTCAAATAAATGAAATGATTGATTCAAACAAATGACGTTTGATTCAAACAAATGAAATGATTGTTATTCTATGTTATCTGAGGTCTGAAACAAGCATTGCTGATTGTGAACTTATTAAAGAGAAAACACCCCGACTTATTCTGAATAGGTCAATTGTGCCCATGATCAGATTGAAGATAATCTATCTTCCGTTGACAATATTTTTTACAATTACAGAATACATGATTACTCTGAACACGATAAACCTTCACGTGACATTATTCATAATACTTATTGAATTCATGATCACTCCGACAATATCCACTCTCATCAAACTCACCCTGAACTCGGTCTATCCTGAACATAGCCACGGGGTCACCTTTCTCATTAAATGCCACTTGACCCCTGACCCCTCTATATTTGACATTCAACATCTTGGTCCAGATAAGGAGACCAAGTTCGTCATCACTATACGCAAAGTCCTCGAGTCGTTTGGGGCTCCCTTAAATAAAAACAAATATAGACATTAAATACAATTGTGCTAAAGGTGCTATGGTAACACGTGCCGTTCAACCGAGTTTTATTTACCAGAAAAACATCTTCAGTAAATATTTTCGACAAAGCAAACAGTTAACAAACGTTGTGATTCCTTTTGTTTTCTTCATCATGCCAAGGTCGTCGTAACAGGCCACAGACGGAACAGTCCTAAGTTCGCTGACTTGGGTAGTGAATGCCATTGTGTCCAATCACGTTAATGAGTGGATTATTTTCAGACAGCCGTCATATACTGCAGAATTAGATGCGCCTACACGCAAGACGTTTGTGAACAGGTGGCTCATTTCAGCATATACCGCTTTCTGTTTGCCTGCAAACTGCCTTACATTTGTTAAGGTTTCTGTCAAAATACAAAAGTAGGTCTTTAATGGAATGACGTGATAGTTACTTTTGTTGTTCTAGACAATTTTTAAGGTTTCGAGCAAATTTAGTTGACCTTCGTCGTAGACTTTGGTCTCCCAAACGGACACATCTGTACTTGCAATGGCGTACTTAGCATTCCTCTTATGTCTTTTATGAAAAAGGGGTCTCTTACTTTTGGAACATATGTATGTAAGGATGTAAGGGACCATTCATAATTTAAGGTATGGGTGCGGAGTGATGAGGATGTGCGTGTTTAGGGCTGGGGCTGGGGCTGGGGCTGGGGCTGGTTAGGGGGAAGAGAAGGTATTGAGTTTGTACATGACATGCAGGTGTGTGTGTGTGTGTGTGTGTGTGTGTGCGTGTGTGGTGTGTGACTGTGTATATCACATTATACATGCTTCTCCATAAAGGTCATCATCACATCCCCTAATAAATAATGAACGGTCCTAGAAGTACCATGCTTCTCATATAGTATGAAAACCACAAAAGTTATATTGTATGAAGAGATGTTTTTTTATTTATTTAAATAGATAAACAGTATGAAGTATAAACTTATGGATGCATGCCTCACGTTTTAGCAAGAGTCTGTCAACAGTTGGCATAACAACCCAGTGATCAACAGTATGAACACCGATCTGTGCAACCGGGATATGATGAATGTGTCAAGCAAGTCAGCGAGTCTGACCACCCGATCCCGTCAGTCGCCTCTTATGACCTGCATGGGTTACTAAACATCAGTCCTAACCACGGGCATAGAAGATAAGGAGCAGCACTGCTCAAACCATATCAACACAGGGCATTAACACACAGAATATCAGCATGGAACAAAGCGATCTCCGAGAATACATTTCAAACCGCATTGAATATTATATGTGCCTAGCCATTACAGGCACGCGTCTCTTAGTGAGGATCACATCCTTAAATAAAACAAAATATATGAGATTACCTCCGACCTGAAATGCTTCGAAGTACAATAAATCATGATTTATTGTATTGTGAAGCATTTCGACTAGGGGTCATCACTGTTTTGTTTTTAATCTTCAGCCCTCGCAAAGACACGAGGGCCTGCGCACTCCATGCCTTGACATTGACCAAAGCTAGCCGTAGCGTTGTGTACAGCGGTGTCTGATGATATCTTCTTGATGCAAACGAAAAATCCTCACCACACAATATAAACATACTGGACATGGGACCCAAAAGGCAAGTCAACACGTTAGCTATTAATCTACAACAGGCTGAAAAAGAAATAATTTTGTTTAAAATACATTCCATGAGAATAAATCCGTATTTCCCTCACCAGTATCAATGAGTTCCGTGAGGGTGTCATTGAGAGCTAAAGCCTGGGCCCAGATTGAGTCGTACCCCATGGGTGCGGCCTTCGTACCAGGGTAGTTCATGTTGTTGGTTCTGTTGGCGTATATTGCCAGATACTGCGAGGGGGTGATGCCGGAGATAGCTGGGATCTCTATGGGGCTGATGTAGAGTCTGTCGACAGCGATGTAGCCTTCCACTGCTCGAGACATCTCCTCCGGCGTGCAGTCAACGCTGTCGTCGGGAACCAGCCACCAGAAGTCGTCAAACCAGCCGTTGATCACCCATACGATCTTACTGCCGTAAAGTCCCACCTTGTAAGCCTACAGACAATTGTATGTGAGAGGGATGTGTGTTAGTCCGTTTCTTTCAAATGTATACTTCTCAGATTAACACTGAGAGAGTGAGTATGGTTTTACGCCACTGTTAGCAATATTCTAGCCATATCACGGAGGGGGATACCAGAAAAGGGCTTCACGCGTTGCATCCATGTGGGAATCGAACCCGAGCCTTCGGAGTGACGGGTGGATGCTTCAACCGATAAGTTACCCTACGGCATCTGTCAAACTGAAAGAGCGTAGTGAAAGTGAGTCTAAGATATATGTGTGCTGGAATGTAACAATAACACACTGAGCACACACATGCCACACGCAGACCAAGAAGTGCAACGTGGATTCGAACAAGGAAAAGAGGATTCTGTTACCACACTTCTGCACAATGTGAGGAACAAATGGAATATAAATGGGACGGTTGTTTCGCATAACACATGTCAAAGCATAAGACATGTACAATACCCAAGACTTTCCACTAAACGGTAATATTTAAAGTCTATAACAGTCCTTGTTTTCTTACTCAGGTCGGAAGCTACAATACGTGACACAGGACATGACGTCTCTTATACCCCAGTCTTTGTTTATGTTATGATTGCAGGGGTACCACCATCTCAACGGTACAAATCACGTTGCACAACAAGTCGTGATATTACTGACTGTTGCTAAAGGCGGCGTAAAACCATATTCAGTCACTCAATTCAAACTACAAATATATCCATCAGTTTCCCATGAGCCGATACATGATAGGAAGCTATGCATTTGCACGTCATGTTTACTGCGAACTCCAGTACGTTTTAACAGTCTGTGCATAATGAGTGAGTGAGTGAGTTTAATTTTACGCCGCTTTTAGCAATATACCAGCGATATCACGGCGACCTTACACATTGTACCCATGCGGGGAATGGAACCCG
Organism: Haliotis asinina; assembly: GCF_037392515.1. NCBI lineage: Eukaryota > Metazoa > Mollusca > Gastropoda > Lepetellida > Haliotidae > Haliotis > Haliotis asinina. The sequence goes on from NC_090285.1 coordinate 33,989,187, forward strand.
GGTCTTGGCGTTACGACCGAATGCTTTAACCACTGGGCTACCCTTGCTTAGTTAGGTCAAAAGGACATGTGGTTCATATCATGAGCAACGACCCAAAGAGCCAGTCAAATCTCTCCTGAGGAAATATCTGTATAATGCAAACCATCTCACGCGGCACCTGATCGACGAGAAAAGTAACAAACAGATCCAATGTCTCCGCTTCCTGGTATGCTAGTGGATCAGCAGATGAAATAATATTGATGATAAACTCAGAACAACACCATGGCAACCGTAATTGACATACATCCTCACACGTCTGGCTGGTGATGGTGTCATCTTGATACGTGAGCAAAACACATCCAGCATCTCCTATTGATTTCCTATTTAATACACACGCTGTTATATTTATGTATGAGTTAGTCACTGTAGCATAGTTTAAGTTCCAACAAGCTAACATCTGGTTTCATAAACATGTGTTCACAAAAGAACTTGTTAAGTGCCACACATTGAGCTGAAATATAAATATAGAACGGCATAGCAAAAGAATAATGAGTCTTGACTACGCTCATAAACAAAGTCCGCCATGTAAAGGCAAAATAACTGTGAAAAACATAAGAGTGTATCACTGAAATGCAGTTATGACACCGGGTGTCAACGAAAGACTCAGCAACACCCGCCATTCTTAAATTGGCCCATATAGTAGATTTCTTTTGTCTGACGAAACCATCCAAATTTGACATGTTCGTACCCTGATTGATGTTTTCCAGGAGCACTTAATTATCTGAATTGAATGCCCCTGCTAAGGGGCTAAATGGTTTCACCACAATATTAACAGTTGAACATAAAATTCATGTGCACATGATGCTTATTTACGAAGTTTATTCACCTCACAGAAGACCTGTCGTGCCATGTTTTCGTAAAAACTGCCCACAATGATCCGCACATCAGCATCCTGCAAGAAAAATACATACATGTAATAAACGTTTAGAGATCGTTTATGTAATTTGCATTAAATTCTTTCTTTTTTAAAAGAAATTTCATCATGATAAGTTGAAACGGTCAGTTTTCAGAGTCAAGATGTTTTGTTGACATTTGAAGCTAATGAGTGACAGAGTATATTTATGGACAGGTTTCGTTGGTCCTTTTCCGAGGTCAATTACAAACATTCTGGACGAGATTAATTTACATTTCAACTACTTATCTTGAACCAACCAACAAATATAATACGAAGAACAATAAACCAGCTAAAACGCCTAACCATGCAATCACCAAAAATGAGTAAGTAAGTAAATAAGTAAGTAAGTAAGTAAGTAAGTAAGTAAGTAAGTAAGTAAGTAAAATGGCGCTCCTGATCCACATAATCGCATAAATATCATGTAAGTAGATGTTACAAACGTATCTATCTGTAAATAGTACATAATGACACAGCCACTGTGATGGCACCAGTGCTGCTATTAGCCGTAGATATCACAACTAATAATTCATGTTATTATATCCAGTAATTCCCCAGTCGATAGCTCAAGGCTTGTCGTGAGGCAGCGTCAGTGGACAAGGACTAGAACCATTAAGATGGACGAGGTCGTTAACCTTTTGATGGACCTGCACATAGTTTCAATTACCATAATTCTGAGATCACAAAATGATTTTTCCTCTATGATGATATGTAGAAGATTATGATGAGGGTAAATTAAGTGAAGTGGATGATATACAAATCAAATTTAGGCTTTGTGTCGAGGAAATTAGAAATGCACTCTTTTGCCTCGGGTGTATATATACAATAACCTATTTTTTGCCAGGTTCGTTACTGTATCAAAATATCTTTGATCGCAAATGATTATTTGGATTACCTTGTCGAAAATTCGATTTCTTTTGTTGCTTCGATAGATTTCGCATGACTTTTTCAATATCTAAATATTTTCTATTCACTTTCATCAGTTTGTTGTTTCTTTTAATATTTTAAAGTTTTTTTGCAAATACACAAAAGTTTGACGAAGTGACAAAATTAACAAACAAAGAAAAAAAAAGAACAACAACAACAGAAAACCCAAGCAGTTTAAATCACGGGAAATTTCACTGAAGGAACAGTCCCTGAAGTCCGATTCTAACACGTATCTTCACCATCACTTTACCCAAAGGGCCTTGATCTGTACTGCTGGACTGCCGGTGATAATCTCAGATCTCACAATTGTCATGTTGGCTTCTTTCAGACGAGTCATCAGATCCTCCGTTGGCTGCGAACAAGCAGACTTTATATAATGTTATACGAAAACGTCTGCTCACTAAGGAGTCAAACATCCTTACATAGTTAGAATTAAGGCCGGGCTGGAGTACTTGGGAAAGGCTTGGCACACAGCAGGAAGCACGCTACAAAAAACATATTTTATACCTTTTAAAGATCTCGAGGAGATGAATCCAAAAATGTAATGTGCAAGTGTCTTCGTGTGTTCATGAGCTTACAAATTTGCTCTGAAAATGCATCTCGTCAGGAAAAAATCTGCCAGAAAATCTTACAGAAAAGATTTATAGCATATTTTATGAGCCTCTGTTGTTTCTATAATCACTCACTGGAATACACCCAGAACGGATAGTTACAACGTGTGTGCAACGATGGCAAACAACCCATGTCCTTCCAAGCGTCGATCAAGGTTTGAGACTGGACATAATCACAATGTATACTGATAAATAAACCGACTATTTTAAATACACCTACTTCAAGAAATCAATAGTTTTAATTTCCACCATAAAATGCACAGGGATGGTTCGTCTGAGCAAATGTGTAACGGCCAGTATTTGATCGGAACTGGGGTCAAACATCCTGTTTTGTCAAGTCCTCGTACAGAAAATGTGGGCTACGCCAGGTTATTGATCTGCTGTAAAAACTTCGATACTTCTCCCGAAGCTAACACACATGAACGTCCGGTCACTTATCCCTGCATCCGATCCATGGCCTAGATTGTGCACTGTGTCTTAGTAGCAAGAGAGCCTGTACTCCTCCTCCTGGTGGAGTCTGGACGCAACTAGTACTAGGACGAATGCGTAGTATTGTACAGGGGGATGGTGGGGGTGGGGGTGGGGTTTGGGGGCGGAGGGGGAAGTGGGGATCAAGGATTTGGAGACGGGGGTTGAGGGTAGCGGGAGGGTGCGCATGGACCATGAAGTGCTAGAGTTACAGGCAATTAATTATCAGTCGAGGAGGGCGCGCACCCCGCACCCATCTTTGGATCCGCCCCCGGATTGCCAGCGTTCAATACCCACATCATTTTTGCATGTGCTGCTACTTAAAAAATTGTTCAATAAAACTAACACACGTCAACAGAGAGGAAGAGTAATGTTTTCAGATATGTATACCGTCTGAATCGCGGTATCATCATAATGGTATCTTAATGACCGGAGTCGACAGCTGATCAATACGTCAATAGATTCATTGGCACCGGCGTGGGACTGAAGGATTGATTGGCGGTGTGCTGTCATGCCGCATGTTAGGCATGCATAGATTGGAAATACCCGGTGTTGAAATTCTGGATTATTGACAACACAGGTTAATTACACAGTCCTCATTCACTCTCTCGTTCAGATCAAACCTCTTGGGCTTCCGCCCATCAAAGTCCGATACATCTAAATACTGTTCAGTTGGTGCAAAGCGCAACCCAATCACATACATTGACACACCACCAGTAACCTTTAAATACTGACTTATCAGGAAGTAGAAGACAAACATCATTTCATGCTTGCTCGACAAATTTGTCCATTGTATGCAAATATCCGAAAAGACTACAGGAAGACTACAGATTTCTCCTTGAACTCCCGAATAGATAAATTCTATACCCTCATAGTCAAACAGCCACAAAATACCTTGCAATGTCTTTATACCATGCCATAAATATCAGCTCATCTGCATTAAAGATGTGACATTCTTTACTATGTATTCATTTATACTGCGCCCTCTGCTACTGTATGTAAAATGGACTATAGGCCTACGGCCTCTTCAGAACTGTAAATAAAGATTGACTGATTGAGACAATAACCTTTAAATATTATATTCTTGTTAGTTTAGTATGTTTTAAACTTTAGGCGCTGCCACGTTGCAATTGTAAACAGCTATGTAAGCACGTACGTTAGTGTCAGATTCTGTAGAAAGATCACATAAGAAGATGATGGCACTCATATTTAGAAGATAATTTCACCTACATAAATGATACCACAATCCATACAGAACGAAGCATCATATACTGTTGTTTGGAGTAAGATGACATTAATTTCGGGTCAGTTTATATTACCTCTGGCTTAATGACAGATTTCATCTACGCTCTTGACTGGTATGGCTTTATGATGGTAATGCTCTATGAAAAGAGTATATGTATTAATTTAGCATCTAGTGTAAGAGCTCGAGAGCCATATCAGAATAAACCGCAAGAACCAGGAAACTACTCTGGATTTAACACAGGCTAGATTAATCTAAATGATCAATATTTTACGGATTTGAGAGGGACGAAGATACATTGTGTTTCCCTACAATGTTGGCACCGTTGTATCGGATGAACACTTCCTGGCGTACAGATGCCTGTTGGCAAATAGATGATAACTAATAAGACCTGGCGTCCGACGTACCAATAAACTGTTGCGACGACCGTCGATTAAACATGAAGGATCAAAATGTATTCCAAACCTTCAATATAAATATTCTATTGAGTGTAAAAGCCTGAAAACATGACTTGAGACTGTGGTGGCTGTCAGTTGGCCAGAGGTGTGATCCACGCTCCACCCCCCTAAAACAGCAATGTGAATATACCAGAGGGCTAATGTTCCTTCTAAAAACAAAACTGACTGTTTTAAAATTGTTCAAAATTCGTAAAAAAATATTCAGACCATTATCATGTGTCTTCGAGCTATTGTTGCTGCACTAGAAAATCCCCAGGTATTCTGAACGTGCATTTTGTGCAAATAAAACGAAAGCAACCAAGGATCATTTTACAACATTTGACCCAATTCAAATATCAACCATACTATGACAAGTAATCAAGTTGGAGAAACCTATCTGTTTATTCGCATAATTTCTCCATTAGGGAAATTAGGTTGAAGAAGGGTGGAGCGTTCATAAATGAGGAAGAATTATTCACACTAGTCGATAGTCGACGTTTTCATATGGAATACTGACAAACAATCCTGCAGGTTTATTCAATGAAGTTGATTTAAGAACCTTTAGTTCGATCATCTGAAGCGTCCTGAGTGTGCAGTAAAATTTTGGAAAAAACACCAAATAGACCACCTACATGCTCACCTAGAATAACTTTTGTGTGTGGTACTTTGGTGTTACTAGTAAGCTTTGTTTAAAATGTAAATATTTGCATTAACTATATCCAGCGAGCGTCATATCTTAACGAAACGGTGAAGACACAATGCTTATTATACAGTGACCAAGTTCCATAGATCACAAATTGTTGTACCATTTAACCACTTTCTGAAAGACATGCGTATTGATAGGTTAGACCTTGAGAGCAGTGCCAGTTTACACTTGTCAGATGTAGACCGTGATCTACACTATCAGTTATCAGTATACTACTTTGTGTTTACCGCGGTGGCTGAGGAGGTCTGATCGCTGATCGAATATGTGCCTTTCTCTGTGAGTGTGGATGAGAAAATATCGTCTTTGTGGATGGTAATATTTCAGGTAGGCTTAAATGTTTGTAACAAATTATCACTAAAATTCGTAATGTAGGTCACTCAAAGGCACTGACCACTGAGAAGAGTTCAAAGGACTGGTGCAGCGTGGCGATGTTTGACCAACCGAACTGTTTGAAGATCTCCACACGGGCCGGGTTGACATCCACATCCGGGGAATTAGAACGGACGAAACGTGGAAACCTTTTCTTATCGGACAAGGATGGCGAAACAGAAACGTAGGACATCTGGAAGGAATAATAGCAACCACTGAAAATACTAGTACGGGAACCTGTAATAAAGGACAGATTCTGCGCTCGGCAGATTTCCTTGGGAACTGTTTGAATATTCCATTCATCCTTTATTTCGTTTAAGCTTATTGACATACAAAATAATAAATATTCTCAGAACATTTTTCATTCCCTTTGGTCGTCTTGAAAGTTTACTATTTTAACTAGTTCATTTATAGCTTTAATTGCCAACTGCACAATCGTTGGCAACGCGCGTGCAAATGCTCCTTACCGTCTAAACAGTGCTGCACAGATAGTTGTTACGGCCATGGTTGACTGACCTTAAGTTCTAACATGTTTCTATTATTTGTTGATAACATGAGTTTTTTTGTATATTTACCTGTAAAATAGAATGTTGGACGATGATTAGAGGGCCAAACTAAACCGTCTAGGTCAGATGGCCAGAGGTATTTCGATATTTCTTTAAACCATGTATTTTAATGAAGTAATTAAGAAATGAAAGCTCCAAATCATATAAGTTCTATTTCCCTGAGTGCTTTAGTCGTGGAGCTTATACAGTGTCTCCAGGTGATCTTGTATTTCTGTGGCTTTTTCAGACCCAGTTCAACCTATTTTGCTGACTTGGAGACCCCGATCAAAGCATTCTTTTAAAGTATTTGTACAACATTCTCCAACGGTATATTTTAAGTGTAAAAATAAAGAAACAGATTTGATTTCCATGGTTTGATAAAATAATATCTTCGACAAGTAAATTTATAACAAAGAAAAATAGATTTACGGCCAAGACCTGTTTTTCTCGTTCTATTTCCACGCTTTCATTCCGAGTACTTATACTTTATTTGCCCTAAAGCAAATATTGTACATTTCCAAGAATATTACTTTCACACCCATGGACAATATCTTCATCTGTAAATAAAATGGATATGTACATTTGGGTTCACAAAGTAGCAATGTGACATCCCGCTTTATATAATTATGTACTCATGATGTATCGGATATGTAACATTTGTCCCTATGCTTCAAAAAGGATGTAAGAATCACCTACCTGAACTAGGTTCCACAGGTGTGAAGACTGTCCCGTGGCCTCGCTCACCCCAGAACAACCATCCCCCAGGATCATGATCTTTGTGGGTGGGGAGTACAGATGTTTGTACATGATGTCCACCCCCAGGCCGGGGTTACACTGGAAGAAGGACGTGAATGATCACAAGGATGTTCATTAACTTGCTGTATGTAAATGTCAAAGTATCTTAGCTTGTGTCATATGACCTTCGTTGACTCGTAAAGATAAGACAAAAACAAACAGTTAAGATGCACCCTAAATGTATCCTCCCCTCAGAAACAGAGTCTTGAGATAACAGCGATTTAAGCAACAACCGTATTCAGTCTTTTGACTCTAGTGATCAATTATCAATTTATGCGACCACATGTCATCACCATTACTGCTACATTGCAGTGCATTATCAAATACGCGCGCTGATGCGTTTCCACAAAGTGAGTGAGTGAGTGAATGAGTTTAGTTTTACGCCGCACTCAGCTATATTCCAGCCATATGGCGGCGGTCTGTAAATAATCGAGTCTGGACCAGACAATCCAGTGATCAACAGCATGAGCATCGATCTGCGTAATTGGGAACCGATGACATGTGTCAACAAAGTCAGCGAGCCTGACCACCCGATCCCGTTAGTCGCCTCTTACGACAAGCATAGTCGCCTTTTATGGCAAGCATGGGTTGCTGAAGGCCTATTCTACCCCGGGACCTTCACGGGTGTTTCCACAAAGACAGGTGTCTGATATGTACATCAGGGTACCCCCACCCTCATCTCCTCCCTAACACCTACACCCATACCCAATTCCAGACACACCCAGAGATCCCACACCCCTCCACCGCGCACGCACACAAACACACAAACAAACGCACACACCAAAGAAAACAGCAACATATAACACTGAGGCAAATGCGCTTTGTTTTTCCCCTCGATCACTCGATGTCAGACGAGTTCATGAGGCTTTCTCGTGATCAAGCAAGACTTTGCCAACCAAATCCATAGTACGTCTGACAACATGGTGTCACACAAGTCCTTAACTGACAATGTCATTCGTATTTCATATAAGGAGCGGTGGGGTAGCATTGTGGTTAAAGCGGTCTCTCGTCTCGTCGAAGACTCGGTTTCGATTCCAAAATGGGTAAAATATGTAGAGCTCGTTTCTAGTATCCCCCGCCGTGATATTGAATATTGCCAAAAGCGGCAGGAAACCATCCTCACACACTCACTCATTCCTTACAGAAAATATTTTGGATAATTCTCAGCTAGAATCCTCTGTTGTTCACCTCAACAATATTCCAGATAATAACGATTGTCTGTAAAATACAAGCTCTGGGACAGATACACCACTGAATGACAAGATGAGCATCGATCTAGTCAGATGAGACACGATGACGTGTGTCAACCGTGTTAGAGTTTGACCACTCGATGCCTTTAGTCGCCTCTGACGACCAACAGGACTTGCTGAAGACGATCTTCTATCCCAGATCTTCAGACAGTAACGTCAAACAATACTGCATACAAGCAAAGAAAATTCATCATACAGAAACTTGGTATTAACACCTGGAGGAAAATATTCACCAACCATGCTACCTTTGTCTAATATAACATGATACCTCGATGTGACAAATGCACAAATGAGATCATCACCAACATGTACAAATGTACCCTTAGATCAGCTGAGATAACACACGGGACAGCTTCTCTTATTACCTGTTTGGTAAACATTCTTATACCAACAACGATTAATCAATCAACGAATGATAGGTTAAAAGTTTGGATAAGCCTTCATTCAAAACCCGTAAATGCATTTTGTGCACATAGATGGGTGCATTGCGTCAGATTGCATGCATTAACATTTTCCTTTGATAGATTCTTTTGCTAATATAATGTTGATCAATGAAATGTATCTCTTTAATTGTTCGATCGTGTATTTTTGCATCGTGACGAGAATAATTCTTCCAATTTCACCTATGAAGACTGAGCGAAGGCCTTAAACGCACAATGCCATGCATTTTTTGGCCTATAATATATATTCTAGATGCATATGCAGTGTATGAAAGATTTTAAAAATCTAGCCTGTCCACAGGACTGACTGATCAATTTTTCACCAGTCCTGCAAAATCTAGACTGTCCTCCACTTCCTTACTAAACTCGTTTTCAAGAACCTAAGGGAGAGAACTCTCTTCTCATAGTAAACATATCTTATCAATATGCGATAATTCTATTGCTTTGATTTTTCTAGCATCCTAGGTTAATAATCAAAAAGGTTATACTCATTATCTATATATATATATATGTCATCGGTTTGCTAAAAGTAACCCCACATGATGACGTGCTAGATTTGTTTTGAACCCGTCCTCCACAAACTTCACCCGTCTCGGACGTTGGGACAGGCTACCTTTCTTACACTGGCATATGCCCACTTTAGTTTCCAAATTGGTGCAATATTGCCTGAAAAGATAACTGAAACTTCGAGGCGAACAGCTCCCAGACAACTCTTGCCTTATGTGGAATGTGAACGATTGCTCCGTACATCGAAAACTGCCCCATGCGGTGTTGTCGGTGTTTTCCAAACTGGCCTCAAGTTGCGTTGTAGGATATTCGTAAGGAGCGCTCCAAGGGAAATAACTCTATGGGGTTCGCTTGAAATATTGTTCAGCCAATAGATGGCTGAACATAGTCGATATACTGCATTTTGTATTTATTCAATGGAACTTGAAAACTAACAATGCAATCTAAATACATAATTATTTTTGGAACAAAACATATGATAGCGTCCCTGACAGATGGTGGTATACTGAACCACAAAGTCCAGAAACTCTCCACACTGTGTTTGTTATGAATATGTGCCAAGGATGAAAAACTGAAGAAAAAAAATCGAAGACTCAAAATTAAACTCGCTCAACAGGCGAATGCCAAGGGTATGCCCATGGGCGATAGTGTTCAATTTCGTCCAGAACTGATGTTTCGGAGGTTGTAAATGAATGAAAATCTGTTCATAAGAATCATGACACAAATTTGAGCTCATTTTGACTTGATTCCGCTAACTGAGAGCGATATTTAAAAATCTCGCCCATGGGGGAAAAACATTTTGGCCCATGGACGAGAATATTTAGACGTTGTGAATGAATGGGGGTATGTATATTTATAAGTATCAAGATACGAAATTCAACTGGTTTAGGGAGATTTTGAAATAACTCGCCCATGGGCGAAAAACCTTCGGCATATGTGCAAGAATATTTATGTCTACTCCAAATACGCCTTTTTCCATGTTTTGGAGGTTTTAAATGAATGAGGATATATTCAGCTAGTTTAGTGCGATTAAAAAAATGTCGCCCATGGGCGAAAAACCTCTTGACACATGAGCGAGAATATTCACTTTCACTCAAAATACGTTTTTTCATGTTTTGGAGGTTGTAAATGAATAAGAGTGCATTTTTGATTATCAATACACAAAATTCATCTAATTTTGACTTTTAGTCTATTTGCGATAATATTTTCTTTTATTCAAAACACAGTTATAAATGTCAGTCCACAATGACGAAACCGTTTGACACAGTGGCAAGCTAACTTAATCTCAAAATTTAGTTGTTTGAGTTTGCATAACAGCATGTGTCAATGCCTATATAACTATCCTGGCATTTGAGAAAATTCTTTCTACGTTTAACACAATACAAATAGTTGCACTTTATTCTTATTATCAAAGTTCGTTGAAAAATATCAAAACAAATCATTGATGAAAACAATTTGAGTGATAGTGTGTTAATGTATACCGTCACGTCGACAATATGTCAGCCATATGCTTACATGCTCCATTCATACGTTGGCGATTGTGCACAAATTTAGCCATCACTTACAATCATAAATATCATACAAGTGCAAACCTGGTATATTTAATTCAAATGTTTTGAAACATTAGTACCCACATAAGAAGACAATAACTACCAACAATGTCAACAAGAACATATATGGACGCCCTGCATCAATACCTATTTGAGACTAAAGGATTTGAAAAATTATTCTAGACCAATATTTGTACACAACTGATGAAATGTAACTGCAAGCTCAAGGTTCATAAGCACGTGCAGGGCACATTTATCCTACCTCATTTAAGAATGTCCATTTCTGATTGATTCACGTGGCCTTGCGAGGGAGAATAAATCATTAAAGGTCACATGCAACCAAAAAATGAAACATAATTAAAACACAATTATCACTTATTCATGACATATAATATACATTGGCGCTTGTTAAAAAATCGATAAACTCAATTATAAGCGTACAATTGCGATTCAAAAGTGCAATAGTTTGTACTTGGGCTTACTTCCCTCGAAACGAAGTACTCGGGAGACCGAACCCAGTCATAGCGGATGGGTGTGCACTCAAGTGTAACGACGGCTTCCGATTGGCTGGTTCATTTGCTGATACGCTGAGGGCTCATTGTGTGTACAGAAAGATGTTCTGTTTGATGGATATTCCAGATGTATGGCAAGTCACAAGAAAGTAAGATTATTTATGGATAACAACTTTTTTTACTGTACTTGATTCGGCGTCTCAGTATGGATTCATACACCATTGTCAGACAAAATCATATACACTAGAAGAAGTTGTTATCCATAAAGAATGTTGGATTTTGTAAATACATGTTCTCTGAATTTGACTTCGATCCAATCAAAAATCATATCAGTAGAGATGGTGAACTACTGCGTGGCTGGAAACTGTCATTCGCCCAAGTACAAAGCAGAACTTGAAACTGACAAGAGTTTGCACCAGTTTCCGTCAGTGCCAGTCATCCAAGAAAAACGGATGTAGTTTGTTTGCAACGCACAGACATGAAAAACATGTTATGTGTACAAGTATCACACCTGCCTAATTACATAATGTGGCAGAGACAGGACTCGGGTGTACAATGTCAATAAACCAGACAGTGGTGTACATAACCAAGATTAGACTGCTCACGACCTGCATACTGTTTCAAGCTCCGTGAACCCATTAACTGCGCGTGCGTTATGGGCAGAGTGCAGGACAGCTGTTGCAACCACTTCACCTAATATGTGCAGGTCTTGAAAAAGGACAAAGTCGGAATTCCTATCTTAGTAAACAGGGTTGTTCAATCACATATGTATTTATGTATATTCATTTCAGTATATTTACAATGAAATGACAATTAATCTAATGCACATAGGAGAATTTTACAAAGTCAGTCTTTTTCATCCGCATACCCTCACGAACACCAGTTCATTTCAAAGCCGGTGTCACCTAATGACCCAGTGCGATCCATGGATGAATTGTATATATGACAAGTAAGATACACTTTAAAGCAGCGGCTGTTTACTCCAATACACAAGACCAGCAGATGATACACGACTATTTCGGCGCAAATTGTCGTAGACAGTGGTCTTGTCTTTGCGAGTTAAGCTGAAATACTCAACAAACTGAGATGAACTTCAGAATGATGAAAATTTGGAAATCAGTGTGTGGATTACAACTTGAAAATCTCAGATGAATTCGTATGACAAAGCAATATCTGTTCAGGTCGTGATAATTTGAAAACAGAGAAAGTTATATGTATATACAACTTCTTATAATTAGGGAGACTATATACATATGTTCTATATGTAGATAATCCATGTTAAATTGTAATTTCATCGTGACTGTTAAACTCGTTCTCAAGCAAGTGATGTCTACGGGGTAGTCCTGTAAGTCAGACCTTTGCCTTGAGTCAAAATCGTTTGGTGTAGTGACAACGGGGGTGTTGTTTTAAGGGATTAGACTGGTTTTCTACCAAAGAGTAAAATGCGTTCTCTCAGGAAACGAAATAAGACGTGTACCAGAATGTGAGTGAATCGATGTTAGCGAGTTCACTGAGTGACTTTAATTAATAAAGTGAACGTTCGGTTCACTCCTTCAATTAGTAATGAGTTGTTCAATTTCTTAATAAAATTGCATGCAACATGAATGTTGGAAATGACAGTTTTCATCATCATTTTAACAACTTCAGTTATGGCAAATGCGCTATTGTGCTTCATATTTCCTCATATTTAACTTACAGGAAGACATATTTGTGTAAATGGTTACATGTTTATCGTGAAAACAGGGGAGAATGAAAATGCATTTTGAAAGACTGCAGATCAACAGTTGTCTCAACGACATAATTTCTCAAATACTGGGAGACCACAAACACGGACTTGTACACAACGAAGCCAAAGGAAATCTTTCCGACTGTAGCAAAAATAGCGATAAATTACAAAAGGATTGAAAAGTAAATGCACAGTCAATCTAGAGTATACAATGTATTACGTATTCCTCATAGCCTAATATAAAGATTACTTTAATACATATTAATAGTGTGGATACTTTGATCTATAGTTTAGACTAATTTCTTCAAGAAGTCGTAATTGGATTGGCAAACATATACATGCATATCAATGTAATATAATTTACATAACATACATGATAACAACACTTCATGTCCCGCTCGCCAAACATCACAGTAAAATTACAGTTACCTAAGCAGACTCACTCTGTGGGACCCTAGCAGTAAATATAACCCCAAAACAAAAACAAAAATAAATTAATACATTTAAAGAAATAGATGAAATACTAAGAAAAACACCAAAATATGCCCGCCCCATAAAAAGTAGAGAGCAAAAGAGGCCAAACCGGCAATATGCCAAGATTTAAACTCGAAACTATACAATCTACTTAATCTTATTTTACTCGATAAATCAGAATGGTCTCAACGTTAGCATTGCCATAATGTGAGTAGTTACACAATCAAAGCAAAATATTCTAGATGTTAATGTACGGTGTATTTAACAAAGCCAGAACAATCTCAGTGATAGATTTAATGAGTGCCTTTTTATGCATTATGAAAATGGCAATGGTAAATTAACAGAGAATGCCCAATACATGTACCAACACATGGGAACTTAGCATGCTCCAGTGAAACACCACGGTTCCGTGCACGTGGGTACAGATATACGGCGTTCCGTGCTTATTAGGTCAGGGATACTCTACAACAGGCATAGGTCACTCGCTTGCTTTCTTTACCATTTGTACTAATTAACGTGTGCCTCGTCATGCTCCAAAGCACACAGTGACTTGGCTCGTTCCCAGCGCCACTTCATTTGTGTTCATCCATTTCATTGTATCAGTCGGAATTTTACAATGAATGAATAAATAATAGTAAGGATTAAGAGCAAGAATTATGTGAATGAATAAAAGAAATACGAAAAGGAATAAAAGAAAAAAATACATATGTGAATGAATGAAAGAATAAATGATACACCGCGGCCTTCCCTCCCAAAAGGAATGCAAAAGCATCGCGAGAACACGTGTTAACATCAGCTGTCCTTTTAAAAAAAGCTACTTTGAGACATTTTTGTTTACATTGATAATTAATTCAGATATCTTATTGCATGCGGGGAATGGAGTGGACATTAACAAAATGTTAACCGACACTGTCACACTGTCCTCAAAAATAAAGTGTAAAAGTGTCACAAAGCGTTCTAAAACACCTTTCCAGTTTCCACCATCAACTAGTGGTGTGAACTCGTCGTATCATCCTGCACGAATTAGAAGATGCAACCGGGCACTCATATGGATCCATTCACAGCATACTCCATGGCCATTTCCACATGTCCAAGGCGTGTGCAAGATGGGTCGAAAGAATGCTTTCTGATGACATGAAGCTTTCTCGGGTCAACATCAGTGGCGCGATGCTGACTCGTTACCATGTCAACCCAAAAAGATTTTGACTTTAGAATTGTAAGCTGTGATGAAACCTGGCTTCATCATTATGACCCTGAGAGCAAGCAAGAGTGAATGAAATGGAAACATGTCACCTCTCCAAGGACAAAGAAGTTCAAATCGACCAGGTCCCCAAAGAAGGTTATGGCAAGTATTCTTTGGGACAGTAAAGGTGTTATCCACATCGACTACATGCTTCATGGTACGACAATGAACGGAGAGTATTATGCTAACCTTCTAAAGCAAGTACGACAGTTCATTAAAGAGAAGCGGCCAGGAAAGATCCGGCGAGGGATTCTTCTTCACCAGGACAATGCACCAGTCCACACCAGTCGAGCTGCAATGGAAACTGCGGGCACGAAATTTTTCACCTATTCACCAGACCTAGCCCCTAGCGACTTCCACATCTTCCCTCGACTGAAAAAAACACATCCGGGGCCAGAAATTTCATGATGATGATGAGCTTATCGCTGCTCTGGAGGGTTTTTTTAGGGGACCAAGATGTGGAGTTCTTCAGATCAGGAATAAGCAATTGGCAAACCAGATGGGAGAAGTTGGAAGGGGACTATGTTGAAACATAAATCAGTATGAATTCCAAAATCTTGCTTTTCAGGCTCAAAACGTTATGATATCCCCTCGTACGTTTACAAGCTGCAAAACCTTGAAAAAACATTTATTTTGAGTTAAAGGAAATATTCTCGCCATGGGCCAGATGTCTTCTAAATCGTTCTAAATTAGCAGAATTAAGTCAAAATGAGCTGAATTTCGTTTCGCTGACACTCATAAATATACTTTCATTCATTTACAAACTGCAAAACATGGGAAAAACATGTATTTTATGTAGAAGTAAATATTCTCGTCCATGAGCCAAAATGCTTTTCACCCTTGGCGAGATTTTTAAAAATCGCTCAGAAAGACGGAAACAGCAGGCCAGACCATTGGGACTCACAACAGACCAATCAGTGCCGAGACAATGCGTCGACCTTTCCGCGGGAGAAACTGCTGTCACAGACCACATCGTAGCCCTGTCCTCACCGCTCATCACCGCCAAAACAGAATTCCAAGGGCAACTCTAAATGGACGTTATCGACAATGGAGAAGTTTGCTTTCATCTCACGAAAGGCAATATTGTGTTTCGACAGTCGATGGCAGAGTGAAAGTATGGTGAAGGCATGAAAGCTGTTTCCAAAGAGTGTATTTTTGAAAGAGATTTGTGGTGTGGTCCAAGCTTCCAGGATGAAGTAATGACGAGACAGCTGCTATCTGTATCATACAAGCCATCAGACCCCACGTTGAACCACATTTTGGATTTTACAGAAATCACCTCTTCCAGCAAGACAACACTCGAGCCCACACTGCCGGAACAACATTTGGGACGAGATTCAAAGATGACTGAATGACCTCCAACCAAGGCCGACAACAGCGGGTGGACTCGATAATGCACTTCGCAGAGTATGGACCCAAGAGCCAATGGCCGTAATCAATCGGCTAATCCATTCCATGTATTGAAGATGTAACGCTTTCATACATGCCGATGGAGGGCACCCATAATGTGGACTTTGTTGTATCGTAATGATACCATATTTTGTGATTTTTGTTTGTGTGAACTCTAAATGTGATTCCCATGTGTTAACCATAATTTTCAAGTTTGAACTCAAACCTTCGTTACTGTGACTGAATTTAAGTCTGTGCTTCAGGAAAACGCTATCAGTGCGATATTTCTTTTGGTGGTTCAGAATATTATTGAGAGAAATACATTATGCATTATCAGAGAAATGTGGTGTGATATTATGCCTTTAAGCATCGTAACCTTCGAAGAGTTAGATAGGGCCTTAAGCAATGTCACCAGTGGGAATTCAGAGGAGGTCTTCAGATATGTCACCAGTGAAGAGAGAACGAATCTTCAGATTCAGAACGAATGTTCTTTAAGCAGATATTAAACGCTGGCCCGTTCCTCGTGATCGCAGATTGGCCGCATTAGCATTTTCCACCCAATCAAACGTCTGAGAATAGGTCTTCAGCAACCCATGCTTGCCATTAAAGGCGACTATGCTTGTCGTAAGAGGCGACTAACGGGATCGGGTGGACAGGCAAACTGACTTGGTTGACACATGTCATCGGTTCCCAGTTACGCAGATCGATGCTCATGTTGTTGGTCACTGGATTGTCTGGTCCAGACTCGATTATTTACAAACCGCCGCCATATAGCTGGAATATTGCTGAGTGCGGCGTAAAACTAAAACTCACTCACTCACTCACTCTGAGTAAGGTAAAAGGAAATGAGGCATGTCATCGCTAGTTTTACCTGACATAAAGATATCATTTCAGGCAACATTTGTACTCTTTTGCGTGTCACCAACATTGTAACATTTTTAAAGATTTTTATGAGTAGAGTGGGGTGACCATGGTAAATATACGAAGAGTGGAAGGTGACCGTGGTAAACGTACGAGGAGTGTAAGGTGACCATGGTAAACATACGAGGAGCGGAAGGTGACCATGTTAAATATATGAGTAGAAGAGGGTGACCATGGTAAATACACGAGGGCAGGCGGGTGACCATGGCAGACATACGGGGAGAGGCAGGTAACCATGCTAAATATATGAGTAGAGTAAGTTGACCATGGTAAATATGTAAGGAGCGAAAGGTGAGCATGGTAAATATGTAAGGATAGGATTCAAACAAATTTGAAACAAAAACACGAGAACTAACTACATATTAGATAGATTCAAGAAATGTGTTTAAACTACCAATATTAGTCACCATTTATATGAACAATGGACCATGTTCAAAAGACACATTATGATACTGTTTTTAATATCGTGCACATCTATGCATCTTAATACGCATTTGCTGCACTTTGAATGTTATCAACGGCCTTATTGATTGTTGAAAGCTTATTTCAGATAGGCATGCATTTGTGATAGCACGGATTAAAACATGTTTGTTTTGTTATCTAATAATTGTTTGCAAACGGTGATGAGTCAGTATGAAAATTCTTATAAAGCTAAGGCTACCCAATTACGTTAATGTTTATTCGCTCTGTACATATATACCATATTTCGTAGTCAAAAACGTAAACAGCTTACGTCCTCTTTTAAGTAAATATGAACTTGAAATGAAATGTTACTGCATGGAAAGACAAATGTTTCAAGGTAACGATGGTAACGATCAACAGTCCACAAGAGCAGCTCATGCATATGCAAATAAACAAACCACATGAGGAGATTTACAAACACGTTCACAGCAGCGGGTGTGTTCACCTTGCACATAGGTCTAGCCCCACTGCGCCTTTGAGGCAACTTATATTTTAATTTCGTTGATTCTTCTATATCGGAGGAAGGATTTTGGGGAGTTTAAGGATTGTTGGTGCGGGATTCGAATGACTTAAACGTAGCTCCATCCCAGTAGGTGACAATTCAGATAACCAAAGTAGCTCACTAACATTCTTGTGATTAATATATTGGGGTACAATTCGAGCAACGTTTAGTGTGGTTTTACTGTATCGAAACGTCACTACCAGGCAGCTCTGTTGCTACATTAGAGCGGCCATCTTGCTACATCACAGCATTCAAGTGCCTCTCAATCACAATCAGTGACTGGTAGTTCCAGTCGTCAAGTCTAGTCGTGGGATCGTTACTTCTAAACACCCACTACGGGGACGGTCTATGACGTAGGTTTTGTGTTGAAAACGTCATCATAAGGTCCACATCGTGTTTCCTTCACAACGTCACGCTGTTCAATGACCAACGTCAAACTGCGCGATACCAGACTGAAGCATGCCAAGTCTTACAGCTCTCCTCTGGTCATGCTAAGACATGTGAGTGCTGAGAACTAAGAGTCTGGCTTGAACCCCGTCAAGAGAACGATCTCCACAGCACTGTTGCATTTTTTAATATTTCACGAAGAGGACATAACTTTATATTCCCAAGCTTTCTAGCTAACAAAAGAATACATAACGCATTTGAACATCTGCATCAGCGACGAATGTGAGAACGCGAGTATGTTTTTACGCTGATTATATCAGTATTCCAGCATTATCAATGCTCTGGGGGACACCAGAGATGGGCTTTACATATTCTAACCATATGGGGAATCAAACTCGCGTCTTCGGCATGACGAGCGAAAGCTTTAACCACTGGGCTATCCACCCGTGGCGAATATAAATCTAAAGCATTGATTCTGAAGACAGAAGAAATTACAAATGTGCGTGACACAAAAAATAGTATTCTAACTAAATCATCAGACTAATAAGTTAAATTATAAACTTACACTGATATACCCAGACACATGAGGGTCCGGTGTGCGTGCATGCGTGCGTGTGAGTCTGATACGACCACCAGTAGTTAGGTAAGGGATTGTGTGAAAAGGGTTTATTCATACATTGCAAATGTGGCTGATTTAAAGCTTTGCACAACCTATTACAACATAATGGGAGCATTTAGGAGTTCTTAAATGTTTCATTACATGTGTGACGTGTGCCCGATAACCTTTTGAAATGTCACTGGTAAACTGTTTTCCGTTGCACGCCATCATCGACTGAACCAAATATCTTCCACGTGCTTGGTAGATAACTGCTACGGATGACAAACAATTGGCCCTTACGTTTTAACGTTTGTCAGTTTAATACACAATAGTAACCATCATCCAACGTTTTCGTACACTATGGATACTTGAGTTTAACAGTTTGGCCGGAAATGGACACAAACGTCTTATTATAAAGCTGAACTGTATGGCACATAACAGTGTAAGAATGATATAACAGGCATACCTATCATTTATCATATTCTGAAAAGAGTACTGGTGAATAGGGTTTTGAATCGCTTACAACAACGTTCTTACAATAACACGAAGCTGACACCAACAATATACTTATAATATTAGACCAAACTGGGAATGGAACCAAGGTTAAGGTGCGACAAGTGAATATTTAAGACAGAAGACTGAACCACCTTCTCTCATCCGAAATAAGGTCATAATGCCTGACATTCATTTTTCTGGTGTCATCCGTTGTGTATTGAGCCATATTGCTGGAATGTTGCTAAACACGGCGTGACAAAACATACTCACTCACCCCAAAATAGAATCTATCAATCCAACTAAAGACACCTGATGCATTGTCGTTCATCGTTATCCCTTATGTGTTAAAATACCACCCGTTTCCTTATTACATGTTAGTTATTAAATGATATGTTATTATCGTTCTTCTTGTTATTGTTATTGTTATTGTTATCACCACACCCACCTTTGAATTATTCCACATCAGGTTCAGTCGATATCCCGGAAGGACATCCGCCCGCTCGTTAATCTGTTCCAGACCAATCTCAACAGCGTTCAACAATGCTGTCCCACCTGGCCAAGATCCCTCGAAGGGAAATAGTCCAAGAATATATAGGTCAATTTGGCAGAAACACTTCGTCACCAGAATGAAAACGGCAGATACAAAGAGCAAAGACATACTGACAATACCACTTCCCGTCCACCACAGAGACTATATGTCCGTCGCTTGACTCAGTCACATTGAATAATTACCGCAGAATTGCTGGGACTTCCGTTTGATAATTTGCTTCCGTGTTTTCAAGGGTTCACAACTTACTGACTGTACAGTATTTAGGTCTAAGTCCTTTGACTGCTGAACCTTAGTAACCCGTAAGTGACAATTTCTTGAGTAATGAACACCTTCCGGGTTTGTTGATACCTTTCAAGCAAAGTCTTATTAAATTACCGTGAAAGGTCTTTATCAATCACGAGAATGTATTTTACAAAACAAACTTGCAGGAACGAGTTAGATTCGGCAGTTAGAAAATGTATTTGAAGAAACAATGGCGAAATGTTTGATAGTCCAAAACGGTAATAACCGTAGTCCATATAACAATCTGATCTGATGTCTTCTTGATAGTCCATATAACGGTTAAATTAACCATCCACTCAATGGTCAGGATGTTGGACTGTCCGTTCCCACAAATCCATCTTCATCAGTTGGAGTAGCACCGATTGTCTTCATCTTATAAACATGAGCTTTAACTCCAAAGCCTACACCCGATGCCATTCGTCCGACTCTGTTCTCAAAGAGCCAATGGTACCTCTCGAAAGCACATTCATTGATTAATCTCCCAGTACCGGTTGTCATTGTGGAGACTACAGGTAGGGCGGACTGGTCAGTGCTCAGGTGGGAGACGTGTTGACATGTAGACATAGTTGTAATCTTTTACAGGAGAGTGACAATCAACGTGAATGATTGTGGGTTTTTGTCATTCATAATTTGTATAAATGAACAGGAAATGCGATTGTGTAATGTTGAGACTGAGTCATTTACTCACCAAAAACAACATTCGATCATCCATTACACCTGGCTGGGATTTTTAAATTAGCATCAAGATTTGTTCTCAGACCGTAATCACGTAGCGACCCATGGGAATATTAAAGAATGCGGGCACGAAACAAATATCGTTATTCCGTTAGGAAGATAATTGCTAGTAAATGAGGCGGGCGACAGTCGAGTGCGCTGGGATTAATATGCCAATGCTGATTTTTATAATTTGTTTCGACAGTGGATGTAATGAGTGAGTGAGTTTAACACTCAGCAATATTCTAGAAATGTGGCGGCGTTCTGTAAATAATCAAGTCTGGACGAGACAATCCAGTGATCAAAAGTAAAATCATTTGGCATACAATGACATATGGATGTGATGAAGGTGCAAAGAGTGTGTGAGTGAGTATGACTTGAAGTCGTTTTTTAGCAACATTTCAGCAATATCACGACGAGGGACTCAGGAAAATGGGCTTCACGCATTGTACCAGTGTGGGGAACGAATGTGACGAGCGAACGCTTTAACCACCAGGCTACCACCCCCAAGGATTCAAAGAGGTGGAACACATTATCATTCGAGACGGTGACGGAGGACGTGGACGTGGACGTAGACGTAGACGTAGACGTAGACGTAGACGTGATATGACGAGTGTATAAGCTGATGGGTGCCTTGTGAGATTTGAGCCCAGCATCCCTAAATAAAGGGGCTAGGTTGCTGAGATATAGTATCGTGACAGCAAGTGACATATTGTCTTGTTTACTGGTGTGACCATGGGATCCAACCTCCTGCTATTCAGGCGCCCGATCTGTCTAGTACAGTAGAGTGTACAAGTACAATTTACAATAAAATATGTTTTAATTGATTGTTGTTTGACGCCACAATCAGCAATGTTCCAGCTATATGACAGCGCTTTGTGAATCAAAGGCATAAGTAATCACTCTACACAGCTGGGATACGGTGATGTGTGTCAACCAACCGACAGCCTAACCACCCGATCCCGTTAGTCGCCTCTTGCTGAAAGCATTGGTTCCTGAAGGCCAATTCCAATACCAACAGGAATATTTTCATTATTATTAATATTATTATAAGTAGTAATAGTATTATTGTATTGTTATTAGTTATTAGTAATGGTTGTAGTGATGGTGGCGATGTTGGTGTCATAGCAGTCTTAATCGTCACAGTGATAGTGGTAGGGATTGTGTTGTAGTTGGTAGTAGAAGCATTTAGTAGTAGTGATGCTGTTTTTGTTTCCGGTGGTAGTAGCCATTGTTGTTGCAGGAGTAGTCGTATCGTCAGTAATGTTGATATAAGTCATTAAATGGATGATAAGACGATCCATCCCCACCTCACCCCACCCCGCACGACTGTTGCCATCATAAACTCACCCGTACCATGATCAACACCTACTTTGAAATACCTTTAACCACTTCCAAATCCAATGGCTTTCTTTGCTTCCCAAATCATCACCAACCAATGCATCCTCCAAAGAAGATAATGGTAACCTCAAGCTTCAAGGGAGCGCAGATACTGATGAATCAATGGGGGAGACCGTAGTGATCAACGAGACAAAGACAAGCATTAGATAATAGATAGCTCCTTGTTCCACGGACATCCAGGGTTATAGAATATAACGGTTTCACTTCAATAGTCATCCAATACAAAATGGTTTGAAATAGTTGTTTAGCTTTCTTGAAACAAAAGCCTCCCCTTTGATGTCAACCGTCTGTTTGATGTTGTTGACTGATCCATTGATGTTATATGCATTTTACAATATCTGATATTACTACATTATTATTATCAGAAAATATATTTGGTGGATCTGCATTATAGATGCAAAGTAACCTGGTTTTGGAAACCTGCGTGGAGTCTAATATTTCCTAGAACTTATAGATAATGTGTCCCTTGAGATTCCGTTTTAGAGACATGAGGTAAGTGGAGGCGAACTGAGTTAAATTAGTCCAGAAGGAGAATCTCAAAAGCGTGCTAGAAATAGGATTTCGTAGCCTCCCCAGTACTGATTTGGTTTGACACTATTTTCAGTTAGTATGATGTCTTGGGCTCATGAAAAGGCCTGTAATACTCTCAGATTGTGGTATCAGTTTTTTTCACAGGCCATTTTATGTGGTGGTGGTCTGTGAGCATTTCCATGACATTAATCATGGGCAGTTTTACTAATATCAGTCTGATCACTTTCATTTTGTACTTTTGTGTATTGCTAAGGGATGTACGCATTTTTAAACATATTTTTGCTTCTGAAAATAATCAAAATGACCGCCATTTTGGCCGCCATCTTGAATTGTCGTGTGTTGCCTTCTCGGCAGGTAAATGTAAATAACAATTAACGCCGAATACGTCCATTTACATAAAATGTTGATATTTTTTATGCTTCTTGACACTTGTCTCTTGTAGAGTGGTAGTTTGGGGTACAAAACAAGTAATTTTGTATGGTCATGTCGTGGTAATATGTTTTACGGCTTATTCTTTGAGACAGGGGATTATAGCGATTCTCCAACTTTTCATGGAACTATGTGGTGGTGATTTATTTATTGAAAGTTTACATTATTCTTGTAACTAGAATCAATTGTTTTTGTTTCGTGTTTACTTCTAGAGTGACAGCATGTTATATGGAATTGTTTCATATTACCCAGAATTCTTCGGCCCCTTTTGAATTAACTCTCCTCTTCACTTTCTTTCATATCATATGTTACATCATGTCAGAATTGGAGTCATCTACAAGCCAAAGCTGTTCGGGCAACGATCACCATACACAAAGACATGTCTCTGTGGACAATAAATCAGTTCATCTGCATTGACATAGATCTCTCTGCTGGCATGCTGACCTTTTGCATTTACGAGTTCAACCAATCCACGCGGGGCAGGATCTCTCGACATCAGAAAAGGGATAAGCTGACCATCACAAATGCTCCAACTAGGGCCAACTGGTGATGGAATCTTCATGACTAGTTGTATCCACACATGCACATGGTAGTTACCTCGCTCAATAAGACGTTTTAGACATGACATGACACGTCATTAATTTGGAAGACTGATTGGATTTTCCATCAATCCTGATTAACACATTGACATTTCTGGTGTTCCTTTTACAATGGCTCATTCAGATGGAACATCAAATGTGGTTTGTAAGAGGAGTGAGTGAGTGAGTTACGTTTTACACCGCACTCAGCATATATTCCAGCTACATGGCAGCGGTCTGTAAATAATCGAGTCTGGACCAGGCAATCCAGTGATCAACAACGTGAGCATCGATCTGCTCAACAGGGAACCTATGACGTGTGTCAACCAAGTCAGTGAGCCTGCCCAGTCGATCCCGTTAGTCGCTTCTTAGGACAAGCATAGTCGCTGTTTCTGGCACGCATGGGTTCCTGAAGGCCTTTTCTACCCCGGGACCTTCACGGGTCTTGTAAGATAAATTTTAAACGGGATTGTTTGGTCCTTCATTGCCTACTAACAGAGGAGAGAATACTGGCTCTTAGTTAATGGAATGGCAAAATTGCAAATGTGCAGAAAGGGAACTGCTTCAAAAGGGAGACTTGGCTGATATGCATTGAGATAAATTCCGAATCTAACTGACAGTATTAGATTTGACGCTGTTTGGGACAGGTATGCCAGGCATGAGTCGGTCAAAGTAGGGGAGCGAATCAAAGATGATCGTCAACGGCGCAAGAAGTCAAGATTGGTGGTAAAAACACACCACTACCAAGACATTGGGACAAAATAGCGGTCCTCTCAACAAGTCAAGCCTTGTGGCACATACGAACGAACGATGGCGTTCTGTTGGTCCGGCCATGCTACCTGTTGGTAGGCCCGAGGCACATTTGTAGTTCTTAGGACGTCCTGACCTGTCTTAACAATAACTGTAAAAAGAGATTGAACGGGACAGAACGTGTAATGATTGTATAAATTACGATGCTCGTTTGATCATAAACAGTTGTCAGTATGTCTACCTCATCTGTGCCCAATCTCCAGACAGTTGGTATTACGTATAGACGGGGAATAGATGCGCCTTCACCCATTTGAACAATTCCAGGCAGTTCAAACCCGTTTTTAGTCAGTTTATATCCTTTCTGAATTAGACCTACCGCGTTCTTAACATGCACTACCCAGCTCTAACGTTTTCTTAACTCAACCAGCTCGTGTTCATGCACCTCTTCCGAATCGCACTACAATCACACTCTGATTCTAGAGTGTGCAGTGGTAATAGCAGACATGTCCTGGTTTGATTTCTCTAAGTACCCCGCCCATTCTTATTTCCATTATCAGTTTCATCACCATGCCTCCACGGAATAATGAGTGTGGACCAAGAACGACATCTTATTTAATGCATTCAAAAATTTCATCAAACATGGGTGGGGTGATTCTCAAGAAATTGTAAGACTCATGGTGATCAAGGCGGAGATCCTGTGTCAGGTGATGAAATGTTCCACAGCTGTTGGTTTCTCAGGTTAAAGCCAGTTTCTCATCCAACAACATTTTGTTTGTTTCCTCCTTTCTTGCTCTACCAACCCATTGTACTCTACTTCTGCTTCCAATAAAAACTGCAGGAAATAAGCATTCAGCATGTTGACAGCTGCAAGTTTATTCATGTTTCACTGGCAGAATTTTATATCCCAAATGGAGAACATGTTAAAAACGCATGTCTGTATACCTTACCGTGTCATATCCTAATGCACACAGTGTTGACATAGTAAGACCTGTGTGAGACCTGTGTGAGACCTACGTAAATGCAGAACGAGTAAAACTTAATGTAAATCCATTGCGCTCTTTCAGATCCGAGTGGAAATGTACTACAAACCTGAACAATTCATTTGGTATTGAGAATATTTGCACGGAAGAACATTATGCGGTCGAGTTTCGTCTGTCTGCGAACGGAGTTGACCTGATGGAAACTGTGTACAAACGCATTGCAACTGATATGAAACTATATTATGTCTGCACACATCCCCATTAAGTTTGAAGTACGGCGATTCCGTTCGTCATATGGCAATCTTGTTTAAGGTGTGTTATCAATCTGTCCCATTTTAGAACATGTAGAACATTGGACAGTAGGAATGGTCTTACTGAAGTCATCTGAAATTCACTAATTACATTCACACAATTAGGTGACAATCAGGATTTTGTCGGCCGTTATGTCTTGAGGAAAGTTTGCATATAAAACCGTCCCAAATCAGATCTTCATTACACCTGACAACGTCTTATTAACACACTTTGTAAACACTTCAGTGCAATATCAAAGAAAGAATAAGAAGAATAAAAAGGAAGTACTGTTAACAGTAAAACGAGTCACGTGTTTAAAGTTATACTGTTGTGTTTCTTAGAATATCGCAAAACTGGGAGTATATCATATGTACTTTGTAAATCACCTAGGTGGCAATATTGTGGTTTCAAATGCACATTCCTTTAACGTCAAATTCATCTACATCGAGAGATTTAATTCATTCAAAAGGTCCTACTTTGTCTTTCTAGGATGCATGTCGCATCACAACACATCTTTAGAACTAGTTTGCACAAGCAAAGGATGAACAAACCCACCACTGTACACGGGGGGCTAAAACGCTTCAGTGTCCACCATAGCACCATATGTTGATGATGACATGCATACAGTGATAGATGTGGGTTGAGTGTTCCAGTGGTGTAGGTGTGAATGTACTTGTATCGTAATTAGTGATGGCTGTGTTGCATCCCATGTTGTGTCGGTGGCTGTGGTGTCTATATGTAGTGGTGCATGTGGCGGTGGTGTCCCATGCATTGGTGGATGTTTTGGTGTCCCATGTAATGCCGGTGGTGGTGCACCATGTATTGGTGAATGTTATGTGTCTCATGTGCATGTGTGGTGCTGTCCGATGTTGAGATGATTTCTCACAATAAGTGTAAACCAGACATAGTGAAATTAATATTTCGAATCAACGTAAGTTTATCTTGCAAATTTAAAATTCAAGTCTTAGAATTTTATTCAACTTCGGAAAAAAGTTGTTTAACAAACGATCATAGATTCAAATCGTTATTACTGGTTTGTATTGCAAGCGGGTAAGCGCAGCACTTAGAACAGAGAAACAAGAGCACGTGCGGTATGTGATGAGCGTTAACTTATACTACCCCAACTTCTTCTCGGTGTTTTAGTTAACGTGCATACCCTCTTATAATACAAAGAAAGAAACCGATTTTAAATTAGGTCAGTGTATGTACCAAACAATCCAGTGATGTCTGTAGATGAGACGAGACATTAACTGAAAAGCTCCCACCAACATCCAACAACTAGAATATCACACTGAGTAAACTGAGTAAACTACCAAGTGCATGCTTGGAAACAGTATCTGCAGCCAGCCATATTCCTTCACCAGTTGACCATGGTTGGGGCATTTGTAATGGTCAGTTTATCCATTTTCTGGTGTTCTGATGTCGAGAGACTGCTCCCCGCAGACTGGTTGAAGTGACATAGAGTAAATGCAAAAACGTCAGTACACCAGCAGAGAGATCTATGTCAATGAAGATACTAATTAGACTGATTTATTGTGCACAGAGATATTTCTTTTTGTATGGCAGGTGACCGTTGCCCGAACAGCTTTGGCATGTGGATGACTCCAATTCTGACATGATGTAATATATGATATGAAAGAAAGTGAAGAGAAGAGTTAATTGTAAGCTTCTGAATGTATCAAAAGTGATTAAGGTTTATCTGACAGACCATTGGAATAGCTACAACAAAAGCTTCGACGCAGTGATCGACCGTGAGGTTTTCTAATACTGAAATGAAATGTTATTTCATCAAATATTTTAGGAATGTGAAGCTTTTATTAAGCATAGCATTGAAAGTTACTTTTTTCTATACTGTGTTAATTAAACATGTGACACCAAATAAATTGTTTGTTTTCTATTAGTACACATTTAGTCATCTGCTATGTATAAGTAGTAAAACTGCAATGGCGGCCATCTTGGCAGCCATTTTGAATTCTGGGTAATATGAAACAATTCCATATAACTTGCTGTCACTCTAGAAGTAAACAGGAAACAAAATCAACTGATTCTAGTTACAAGAATAATTTAAACTTTCAATAAATAAATCACCACCACATAGTTCCATGAAAAGTTGGAGAATCGCTAAAATCCCCTGTCTCAAAGAATAAGCCGTAAAACATATTACCACGACATGACCATACAAAATTACTTTTTTGTGCCCAAACCACCACTCTACAAGAGACAAGTGTAAAAAACATAAACATCAAAGCATCAACACAGGATGTAAATGGACACATTCGGTGTTAATTTGCATATACATTTACCTGCCGAGAAGGCAACACACGACAATTCAAGATGGCGGCCAAAATGGCGGTCATTTTGATTATTTTCAAAAGCAAAAATATGTCCAAACTTTATACATCCTTTAGCAATACACAAAAGTCAAAATGAAAGTGATAAGGTTGATAGTAGTAAAACTATCCATGATTAACGTTGAGATGTTGTCAGGTCGCGAACCAAATGTCGTGAAAATGCTCACAAACCCCCACCACACAAAATGGCCTGTGAACAAAAAAAACTGATACCACAATCTGAGAGTATTACAGGCCTTTTCATGAGCCCACGACATCATACTAACTGAAAATAGTGTGAAACCAAATCATTACTGGGGAGGTTACGACATCAGATTTTACAGCTGCCTTCTCCTGGACTAACTTTAGTGTTAAGTAGGTTGTGGTAAGCTGAGTATGAGTCTGAGTGAGGCTGCGTTCAGGATTAATGCCGTGTTCAGTATGACTGCCGGCTCTTAGAACGTGCATGCGCGTGTTTGGGCGTGGCTGCTTAAGGTAATCATGTCTTACAGTGCCAGAGATTTCCATGATATGTTAACCGGAACCCAGGTTGCCAAGTTTCTGGCGTGTACATGCTGCGTACACCACCATATAGCTGGAATATTGCCGAATGCGACGTAAAACTAAACTGATATACTCATTACGCCCGCAAACCATGGGAACAAAAAGTACCTATGCTGGTTAGTAAAATTTCGCCAAGTTCAGGCATTCTAGACTATGAGGTCGCTCTCGTTTACAGAGCTTTGGATTGGCAGTTAAAACAGTGGAAGTAGTATTAATGAAGTAGCATTGTTATAATGTTTGAAACCCATATTTATGGTGTCACCCGCAGTGTGTCAGGTGTCATATAGCTGGAATATTGCTAATCACACACACACACACACACACACACACACACACACACACACACACACACACACACACACACACACACACACACACACACACACACACACACACACACACACACGCGCGCGCTCATACATACATACATACATGATTGTTGACTGTCTGACTGTCTGGCTGTGTGGCTGGTTGGCTGGCTGGTCGGATGTTTGTTTGGCTGAATGGGTGGGTAGATGGCTGGGTAGATGGCAGGTTTGCTGGCTGGTTGGCTGTTTTTGCATTTGCTGGGTGACTGGGTAGTTCGTTGGCTGGCTAGCTGACTGGTTGGTTGGCTGGTTGGCTGGTTGGCTGGTTGGCTGGTTCATTGATCTGGTAAAACACAGCAGCAAGGTAACGGCAACTCTACTAATATCAGTATCAATATCAAGTATTCATACCAAACAAAAACACTAACTATATCTATTTATGTTTCACTAAGTCCTCTGTGGGAGTCAATATTGCCACCAAGAATCATGTACTTTATCATAGAACATTTACATCCCGCAATGAGGTTTTCCTTCATTAACTCATTACGTCACATACATTTTCTCTGGTCGTGTTTGCCATGTGCTACTATCCTCGCCACTTGGATTTTCGCAATTCTTGGGAAATGTATCAGTACAAAAATTACAACGTGCACATTCTAAGAAATATTTCTTTACTAGTGATAAGAATTCTAGTTAGGTGATTGTTAACGATTATACTTAGCTTTTAATGTTTATTCTTTGTGTCCGTGGAACCTGAAGTAGATACGGCATACAACTCTGTATCACTACATGCTGTGTTTCAAACGATCAGGAGACTCGTATCCTCCAATAAGGCAATGTAAATCTCAGCTCAATGCTGTCATTAAATGCTGAGTATTAACAAACTACACAATGACATGTTGATATCTGCTGTATGCGAAACAATTAATGTTCATTCTGACCAGGGGCTGAGGGCTAGCCTAGTAGTTAAAGCGTTGTCTCGTCACGCCAAAGACTCGGGTTTGATTCACTGCATATGTAACAGTGTGTGAAGTCCATTTTTGGTGTCCCCCGCTGTGACATGCTGGAATATTGCTAAAACGGCGTAAAACTAAACTCACTCGCTCAAACTGAACATAGCTTTCCTTTAGAGTTCTGCTCACACGTGTTTTCAGGAGTAATTTATTCACGGAGTATTGCTGTGTGACATCAGCTGTCAAATTTTTCTCCACATGCGTGAGTAACAGGTGTCTGGATGGAGATGGGTACCTTCCGAGAAGACCACGTGTTCTCAGTGTTGTTCAGTGATCATTCAAATAATTTCACATTAATTTTTGGGACATGTTCCCCCCCAACGTAATCAGCTTCGTCCGGTCTTCCTGAGGTTATTCACGCGTAAATACAGAGCGAAAACAATCGTACTTTTTTATTTCGGAATGAACGCACCATTTCAAACTTAACACAAATCAGCCTATCGGAATTTCTTTATAAACCGAGAAGTTGCGTAGGTCCTAATATTCCTACTCGACCACTTGTGTTAAATATTGTTATTATATGGCTGTATATGCCATTCATATGCTTCTACCCAGTCACCCGCGACACTTACTGCACGTTTACTTTCAAAGTCCGACCTTGCTCATTGATCCGCTGAAAACCTGTCACATTGGTTTGAAGACTGTCAAATACCAGTCAATCGTGTACACCTTTGAACACAACACAAAGCCACCCTTTAAAGGTAAGTAGCCTGCATACCACATCGAATTTGAGAGCCCGCTCTATTCACAAAGGGAGCTAACTGAGGGGTATTCATTCAAGCGTAATTCTTCTCTGTGTAAATAGAGGGTTTCAAAGACGTTATACTTTTGGCCCATGTCTTTCTTTGGACTGAATCAAAACTGTCCCGACAACTATGTCATATCCTCAATATACCAAGTCGTGATACTAGCGGTATTGACATAACAGGAACCGGACATGTTGGTGTAAACCAAGGTTACGTGCTAGGCCCGGGTCCGGGAAATATGTGGTGAATATATGCTCAACTTATATCAACGTCCAATTGATACGTGGTTTCACTGGATATATGTTACTACATGGTATATCAGCGAGGTAAGTATATTTTAAACACTCATCATGATACCGTGATATTAATGAAGGGGTGAGGCGAGGGTGTTTCATCCCTCCGTATCTGTTTAGGTAATTGTAGGATGTGTTCACATAAGCATGTCGTTTCTACTCTGCCTTGTCATGCTGGTGAACGTTAGTCACACTACGTTGCTAGGTATTTATAAACAGGACTGTTTATTCACAAAACGTGTGTCATTGTTTTGAGTAGCACTACCACGTACGTGGGTTTCTCATTTCATATATCACACACACTGAACATACATGTAACACTGTAACAGATCCGATTTTGTTATGTAGCAAGTATTTACATAGAAAGTAATTTTAGCGTTTTAGTGATTTATCTTTATTCAGAAATGAGTATGTTCATGATGTACGGCTGTATTTATTGTATCCTAAGAAACACTCCAACTTGACCGATAATGGCTTCATATTTTGATATTCATCTTTCGAGCGAGGCACATGTGCACCAATCCTATAACTAGTTCATAACATTCACCCAACCCCGAAACATCCAAATGCTTGGCTTTGTCCCAGGTCGCAAAACGTGACCACACCCACCAGTGACTTTGTCCTGGATATTGCTAGAGGACTGCATTACATCCAGCAATCATGCGCACTAGACCACAGCTCCGTCACAAAAAGGATAGCTATGACCTATATTACTACTGCTAGACGTCATGTTAAACGTACACGTCTTTAGGTTTGAGTCTAGACGCAATGTTGTACGCTAATAATAATATGTCAAAGATGTTTATGTGGAAAAGCATGACAAAAACATTCTGATTATATAGTCGTCCTAATTTGTTGTAATAAAACAAAATAAGTTTGGCAATTGGAAACATAAGGATATGTGAATGAGTATTGTTTAACGCCGCTCAGAGCGAACACGTATACCAAAGATATACGCTAAAGATTCTTAATTGTTTCAACTGACTGTGTAGCAATTGTAATAGCACATAGAGAACACATGTACACAAGGCTATGTCATAATAACAGTATGACAGCCTCTACCTAAAATGTGAAAATGGAAAATTTCAGAAAAGTACGTTTCTTCCGACTATTACAATGCCTAGAAGTGTCTATTCCGCTGAGGTAGGCATATGTAAACACGGTACCGAGTACAAGTTCGTCACAGTGTCACTATGGTTGTCTTATATTCTGATATGTAACATTGGTAATGGGGAAATCCAATTTCCTAGCTCAATGCCTCAACTATTAAAAGCCGCCTTTTTGAAACACTTTGACAGCTGTGGGTCAATATTATACATTCACATTCGACACATCTTAACAGGCGTTATATGTAAACAAGAAATTTGTTTAAAGTGTACATTCATTCAAAACGTTTACCGTCTACAAATATTTACGATGCTTCTTAGGGAAGATAAATAGTTCTTAATACGAAGTGTTGGCTGTGATAACCTAAACGCTGTAATAGGACTAGCTGTGGCCAGGATGGCACAGCTGAACATATTGCGAAACTCACGTTGACCAGTGTGTCAAGCAAACAGGGGTGTCGATTCATCATGCTACACTAACATAAATCTGAGTGGCTCTTTCTTACTAAAACATTCAATACTAAAACTGACAAATCAAACTGAATCCATTGCTTACTAAAATGCCTGATGTTGATATAAAAAACATGGAACATTTACTTAATAAAAATACATGTAGATTAAATCTTATTAATGCACAAACACTTCAGATTGTGGAAGGATAAGAAGATAGACATCACCGAATGGCAACGTTTCTACGCATTGTTTAAGCACATACCCGATAAAGGTAAATTGTGAGCATAAAGGTGAAATAGAGTAGTACTTTGTGAGCTTAAATGGTTTGCTTTCAGCATAATCTAATAATCTGGAAAATATGTATTTGACCAAACGGAATCGAAATGAATGAGCGTTTGAGTTTTACAATGTTTAACTACTTTTCTGTCAACAAATAAAATGCTGTTGAATACAACCAGGGTCGGTGTTCACAGGCGAACACGGTCATTGGGCTTCTGAAATGTACAGTGACATGCACCTAGTGCTTTATGTGGTGAAGATAAGACACAAACACGGTGATAAAGAGGCATGCGAGGCCACAAGTTCTGTATGTCTCTAGAGGTATTAGACTGGCTTTGATCGGTTTGATGGTGTATAATCGTGCATTGTTGACTAAATCATCACTCATGATAGTATATTTTCCCTGCGGTCGCGATGTAGCGCTAACAGTGCTGCTCGCTGCGTAGAATAACACTGACTCGCCTTAAAACACACACTCAATCTGATATTTCTTGATTAATCCGCTCGACTACAGTAAAAAGACACATTGCGGCGAGACTAACCCGACCCGTTCATTCAACTGGGAAGCATGCAAAACTAACATGACATGATATTGGCAAGTGTGTGAGTTTTACTCCGCACTCAGCAACACATCAACTACAGGGACGCGGTGCTCGAGCTGTCTAAGGCACCAGGGCCCTTATTCACGAAACGTTCATAGCCCTAGGAATTCTTACCTTTGATCGTAGCCAGTGTGTTAAGAATGGGCTTAAGAAGGTCGCAGGGCTACGAAGGCTTCGAGTAGTCCGTCGACCTTAGAGGTGTCGAGTTCGAGTCCACCTGTAACTAGGTGTAAAACCTTAGAGTCAACTTTGTGTGCAGACTCTTTCCGTGTTGTCGCAACCCCTAGTATGCAGTACACAACCCTGTGCACGTAAAAGAGCCCTCGAACCCGTTGGTAGATGACCAGATGGCGACCACGTGAATACGACAAACACCCAGTTGCGGGTACAGTAACGTGTCCCAGTCCACCCAGCTGTGAATGGGTACCTCGTTAGGATGGGAAAGCCACATTAACTGGGTGCGACTGACTGGTCGATGTGCCGTTATGGTGGACATCAATGATCGACGAAAACACCAAGTAGTCTTTGAGAACGTGAACTATATACATAGCCCCGATTAGCAGTTCAATTCCCCGATCACTGATGTCACCACAAGCGCTTTGATTCTGTTTTAGATCGTGTAACAATTGATGCAAATAAAGTGCCTGGTATAAGCGAATTTTTACATCTTAAAAGATCTTCTGTTCCTGACAGAATCAGTCACAAGTGTACTACAAATGAACCTGTGAGGATCAGGGGTAGAATAGACCTTCAGCAGACAATGTTTGCTATAAAAGGCGACAATGCTTGTCGTAAGAGGCGACTATAACGGTATCGGGTGGTCAGACTCACTGACTTGGTTGACATCGGTTCCCATTTGCTCATTATTTATGGACTGCCGCCATACACCTGGAACATTGCTGAGTGTGGCGTAAAACTCAACTCACTTACTCACCTCCTACAAATGTAGTACATCCAATAGGTATCCCACTATGCATGTTATATAATAAGTCATTAAGAAGTAATATGTACTCAACTCAATTATAAACTGAACAGAGATCTGTCGTGATGACTAATTTACGCAGTGTTGGCAATGCGTATACAAACTATAAGTTACTATTACATGGCAATGCAGATCTGACCGTATAAAACATATCTAAGATCACAGGCAAACTGTAGTGCTAGTAGGTTGCGCAGCATAGAGAAACTGACCGGTCTTCTTGGTAGGTTCTTGAAAGGTTGGCAACGTACTTTCCTCGATTCGGTTCGAAACTTATTTGCAATGTCAAAATAAAATATTGCCACCATAAAAGGTATACACCCATTTCTAAACTGGGTTGTGCTCTCACATTTCCGACCCTGTGTTGAACAACTACTCACGTGAAATACTTTTTATTCAACATTTTGAGCGCAACTCGTGGTATATCAGACCGTTCTTCTCCTCTATTCCCCTTCCAGCTTCCGGTTCAACGGAGTGAAGGAACAGGAGGGTATTATTCCATATGGACTAGTTACAGGTATCTCCCCTACCCATTACGCCAGACGAGTTTTTATGTAGAATATAAGACAAATAAACTCCAACAGGTTCATGTTGGAACCAGTGTGGTATTTCTCTTTAATTTCTGCTTATTCTTGTTCCGTGACTCCCTTCAACCGGAAGCTAGCAAGTGTAATGGAGGCGAAGAACGACCTGAATACCACGAGTGTCGCTTAAAATGTTGAATAAAACATATTTCACGTGAGTAATTATTAAACATGGGTTAGAAAATCAGAAGACACACTCAAGTGAGTAAATGGGAGTGTATTTTTGATGGTGGCGATATTTTATTTTGACATGAAAAACATTTTTCAGTCCAAAGCGAGAGAAGTCAGTTGCCGGCTTTTGCTCGCTTCGCTCGCACATAAGAAACACTTGTCATATTCTCTATGCTGCGCAACCCCATGTGCGCTACAGTTTGCCTGTGCTAAGATCTATACAGTTTAACAATTGAATAAGGGTAAGATTACACTTTCCATCACCAACACAAGAACACATATCAAGGTGCTCGGAAATTAATCAGTTACGGATCAAATCGGATGTTGACAGCCCCACGTTGTCGGGAAAGACATATCCCTTGTGTTGCAAATACCGGGGAGTTTTTCAATCCCCCTTTCGTAATAAGAGAAAACGGGAATTCAGCTTCATACAGATATTTCAGTAGCATTTTTCTACTTCACACAGTGATACAATGACAAGAGAGTGAAATGATGACCAACATGTACGCAGCGTGCACCTGCGCTGTCGTACTTATATGTGTTGGGCTCTCTGCAGCAGATGGCGTGAGTATTGCAGTGATTGTATTAGCTATTAGCAAAGAGATTTACAATGGTTCTAATCCTTAGTCGCCATTACGATCAGGGACGTGGTAGTCTCGAGTAATCGACATTTGACAAGTCTGCTCTGGGATGTATTGTTTATTGATTATCTTATGTTTATTTGTCAGTTCAAATAAGAAGAAGTATTGCCTTTTCATCCGAGTGAAGAATGTTATCCTTTTTAGTTTTGTCATTTTCTAAAAATATTCCACAGAGAAGTAGTTTGGCAAATCCAACAGAGAAATTGAATCGATCACGAAGACATATCAGTCTGTATTTCACAAAACACATACTGATATTACATTATAATAATCATAAACAATATTCCTTCCATGGATACACAAATAATCACGTCGTTTTTCTTCAGGAAAAACCAAAGCCGAAGTCCGGTTCTAAGGAGGTGATCAAGGTCAAGGTCAACGTTGCACCAGGGGAGTTAATTCTAAATTGTTCAAACCTTCCCCGTCTCACTTGGATCCTGGAAGGTAAACATTTTCGCTATACGAGGCCAATATCTGCATTTGTGAACATGCATCTCCAATTTGCAAATGGATCACTATTTACTTACGAGAGTGGGTTGGGAATCGAACCTCCGGGGTGACGTGTGAGCGCTTTGACCATGAGGTTACCTCATTGCCCGCCTTTTGTGAAATAATGACTTTGTATATATGTAAGAATATACATAATGCACTGGCAACTCGTCTTAAACACTACTTTTATACCCTATATTCAACGTAAAGGAAAACTCATTTGCATAATAGCAGAAACCTTAATTCTCCCAAACTCTCGCTTGCTGATATATCTACCTTCACTGGAATGGTCATGCTGTATAGTTAGTTATTGTTCTTCTATTGCCACCGGTGAAGATCCACTTTAGAACTGATCTTTAGCAACCAATATTGTCGTAAGAGGCGACTAACAGGATCGGGTGGTCAGGCTCGCTGACTTGGCTGACACGTCACCGTATCCATATTTCGTAGTTAGATGTTCTGGCAGTTGATCATTTGATTGTATGATCCAAACTCGATTATTTACAGATCGCCGTCATTTAGCTGTGATGTTGCGGAGTGCAGCGTGGAGCTAAACTTACGTACAAACCTGTGCCAGTTACATTCGGACACTTGTCGTAATTTCCGTAGACTTACATGTTCATTTAGTGTAGCATAATGATTTTCATGAATTTAATTTTTGATAAAATCCAAATTTATGAGGAATGTGTTTGTGAGGAATCATCTTACCTAAGATCATATAATTTCTGGTTAATTTTCCATTGCTTATTTATCGCACCGATTTAATCAGCATATGTGCAGTGCAGTGCAGTGCAGTGCAGTGCAGTGCAGTGCAGTGCAGTGCAGTGCAGTGGAACTCCTTTAACATAGCGACCTATGGGATTGTGCTTTGTTGAACCATACACAAGCTGTTAAGTGCGACGTCAGTAGCTAAATAGTCGTCGGAAAACTGTACAGGGATAATGTGTCCAGAGCAGAGATGATTTCAAATTTGCTTATCAAATTTTACAATGATCCATCCAAAACTCACTTCATGAATATTATTTATGCTACACTGAAATAACTTGTACGTCTGTGGAAAGTACGTCAAGTGTCCGAATATACATGTAACTGGCACGGGTCTGTATTTTAGGCCACATTTACGATTACATCTGTCTGTCTGTCTGTCTGATTACATGAATCCTTTTCTGCGAATCACCTTTACATGTTTTTTCCAATTTCATCTGAATGCAATTTCGATGTTATGTAAGCTGATTCTTTGTTTTTACTGGTTACAGATTCGAATTTATCGAAATTCTTCCGAGTTCCTTCGACGTCTGACGGCTTGCAGGTATACCTGCAGGCGCCACTGCACATGTTTAACAAAACTGACTTGACTATTACAATCAATGGCGTGGATGGCAAGGGAAAAATACGGAAGTCAGTCCAAGTTGACGTACAGCTTGAAGGTAACATTTACATGATAATATGGATAATAGATTGGTTAGGCCTTGATTAGACATCGTCCACACATTTGTTTTCTATTCGAATAAAGTCAGTGTGTTGCAGTGAATACGAGTATGTCAAATAAGATGAGTGCTTTGTATGGTCATCCGAGACAAGTAAATTTATATGTGTCTCTGAGTAACAAACTTAACGTATTCGTTTTGAGACGGAACTTTACATACTATAATGACCCGGAAAAGAAATGCTCTAAGTAACGACTTATAGCTACTGGCCAGCGACCAGTTATCGCCATATTTTAGCGGTATTTACAAAATTAGCCCGTTCGGTAAATCAATATAACAGAATTTATTATGATACTTAAATAGCTATCCGCCAATGTGCCCAGCTCGGTGACTGCTCGATCGTGCTTTTAAATATCACTGTGGAAGGGAATCATGGCAATGTAAATAAATGTTTTCTAACAACTAACTGTGACAGTTATCGTCAGTCCGAATTTCTCATGCCATTCGTGAAATAATATCTACAAGTGTATAATACAGTAACCTGGAACCGTTGATTAAGTGACTATTTGAGTGCGTCTTTTACAGTAGATGGATAGGAAATGAAACAACTAGTAACTTGAACGCGCTATTAATATATATCCAATATCCCACTGTCGGGAAAATATCACCAAAAGATCCCCCAGAGGCTGGGCTTCGCTGATATTTTCCAGACAGAATTCAGAATTCTGTCTTGCTACAGGTGCAGTCGGAGAAGAAATCAAACTCTACACTGACCCACCAAGCTCATTGTTCGAAAACGGAACTAAGGTGGTGATCAAGTGTGAAGCTGACCAGTTCCTTGACCCGTCTTTCGCGTGGGCTGTATCTGGCCGGGATGTGACCCTTGGACTCAGCGATCGCTTCCGGGTCAATTCCACAAGACAAGGGAGCAAGAGTGTTGGCGTGTTTGAGTTCAACCCGATACTTCACAGAGATGCCGGTTAGATACCATTTTCCCTCTTAATGTGTCATATCAAATTTGCTGTTATACATGAAATCCCCCTTTTTCAGTGTGAGTGAGTCCATGACAAGTCGGGATGGTACAGATCGATAAGCAGTTGAATATCACTAAATATCAAAGTAACCGTAAGCGAAACGCCAAAAGGAACCTGAAAGAAGTTAACATATTCCGATCATGTACACTCATACCAATGTTACGATGACCTCATTGACGGTGCCTTTGTTAGTATGAAAGTCATGGGTCAGTTTGTATTTCTCTGTGTTTGTGGACACAGGAAAATGCCTTACTCTTTGTGTAAAATAGAAAAAAAAATTAAAAAAAAACACACACCAAAAACACCATAATGATTCCTGATGCAGGTGATAACGTCGTGTTGCAAGTTAACCTGATACAACAGGATGTGAATTTTGAATAATACTCCTAAATATAAGTAAATAATTTTATATTTACCTTGATATACATTTACATTTATAAACTTCTCAATTTGTTTCCTCAGTGAATAAATGATTGTTTATTTTCTTCACAACAATCTGACTGACACTAATTATGTGCAGGTACGTTCATTTGTATTGTGACCGGAAGTGCAGGGGATGTCCGGATCAGACAAACGCGGACACTTGGTCTTCACGTGGTCAGCAAACCCCACGTGGTGGCCAGACCTCCATCCGTGTACATTCGGGGACATACAGCGGTCAATCTGACCTGTATACAAGATGACCCTCCGGATGTAGAGGTTGAGATGAGATGGTACCGGATTATATATGGGAAGCGGTCAAGGGTATCTGTTAGCAAAGGTGAGTGCACAGGTCCTTCTAGACATTACTACTTTAATACCCTTTCCATATAAAAATATTTAAAAGTAAAGTAAGTAAGAAACAAAAAAGCTTATTCCAATTACTTAATTATGTACAAGACAACAATGCCTCATTTAATCCGAAATGGTTTAACATCTTTAAAATGCTTTCCCTTTACGCATTAAATGATATATTCTGAGGCAAGCAACTATAGTACACACGAAAGTAGAAGTGTGTTTTACATGTATCTCTGCATGATGTACTGGTATATTTCATTGTGGATGAATAGCCAGGAATACGTAAAGGAACATGTGCGATGATGAAGTGTTACGCTATGTGCTTCTATATTATCATATGTTCCTCTGAGCTATGACTATCACTATCTTGCAAGCTCACATATGACATCATTCTCAAGTGTAAGAAACATTTTGTTAGAAGATTCAGGTAAGGAAGACAAAAATTCTTCAATTGCCTCAAGGCATTCATGGAACTGGGGCGGTGGGGTAGCCCAGTGGTTAAAGAATTCGCTTGTCACGTCGATGGCCTTGGTCGATTCCCTTTATGTGTGCAATGTGTTAAACCCATAATAAGTTGTCGTGATATTGCTAGAATATTCCTAAAGGCGACGTAAAACCATACTCACTCACTCATAATGTAACACTGATATAATGCCCTGCATTGCCGAGGATGGTGTGGTGCTCTACCAATACATGTTTGTTTGTTTCACCTATTAGGTCTGG
Organism: Haliotis asinina; assembly: GCF_037392515.1. Lineage (NCBI taxonomy): Eukaryota > Metazoa > Mollusca > Gastropoda > Lepetellida > Haliotidae > Haliotis > Haliotis asinina. The sequence goes on from NC_090285.1 coordinate 34,029,700, forward strand.
TATCAAGGGAGGTGTATACTGTCCAAGGACTGGGGGTTGATGCGGAATACGTGTGTGAGGGTTTCAACAGCATGGGACAGGCATACAGCAATGTTGTCAAAGTACACCAGCTTACAGAAGGTTCGTCCGTCACGTTTTTCGAGGATTTTCATATCATTTGCATTCCAAACACCAAGGATCACTTGTACCGACTATCTTTCTAACTAAATATGAGCAGTGGATGTCTGGATATATCGCTCATTTTCTTCACTGCGGTGTAAAACAAGATTCATTCACGAATGAGAATTGTAATTTCTTTGCAACAAAGTATCGGCAATAGTCTTTGAGAATGGTAAGGTTTAGACTGCAGAACTGGGGCGGTGGGGTAGATTTGTTGGTAAATCGTTCGCTCGTCACGACGAAGACCTGGGTTCGATTCCCCACATGGTTACATGGCAGAGGTATTGTTGACATAGTGCTGAAAGCGTTGTAGAACCTTAATGACTGACTGACAACAGGGCCATGGATAACTGCGCTTATAAAGAGTTTTTTAAGCGTTTGGTTCAGCGTGATATATGTTGCAGTGGTGACAAATTATTGATTCTATGTGTAGCATAGCCATGTGTGTTGATTATCACTTGTAAAACTGTGCATATAATGTGTGGTGTCATTTTACACAGTGTCATGTTCGACTCTCTGTGATGCTCGTTCCTCGCTCTAAGAGCACCTTAATATGTACAGACAGGGAGTATTTTGGTGCCATGTTTAAAAGAAGGATTTCCGGTTACATTTTCTTCGTTTCGAACACTGCCAAACAATCAATGCCGCAAACGATTATATTGTACGGGCGCTTCGTGTAGTTGCTGTTTCTGCGATGACGTATTTTATCACATCCTCCCTTTCGTGGTTTGCTGGTTGTTTAACGATCCACAAACTAATGATCCAGCTGTGCAGTACCCCATCGGTAAACATGATAAAGAGCATCCGACAAAGCAAGGAATGACAAAGCACGGAACGATACCAATGTGTAATAGTACTAGAACAGATTGCTGGAGACATATATTTTAACCGGAGTCTACGAGGAGTTGAAGTGATTTAATGCTGTCTCGTTGACCATCACTGGGGAAACCAACAACGCGGGCCCATCGAAACCTATTGTAGCCCATTCCGATACAATATGTAAAATACACATGGATGTGAAAGCGACATGAAACTTGATGTCCAAGTATTATTATTTTCTGTTTTTAAAGGTATGAGCACGTGTCCTCTGGAAACTGATCAGTCTGGTATTATTTGGCCAGAGACACCAACTGGAGAAACTTCAATGTCAGACTGTCCCAACAAATTACAAGGTAAAAGACAAGGTTGCGAACAGTTCAGTATTTTGTTAGATGTGCGTAATTCACCAACAATGCAAAAGTTTGATTCCCAATTTGAGGAAACTATAGACTGTGGAAGTATTGATGTCTCACCATCTATCCCGATTCCCAACACAACACTGTAGTCAAGTGGATATAAAATGTAAACGTTTTTGTAAATGTAGACCTAGTCTGTTTGGCTGAATCATACCTGTCCTTTCTTTCTGACCACTTCTCATTCAGGTACGTCTTCACGACGCTGCAGTCTTTTCGGTCAATGGGACAATGCCGACTACGACACCAACTGCCGTCAGATTACTTTAGACAATGTGCTCCAAAATGTAAGCAACGTATCCTTGGCTATGTATTGTATTCTTTTGTGTTGAAAACACTAACTCAAACAGCGAAGGGTATTTAAGGGAGTTAGGGGACAACGTCTGATCATCAGCATCTGTCCAAGATTTCCCACAGTGGTTGAATACAACCTTTGTCTATTCTTGGAGTACACTCTCCGTTAATTAGGTATTCTACCCGGAATGAATTTTAATATTCTTGGCCCACCCACTACCATAGTTCGGTTCTCAGACTGAAGTCCAGGCGAATAGTCATCAAATCAAATTTAGTTACACGAGCGAGAGAAACTATGTGATTAGTTAGTTATAGAGACGAAACAGGTAGCATAACGAGAGTGTGTTGACGAAAGGATCTAGGGAATCAGGGGCTGATACAAGATTAGGGAGAAGGGGAGTGGTGCACATAAATAATGTAAATGCTCAGGGAACCTGTTTTGGGGGAGTGGGGTCACGGGTGGGTGGTCCCCCTTTTTTGGATCCGCCCTAGGGAATGAAGAAAATAATGCACTGCGTCTACTATAGGCGGCATATTTCCATTCTCACGTCCTAACGTTGATGCTCTCATAAAATCAACGATCGTTCCTTTCAGGCGACACAGGCAAAGGATGGGGTGTTTAAAGGCTCCCTTAGCGACATCCTGAAGGAACTAGAAACTGCTCAAGACACAGAGCTACTGACGTCAAACGACATTGGTGTCATCTTAGAAGTGCTGGAAATTATTGCAGAGGGATATATCCAAGAAGGGGAAAGGAGCATTGAACCAGATGACATTAAGGTGCGACACTTTTGAGGGGTCATTGGCAGATTGCACGAGCAGATTAACGAGCATTGGGCTGTCATAAAAGTAAACTTTGTGTGTGTCTTTGTATCTCGATGGTTGCCTTGTATCAAATGCTAATTAGAGAACTGACTCGCTGACATAAACTTCACGAAATATTTGTTCATGTCTATTTGAAACACACAACAAATTTAATAGTTTTTATTAATATATTTTCCTTATAAAATCTAGTAATATAATGGGGTATTTAAAACATTTATGCGTTGATAGCGTTATTACCATTTGACCAGTCGTCGTAGGCGGCGCTATTCACGATCAAGAGTTGTGTGGTTTAAGCGTGTCAGGATCCAGTAATGATTGGTTAGATTAGTTTGAATAGCTTCGGTTGATCACTGACATCAAAGTGACACGGCGTAATGTACCCGAAACAACTCAATTTTTGACGACACGTCTATACATACTGAGATGGACATGATCTTCAGTAATCCATACCTGGGCGAGTAACAGAATCAGATAGTTGGACTCGCTGACTTAGTTGACACGTCATCACATCTCCAAAGCATACATCGAGGCTCAGGATGTTGATCACTGGATTGTCTGGTCCATACTCGATTATTTCCAGACCGTATAACTAGAATATTACAAACCAGCCCCCTCAATATATGTGTACATATTTACAGGAGCTGACCACGATTGTTGATACTGCATTGAGCGCTGGTTTGGAGAAGTGGGAAAAGGTCAAGGAAGAGGTAAATATCAGTAAGGCAAATCCACGTTCTTAATATAATCAAAGTAATTCATTTGGAAGGAAAAATTGCCTGACTGAGGGGGTGGGTTCGAATCCCGGATGGGACTCCACCCAACAAAAGAATTTTTACTTTATTTAGAAACTATAATCCCAGATATGACATGTGTTACTTTTGGAATGGCATTCTGTAATGATATTTTTTAAATGTATTCATAATGACGTTTCCTTATAATTCTTATAACACCAAGTGCTACAATATGTCAACGACACTTTTAACCAAACGTTTCTGTTTAATGGAGATAATCTAAGGACTTTTTCAGTACTGGTTGCCTCATTTCTTAGCACCATTTCAGAAGACGGGCTGTGTTCTTATTGAGTTGCAGTTGCGCCTTTATATTATGACAGTGAATATGTATTAGATATAGTCTTAAAATCCTGGCGATAGGTACCTATTTCCTTATTTCAGGGTCAACGTGATGTCACGTTGACATCAGTAAAAGTTAGTTGTGAAACATGCATGTATATCGACAAATAGATATGTGGTCAGTTCAATGTGGGTGATAAAATATGAGCTACATACAAATCATAAAGTTTCAAAATACGTGCTACTTGTAATAAAATCCGCAAATTATCATACGATGGATAATGTTCTTGGCAGGAAAAAGCCAAGAGATATTTTCGATATCTGTTGGGGTCCTATACGGATATCAATGTAAATTAGAGAGGTCATATGCAAAATGTAGGGATTCACGGTGTAAACAAACATGGCGTCAAGTGTCGGCGGTCGAGTCCGGATTGGCTTAAGTACTGTTGCTGGTTTGATCTTAGAAAAGTCGTGTCTGATAATGATAGATGGTGTAGATTACACACGAAGACAGAAATTAAGAGGCTTACGAAGATACCAAGATCAGTTTCTAGACCGACTGCCAGTGTTAGAGAGAGAACGATACAGGAATCCAGGTGCACAATCCCATGCGACCATTAAAATGTATTTGTTGTTCAAAGGGTTTCAAAGTTCCTCGCGAGTTTGTTGTTACTTTTTCAAACGTAAGCTAAGATTTGTTGACAACAGTACGTGCTTTAGCATAAAATCTTACTAGGAACTAGATGTCGTAATGCATTCAGCTGAGTGTTCCGATTAATTTGCGTCACCATACTTGTGACGTCATGCACTTCTGCGTACATATTATTGACGTCATAGACATGCGGACACATCCCACGAAGTTTAGTTTCATGATCTGTGGCAAAAGAAATCGCATTTTTTAAAATGATAATGTAAGAATGACATTGTACGATAAAAGAGGTTATCAAAAGAGGTTTTGAGATGGTTAATATCCTACATTATGGTTAATATCCTACATTAGGAATAAACACTATATATTTAGCTCGCCAAAGCTCACTAAATACAAAATGTGTGCTACATGTCATAAAATTCTAAAATATGTGCTACATGTCATAAAATCCCTAAATATGTGCTACATGTTATAAACTTCTAAAATATGTGCTACATGTCATAAAAACCCAAAATAGGCCCCACTCATCACAAAATCCCCAAATAGGCGCTACATAGCATAAAATCCTATAATATGTGCTAAGTATCATAAAATGTCTGGCATCAAGTGCTCTCGGGTGATCGAAACCAATGCACGATGCCTGAAGGTTTCGGTGATCAGAAAACCTACACAAAATAAGTCACAATAAGTAATTGGAGGATCCGTTTGGTTGTGGGTCATGGTGCCCTGATACACTGACCAGCAAACATAGAAGATATATACATGAACGCCTACTTTAATAAGATTTCATTTTATCAACAGTTTCGTTCCTTTTGCAATATATTTTGCTAGGAACAAAACTAATAAGAGTAACTTGATTTCGACATATGTTACATCTGACCCTCAGACGAACCGCGGCCCCAAGTCATTGTTGTGGTCAATTGACACAATACTGAAGCTCGCCATCCAGAGAGCAGCGATCCAGGAGTCATCAGAATCGTCCTTCAACCTCACCATCAGCACAGACAATATATGTGAGTTGTGCACAGCGGAGTGTTTCTTACATCAGTGTATGCATTGAATATAATATTGTAATGCTAGAAAACAAAGTACAAATTATCTGTGAATTATTAGCTGAGGACAAGCGATCGAGCATCATAGGCAGCTAGATATCACCTCTGAGTTAACACATGCAACGGCCCACACAGCGAATCGCCTTGTCTTGGCCAACGTCTATTCTGTCTAGTCTAATAACTGTTGACTATTATAATCTGGTGAATACGCCAAATATAAACATGACTTGGATGGAATGTACAAGGAATCTTTGAACTTGAGAACATGCAGATATGTGACCTAAAAGCACCACTAACATATTTCAGGAAATGTGGGATATCAAGTATAACATCTCAGATAAATATATTTATCTAACGTAACCGGAAATACGTCAATACAAGATCCAAATCGTCCTTTTTTAACTTACGAGTGAAACTAAGTTTCGACCTGTGAATATACCTTCAGCAACCCATGTTTGCCATAAAAGGCGACTATGCTTGTCGTAAAAGGCGACTAAAGGGATCGGATGGTAAGGCTCGATGACTTGGTTGACACTTGTCATTGGTTCCCAATTGCGCATTTCGATGCTCACACTGTTGATCACTGGATTGGCTTGTCCAGACTCGAGTATTTACACACCGCCGCCATATAGCTAGAATATTGCTGAGTGCGGCGTAAAACTAAACTCACTCAATCACTCACTACTGAAACACTAAAGCGTATCAAAGTGCCGGGGCTTTGCCGATATTGACCGAACCGTGACGACCTTCGGACAGCCACTCGCAAAATATTGATACCATACTGATACTGTGAAGATGATTTTGTTAGCCCCCACTTCACGTTGTCACGGCATAGGCCGCTGTTAAAATATTTCATTTTCACCTATTCGAAGTGTACAAAGTCGTTAAATTATTCTTGTTTCACTATGAATGCACTTTGCGAAAGTGAATTTCACCATTTGTCCGTGAAATGGAAAAACAATGTTGTCATGTCTCTTTCGTGTATCGAAATGAGTGTAATGTAATTAGTTAAAGGAGGATCAAGATTCTCTCGCCGTTGTCTCAAGTTACACCTCAGTTTACATAAACCCATGAATCTAGTAACTCCAGGAACTGCGGTGCACCCAAATAGCCACAGAATTCCTAGGAGGCCTGGGTTTCCTACAAGGCTTGTTTCTTGGGTAGCATCTTTCTTTACAGAACCTATCATTTGTCTTGCAGGTTTATTTCGACGGAATCCTGTTGTTTTCATTTTAGTCTTGAATAACGCCTTTATCAGACACTAAAATCTGTACGAAAGAAAATGAAATGCAGCAACTCAGTTTAATCGTCACAAACGTTGTAAAAATATGATTACTTTAAGCTTTTCCCTGCATTATTTCCCCCCACAGATCTGCAGATAGGAAGTGTAGTGGGTGAGACGGTCAGTTTCCCACAGAGAGAGGTCAACAGCCTGTCCTGGATGACCGAAACACGTACCGGGGCCAGGATGACGCAGGAATCATTCCAAGATACTCTACGTAGGTGTACAGCGTGACGTCATGGCGGTCACTTACGCCACAGGTTTTAGCAGATAAGTGTGTTTCGCAGATGGTCATGCTCATGCGCATGCTCATGTTGTTGATCCTTTGATTGGTTCAGACTCAGTTATTTTACAGACTGCCGCCATATAAATGGAACGTTGATGGATGCGGCGTTAAACAACCAAGATAAGAAAAATACCCACAAAGATAAAAAACCAACAACAAAAAAACAACAGCAGCAAAAAACACCAACAAAACAAACAAACAAAACACCAGACACACGAAAACCCGCCAACTTAGCGTGGGAATGTATTTTCTTCCCTTTTAAGGAATACCTTGCATGCAACCATCTTTGATTAACCACCGCGACGCTTCTTTATTCTGTTTTAAGTGGCTATAGCTATAGCTATGCCATATGTATGAACAGTCATGTTTTTGTAAAAAAACCCGAAACGTCATTGTTTTGTAGGAGAACGAACCTGGTACAGTGGTATGGTCTATCGATCTGTCAGTGCCTTGATGCAGGAACAGATGCTTGAAAATGTGACTATGGAAGCCAAGTCACTCGTCAGGTAAACATACAACGAGTATCCTAGCTCAACATTTACTGGTCAAATACTTCGTCTGCGCCTGGAATGTCTTTTCACCGTTGTTTAAGAAATTATATATTCAAGGCTCGAAAGTATGGGGTGTCTTTCCTTACTTTTAGCACAACTAAACAGTCGAGGCTGGGAAAATATTGGTTGTCCTTTCACACATGGTGTTGCCAAAGACGAAACTCTATAGTCGAGGCTGGGAAAATAATGGTTGTCCTTCCACACATGTTGTAGCCAAAGACGAAACTGTATAGTCGAGGCTGGGAAAATATTGGTTGTCCTTTCACACATGTTGTAGCCAAAGACGAAACTGTATAGTCGAGGCTGGGAAATAATGGTTGTCCTTTCACACATGTTGTAGCCAAAGACGAAACTATATAGTCGAGGCTGGGAAAATATTGGTTGTCCCTCCAAACATGTTGTAGCCAAAGACGAAACTGTATAGTCGAGGCTGGGAAAATATTGGTTGTCCCTCCACACATGTTGTAGCCAAAGACGAAACTGTATAGTCGAGGCTGGGAACTTTAATCGTGTCCATCCACATTTGTTGTAGCAGCAACTAAATATCAAGGTAGGGAAATTAAGGTTGTCCTGGTTGTAGCCAAATAGTCGACCCTGCGAAATTGTCCTTCCACAGATTGTGGAAGCCAAAGACGCAACTACAATGTAAATAGTGGATGTTCTGTGCTATACGTTCACAACAATGATATTTAGACCGACTCGCACGGTACTCCAGTGTTATCACGGCGAAGTCGGAAGTTACACGTGTCATATGCTTGCAACTTTTGTTACAGCGGAGTCGTCCATGTCCCTTCATTTGATACAGTTAAGCTTACAAATAATTCGACATTTACATAAATTATGCTAGTGAGTCCGTGAGTGAGTATACTTTTAGCAAATGTATAATCACATCACGATCCACTTTCACAGCCAGGTTGGGACCGAACCCGGTTTTCTTGCGTGACCACAAGGCTTGAATATTTTACCTGGTGAAAAAATGCTTCTGAACACAAATGCATATTCATTATAATGATACTTGCAGTCTGTGGTCTCTTCTCTTACTCATCCCTGTCCACAAGATGATGACCCGCGAGTGATCGGCGATAAGAAAATAACATCCTCCGAAATCAATCAATTAACCATTAATCAGTGGGTAAGCTGATACACTGTATTTAGGAATACTGCAGCGGTGGACGACGCCGAAATGGGCTTCATACATGTATCCATGTAGGGAATCGAACCCGGTTCTTCGGAGTGACGAATGAACTCTTTAACCACTAGGCTACCCTACCACCTAGATTAATAGATGATTTTGATCATTCCATCACTCATGTTTCAGTGAGGACATAGCTGTGGTGTCCAAGACGATGAGTGAGAATCCCCCCAAGGGCGACGTGGTGTCCAGGGTGATGTCCTTCAACGTGTATCCCCAACTTGACAGCCTCACCTCACAGTTGTATCTCTCAATGGAAGTCACCGTAAGTGGCACAGTCTACTACAACAAGTAACTGCGGAAATATTCTTCATAAGGTTCTGACCTTATGTTTTCGAAGCTTTCTCAGCACTAAGATAGTCGTAAGTGCCATACATTAACATTTACTTGGACTATCGTAGTGCTAAGAGAGCTTCGAAAATATGGGCCCTTATTCTCGAAACGTTCGTAGCCCTAAGAATTCTTAACTTTGATCGTAGTCCATGAGTTAAGAATGCACTTAAGAAGTTCGTAGCGTTACGAACGTTTCGAGAATAGCTAGCCTCATGCTTCAGGGAGCTTCTTAATGTACTTAGTATGGGAGATACGATGACCTTTGCGATACGATCGCTTACAGGAAATCGGCAGCTTTCGTTTAAAATCACATTTTCTTGTAACTGACTCTAGCTTTGCATAAAGGTCACGTCATCATTTTGTCTGCACTTGTATATTCCAGGGCTATATGGTTTTAACGCATTTAGTCACGCTCTCGTTCGTATGCGTATGGTAATATCTCTATGAGCTGACTGACATGAATACCTTCTTTCTCTTCTTTCAGAGAATAAACTCTCGTCCAGTGTGCTCGTTCCTCGACTACAGTCAATCGTAAGTTTCATATTTCTTTATATTTTATTTGTTTTTCTATGACAAATACGTTTCTTCAATCAAGCATTTATATGTTGTCCTGTTTGTATCATAGGCAACGGTACTCTCGTTCTGGTGTCTGGGCCACAAAGGGATGCTATGAGATGTCACGTGATGATGACGTCGTCGTGTGCAGTTGCAATCACACCACCAACTTTGCTATCCTTATGAGTCCCGTGGATACAGAGGTAATTCAATTTATTATCATTATTATTTATAAATTATGCAGATACCAAACTGCGGTCATCATCATTATCAGCACTAGTTAAAGAAACAAATATCTAACTGCAGTCATAATCATCATAATCATCATAATCATCATCATTATCATTTACAAAAAACACATACCAAACTGCAGTTGCCATCATCGTCAATATCATCATCACCATCAACAGTTAACGAAACACACATGACACTGACTGCAATCATCATGAATATCATTACCATCATCATCATCACCTGTTAAGGAAACACTAACATGCAGTAATCATCACATGTTAAGGAAACAGTAACCTGCAGTAATCATCACCTGTTAAGGAAACACTAACCTGCAGTAATCATCATAATCGTCACCTGTTAAGGAAACACTAACCTGCAGTAATCATCACAATCATCACCTGTTAAGGAAACACTAACCTGCAGTAATCATCATAATCGTCACCTGTTAAGGAAACAGTAACCAGCAGTAAACATCACAATCATCACCTGTTAAGGAAACACTAACCTACAGTAATCACCACAATCATCACCTGTTAAGGAAACAGTAACCTGCAGTAATCATCACAATCAGCACCTGTTAAGGAAACAGTAACCAGCAGTAATCATCACAATCATCACTTGTTAAGGAAACAGTAACCTGCAGTAATCATCACAATCATCACCTGTTAAGGAAACAGTAACCTGCAGTAATCATCACAATCATCACCTGTTAAGGAAACACTAACCTGCAGTAATCATCACAATCATCACCTGTTAAGGAAACACTAACCTGCAGTAATCATCACAATCATCACCTGTCAAGGAAACACTAACCTGTTATCATTGCTATCATTGTTACTCCATCTTATAGATTAAATAGACTATCACTACATCCAAGATGATCCCGGGTATTGTATGTACACCTACTGATATGACACTATACACCGTGGATCATGCAGCCATTCCTTGCTGTTGCTATTGTCATAATTGCAGATCGGGGAACACCGCCAAGTGCTGGAGTTAATATCTATTGTCGGATGTTGTATATCCCTCTTCTTCCTGCTGCTAACAATCATCCTCTATAGCATGGTGTGGAGGTAGGTTCATGCAGTATTAACTACATGTTACCATTAACGTATATCTTCCTTTTAGAAGCCCACATTATCGTGCCTTTAACTGGACTCCTTTGGCCCCAGCTCATTAGTCCATGCCAAATCAAAGATAGCGGTCAATTACACCTCCAAATATAGGAAGTGAGTGGGTGAGTATGTCGCATTTGGCAATATTCCGGCAATATCACGGCGGGAAACACCAGAAATGTAACACAATGTACCCATGTGGGGTATCGAATTCGGGTGACGAGCGGAGGCTTTAAGCACTAGGCTACCCCACTGCCCGCTAATATTGAAGTGCGCGGCTTGGAGTTGTTTTTTGAAGATATGAACACGAACAATGGCAAGCGCCTGTGAGAAGGTACAAAGTTTGACAAGACTGCAGGACTGCTGGTGTGTCTAGATGTCAGCCACTTGCTGGCCTGACCCAGATACCATTTTATATGGACCGTTGTGGAATACATAAATTGTGCTTGTGTTCATCACCACAATGGACAGTATATACACGAGTGAATATAGGTTTCCAGCAAAATCAAACTAAAATGTTTCAAGAATGAACCACTTGTCCGACATATTATGTGATCGAAATTTCACAAAATACAACAAAAGATGAAACGAACTTTAATTTACCTATTGTGAGGTCAACGATCTCTAGTGAGGACTCGAGATACGAATAGGAGATAAGAATAGGAGATATGAATAGGAGATATGAATATGTCCCCCGTACCATTTTACGTCATCCGGGGTGATGAGATAGCCTTGTCTTTAAAGCGTTTGTCCGTTACGCCAAAGACTCGGGTTCGATTCCCAACATATTACTTGAGCGGTGGGATAGCCTAGTGGTTAAAGCGTTCGCTCGTCACGCCGAAGACCCGGGTTCGATTCCCCACATGGGTACAATGTGTGAGGCCCATTTTCTGGTGTCCCCCGCCGTGATATCGCTGGAATATTGCTACAAGCGGCGTAAAACCAAACTCACTCACTCAATCATTCTCAACATATTACTGGAATATTGCTAAAATTGTTGAAAAACAAAACTCACTCACTTAACGGCACCCGATACATTCTCTTTGAATCTGTACACATACGTGGGTAACTATACTAGGGATCGGAAGTCAGACTTCGGAACTTAAATAATTGTGGAACATCATGTTTTTCCGGCCCACACTGGGTTAAGTTTTAACGAGCTGTGACGCAGCTGGAATGCTTCGTATTACGTCATAAAACAACAGTTACATTTATTGTTACATATTTACACAGGTACATGGTGAAGACGCAGGTGTCTCGGATCAAGTCCATACTACTGATGCACCTGTGTGCTACTCTCATCATCAGCTACACGCTGTTCCTGGCAGGGGCCAATTACACAGACAACAAGGTATGTACCTAGTAACATACTCTATGGATAACCACTTCTTTGCTACGCATGCAACTGATGCGACGTTTCGGTATACATGTAGATTATTGTACCGTTGTCAAGCAAGACAACCTTGCCAATGAAAGTTTAACAGATTAAAGTATGTACTTTTATCAAGTCAATATCCGCACGACCTATCCGAAATTAGAAAAATCGATTTTCGATCACGTTTCTTGAACTGTTGATGCAATTAACTGTACTTAAGAGCAACTGTGCGTCTCTAGAATCTAGTAGATGAAGTGAAATGGGTCGAAACGAAAGTGCTCAGTGCAAGAAAAAGAGTGTGTATGCGACTGATGTTGTTAAACGCCGTACTCAGCAATATTTCAGATCTATGGCGGCGGTGTGTAAGTAATCGAGTCTAAACTAGACAATCCAGTGATAAACAGCATGAGCATGGATCTACGACCCTGGCTTACGATGACATGTGTCAAGCAAGTCAGTGACAGAGCACCGGATCTTGTTAGTTGCCTCTTACGACAAGCATAATCGCCTTTTGTAGCAAGTACGGTTCTTCACGGGTATGTCCCTCTCGTGACCAGGGAACAACTTATAGTGAATATTCATGATCTAATATATGAGAACAGTACCTTGATTGTATTCATGTTTGAGATGTCCAACGGCTTCTGAGATATTTGAAAGGAGCGTGCAAGCATACCGTCATTTCTAGAATACAGTTCCAATCTCATGAGAACGTCTAAACGTCAAAATATGTCATTCACATCACGTACGGAATTTCAGGTAAGAATTTCCTCAGTTCAGGTAGAAGACCGTATGACGTGTAGAGTCGCAGAAATATGGTTGTGTTGGTGATAGCTCAGTGCAATCTGTTCCAGGACGTGTGTATTGCCGTGGCGGCTCTTCTCCATTACTTCTTCCTCGTTGTGTTCTGTGTCATGCTGGCGCAAGGGATACAACTCTTCATTTCTATCGTCATCGTCATCAACTTCACCTCGTACCTCAAGGCCCTCCTCGTCACTATCTGGGGTAAGCTAAACACAACAACACCGACATCACCTGCATCTATCCTCGGTGGTGAGGGGTGCGCTGCGGTGGCTAAGTTATCTGAGGCGTCTAATCTGCTTTGCAATTGTCCGTTTGGCTCATGGCTCATTACTGTAGGTTTAAGTAAAGTGTCGCGATCATTTTGCTAGGCTCGGCAATATCATTATAAAGCTAGTGAGACCTCCATCCGTGCAGGGTATCCTCCTACATCATGACACGCGACGTCCGAAATTAAACTCGGCCCTTAGGCCCGCAACCGACCTTCATGTAACCGGAAGATTGTTCACGCGACTCATCCATCCTTGTGCGGGAGGTCATTATATGTTGGGGTTCGTCGGAGTTAAACAAAATAAAATATATTGCTGAAAAAGATACGGAGACACTCAAGATAAAATCTCACATGCAAATTATTGCCGTTTAAGAATGTCGCCCTTAGTGTGCTAAACTTGTCATCGTTTAACGGTCAAATATCTTTCTGTGACAGTTTGCAGCTGTGTCACTTAAGTGGCGATATTTTTTGTCATCAAATGAAAATTAATGTATTGTGTCTAAGTTCTTAATCGGAATTCAGTGACATTTTTGACAATGACAATTTATTTCTGTGTGGCAGCCACGTACCCCAAAGTACATTTAGAGAACAAAGGTATTGTGCCGAGTTACAAGATAAGGCTCTAGTCACAGTACTGTGGAAAATATGTTGTTCATCTTGGTTCTTTTCAGATGAATACTTAAGGACAGTATGTGCTTCTCATCATTTGATGATAACAGTTGATAATGCTTGACAAGTGCTTGACATAGTGACGAGATGGAATAATCTTCTGACGACTCTCTATAATAAGTAGAGGATACTAAACGACCTTCCGTGTAATACCATTTTATTAAATGAGTTAATGATTTGGTTTCGCTTTCGCTCGTTTGATACTATATCTTTCACGAGTTTAATGAAAATGGTATTTCACGGAGGAGATTTTAGTATTCTGTTTATTACTTCCGACACAAATTGATAGAAACTGCGGCTACAGTGTGAGGACTCCCAGTTTTCCCAGTCAAACAAGGTCCAGTACCACTGCGATAGCGGCATTAGCATTGTGACGTCATAACTCTGGACCCTTATGACGTCATACATCTGGCGGTATTACACTAGCGTAATACTGCCGTAAAAATATTACACTGTAGTATCTTTCACGGGCGAGTAATAAGACTTTAGTACAAACGAGCAGGAAATGATACTCGTCTTAAATTTGCTGTACCTGTCAGGTGGATCAATCTAATGCATTTCTATCAACATTCTTGTTCAGCCGATACTGCTGTGACAGACAAAACCTAAATAACATTCTTTTCAAATCCTTTCTAAGGAATTCCCGGAAACAAACATCTGAAATTGAACGTTTTGTTTTGTGAACAGCTTCACAATTGCTGTTTTGGCGTAAAGAAACATTTTTATATAGTTTTTTCCAAATATAAGGATACAGTAACTTTAAATGACATTACACAAGAAACTTGCTTTAATGTTTGTACGCTTTTTATGAGATTAGAAAGACCTCGATGAGGTTTGTCCTAATAGCATAATGTGATGTCTGGAAGATAAGATAATAGACATTGAAACTTACCATTTTACTCTGATAATCTTCACGATGTGGAAACGGCGCAAATAACAGTATAAGAACACTTGAAAGTATCAATTACGCATTCTCTTTTAAGACTGGTACTTAGTGCTGATTACAGCATGCATAATGCCATGGATCGTCTTTGTTGTGAGATATTGAACAGAATAGTCTGTTTGTTTGAGGCTCTTGTTGACGGACTGTCAGTAAATAAGGGGGAAGGGCATTATGCGGAGGCAGCGAGTGCATTGTGTGGCTTGCTGAATGGAGAACACTTACATCACAGAAGACTATGCCGAGAGTTTAGGCTACCAGGAAATGTGATTGAAGCATGGAGTAGGGACGTTCATTTATCTAAGTATTTTTATTGGTAGCATGAAAAATTATCTGTTGTTAAAGTCACTCTGTACTTCGATGAACCTCGTCCGTTTGTCGTTCGGGTAGTTGCATCTTACGACAAGCATGGATAACTTAAGATCGAATCTAACCCGGATCTTTACTGGTCCTTTGGTGTAGGGAAATGTTTGTGGTTCCACTACAAGAATTCTTTTGAATGAAAGTTCGTTCGTGTGCATTAAGGTATCGGGGCACTCTTTTGGCCGAGACCTTGGACATTTGTAAATATATTAGTGGATTATTGCGCAAAGACTTCCATGATAAATGACACTCTTTGTTGTAAACCTTTAGTCGACGACCATAGCATTAGCAGGTGTTTCTGATGGTGCTATATCTCCACCATACTCATTAATCATTGTGGATTCGCTGGCTGCAGCATGTTCGTAATTGCTGCACAGCGTTCAGGTTTTGGATGTTCCGTACGTTTTTAGTATGATAGCATTGTTCCACACCCGACTAAGTGAACATTAATAATGAACAAGCAATGATATCTTTACAGTAATTTATCTATAGTCTCATTGAGCAATGAAGATACTAGAACTGATCTGGAATGCCGGTTGACAGTTACATCGAGGAACCTCTTTGTTTGAAACCCCTTGTGTATATGTCATGTCTTGTCTAACAGATGAAATTTACTTCCCTTGTCTTTGTGATCATGAGAAGTTTGGGAGGAAGCAATGCATATATCAATACAAGTGAACAGTGTTGGTTTTCAGTGTACCGTGTAACTGAAGTTGGCTGCCAGTTTTTTCCAGAATTTCCTCTTTTACGATCTCACTTCTACCTCAAAGTAGGTGTAGTTAAGATCATCGGAGTGTTTTACACGCTTATAACAAAGATGGATGAACTGGATGGTCTACATACAGTTTGCTTTTATCAGAGCAAGTCTTTGTAGATTTAAACAAATACCTCACCCTTTAAAGTTTGTTGATCAAACGTGAACAAACGTTGAACACATGATGGTGGTCGTCCTACAGTTTAGACTCATGTATTAAAGAAGGTCATGCAGGGGGACAAGACAAAGGAGACGCCGTTTACTCAGATAACAGTTAATACAACATTTGGCGATGAACTCTCAAAATGTTTTAAAAAAAGATTTTATGAAAATCACAACCAATGGTTGTTGTTCAACAATAACTAGTTAATTACTTGATCATACAAAGATGGACATGGTCTTCAGATGGGCAGAAACATGCTGGCACGTGTACTCTGATCTGATAGACATCAGTGTTGTTCCTGTGCATTGTGCGAAGAATGATGATGATGGATATTTTGTGTGTTCATCAACTCCATGATCTTTCGTGACCAACAGTAGTCCTGTCAGAAACGGTTACTGCACTAGAATCAAACAGTAATTGCATCGTTTTCAAATAAACGTTGTATTTCGTCAGTAATATAGAATGATAGACCCGATCGAGAAGACGGAGGTAACTAAGGTGTTGTGGTTTGCGATTCCATGTTTCAGTTCCTCCTGCAGTTATTGTCGGAATCACTCTTGGTACGGTGAAACTGGACGGCTACCGTGGCTTGAAGTAGTAAGTAAACCACATATGTTACGATCTCAAACATATACTAAACAGCAAAAGAAACGCAAGTTCACAAAAAATAAAATCTCATAAAAGTTAGCGACCATGTTTATTGAACGTTCATGGTGGTGTTCAAGTGGTGTAATGATCCCTGGTAAGATGATGTCATGCAGTCTGACGTCCGTATGAAACGTTTGCACAAACACACCCACAGATGAGCAGAACCATAAATTTAGCACCTTCACCGACGGTTCTGGATGGAAAGCATGCACATTACTCTGAGGTATCCTTTATAAACGTTTGTGTCAAAAATAGTTCAGTATTGACGCTGGAAGGTGCACATGCCACACAATCAATGCCTAGATTAACGACTAAGCAGAAGGATATGGCCATTGGAAAGTTGCACGGAGCCAGCTCTGAAGCCGCTGTAGCTAGACAATTTTCTGTCATTTTACCAACATTACACGACTCCCTCAACCTCATCAGCAAACCGGGTTTGCTGCTGATCGTCCCCGAACTGAACGGCAATGAATGACAACTCATGTTCATCCGGGTCACTAATCTAAGGAACCGAACTCAAGCAGCAACAGTAGCAGAAGCCTTAGGTTGTGGGTTAAGGGGAACAGCGATACGATTGCTCTTTGTCTTCACGCTGCTGGAATCCAATGCCGACGGTCATATGTGGGGCCAGTTTTGAAACGTCAACAACGCCTGCGACGTTCATAGTCCTCACACAACAAGGGTGCCGATAGAGTATGTAGCTCAGGACACACAAACGTTCTTCCACGGCCGTCTCTTTCCCCGGTTACGACACTGGACGTGGTATTGTGCAGGTAGACAACCACTCACACTTGCACAGTTGGATAAGACATTGGTGTTTGAGTGGAACCAATTGAGTCAGGCATTCTTTCAGACTCCAGTAAACTCAATGATGTGACGTTGTGCGGCCTGTTTGCCAGCTCGAGGTGACTATAAGCGCTAATAAAGAGATCGTCACTTTCCGCGTTCACGGGTTTCTCCATTTCACGTACTGCACTCAATTTGAACTTATGGCAGTTCATTGTCAACAGCAACTTCCAGCTGTTGACTTGACAGTGCTTTCTATAGACGAAGTGATTAGATATAAATGTGACTGTCTACTTTTTAAAAACTTGACAAAAAGTCTGCCTTGCGTTTCTTTTGCTGCACGGTATATTGACCGGAATTCGATTTGACACCCCAGGACCCTCACCCGTTTTATGCCAGTCGGAATCACGGTGACAAATGGGGGATAGGCGTACTGTGTGTGACGATTTGTTATATCGGCGACACGAAAGAGCCGAATGTATGAAATACTGGAAATACTGATGACAATAAAACTGATATTTTCACTGAGTAGAATAACATGTTATTTCACTGAGTAGAATAACATGTTATTTCACTGAGTAGAATAACATGTTATTTCACTGAGTAGAATAACATGTTATTTCACTGAGTAGAATAACATGTTATTTCACTGAGTAGAATAACATGTTATTTCACTGAGTAGAATATCACTTTTGCAGACTTACTCGATGTCTCGATCATTTACAAACAATGATGAAAATATAATAAATATAATATTTTCTTAATGTTGTCAAATAACATGTATATTTCAACTCGTGGTCTGACCACTCGATGAAATATACATGCTATTTGACAACATTAAGAAAATATCCTCTATTTATGCGGTTTTACGCTGTTTTTCGTGAAAGAAATTCATTATGTAAACCAGGTCAAAAAGTTCCTCTAGGTCAAAGGTTAATCATACCACTCCTTGAACTTACACAATCGCCAGAAAAAGTAGTTCCCTTTTTAAACTTAACACTTCAAACTTTGTTATGCGCACACTAGCTAAATGTTTACCATGATGAATAGATCATAGTGTTATAGCTAAAATGGATGGAATTATCAAGAAACTGCTCTCAAGATATCATAAATGAGCGTGCCGTTGCAAATGATAATGGCCCGCGGATTCGTTAACGACGGGTCATTAACAGTTTTGTTGTCAAATGACGTCACAGCAGGTGACGTCACGCTGCATAATGGCGTCATAAATCTTGTTCCATGATCTAACAGTGTTGGGTCAACAGCCCGTTCTGAGTAAGTTGTTTGAACCTACAATTGAATTGCTGATTCTCTGAAGTCCTTTTTAGGCGCAAATACCATCCAGTTTAGCGGGATAGGGGTATTAATTTATCTAGGTTCTGCAAATGACAGTGCGTTAACCCAGTAGTGTGGGGATACTTTCAAAGGTTTGGTGAATCGGTTTTCAAATTGCGACCGTATATATTGGTTTTGCGGTCGGAACGTTGTAGCACTTACCAATCAGAACTTGTGTAACATACTAAGTTGAATTAGAATACGTTTTCACTGTCAAATGGCCCAAAACTTTATCCGAATATTGAAATATTGAAAACTGGGTGGTTGGGTTCCGGCGATCTCGGCCTAGATTTGGAAGTTAAATAGCGATAGTCGTAAGTTAATGTTAATGTATGGCGTTTACGACTTATCGTTAAGAGAGTTTCCAAAATCTTGGCCCAGTTCCGTTGCTTGTGGTATCAACCACTGAAATGTAAGAATATTCAGAGACAAAAAATATAACTCTTTTCGTTTCTTTTCAAAGTTGCTGGTTGTCAACTGAAAGACACGTCATTTGGGCATTTGTTGGCCCCGCTCTCTTCATAATTCTGGTAAGTGCACATGACATATTTTCATTCTAGGTTCATATACTCACTCTGGGTTGTTTGTTGTTGGTTGGCTGTTTAGCGCAGTATTCCAGCATTATGACTTGTACGCAAAAGAGGATGAACAAGAGAAATCAGCGATCAATATTGTGAACAAAAGTCCAAGCCGCTACACAAGCAGTTTAGTTAATGAACATAATCAATCAGTCCATACATACCGAGAATAAGAAGTTAAGCGCCAGCCTATTTCAAAACTAAGATGTGAAGCTGTGGAAATGTTAGGCCCATTTCAAAACTAAGATGTGAAGCTGTAGAAATGTTAGGCTGAACTAATTGGGAAGCCCAATCCATATTTAGACATGGTTCATGTGGTAACTACTCCATGAGTGTCATGATCATTTGTATTTACAATTAAAGGAAATATTGTTACAGATATGTTGACACTGCTTTTAAAAAATAACTACCCCTGTTGTGCTCATACAAGACTATTAAATTTAGGTGCCACTGGTTTATAGTGACAATCATGTGACCACCTGACAGTCATTCCTGATTTTCACTTTTCAAAAGAATGTAACCTTTTTGAGGAAAACAAAATGCACGTTTTCCAAAAGTGCATGCATCATGTTGAAAGTAAAAGATAATTTCCAGTATGGTTTTGTATTAAAACTAAAAGTACTAAACCAAAAAAATGCAAGTCATGATAGCTCGTTTTTTTTCTGAAAGGTTTCCTATGTGCCAACCTATATTTTTGCAAAATATACTGGCTGGCGTTTAACGTTTTATTCCCGATATAACACGCTTTAGAACTGATCATCAGTTACCCATTCTTGACATAAAACTAAAACAGGATCGGGTGGCCAGGCCCGCTCACTTAGTTGACACATGTTCGGCTCGTGATTCCTGAATCGTCTGGTCTGGAAATGTGTGGACTAGTTGAGTGCGGCGTTTCAAAACAAACTAACAAACGAACAAACAAACACAAGTCTCATCAAGTGTCCAGTATAGGTTGCATGTAATGGTAAACTAAAGGTAGATATTCATGAAACCTAAAACAAGGAAACGTTTCATTTATTGAAATTTATAATGTCGTGTTACAGGTGAACACTTTTATTCTGATTCTCTCCGTGAGGAAGATGCTCACAAGGAAATCATGGGATGAAAATATACTTAGCCAAGGAAAGTAAGTAGCGGCTGTCGATGACTGTATGGTCTCTCTGCTTGCAGACGTGTACAGTTAGCTTGATGAAAACATACTTAGCCAAGGAAAGTAAGTAGCGGCTATATATAGATGACTGTAAAGAGTCTCTCTGCTAGCACACTTGTACAGTTAGTGTGATGCATTATATGCAGGTTTGTCTATTAACCGAGTAGAACATGCAAAGCTTATTATTTTGTTATTACAGATGTGATGCTTTCAGGATTGAATTACACTGTGAGAAAAATCGCACCTGTTGAAGATTTCTCCGGTGTTCGAGTTTGACTAGACCTTGTTGCAATGCAATTACTTTTACGAATTTGATAATGCTGTAATACATTCTGAAGTAACACACAGAGGTTTTCTTGTTCATATTGATGGAGATTGAGCATATACACTATCCATTAGTCCATTAGCACAATGTTGATTCTGTGAGGTCGAAAATGATGCTAACGCTTGTATTTAGGGAACGAAAACATGTTGAAGCAATGAGGTCCGAATTTGTATGGACAATATGTTTCCACAAACTATTCAGTTCTGCAATTTTGATTTTCCTAACGCAAACATCCAATAAGCAATTAAACCATATTGCCATTGCTGTATGAGACAACAAAAACACCTATGCACTGTTTCACTGAAATATCTCAAAACATTAATCAGTTGTTTGAATCGGTTGACTTAAGAAATAACCTTAAAGCTGTTTTAGAAACAAATGACAACATTAAACATATATTGTAATAGTCTCCTGTCTTCAGTATCACACACCATACACTGATCTGTACATCAAAAAAGCAACTGTATGTATTGATATGCAGAAAGAAAGTTCAAATGTCCATTGACAGTCTTAAGTACTCTCGTTACTATAAGAAAATATGAGCAATGATATGAACAGAAGACACCTTGCACATGCAGAAATGTAACAGTCCTAATGTGTATCTTTAAATTATTCTGTTCTTCCTCAACAGGTATTTGGCTCGAGCCCTTGGCGTTATCCTGCCAATCATTGGTATTACATGGGTATTAGGGGTATTCTCCATCAATAGAGATGTGGTTGTCTTCCAGTACCTATTCGCTGTCTGTAACTCCCTCCAGGTAAAATAAAACCCCGTTAAACCAGACGGTTCTGATCCATTCGGATATTCAATTTCCATTCTAAAAATGTAATGTAAAGTGTAGGAACTTAATATTGATAAGCATTTTCAGACAGAGGGTTTTACAGAATAATGGGATTAGAGATGAAAAGATTTCAGGACACTTTAAAATTTGGTTTGAATTTTGAAAAGCAATATTTTGACTGTCATTTAAATATGTTATATTCCATGACGGACTGTAATTCTGCATGTATATATTGAAAAATGCAAGCATTTAGATATATGAATATGTTACAGGGACTTTTCATCTTCGTCTTCCACTGCTGTACCACAAACGTGAGTATCAAGTCATCCTCTGATGTTGAGAGCTATCAAAGTACTCGTTATAACTCATTAGACGTCATGTATCCATGAGCGAGGGAGAGCTTACACTGGGTTAATCTTTCATGACTATTAAATCACTATGTGTTCACAGTGCAGCGCTTTTTTCGTTAGATTGGAATCGTATTGCTCGACACTGAAATCGTTCAGGCCAGTTGTATTCGGTGATCTGATTCAGAGATATAATTATGACAAAGACAACAGTTGAACATGAATTGTGTCTATGTCTGATCCGGGACAGTATGTTTTGACAGGTAGAACAGCACATTTGGGATACATTGATCTTTGTGCTACCAAACACTGGTTTACAGGGAACTGGTATGGATTCCGTAACGGTTACTTTCACTTTCATTCATGCACTCACGTTACCCTAGTGTCTTGTAAAAAATGTGAAATAAATGGTTATTGATTTTATTAGCAGATCATCGGCAGGATGTATGAGATACCATAACGGACATGAGGAAAAAGTGCTGCTTGCATTCCCTAGTATCAGTGCTAGCGGATGACAGCATCACTACTTGGAAGTCCCTTTGATTTTCGGGTATAGCTCATTGGGCCAGTGCCAACTCACACCCCGATGATGAATCACTACGTTACGACGTTCAACATTTTGCAATATTGCTTTGAATTCTACTTGCCTATGCATATGTAATCATTTGGTTCCGTGTGTGTATTTCAATGTAATATGGTCCCGGCATCCGTTGTACTAAGCGATCTGATCGCTAAGGTGATCGTAACTCCCATACCTTAACTTTGACTTACGATATTGGCAGCACCACAGTTGTTTTGTGCAACGGCACCCTGTCATGATGTATTTTTCAGGTGACGAATTCTTTTAAAGAGATGAGAAGTCGGCTCAAGCGGAACTCCATGTCAAAGTCTACATTGAGGTCCAAATCTCAGATTACAATAAACAGCTTGACGTCCAAGTCCATCAAGTCTTACAAGTCCAATTATACGCTGGTAAATTCCACTAGACTTATCCATTCCTGACATCTATATTATCCTTTGTCGAGGTGCTACGTTTCTTCAGCAAGTGGTGTGTATGTGTGCGTGCGCGCGCGCGTGCGTGCGCGCGCGCGTGCGTGCGCGCGTGTGTGTATGTTTGTTTATGAATCATTGTGTATATGCATGTATACATAGCTTTGTATACGTGTATACATGTGCATGTGTGTTTATATGTGTATGTATGTGTCTGTGTCAATGGGTACCAAAAAGGTTGATTGTCTTTGGACAAAACATTTGCACATGCACTTATACAATTATTTCTATTCGCGTGGTTGTTTAAACAGACATCTCATCCAATACCCTCACATTGTGTGCACACAGAGTCTGACGACAGCAGCTCTCAGGTCTGACAGAGACGGGATTGACAAGCCAGGTAGGGCTTTTAATCATTTCGTTGACAGTACATGGCTGCAGGTGGAGTCAGAGATGCTCAGAGATGACAAACGGGAAGAATAGAACGCTTTTCTTTCAAAAACATTTATGTGGAACTGGATCTCTTATTTCTTCCTAATCGCAAGTGAACTTAGTGGCCCCAGTAAATGTTTGTATCCAGTTTGTAAAACACATCAATCTAAACTCGGAGGTGGAGATGTCTGAAGAGTTCCGGAGCATCACAACCTTTGGGGAAACTCACATTTTATAACACAGGCACAGGAACGATCTGTATCACCGTTGTGGAACATGGTTCTGACTTAATTCCGGCGGAGGACAATGTTCTTGTCCCGCTGACAGCCCACTACCGCCAGACGCATATATCGTAAAGGTTTGTTTTTTTCAAATGGGAACTCATCTGTTGCAGAATTCCTGTCAAACGGTATCGCCAATCCAAGACAAGGTAAGGACAAATAGGTGACATTGACAATAGGAATATGATCAGTGATCTATCTACAATTGTATACAGAACGTGTAACATGCATTGCAAATCAAATGCAGCGTATGTCGAGCAAAACCATTAATTCTGTTTGGCAATCATGTTTTCATCATGCAGAAGTTATATAATTAGACTTGTTATCAAGGCATATACCTTGACAAATGTATGTTTATAATACGCACTTCACATTTGAAATCTCAGAAGAAATATAACATAAACTATAGCTACTCAGCCGCCTTATATATAATGCTGGACGATCGTAAATATAGAACGTTAGTGCACATTAAAAGAGAGATATATTGCAATATTTATTCCTTGAAAACACAGTACATTGTAGAGTCAAATTACTTCTTACATCCGCCCTCCTTTGTCTTGATTTGGAAAGTTTTCCAAGAACAAATTGTGACCCCTTTTTGATGATACAGCACTAAGAATCGTCGTAAGATTTTTTGTCGTAAGTCGTAAGTTTGTACTCACAGGATTCCAGTTTGCCAGGACTATAGCTCTGCCCAGCGTGTTCGACCAGAGCCTGGAGACCCCAACAGAGCATCTTATACAAGGGGATGGTCGCAGTGACAAGGAAAGCGGCTCACCCACATCAGCTCAGGTAATATTCAATACAGGTGACACACTCCAGGGCCTAGAGTTATGGCGCTCTCTTAGCGCTAAGATAGTCGTAAGTTAATGTTAATGAAAGGCAATTACGACTATCTTACCGCAAAGAGAGATTCGAAAATCTGGGCCCTGTACGTCATAACCACGTCAGCACAGGTAACGTCAACGCGTGTATTATCCATTTCAGTACAGCGAACACAAACCGTCGTGTCAGTACAGGTACAAGACGCGTCACCACAGGTATTAACCATTTCATTACAGGGTAGTAATTACAAAAGCAATGGTATGCCGACCTCAGAAAGACAATACTCTCTTCTAGTACATGTAATACTTATATCAGCGGGGGTAATACCGACATGTAGATAATACCGGCATGCTTCAGACATCAAGATTTCGCAGTCTACCCTACTTGCATACCGATCTCAACTCAAGACCGTTCCATCATTACGTCTGTCAAAGATTCTTGGTATTGCCTGTGGTACTGAGCACTGGACTAACTTTTGACGCTTGATGTGTTTCAAGAAAAAGTACTTTCCATGTACGACCATATAAACTGGTTCCTTACAAATTCATTATCTTACAGCGACAAGGTGTGACAAGATGCGGTAAGGCGTGATATTGGTAGAGGTTTCCAAACCAAACATATGCTATGTTAAATATGGACCAGTATCAAGAAAAGGAACCCACAAACGGTTATTCTGAACAACCATGGGACTCACTTAGTTCTTTAACGAAACAAGACTATTTGTGTTGAAATTTAACCATATATGTATACATGTATCTTACAATTTCCCATTACATAGTGATGTGTAATACAAAGTTTCATTTTTACAGCATGTGAATATGGGTTTCACTGACAACGTGAGAAGACGGCCCCGGGTTTCATTTTCCCTTGACTATGCTGAAGAGGTTGATTTCCAGGACGACTTCGAGGTAGCCGTGTGACTGAAATAATCATGAACTGAGACCTGTAATCATGAATGGTTAAATCCAGTAGCATTTATCTGTAGTTCTCCGTAAGACTATATGACTATATGCACGCACGCAAGCACGCACACACATACATACATGCAAACATGCATACATACATATACATACACCACTCCACGACAAAAATATCCAAGACCACCCATTGCCCGAGGTCGACTATTAATGTATAAAAAACGTGATGGATGTTTCAACAATGGCGATCACAGCTCTTGTTGTGTTTGTCTATGTTTCGTTTTCTTTCGTGACCAGTCATCTCCTGATCCGACTGGAGGAAGGCGACGAACACACCAGCATAATCCCAGCGTGGACGACGTCGCGGAAAGTGATATTGAGGTACTAAAATGAACCTTGCGATTTAGAGCTAGTATTGTGTGAAAACAATAGATACATTTTACCTGCTTTCGAGAACGTTCCGGGCTTGTTAATCTATCCGCAGACAAAGGCTGATAAACTAGGACGAAGAATACTAGTCCCTTAAAGAGAAACTCGTTTATGATCAATAACCTGTTCCAAGACCCCGACAGACCGAGAGTAATCACAGCTAAACTAGGTCACGATGATATGTACATACGTAACATGGACAATATCTTTCAACAATATCGAAGCTAACAATTTCACGTTGTTACAGACTTATACTGTTGACTATCACTTACGCTGTTACAACGTTGCTGCAACCTTATACCGTGGACTCCCATTTACGTTGTTACAACGTTGTGACAACCTTATAATGTGGACTCCCAATTACGTTGTCACAACGTTGTAGCCTGAGGTTGCGATACGTCAATGTTACGTCGCCACAAGGTTAAAGCTATTTGATGCTGACGTATCTTACAATGTCTTAACGTTTCGTTTCATAATGAATTGTTTTCCCAATAGTGACCAGTACATAAGAAACAAAGCAGAAATTCACTTCAATGTTTATTCATCTCAGTTTGTATGTATTTTGGCCGTGTGTTTTCTGAAGCTGTAGCTCAATAGTGAAGAAAGAATATCAACTGAAAAAACTCACCGAATACTCTGTCGTCGACACCAGGTTATAAGAAACGCCGTTGTAACGTTGTAAGGAGCCAAAAACGTAACGTTTCCTCAACAGAAAATCGTAACGTTGTTATTACGTTTCGACATAACGTTATAAAATGACGTTTGTAAGCTGTGATATTCGAGTCAATAGTGTGGTAGCTTTTGTTTATGTCACATGGCCTACTCATTGATCGTGGTCCTTAAATGTGGTGTTGTGTGACAGTAGTGTTGCTTTAATTTAGGGGATTAAAACAACGGTTTGTCAGAAACTGTGAACTGTAACATGAATGACACCAAGTTTATAGGAATACAGTTACCCGTTTCTCTATTTAAATTCACCCTAGTGCATATTATTCAAACCTATTTTCTATGTGTTTTCAAACGAGAAGTTTTATTCTACACCTGCACCCTGATTTCAATGTATCAATATTTAATTTTTTAACATAGACATGACATATAACTTATGTGTGTTTATATACATGTATATTTATTTGTACGCTACAGCGGGCACTGAGGATGCGTAGAAAGCCTATCGACCAGATGTATAACGTGGTGAATGCGTTTAGTGACAGGCGCAGGACTGTAAAAGAGGTGAGAATTGTTGGAGTCCTTCAGAAAGCATCATTATGGTTTATAAAGAAGGGGGGCGGTGGGGTAGCCTAGTGGTTAAAGCATTCGCTCGTCACGCCGAAGACCCGGGTTCGATTCCCCACATGGGTACAATGTGTGAGACCCATTTTCTGGTGTTCCCCGCCGTGATATCGCTGGAATATTGCTAAAAGCGGCGTAAAACCAAACTCACTCACTCACTCACTTATAAAGAAGGGCGGTAGACTATTGGTAACCTTTATAACAACCGATAACAGCCGATTACTCTACTGTTGTCAGCTATGACAAAACTCCGTGTACATGCATAAGAATATGCACCGAAACGAAATATTGGAAGTTGTTTTGTCCATATTGCATTTATGGATGTCCTGTGGAGGCCTTGTGTGTGACTGGTTTGTCATCACGGCTACACTTGGTTAAAATACGGTACAGTCAAACTAGACATTTTAAAGCGCCAAATTGTTTCTTTAGACAAGTTCTATCACAGTCCCAAACATAATAATCGGCTTTTGTGCCGTTAAGTGAAAACATGAGTGTATGTTCGTGATAATGATGATATTATCACTGTGTAACGTCTCACGATCAGCTATGAAATAATCCATAAATTGATCTTCCTGAACACAAAAAGAACCTATACTGGTTTTATGATCATAGGCCATGTGTACGTCCATTATAGACGGAAACGAGTTTCACCACCTCTTAATCACCCAAATCTGTTGGTGGCAGATCTTTCGAGCACGTAACTGAAGTGTTCACGTATTGATTTTAGTCCAAATCGACAACACTTTGAATTCACAAATATTGACATTTATTGAATAGGTATGTGTATTTACTAAGGGCATGCACAGATGACGTGGGCCGCATGTATATCCTCTGTTTATTTAAAGTATATAAATATAAATAAATATAGGAAATAAAGTGATCCCATCCGAATCAGTTTTGTTGGGATCCTCCTCCCCTTCATAGTATCAACAATATCGTCATCGCAGTCATCATCAGCATAAGCATTGTCATCAGTATTAGCGTCAGAACCGTCATCAAAATTCGCATCACACAAGGGAACGCTTCAGTATTCTTGAAAAGCCATGCGACAACTGATCTTTGTAGCTTGAAACCAAAGTGTTTTCCCCATTTGTTATGTATTTTTACTTTACATGTTCTGTCTTATGCATGAGACTGTGGGGAAAAATCAATAATTCGGATCACGTTTGTTTCAGGAAAGAGGGAAAGCTCAAAGTGCTAGAGGTCGATGGCGATCAGCGTATGACGCAATACGACAGGCAAAGACGTTTCAAATAATATCTCCTGACGGAGGACGTGATGGGACATCACAATATTTATAGTCCTGGAAAATGTCCCGATTCCATACAGCATGTAAAAGTGCTTGGTGATGTTCCCACCTGGCCAATGCTCTGAATATATACATTTGCCTGCCAATTAAATTCAGGCCCTATCGTATACATGCATGCATGCATGTGCACAAACAAACTATCGTTGAATAGTTATTTCTGTGAACATACAGGACCCGGTGTTTATCCGAGTGAAATGTAATCTGGCTGGTTCGTGGTCTCATGTCCTATTCCTCTTCTGCGATATGCTTCCAGGGAAATAACGGTGTTTTGAGGCTGGATAGATATTGGATAGATCTGAGGAGCATCGTTGCTATCTTTCAGTTGCTATTAAACTCCGGACCATATCATTCTTGACACTGTTGATAATACTCCCCTTTGTAGTGTTTCTGCAGGGTGGTTATTAAGTATGTATGTAAGTATCAATGGATATAGATCTTGAAGGAGTTATATATAATTATCACTTGGCGATTCTCCGGATAGAACAGGGTACCATTATTATACTGTTTGTTTGTTTATAGTGTAGTCTGTTTGCAACGAACTCGTACCGATCGATGAAATTTACTTTAAACCAAATATTAGATGAAATAATGTGGAATTTAGATTCGATTCCGTATAATTTTAGCTTGCCAAATTAGCATTTAAATCGCCGATTGTTTTCAACTGAGGATAAACGTTTCATAAACGACCATAGTATCAAAGCGATATTATTGGTTTGTAGTACAAGCCTTTGTGCACATTAAACGAAACCCCGAGATCAAGTAGGTTTGCTTCACGTTAACGTTCATCGTGTACAGCACGTGCATTTGTTTCACTGTTCCAACTGCTGCGCTTGCCCCCTTGTAATGTAAACCAAGAATAGCGAGCTGAATCTGTGATCTTTCCTTGAACAACTTTTACCTTACATAAATTCTTGAGACTGTATTCAGTTTGCAAAGTAAAGTTTTAGTTTTCGCAATTTTACTTTATCTGACGTACAGGTTTGCATCAAAGGAAATTCATCGGTACGTTTTCACTTCAAAGAGACTACAGATGAAGTATTCGGTTGCTGTGGCAGCAGAGTGGTCAAAGCGTAGGTAGGTACGCCCGTGACCCAGGTGCCATGGATACAATGTGTCAAGACACTTTCCGATGCTCATGCCATAATATTGCAGGAATAACGCCAAAACGGGATTTAGCCATACTCACTCTATAACTCAAAACATGAAATATGGAATGAGTAGGATTGAATTCATGTTATAACGAAAGGTTATCGGTTGCTATGTATTTTCAAGGAGAAAGTGGCACTATGTCATCCTTATATGGACAATGGACAACATCATGTTGTACACCAGCCACATTTTTTTAATATGTGGTCGAGATGTAAACATATAATTAATCTTGTGAATGTGCCTTTTATTAACTACGATGAAAAATATTTATTGGGAAAATAAAAGAATGTCAACATTCTTACCAATTGGTCTCGCGTCATCTCAGTCGCCTGGGGCTCAAAGTACGGTATGTCTATAACACGATATCCGAAGGGACATCGGGGTAGCATAGTGGTAAAGCGTTCGCTCTTCCCGCGGTTCCATACCCCACATAGGTACAATGTGTGAAGCCCATACCTGGTGTCCCCCACCTTGATATAGACGGAATATTGCTAAAAGCGGCGTAAAACCACTCTCACTCAAATATATTGATGCATGATGGAGTACCTTTGCTTCGGCAACAGTTTGTAACAAGTATAGATAAAGAAAGATCATGCCGAGCTGGGTTCTTAAATGAGGATGCAAGAGTAAGAAATTTTCGTATAACTTATCAGAGCATAAAAGCTGGGAACTCGAAAACAATATATCAGTTCACGTCGGGCTGAATTTCAGAGTCGGCGGAAGATACGGACAGGGAAAGTGTGTTGTATTGTGTGTGTGTCGTTCAACGCACTATTCCAACCATAGCGCGGCGGTCTGTAAATAGACGAGTCTGAACCAGACAATCCAGTGATCAGCATCAAGAGTATTGATCACCGGAGACACGAGCCTGTTGGTGAGCCTGACCACTCGATCCCGTTACTCGCCTCTTACGACAAGCACGGGCAACTGAAGATCAATTATATCCCAGATCATCCAGTGTTGCTATCGATGTACGTCGGTGTCAAAATAAGGCGACTGTATACGTCTATGAATAGTTTCAGATGAAGGATGATACACATTGACTCACGTTATATTTTAAACTATATCTGTCCCAAACCAATCTCAGTCAGAGCCTCGGAGATCCATACTGGAACAGATAAGATCTGATGGCAACAAAGCTATGTTTTTCTTCAAGTCGGGTTGTATAGAATTGAACCAAGCAAATTATTGCTCGATAATTATTTGCACACCGTAGGAGTACAAAGACACACATCCAATCAGCTAAGACGCCGAAATGGATCACCCAGTTTAATCATCAGACTCCAAGCATTGGTTACCCGTGACGGTCTGAGTTAGAATGTTGGCCTTCTGTAACCCATGCTTGTCGTAAGAGGCGACTAATGGGATCGGGTGGTCAGGCTCGCTGCCTTGGTTGACGCATGTCATCGTATCTCAATTGAGCAGTACGGCCCTCATGATGTTGATCACTGGATTGTCTGGTATAGATTCGATTATTTACAGACCGATGCCACGTAAATGCGTCGCTGAGTGCGTCGTAAAACTAAACTTACTCACTCCAAGCATTGGTTGCTGGGAACAAACATGACCCATCTGTCAAGTACTAAAGGTTAATGCATCTATTAAACATGCAAACACCTCAAACAGTATACTACTTTCAACTGCATGAACGGGAACGTTATTCCAAAGAGAACAATTATCTTTGAACACGACAAAAGAACAAATAAAAAATGAATCAGTTAGAATGATTATACGACAGCCTGTCAGTTGCACTAACTCTATACTCAACTCTCATTGATCGATGTGTATTGTGCTTTTACGGTAGTAATCAGCAGAGTGAATGAGGGTGCTCTATACATGAGAGTGCAGTACCTTGGGGAAAGTGTTCACTTCGAATTACAATGTTCAGTCGACCTTGTGTCTCGCTTCAACATATTTAATATATCATTCTGTAGCGAGAAGCGTTAAAGGTTGTGAGGTACACACGTAACCCCGACCCTCGTAAATATATTAAAATAAAAAAGAAAACAAACAAAAAAAACCCAAAACAACAAAACAAAAACGAAACAAACAAAAAAACCCACAAACAAACAAACAAACAAAAACAAAAACAAAAATCAACTAGAATAAAAACCCAGTCGACAGAGGACAGTAAAATCAACTAGAATTTCAGAGAACCAGAAAACTAGCCTCTTTCCTCTTTGACTGGCATTCCAAAAGTTGAGGATGCTAGTTGACAACTACATCGAATCCATGTCGAAACGTCGCCTCTCCAAATAAAGAAGTTATATATCCATAAATCATCCATTCGAAGCAGTACGATTTAACATATAAACTGGCTATAGACTACAGCAACTGACCGCACTTAGCTAAGTAAGGAAGTAAGTGAGTGAGTGAGTTTAGTTTTACGCCGCAGTCAGCAATATTCAGGCTATATGGCGGCGATCTGGAAATAATCGAGTCTGGACCAGACAATCCAGTGATCAACAACATAAGCATCGATCTGCGCGGTTGGGAATCGATGACGTGTTAGTCGCCTCTTACGACAAGCATAGTCGCCTCTTATGGCAAGAATTGGTTGCTGAAGGCCTAAGGCCTATTCTACCCCGGACCTTCACGGGTCGACTTGCCATGTAGCCAGCGAATGAGTGAATGATTGTTTTCTTTAACCTCGCTTTAAACACTACGCAAGCAAGCAAGCAAGCAAGCAAGCAAGCAAGCAAGCAAGCACAAAAATGCATCACTTTTCCGTTTAAATCAATAACTTAACATCAAGATACAGTATTGTAACAGAATGCTCATTACAGTGACGCCCGTGTCACGAACAATCCATACCCTATCGATGGTGACAAATTTACTTCATTATAATTATATTGTACTTTCTATGCCAGAAACGAAAAATCAATGGGCGTTGTTTCGTAAGTTTATCGACGAACGAGTGTATTAAGGCGTATTTTATTGATATACATTTTACGTCGAATAAATACAGGATCTCCTACAGTGAACATGGGTCAGAGTAGGCGGTTTCAGCGTCCTATCTAATGACAATTATCCCTGTAGCATTTGCCAACTGTTTTCTGTTTACACGGTAATAAGGGACTTCACATCAATAACTTCATGACATAAAAATAGTCTCTTCAGAAATGGCATTGATAAAAAAATTCTTCTCTAAGTGGAGAGATCAGGTTTACACTGATAAAAGTGTGTTAGCGTCTCGATAAAACCTGGCGAACAGGAGAGCTAAAGTAGAGGATTTTTCTCTATATGTTTTTATAAGACGGGCGGTATGGTAGCCGAGTGGTTAGAGCGTTCGCTCGTCAAGCCGAAGGTTCGGGTTCGATTCTGCACATGGGTGAAGCCCATTCCTGGTGTCCCCTGTCGTGTTGTTGCTGGGATACCGCGAAAGGCGACGTAAAGGCCAGATGAATCACTCACTCACTCACTCCCAACTTATGATTTCAGGTGTATAAGGGGCGATGCGGTAGTATGGTGGTCAAAGAGTTGGTTCGTCACCTCGTCCGGTTTCCATCCCGTTACTGTCTGCGAAGATTATTTCTGATTCTAACGCCGTCATATTTGTATGCCAAAAGCGTTATAAAACATACTCAAATAAATACAATAGTATTTGATAATATCCTTTGGTGGAGAATGTACCCATTGACTGTGAAATATATCCGACATCTGCGCACGTCGATATGTTAATATGAATGATGATTCATACGATAAAATCTACAGTTGCCGGCAGCGATATTAAATTGTAAGCATGAAATGTCACTGATAAGGAAGAGCCAGAATTGCTGTGGAAATTTAATGATCACCGATGACAGCAGTTACTCACGAAAGAGTAAACTTGACCTGTCTTACTAATAGATAAACAATTTGGAAACGAAAGCATATAAAGAACGACGTTGCACAGAAATACATATACCCAGTGACGATGGTCTGGAAACAATCCAGACAGCAAGGGATAACTCACCCATCACTTCCCACATCAAGCTCACGCCCCATTGTATATAAGGAATAAAGTTAGGTTAAACAAAACAATAATTCACCCACTTGCTGGCTATTTGGCAAGTCGACCCGTGAAGCTTCGGATAGAACAGGCCTTCAGTAACCCATGCTTGCCATAAAAGGCGACTATGCTTTTCGTAAAAGGCGACTTACGGTATCGGGTGGTCAGGCTCGCTGACTTGGCTGACACATGTCATCAGTTCCCAATTGCGCAGATCGATGCTCATGTTGTTGATACCTGAAGTCTCTGGCATAGACTCGATTATTTCGAGACCGCCGCCAAATAGCTGAAATATTCACTCACTATTTGGTAGGTCTAGACACGTAGACTTGTTTTCATTACGATCATTTTTGTTTAATGTCACATTCAAACATGGAAAAGTTCATTGCATCCTATGATATGTAAAGGATCATCATATTTATTCGCTCTCTGTTCACACAGAGTACGTCAATGCAGACTACCCTGTTACGAAACAAATTGATGTTCAGATTATTGTAAGAAAGCCATGCTTCATGTGCATGCGAACTTTCGGTTTGCCTATGTCGTATCCACGACCACTTATTTTGCGAACATGTCTCAAATAGCCCTTTGTGATGTAAGGTCGTAGTAGCACTATAAGGACAACAAAATCACGACGATCTTAAACTACAATAAGGTCGATAGTGCCATACCAATAAGCACCACTACATATCCCGGGTTCGTGCTTCGTTAATCGATCATTAACCCTTGGATATGTCCCCATGGTGCATGCGATTTCCAAATTACAGGTCTATGATTGCCATAGCCCTATCAAAGGGCGAGATGTAAAAGTAAACGGGCAAAGGACTTCGCTCCCTAACAATTTTAATGAACATGTAGA
Organism: Haliotis asinina; assembly: GCF_037392515.1. Lineage (NCBI taxonomy): Eukaryota > Metazoa > Mollusca > Gastropoda > Lepetellida > Haliotidae > Haliotis > Haliotis asinina. The sequence goes on from NC_090285.1 coordinate 34,064,288, forward strand.
TATAAAATGTAGAGAATTTTGTTTTGTCTCTAAGTACGATTTTCAATGACAAGTTTCTTGCTTTCTGTTGTCATCACTGGAACTAACCACTATGTTGTTGATATATAGAAAACCCAGCATTGAAGCTGGTTTCAAATATGCGCTTCAAATTGCGGGTCCTGGAGACCTGTAAGGAGGTTATGAATCTTCGCGAAACCTTTGCACTTCCGATAACAATCAACTTTTCATGGCTGTCAGTTGACAGTAAGGAACTGATACTCTTTACAGGAGTAACACATCTCCCAAATTAGACAATTACGACTGTCAACAGTTGCCACAGCTTGTGCTTGTACACATAGTCCGGTCTAGTCAAAGATGGAGGTCGTGCAATTTGGAACCAGAACTGGTTCTTAAATATACGCTTGTACCGGAAGTAAACTGGGCACCGTCTTACACATCGGAAGTGGCGCGCGTAAAGTGATTTATTAAACAGCTTAGTACCGGAAGTCTCTATTCGCGTGACTGACTGGCCCTATAGAGACTGGATTGATAATGAACACGAGTTTGCAAATGAATCTTCCCCGGTGATCCAGTGTCGATTCTCTAGGGAGTGCATGTTGTTAGTTTTGCCTGTGAGTACCCCGTGACAAATTCACACACACTGTACAACATGCCAAAATCACACCGGAACGACCTCCATTTCGGTGAGCCTTTGTTCTTCCGGGCGCAGGGTTTAGTATTGTCCGGGTTATCCGTGTCCCAGTTGGTGTAGTCTCCGTAAGCTGCTCCCGTCTCCCATGTCCACTGAGTCCCGTCATACTTGGCTCCGAAGAAGAATCCACCATCTGAAGGGAGGAACAGTTCAGACAATGAATTTCGCAAGATTAATAGTGTAAAGCAACATGCCCCGGACAACTGTGTTCCACCTGACCTTACCAATGGAAGATGAAGTGGAGGGTCAACATATCAAATGACATTCATTCAGACTTTAGTACAAATCTCCAAATACAAACAGTGTGTTGTATGACAACACGGACTATATGTGACTAAAACATGTTTCCATGTTTCCATAGCCCAAGATGGAGATCTGCCAGTAGGTATCCAGTTCTGGAGCATATATTGAAGTGAAATATTGTCTTGTATTTTCAACATACAATTTATCTCCTTGAGGTCCACTTCACTTGTTCTATATCTTCTGCAGGATTGTCTTCGTACATTCCAATCCTTGGTCTGTGAACCTGTCCACAACAGTTTCATCTTGTTCTGATTAGTGATTTCCTTGATGTGTGATAGCCTTCACTCCATCCGAGAGCATTGTAGGTGACTGTAGTGGTAAACCTATGGAATCTCGGTGGCCCATATGATACGCTTGTGGCGTTTGTTAACAAATGCATAGTATCTTGATGGTTGTGGGTAGATCCAGAGTCAGAAGCCAGAATTCTCTCTTCAAAGCTGACGCTACACCACCCAATGGCTTTGGTGATTTATTGGGCAAATGCTAGCTTGATGTTCGATTATTCCACTCAATGCTGAATTAATACAGGGTCATTCAGGGACGACATCTGCAATTGTTTGCGAAACACTGGACAGAAGAATGGTAGATTGCGAATTCCATGATGACGCAACGAACACATGTTAGAACATTATTAGTTACAAATAAGCATACTCAGTCACACAGAGCTCGTAATTTTAAACTGTGAAGTGAAAATCTTTTAAGCAATTTCTGCCACAATGTATTTTTCTGGTTCAAATCTCAGCACCTTGCAAAACCAGGATATCACGTGGTGGGTTCCTGACAGATAGGGGATGTAGAGTAGCCCGGTGGTTAAAGCGTTCCTTTTTGACGTCGAAGACCAAGGTTCTATTCAGCTGGTATAATGTGTAAAGTCCATTTCGTATGTCAGCCGTTCTGTTATACCTCGAATATCGTAAACCGTATTCACCACTCTTCATAAATCTGTCTCTGATTTCAGACGTCCATTATTTGATTCAGCAAAAGACAAACCCTGCACATTTTTCCTACTTTCTTTGGGACACCTCTTTGAAGATCAAACCGCTATAATTGTAACCCTGTTTATCTTCGGGTGCAAATTGCTAAAACGACAACACAATATTCAGTCGTTTTCTCTATAAACAATGTCAGATTTTCAACTTGACAAGATATCTCTATTAATAAAAGAATTATTTAGATGTGCACCACGTACCGTAGCTGGTGGTATAGCTAGCCAGGAGTGCGTCACGAGTGGAGGAACTGAGGGCCATGAGTTGTCCCCCTATAGTCTGGCATGTTGCTCGATGACTATCGGCAGTAGTCGTCGTGTCCAGTACCTTATGGCAGATTTCTCCGGAGCTGTCGTACGTGAAACCTTTGTCCAGCGGGCACTCCGACTGTAGACCTAAATAAAAACAAAAGATCGTTAGTGCATGAATATACTCATGGAAACAAAAAAGGGGACACATGAATGTACAAGTGTTCCTTTATTCTTTTCCAGGTTTCTTCACAAGGTATGCATTGCACTGTTTCTGAAATTCTAGGAATGAACACATGAACTTTCAAGTGTTCCTTTATTTGTCTCCATGAGTATAATATGTAAGGCGCCCATTACTGCCAGTGGCGTTGCATGTCTACTCCAGATGTTGATATTAATGAGTTCAAATCCAAGATTCGCATTTCGTATGTTTCTTATTGGTCAGCAGTAACTGCGCGTCAAACCAATGTTGTAAGCGTCCAAGTCCTCATGAGTTCTACCGTGGAGTTCAAGGTTAGAACTGATCTTCAGAAACTCCATGCTTGTCGTAATAAGATACCTCATACGACTAGCATGGACTGATGAAGATCAACTCTATTGTGGATGTTCAGGGGCAAGGGAAATCAGATAAGAGAAACCCTGCATCAGTATCACCTTTATGACACTAGTTGTGAGTTAACAGTGCCCACTAAGGTTGTAGGCTCATACAGTTAGAGGGCTGATGTTCCCATGAATTGATGATATTACTTGATAGACAATTCCATATATACTAAACAGTGAAAGAAACGCAACTCTGACTTTTTCTCAAATTCCTAAACAGAAGACATAAGCATGAACGCATACTCTTATGTGATTGCATAATTCTTTTCCAGTTCATTATAGAGGGAGTTGGTATAGAAAGTAGAGCACATCGTACAATCAACGCAGACAAAGCCAAAGTAAAATAGAAACATCGTCTCTAATTACAGCTTTGATAAATTTAAATACTCTTTTCTTAACTAAAGAGTATATTATATTAGGACTTAGATAAAGGAGTGCAAATTATTACTTTGCTTGTGGGTGATTACATCACAAAGAGGGTTAATGCTAATGTTAGACCTACTGCCCCTGCTGGATACACGTTATTTAACGATGTTTGGGAAGCTATTGATGTTTAAAATTGTATTCCGTTTGTTTTTGTTTACACGTCGGGCGTCGGGGTTGTAGCACGTGCAGTATACTGATAACTTTTGGACTGGGTCGTCAAGCTTGGTTAGCTGACACCGCTTAGATGACTACACATAACTCTCCCACAATCGATTTTTACAGGAAAATACCCAACTTAAAAAACACTAGAAACTAGAAGCTTCAAGCTGACGTAAGTGACGATCCGTATGGAAAGCAAAATACCGGTTTATTGTTATTGTTATTCCAAGTGTCATTTAAAATGCTTTTTATTAAGAATTTTATTACCGATCCTACAAGTAACGTTTCGGAAACCATTTTGAGAGGCAAATAGTGTGAAATGAGCGGTGAAATGGGCATTCTTTTCATGACAATCCCACAATGCTTGCACACAGTTCTATATACATGTTCCCGGTTGTTATACAAAAGAAATAGTCTTTCTACAATTATAGCGAGCTGAATCGTATCCCTAAAATGATTTATTTTAGATGTTTGTGTTCAAGGTTCCCGGAGAATAATTCTTTATTCAAATTCAAGTTAAAATGTAGATAAATAAATGTATGTTATTTGACAAACATTCCCCTGTTGTGTCCACATGTACATGTACAACATAAGCTGTGTGTACAAAATGCATTTTGGAAATTTAGATATTATCATAGTTCGGAGGATTCGCTTATCATGAGTCTGACACAAAAGACAATTACGTGACCTACAAAATGCATTTACAATTCCCAAGGAAGGGAAAGAAATAATTACAGTTCACTATTTACTGATGATTCAGGTAGTGTTTTGAGTACGTTGTATCGATTTGAACTGGATGCAAGACATTGATGTTTATAGTATTTACAAACACTTTATGGTGTTGCGGCTTTGACAAGAACTGTTTCATTGTGATGTGGCGATAGTTTAATGTTGGATCGTTTAGACATGACACTGCATTGTTGGTAACGTTTCTTAAGGTCTTTTATGAAGCTAGACCACTTGAAATATAGTCATTATATTACTCGACAATGCATTCATTACCATTGATCTTCCACCCAATCGTATGAAAGAGGTAGAATTTTATGTGCAACCAACATTGATACTGCATTCCAACGAGCTGTGAAAGTGATGAACTTGTGATCCTTATGTGGCTCTAATGTTGGCATGGTTGTTTTTGGATAATAGCTTTTCTGGCTTGCATAGTGCCACATCATTATTCTGTAAATCCCAAATGAAGGCGTGAGTTGTTAGTTCATCCATAAACCCCTCACACTGCTACTAGAAGAATCCATCAAAGGTACTTGATAGATACTAAAAAAATAGTGATCCATTTAGTTATACATTTTCCAGAAAAATACACGAGCAGGCAATTATCCCAGCTACTCGACGACCTGTCCAATTGGAGGTGGTAGCACTGAGCGACCATTCGATGGATCTTTTACTGCTAGAAGTCTAACTGCTAACCGTATGAGATCCGCACCTTATCGGTTTTAGCCGCATTAAGCAAATGCATCATACTACTGTTCATAGCAGTGTTAAACTTAACTGACACTCTCACCTGTTGACTATTGTATGCATCCCTGCTCTTGGCTTTGTTCACGACAGTGACAGTGTGTGAAACATGACTCTTGTCTCTTTCATTACATGTTTCAATACGTTGGTTACGTATAGCTTCATCCAAGCTGAGGAATCTTCTGATAGTGCATTACAATCAATCTAGTACAGCCCTTGCACACAACTTTTAATCTGTACATCATACTTGATTGAGAACTATACAAGAATCTGTATCGAAACGTTGCATCATTTTAATTAAAAAGTTAATAAAGTTTGTCCTTGTTTGTACCTACAGGATTTCAGGAACTCTTGTTCAACGTTCAACTGATGAATCAAAGTTCACTGTGTGAAGCCTATTTCTGGTATCCCCGAAGTGATATTGCCGGAATATGGCTGAAAGCAGCATTAAACCATAATCAAAACAACAACGTTTGAAAGTATCCCAGTAGGTTATGGGGTTTGTTGATAATAAGTAGTCTGTAAATGGAAATCGGGTGGATACAATGGCTTGTGAGTATGGGCAGATGGATAAACATCTTTTTTTCTTAATACTTAGATATTACAGAATTCGTTTCTACGGCGGGTAAGCTGTATTGTTTAACGGTATGCAAACCAAAGTGTCATCTGCACAGGTTGTTTCCTCTCGCAAATTCATTTTCCGAAAAGAAAGCTCTTCAAACAACTTATCTCTACAAACCGTTTGCTGAAACTGCATGTTGTCAACGGCGACAGCGCGCCAAAGTTTACTGCACAAATTGTAGAAATTTTAGGCACAAACTAAATGTTTCTCGGGCACATTTTTTATAGAGTGACGAGGGCGGTTTGACTGTTTTTTTATTAATTACTGATAGAAAAAAGTGATGCGGGAGGTACACATTTGTAATTTTGCCTCTCAGAAATACAGCTTTGGAAGTTTTGCACGTTTTAATGAGTTGTAGCTTCAGTCACACTCGTTCTTACAGACATTCATTCTTGTAGCAGACAAGTAGATGATAGGGACGCAGCTATGTCAAACGTATATTTTTTAATACCAATAAAACATTGTTACGCACACACAAGAAGTGACGCCCGAATGCTCGAGAAACATTTCACTTTTTTTTGTTTAACCTTACAGTTTTGTAGTCGAACATTAACATCTTCATTTGAATTCACATTTAGTGAGTGAGTGAGTTAGTATTTAACGTCACGTCGGCAATATCTCATCCATATCGTGGCGAAAACAATTTACACAATAAATATGAAACTATTGTGTAGAATATAACCTGTCGACGATAGTCAGTAAAATACCAGTGTATCACAGACATGGATATAAAACTAGCATGGGAAATTAAAACGTTTCGATTAAAGCAGACAATACAATATAAAACACAGGCTATAGATCTCCAGCGACTGAAAGTAGATCATCATACTAGGGACCATGGGGACTTACAGTACTTTTGCTTCATGCTGGAATTATACAATCCCTTGAACAATTTAGACAAGTTTAGCCATAAACTAAAAATATACATATGCTAAGATTAAAATGTGGAAAGTTTAAAATTCACGTTTAAGAATTCATATTTAGATATCAGACAGTTTCAGGTTATACCCATTCTTACAGAACTACTAATGATGTCTGTAACAGGAAGTAAGTGCAAATGGAAAGGTAATTAAACGAAGCTTATTAACAGTGTTCACATTCCTGCTATTATTTATTCCCGGAGTGGCCCTTCCCACCTCCCCCAGAAGTTTCCAGGCCCCTTTTCACGACCCTTACCAGAGTTGCCCCCGAACACTTAAGTGTGCCCACACTGGTCCCTCTTAATCCAATCAGCTTAATTACCAACTCCGAGAACACTGAAATTAAAGATAAATTATTACAGAAACCTTTATTGATAATCAGACTCTCATGGCCGTCTCACTTTGTACCACATTCTACTCCCAGCAGCAGATTACCTCTTTTTTGACAACGTTTACACCAGCTTCAGCAGCCACCTTCTTTGTTTTGACAACGTTCACACCAGCTTCAGCAGCCACCTTCTTTATTTTGACAACGTTCACACCAGCTTCAGCAGCCACCTTCTTTGTTTTGACAACGTTCACACCAGCTTCAGCAGCCACCTTCTTTGTTTTGACAACGTTCACACCAGCTTCAGCAGCCACCTTCTTTATTTTGACAACGTTTACACCAGCTTCAGCAGCCACCTTCTTTGTTTTGACAACGTTCACACCAGCTTCAGCAGCCACCTTCTTTGTTTTGACAACGTTCACACCAGCTTCAGCAGCCACCTTCTTTATTTTGACAACGTTTACACCAGCTTCAGCAGCCACCTTCTTTGTTTTGACAACGTTTACACCAGATTCAGCAGCCACCTTCTTTGTTTTGACAACGTTCACACCAGCTTCAGCAGCAACCTTCTTTGTTTTGACAACGTTCACACCAGCTTCAGCAGCCACCTTCTTTGTTTTGACAACGTTTACACCAGCTTCAGCAGCCACCTTCTTTGTTTTGACAACGTTTACACCAGCTTCAGCAGCCACCTTCTTTGTTTTGACAACGTTCACACCAGCTTCAGCAGCAACCTTCTTTGTTTTGACAACGTTCACACCAGATTCAGCAGCCACCTTCTTTGCTTTAACAGTAGCAGATTGTTACTGCTGACACTAACGACTAACAAGTTGTCCCACACTGGCCCCCATGTTCACACCTTCTTATCGGGTTGTCCCGTAGTGGCCAGTGAATACACCTTTATTATCCAGAGTCTCTAAACAGCTATCATACGTATGGGCTTTTTTCACTGCAACCACACATGTATAGTCGAGGGCGAAGATTGGAGAAAAATTATCACGAGAATGTTGCCGTCCCTTGTGTCGCCATGCGACTCCTGATACAAAAACCTACGTTATGCGATCTGTTATTCTGCTGTTGATAGGCAACACATGTAAATACTACTATTCTATGGTTCTTCGGGTCGTTACATCAGAAAATAAACAGGCTCACGAATTGAACGGATTTACTGACATGCCAAGAAGACAAGAACATTGCATGGACAATAACTCCCCGGGAAGGAAAGGGAAACTTTCAAACACATTTATGGGGTATTTGAAACATCTGATCTCAGAACTAAATTAGCGTCAGAGAAAGTACTGATGATGTCAAAGTAAGACTCGAATATCAATAATACATTCTGTATTTTCATACCAAAAATGTTACGTGTTAATTTGATGGTATATGACTCTGAAATGACAGGTATTCTTGTTATTTCAAACTTCGGTTAAACGTCTCGTACAAGCGCGAACGGCTGAAGTGATGGTGTAAATTCAATTAAGACCCATGCAGTTAGTTATATCACTGCAGTCCCCATGGTCCCTTGTGTGGTGATCGAACCCGTGAAGGTCCGGGGTAGAATAGGTCTTAGAATGCTTGCCACAAAGAGCACTATGCTTGTCGTAAGAGGCGACTAACGGGATCGGGTGGTCAGACTCGCTGGCTTGGCTGACACATGTCATCGGTTCCCAATCGCGCAGATCGATGCTCATGCTGTTGGTCACGGGATTGTCTATCCCAGACTCGATTATTTACAGATCGCCGTATACATGTAGCTGGAATATTGCTGAGTGCGGCGTAACACAAAACTAAATCACTAGTATGAAATCTGGTTTCTTTTTATATAATACTGTCTAAAAATAAAATAGTTTTAGGTTTACACGTTAGTTTTTACACACCATCTTCGATACACTATATAGTTTACAATCTTGACGAGGTGACGTTAAATTTTAACTCACTCACTCACTCAAAAATATGTACTACTTTGTGAAGGAGTGAGCACTGGACGCACCTTTGATCGGGTTATACGTCTTGTCAGAGTAAATTACTTTGAATTCATAGGTCAAAGACGTAGTAACGTTACCACGGTAACCGCCAAATTTGTCATCTGACGTCACAATGTGACGCAGTGCCTGGAGTTCGAAAACCGATCCAGCGGTTGTTTTTGAGTTCACTTACATACAATTAGCCATTCCTGTAGCAGCTTTAAGCTCGTCAGAATGTGTTTCTAGTTCACAGGCAGACGCCATTTTGTTTACATGTCACATAGTCGGTAGCGATCTTCAAAATAACATAAAATGATATTTTGTACATTTACCATGGCGCTAAGATAAATACGTTGTATGCTTCTCCCCCGGGTAATGCGCCTAGACAGGTTTAACACTGCTGCAAAAAGGCGTACATCAGACCGCATTACTCTCGATAGAAAATACAACTCATAATGTTGGAATGTTGCCCGAAGTGTAAAATTGCCATATCAGGTCTTCGGTCTCAGGTATTTGCGGATGTCCCTTACTCAGGCTTGTGACGGCAATATTGGACGCACCTTTGATCGGGTTATACGTCTTGTCAGAGTAAATTACTTTGAATTCATAGGTCAAAGACGTAGTAACGTTACCACGGTAACCGCCAAATTTGTCATCTGACGTCACAATGTGACGCAGTGCCTGGAGTTCGAAAACCGATCCAGCGGTTGTTTTTGAGTTCACTTACACACAATTAGCCATTCCTGTAGCAGCTTTAAGCTCGTCAGAATGTGTTTCTAGTTCACAGGCAGACGCCATTTTGTTTACATGTCACATAGTCGGTAGCGATCTTCAAAATAACATAAAATGATATTTTGTACATTTACCATGGCGCTAAGATAAATACGTTGTATGCTTCTCCCCCGGGTAATGCGCCTAGACAGGTTTAACACTGCTGCAAAAAGGCGTACATCAGACCGCATTACTCTCGATAGAAAATACAACTCATAATGTTGGAATGTTGCCCGAAGTGTAAAATTGCCATATCAGGTCTTCGGTCTCAGGTATTTGCGGATGTCCCTTACTCAGGCTTGTGACGGACTTGAGTCTCTCAAATAAAATTCCACCAGACAGAGCATGACTACACAGAAGCAAAATTGTCGAATGTGGTGTTTATAATAACACAAGTTGTTTGCCGAAAATCGCTGCAATGTTGCACGAAACAAACACGATTTCTATTGATAGCATCGATGAGAGATAATCGCCTGGCGTTAGTTGTGTAAACAAATACCGCGATACGGAGAAAATGGTCCAAACAACGCACTGTCGTCTGTTAGGTGGATAGATGACGTTCAAGACGCGGTGATCTGATACTGGCTTCTCCAGCAGATACACAAATTCAGATGAGAATTATCTGATATTATCTGGCACAATTTGTGAGGTGAAATTGGGTTCAACTTCAGGATTATTGCAGATGCATGTACTTGTACATACACCATTATACCGTTAATGACGATAGGCATGGCAACAACAGGTACCATCTGTCAACGTATTTTGTGTGAGGAGGCCGGATGTCGAATAACCGAACTTCCGGTGTGCGGGCACGTATTCCATCCCTTGGACCCAGTGTTGGTTGTTTAGATCTTTGTTTAACACCTCACTCAGCAATATTAAAGCTACATAACGACAGTCTGTAAATAATCGAACATGGACTCGACAATCCAATGATCAACAGTTTGAGCATCAATCTACGCAACTGAGAAATGATGACGTGTGAACGAAGTCCTGAAAACCTGACCAATTGTAACCCTGATCTTCACAAGCCCCGTACCAAACACGTGTCATGTGATATATTTCATATCAGTACCTCCCTTCTAAATATGTAATACTTTCTGTCTATCAATCAAACTTACCAACGACCTTAAAACTTCCAGATTTGACGATAATGTACACCACCGACGCTTCTGAAGTCATCGTAGACGTGGGAATGACGTAATTGTTCTTGTCAAAATGGCACGTGTACGTCCCGGAGTCATAGAATATAGAATTACAATTTTCGTTGTAAAAACACTGCACGATGCAGTCTGTCTGTGACGAAGAGGAACTTGTGTCCAAACTTGGTTGTAACATCCCAGAAAAAGCAATAGACAGAGCAAACAACACGCTCGTCATGCCTTCTTCAGTTGCTGAAACTAACACTCAGTGAACGCAGTGATAAATACTACATATACTGTTCATGGTATCCCGTCTTGCACAAACAATCCATGCTTGAAATGAACATGACATGTACCATCCGCGCACCCGTTTGGCCACATCTGTCGGAGCCTGAATGATAGAGCACGGCACATGATCGATCAGAAATTAGCTGCCTCAGACGGATTGTATATTGGATTATTCCATGACAAATTATTGGACAAACAGAGGATACTAAACAACCTTCCGTGTAATACCATCTTTATGAAACGAATTAATGATTTGGTATCAAACGACCGAAAGCGAGTTTGATACTAAATCTTCAACGAGTTTAATAAAAATGGTATTTCACGGAAGCGAGTTTAGTATTCTTTTTATTACTCGCCAACATCAACTGACAGAAACTGCGGCGAAGTTGCCTACAATGCGAGGACTCTCAGCTTTCCGCGAGTCAAGCAAGGTTTAGTAAAATTGCGACAGCGACATTAGTATTGTGACGTCACAACTAAAACCATTTTGACGTCATACGTCAAGCGCTATTACGCTAGTGTAGTATCGTCGTAAAATATTACACTGCAGTATCTTCAACGGGCGAGTAATCATTGTTTCCGTTTTACATGACTTTCCTTCATTGAAGGTAAATATGATATGATTAACATTTGTATCTTAATTTCCATTTTCTATGACTGAATATTAGAATTTACAGCTCAAACAATAGCTATATCAACGTCCTTAAAATAAGTTAACGGTCATACGAATATATAAATTATTGCTGTGCAGCGAACGAAGGACAGAGAAAATAAATATATGGAACTGTTGCATTAAAGTGTGTGAGTGAGTGTAGGTTTGCGCCGCCTTCATCAATATCACGGTGGTGGACACTAGAAATGGGCCTCGCACATTGTACCGATGTGAGCATTCGAACCCGAGTCTTCAGCGGGACGAGCGAACGCTTTAGTACTATTTTACCCCATCGTCCGCGTCTTTCTCAATGTAATATGTAACACATTCATAATTTGATTGACATCATTTTTCTCATCTGAAATGAACTTCGAATAACTTAATATATTCTGCTGGAATAAAGTAACCGTACCTTAGTTGATATTCTGCTATTTCATAGCAAGGAGATACTAAGGCGATGTATGGTTTTTACTCTCGTCACCTTTGACAGAGTAACAGAGAAATCTGTACGATTTGACAAAAGGCATCGTGACACGCCCTTGAAGAGATGTGGTTTTGAAAACTCCGTTCACAAATTCAGTATCGTGTGTGTCCACCATTGGTGTTGCTGCCGGCTTGTCAATGAGGATGAAGCTATTGAAGAAAACATTGGGATTGTTCCATGTCTGCAACAACGCTTGTCCCAATTCAGCTGATTCTGGGCTTGCCGAACGCGTCGGTTCATTTCATCCCATTCCAAGAAGATGTATTGCATACGCTGATCATTCATGAGGTACCTGTGAAAGTTTCAACATCTGGCAACGAACAGTAGTGATATCGTGACAAATGGAAGAGAGATAACCTACTGATGCGAGATGTTCTCAAACCTTTCTGACCTCCCCTCGTGGCCTCGCGCTCATCATGGGCAAACCGCTTCCACGCAAGGTTATAATCACTGGGTGCCAGGTCAATACTGTACTCGTGGATTCTGCTGACGTTGGTTCCGTCTAGAGCGTGGACATGAACTACAGCCCTGTACTCAGTCTAGAACTCTTCCCGATATCAGTAGGGTATATATCTTCCCGTTATCACAATACTGCTACTGTTTGTTGAGAGGCGTTGAAACTTTCACAGGTGTCTCGTGAATGGTCAATGTATGCAATAATGCTTGCATCAGAGCAACGTTAAGTTGTGAGTTCTCTGAGCTTGTTGACCTCTTCTCGTACAGTTATGTTGAAAGAACGTCTCCATAGAGATGAGGTCGTGTTTCGATGGACACCAAAATATCTTTCTTAATGGTGGGTCTGTCGGTAAGCGTGCCATTGTGTCCGCGCAACGTAGGTTCAAATCAACTTGTTGTCCTCAACATTCAGGGACTAGAGAATAATCAACAGTATTTGGCTTATCAGTATTTGGTTTTTGAACTTCAGGTGTCAAATAGCATGAAAAGTTTGAGTAAGTTCATTGTGCACAAAACGCACTTGCTATGTGCGATATGTGACATCACATTTCATGCGAAGTACTTCACTACTTGTATACTTAGGGTTGTTTCAATAAGGTTTCAAATATATACAGCTTTTATTTTCTGACATTTGTGTTAAGAAGTTAATTTCATCCATTTACTTTTTCTGCCTAATATCGACACTCGGACAATGGAAGCAGAACTGGTGTAGCCGTAAACGCGTTCGCACCAAACGACATTATTATATATTTGCCATGTCAACTTAGTGCACGTCCCTTTCATCCTGATTTCTAAAGAGAAGGACAGTTGTGGTGATAGGATGCAGATGAGGCACGTCCTCTGGGGAAATCAAATTGATTGGCGCCACAGTAAAGATACAATTTTGTGAAATACTACGCACTGTTGATGTCACTGAAGAAGCTCGGTGTTTTGTTCACAAGTTGCATTTGTGTTTACAAGGCTGTGTGTCAAACACATTTACTGCAGGTACAATGTTACAAATTTTATACACATGATGCTAATTATCTTATACTGCGTGTAGATGTATGTGTTTGTTAAATACGTTAATTATATGTAAATACGTTTTTGTGAGTGTAGAACCACATGTATATGAAATATGTTGTTGTGAGTGTAGATTCACATGTATGTTACATACGTTGTTGTGAGTGTAGACAGATATGTATATTACATATGTTGTTGTGAGTGTAGATAGACATCTGTATTACACACGTTGTTGTGAGTGTAGATAGACATGTATATTACATGTCTTGCTGTGAGTGTAGATAGACATGTATATTACAAATGTTGTTGTGAGTGTAGATACACATGTATATTACATATGTTGTTGTGAGTGTAGAAAGACAAGTATGTTACATATGATGCTGTGAGTGTAGATACACATGTATATTACATGTGTTGTTGTGAGTGTAGAGAGACATGTATATTACATGTGTTCTTGTGAGTGTAGATAGATATGTATATTAAATGTGTTGCTGTGAGTGTAGATACACATGTATATTAAATGTGTTGCTGTGAGTGTAGATAGACATGTATATTACATGTGTTGCTGTGAGTGTAGATAGATATGTATATTACATCTGTTGCTGTGAGTGTAGATACACATGTATATTAAATGTGTTGTTGTGAGTGTAGATAGATATGTATATTAAATGTGTTGCTGTGAGTGTAGATACACATGTATATTAAATGTGTTGCTGTGAGTGTAGATAGATATGTATATTACATGTGTTGCTGTGAGTGTAGATACACATGTATATTAAATGTGTTGTTGTGAGTGTAGATACACATGCATATTAAATGTGTTGTTGTGAGTGTAGATACACATGTATATTAAATGTGTTGTTGTGAGTGTAGATACACATGTATATTAAATGTGTTGTTGTGAGTGTAGATACACATGGATATTAAATGTGTTGCTGTGAGTGTAGATACACATGTATATTAAATGTGTTGTTGTGAGTGTAGATACACATGTATATTAAATGTGTTGTTGTGAGTGTAGATACACATGTATATTAAATATGTTGTTGTGAGTGTAGATAGACATCTGTATTACATACGTTGTTGTGAGTGTAGATAGACATGTATATTACATGTCTTGCTGTGAGTGTAGATAGACATGTATATTACAAATGTTGTTGTGAGTGTAGATACACATGTATATTACATATGTTGTTGTGAGTGTAGATACACATGTATATTACATGTGTTGTTGTGAGTGTAGAGAGACATGTATATTACATGTGTTCTTGTGAGTGTAGATAGATATGTATATTAAATGTGTTGCTGTGAGTGTAGATACACATGTATATTAAATGTGTTGCTGTGAGTGTAGATAGACATGTATATTACATGTGTTGCTGTGAGTGTAGATACACATGTTTATTAAATGTGTTGTTGTGAGTGTAGATAGATATGTATATTACATGTGTTGCAGTGAGTGTAGATACACATGCATATTAAATGTGTTGTTGTGAGTGTAGATAGATATGTATATTACATATGCTGCTGTGAGTGTAGATACACATGTATATTAAATGTGTTGTTGTGAGTGTAGATAGACATGTATATTAAATGTGTTGTTGTGAGTGTAGATACACATGTATATTAAATGTGTTGTTGTGAGTGTAGATACAAATGTATATTAAATGTGTTGCTGTGAGTGTAGATACACATGTATATTAAATGTGTTGTTGTGAGTGTAGATACACATGTATATTAAATGTGTTGCTGTGAGTGTAGATAGATATGTATACTACATATGTTGTTGTGAGTGTAGATAGATATGTATATTAAATGTGTTGTTGTGAGTGTAGATACACATGTATATTAAATGTGTTATTGTGAGTGTAGATAGATATGTATATTACATGTGTTGCTGTGAGTGTAGATACATATTTATATTAAATGTGTTGTTGTGAGTGTAGATACAAATGTATATTAAATGTGTTGCTGTGAGTGTAGATACACATGTATATTAAATGTGTTGTTGTGAGTGTAGATACACATGTATATTAAATGTGTTGTTGTGAGTGTAGATAGACATGTATACTACATGTGTTGCTGTGAGTGTAGATACACATGTATATTAAATGTGTTGTTGTGAGTGTAGATACACATGTATATTACATGTGTTGCTGTGAGTGTAGATAGATATGTATATTACATGTGTTGTTGTGAGTGTAGATACACATGTATATGAAATGTGTTGCTGTGAGTGTAGATACACATGTAAATTAAATGTGTTGCTGTGAGTGTAGATAGATATGTATATTACATGTGTTGCTGTGAGTGTAGATAGATATGTATGTTACATGTGTTGCTGTGAGTGTAGATACACATGCATGCTACATATGTTGCTGTGAGTGTAGATGCACATGTAGAGAGAGAGAGAGAGAGAGAGAGAGAGAGAGAGAGAGAGAGAGAGAGAGAGATTATTTCGAATATTCTACGATTAAAAAGCGATGGTAAGTACGAATATTCTGTTACTAAAAGCTGGCTTACATACCTACTCAAGGGGACAATAATTTTACAGTGCTTCAATCCCCGTCAAAGTATCACTTCAAATCACAGTAAATGTTCGTGTTACATTTCTGTACAATATCCATCGTTGTGTGACTTCCTTTCAAGAAAACAAATCAGAACAGACTATTAACTGCTGTGATCTAACGTGAATCCGTTATAAAATGCATTCACAGTATAACAGTACTGATGTTTTAACCTGCAGTCATGATGAGGTTTCTCTGAGTAAAAGGTGTCTCTGAGCACACGGTTATATTGATTTTCATTTGAATTTCAATGGCATCCTTAAAATGTGTAATACTCATCCACCGATGCTATCATGACATCTGCAGCAATAAAGATAGTTGTAAATGCTGCTGCCTTAGACGTCTTGCAACGCACTGTTGATTATATAATGAATGAATCTTGTAGTATTGTATTGAGAAAGGCAACATGCACTAAATTGCCTCTGACGTTCCAAAGGTCGTTGTCTGGTTTACAGTCGCTGTAGATAGCATGTGCAACGACACATGGTAGAATACAACTTTTCCGTATTTCACAGGTGTTAGATCCGTAGTGTACATGTATCTTGTCGAATAAAAGCGATTTGTTATTCGTACGATAATACTTTGTCTTTGTTTCTAGTACTAACTAAAATGCAACAAAATTATGTACCGTACAAAGTGTGCGTTGTGCTTATATTAGTGAGTGAGTGAGTGAGTGAAAGAGAATAGTTGTACGCCACTTCTAGCAACATTCCAGCAATATTACGTCGGTGGACACCAGAAATGGGTTCACACCGTGTATCCATGTGGGGAATCGAACCAGGGCCTTCATCGTGACGAGCGAACGCTTTAACCTTTAGCCTTCCCACCACCCCTGCTTATATTAGAGAGCGGCTAGCGTATCACTGTATGAGACAAAATATATTAGCATTACTCCTAACGTCTAAATGTATGTTTGAAGTCAAACCCGTGTTATCGGGGTAAAGATCAAATGGTATAACCAAATGGAGACTGCCCCACTGCAATATTACAGTGGTATTCCTTCCTTTTGGACAAGGGTCGGTGGGACAGTTTAATGGCCAAAGCATCCGCTCATCACGCCAAAGACGATTACATTGTACATAGGTACAATGACAGAAGATCACTTCGTAAATATTGTTAAAAGCGACGTAAAATCTCTCACTCACTCACTCACTCACTCACTCACTCACTCACTCACTCACTCACTCACTCACTCACTCACTCACTCACTCACTCACTCACTCACTCACTCACTCACTCACTCACTCACTCACTCACTCACTCACTCACTCACTCACTCACTCACTCACTCACTCACTCACTCACTTACTCCTATCGTCAGAAAACAATACTCTCCGAAACAGAGAGACGAATGTTATCTGTGAACTTTGTTTTGTGAACAAGACTATGAATGCATTATTGGGTGATACCAGTCCTGTGAGTGCACGCTGATCAATACGCCTCCAGCAACCACACAGTTCGAAGACCTCACATAATTGAACATTTCGACAAACGCTCAAATATTCACAACTGAACACAACACAGGAATGTCTATATACTTTTCAATGAAGGAGTAGACAATAACTATTTCGTTGCACATGTTCATGTTGAAAATCCATCGTTTTCTGGATTCGACAAACGCTCAAATATTCACAACTGAACACAACACAGGAATGTCTATATACTTTTCAATGAAGGAGAAGACAATAACTATTTCGTTGCACATGTTCATGTTGAAAATCCATCGTTTTCTGGATTCAATATGTTTCAGATAATGAATATTTCATGTACATTTACAGTTATATTCCTTATGATGAAAAACATTGTACTTGTACCACCTAGAAGAATTTATATACACCAGTGACACTTATTAGTACAACTTTGTTGAGTTCCAGTGTGCTGCTACGTGTTTTGTGTCACGTTGCGTTAGCATTTCTAATTTATACATTGTATCATGATGCGTGGTTTTAGCTTAATCGAACATTATACACATCGATAAACATGCTGTCAGTTCATAGTCCATGAATACATCTCTAATCGCTACTTATACGAGTTGTCATCAACTTTATGAAATGTGTGTGGAAACCACAGCTTCATTAAAACAAATACAATGAATTTGATACTGAAATGAATCAATGTCTATCTTAAGGACACAGAGGACAAACCGACAACATAGTATAGCGTACATTCCAGTCAAGAATGTAGTCAGTGTGCATTCCATTTGAGCGTTTAATCCTTTGGAGCTGGAATGACACCAACGGCATTATGTACTCAGTCCTTAATGTTTTTTTATTAATCTGTGCGAAAAGAGTGTCTGCAAATGTACTGTCATTGTTCGAGAGAGGACGTCACCATCACTTCGAGAAAAAGGAGGCAAATGAACGGATACCCACACCCAATGATCTTTATTTATATACACTTATTTTCATGATCATCTGATCCAGTTCGTCATGGTAAACACTAAGTGCAAAAGAAAGAAAAAGACATACTCTGTTTCTTTTATACTCAGGAATGATTTTTTTATCGTAAATACAACGATCAATTCAAAGGAAGGCAACCATTATTGTACATATTAAGAGACAGCTCATTTCCATTAACAGTTTTGAGATTTTGACAATGTATTGTATATAATGTTAGTCATCTATGGCGCTTTGCAGGGATCCACCTCTTTTCAGAAACACGGTCATGATTCGAATCCCTGGTTATGGGTGTGTACTTTCATTCTGTCCTCTGTGACTGTTAAGAATATGATGGCCCGATTCTCCCCATCACAACACTGTAACTATATTGTATAAATTGTATAAAACCGCGGCAGCTACAATAGATGTGTACAAATGCACTTACAAACATTTTTCATCATATAATAAACTCAAGATGCTGTCCTTTCGTTAAGACGTTTATAGTTTTACATTCGAGGGAACAAGTTTGGCTGTAACGAGGACAACGGACGACACGTATCCCGGCAGTTCATGATTAGAGAAGAAAACACGGATTATATTGGCCGTGGTTAACAGAGAGTTAGGGACATCGAATTCCCAGACCTCCCACCAGGTGTCATTGTCAAACTTGTCGGAATCATACAGCTTATAAAAGGAACCAAGAGAGTGGCCGTTAAAGGTAACAGCTGCTAAGTTGTTTGTTTCATTGACGGGGAGACTAGTCGAAACTCGCAATTTAGCAGAGTAAAAAACACCTTTTGGTAGGGATATGGTGGTTGTAGGGACGCTATTCTGAATCGGTATAACCATATCAGCTCCGTAGTATGTGGTTTCATTAACAGTAACTTTAGGTTGTTGGTCTGACGGAGTCTTGAATGTAAAACGACATGTTGCCTCGGGAGGAAGTTCAACCATTCCTTGAGTTTTCCCAATGTCAAAGGGTTCATTAAAGGTCATAACTGGATTCCAGTTGTCCTTGATTGTGATGCAGGTAGCTTCTCCTGTGGTTGGTTTGATCCAGTCATCTTGGAAATGTAGTTTGATGGTTTGTGACATTTGAGAATAGCTGTGAAGGAGAATGACTGTTTCGTTATTGGAAGGACTGGACATTGCTAGTGGAGACACTGTGCGTTCCTGTCCGTCACATTGGCTGACAGTTCTGATGAAGGAGTACTCGGCGGTGAAATTGTACCAAAACTCAAAAACGTCCACAATACGAGTTGGCTTTCCTTGACGATTAAAAAGTGACCAGTTGAGGCTGTCATGCTCAGGAGATTGTTCATTGGACAAAAGAAACACCACTCCTCTATCTACGTATTCCCTGAGGCTCAGTTGGGTGAATCGATGAGCATTTGCTTGGTATATTGTCGAAAAGTCCACAATTCCCGATGGAGCGTATTTATCAATTCCTTCCACAGGCCCGCGGCCATATTCACTAATAACAAGGGGTACAATTTTCCCTTGCTTCTGACAGGCGTAGTTCTCAACAAGGTCAACAAATGCCACTAGACGGGCTTCATTCATACCAGAAAACCGATGTGATTTCCCTGAAACTACAAGTGTGTTGTAGGAATGGAAGGAAAATGTGTCCAAATAGGCTAAAGTAACATCCATAAAGCTTGCTACTTGATTCCAGTACGAAAAATGATGTACGTCTGATTTCTGAGTATAACCGTCGAGGGTGGGTCCAGAAACTTTGATGTTAAATTTGGCATGGAGTTTCTCTGCAACTGACTTGTGAAAGAGGGAAACCGTCGTGAAGTTCAAGATCTGCCATTGAGAATCCGGTTCATTAATGACCTCGAAGTATGGTGGGATCTGTCCGCGGGTGTAGTCATAAACCCCCTCCATCATCAACAGGATGAATTCAGAAGCAGCATCGATGTTGTTGGGGAACTGACCATGATGCTGAGACTGATCCATCCATGTCGGCCAGAAGATACCTGAAACATGTTAGAAATAACTTCTATGTGTGAGTTATAGAATCAGGGAAAGCTGTGTGATTACGGTTTGAGCTTTCAAGGCCAAAGTGAAGCTTTGGAAAAACTTTATGATCCACATATGGAAGAAATTTCAAAATTAGAAGTGGTTGCAAAACTGATACCTAATGCAATTCCCTACCTTTTACCACACGTTCCTGAACAACTGACTAGCCTTTACATGTGTTCATGATGGGTGTCACCGATGTTGCAGGATACACGAACCTCTCCCCGA